>NC_091118.1:82184240-83384240 GCF_040183065.1 Periplaneta americana | reverse complement strand
GTCTGGAGGACAAACAAGTACCAAAAAGTGAAGCTCATAGGCCTATCACCTTAGGCTATGTGAAACATAAATTGTATTCATACATTATCAAGAGAGCCATGTAAATTATTGTGCGTATTGTCTTTTGTCTCCGTGCTCCATCATACTTAGTAATGTATTTCATTCATGAAGAACCCTTGCAGATGAAACAGTACAGTCTACGGAACATAACTAAATGAATAAATAAATAAAGAGCTATTTTACAATTTAGAAACTTTTTCTATCTCTTTGGCTAGTATTTAAACTAACTTTCCCACAGTTCCTTTACAGTGAGTTGTTAGCATTCTTATCTCTAACTTTTGTAAGACTAAATCATTACACTGAAGAATAGCCTATATCAATTGTTTGGTGTCCTAAAACAAAACACGACGTGCGTAAGCTTCCGAAACTGGTTTAAGTTTTCATAGTTGTTTAAATCTACCTGTTTGAAGTTAAAAAAGGCATGCATAATAAGTTCACTGGGATTTAAATGTTTACTACTAGTCTAACCCGCAGCCAGATTTTATTGAAATTCTGATTAAAATTCGTCACGCAACTAGTATCCTGATTATTTGCCTAAGAAGTTGCTGTCCATTGTGGTTTTAGTCATTTATTTTTATGAGGTCACTGAAATCAGGATTGTGAGGCAAATCTGTGACTCCTGCCAATCCGGGGGCACCATCCGATGGGACTTGGCAGCTCTTTGACCCGTCATGATGTCATATATGACCCCAGTCACTCAGTTCGTGAGTCATACCAAGCAATCATTTACTGACCCAAACAAGTGACGGACCGGCCTGGCGCCTAATATGACGTCACTCACACTTTAATTGTATTATTATTGTTGTGTTTATTCAATTCCACGTTTCATTCTCCCTTCTTTGCAAGGTTTCATCTCCTATACGTTGCTCTGGGGGACTGAAATCACAATTTTCGTGGTATTGCTTACCTTCACAGCGTATTTTGCAATATTGATCAAAAGTGTCCTAATGCAAGTACATTGATAGCTTTCTATTAACATTCCATTTATATCCAACTGTTAAGACTAAGTTCTTTCCTTTCGTTTCTAAGACTTTTCCGGATACACTTCGTAGTTCAACATCTCTTACTCCCTTTCACCGTTTTCTATTTCACTCTCGTGGCTGAAAGTTGAATCTGGCGATACTTTGTAGTAATTGCAGGTATTTTAATGCAGTGTTTACCTAAATGACAATTTTTGGGTATATAGTCTGACTAGTGTAATAGGTAGCCAGTGGGCGATGTATTCAATGGAGGGGGAAAGAAACTGGCAACCCTATACCATTATCTCCTGGCTTAGTTGCCTCATAAGTGGTGCTTTCTTGGTATCACTTGTGAGGTTCAGACCTGTCTTCGGACAGTTGACTAAACAACAACTGCTAGACAGTCTTGTCATATAGTCTAATTTGCCTTTATGCATCTCCGATTTCAAACAATAAACCAGTGGTCGTCAGCACTCGCTGAAATGGGTAAAGGGTAAGCGGAGCGACGTGTTGTGCCCCGTCGTGCAGCAGGAAGAGGTAGAGAGCATACCCGCCACCAGCTACGAATGCACCATAGTGCAGTGTCTTCTCCGGGGGTAAGGGACGCTAACCCCAGGGTGCTCTGTGCTGATGATCCCTGCAGTAAAGTATTGTTATTCGTCTTGTTGACCATATTGTTTTAGTAGTGATTGTTTTGATAATTACATATTCACAAGTACCTACTATTTCGTTTCCAGTATGAACGAAGGATACATTTTTATGCGGAGATCATTTTATATCCTTGTATGACGGATCCCAAAATTATTGATTGCTCCCATTTTAACATGGTTTATTTTTGAAAGTATGTAAGCTGCAGGAACGCAGTTAGTCTCAATAGACAGCTGTTATCTTCTAGTTTTATTAAATATATCGCTGCTATATGCACATATTCTGGATTTTGTTGGAAAATATCATTGTTAGAAAATGGCGCTACCGAAATCTCAGACAGTTTTTTGTGACCCGAATTTCGCAGCTCATCGTTCTGACTTCAGGAAGTTTTTTTTTTTTTTCTTTTAGCGAGATGGTATTCCGCCTCGCTTCCACCATTTCGCAGTTCATCGTTCTGACTGCAGGAAGTTTTTTTCCCCCCAGTAAGAGGGTGCACCGCCTCACTTCCACCGTCATGTGCGTGAGTACCTCAACGAGCAACTTCCTCAACGTTAGATTGGCTGTTGAACTGTTAAAGACCAAAATTTAATGAGGTGGTCTCCGCATTCACCTAACCTAACACCCTGTGATTTTTTCCTGTGGGTATACGTAAAGGACAATGTTTACATTTCTGCTTTAACCAATAAATAACCTGTAGGAGCTACGGCGTAGCATCAAAGCTGCGGTGCAGTTCAGAATTGGTGACACGCTGTGCAGAATGTAAGAGTAATTGTGATATCGCCTAAATGTGTGCCATGTGATTAGTAAGTTATCAAAGAAAACTTGGAGAGATACTTGTCTATTGGTACTTATTCCTTTGCAGATTAATAATTACAGGGATAAAGCATTATGAATTCGAAGAAATCATTTTGGTATACGGTGTAGAAATATTTGATTTAAAATGAATGTGTTGAGATAAGAAAAAGTTGGCCTAGGTATCGTAGTCGGTATAGCGCTGGTCTTCTGTGCTCGAGATTATATGCCTAGGTCGATGGCATTTAAATTGCGAGCGTCGTTAAATGAACCATAATTTTTTAGTTAAGAAAAAGATTATAATAACTGATATGAAGCAAAATTGATCAATTGCTTTATGGTCCATCACTTCAGATCAAATTGTAACATTTTTGCCTAAAAATTCAGTGGATCTGCTTTCGATTAAGGGTAGTCAATTGGAGAATTACCGCACTCAAGCCGCTCATATGTTCCAGGCCTTTGTAGCTGTTCTGTTATCTGAACATCACCCAAGCCGTCGAAGACCCCAGATGCTGGAAATCTCAGTGCTGCTAATGATGTTCAAGCCAAACCAATAGTTTCCCAGTAGGCCTACACATATTATTTTTTTAAGACTAGGACAATAGCGCAAAATGTCTTTTACTGTTTGCATTTTATTATGCATTCGCGAGAGTCAGATTTATCAGCTAATCCAGCTAAACACTGGTACTTTCTTAGTGCTTAGTGATCTGTTAAAATTCCTACATTTCTTCACAAATTTGCGTACGTTAAATATGAGAGGTGCTTTATTCTGTGGGTTCATGTAGCCTAGTTGCCTTTTTTGTTGACAGCTGGTATTGTTTACTTAGTATTATGTTACATTGAGCAGTATTCCTGCGCCATGATAACAACAAAATCAAGGAGTAAGTACAGCCTTTTTAAAATGATGATGAATAGGAAGTCGTGACACTCTCTTTATAGATTCTATCATATAATCATAAAATTGTACTATTACTGACTACGCAGTAAAATGGCTGAAGTTTTGAATTCTCTCGAATAAGAATCTAGCTTGTACCTGAACGGTCGCCTATACTGCTGAAGCAGTTATATCGCCTTTATAGGCCCTTTATGGCCCTTCGGACTTTGGATGACACCAATCTGACCATGGAAATTGTAAGTGCTTGCGAACGCCGCAGAAATCATGACGTATAGGGTTGAATACAAAAAATACTCTATAATTGTACTATAATTTCTCTGTCGGAAAAACAACGAACCTTCCCCAATACGTCTTCTGCTCGTGCTGTTTACCTACTAAAGAACTTTCGCATCTCTCATCGGTAGGACTCAATCTCTTGTTGTTCTCAGGCGTGTCATCCAGCTGAGATATAATAATTAGTATATAATTGTTCTTACATTGGACAATTATGTCACCTGCTTTCATCTGCATTCTCCTTTTCTATGCCTGGATAAGTTGTATTATTATTTTTATGTTAACGCATGACTTCAAAATTGTATGCTGTTTTCCTTCCCTTAATTGTCAGTAGAAGTCACCATTTATTTTATTCTGAGCAGAATACCTTAATTTTTTTTTTTTTTTTTTTTTTTTTGCCTCTTAGAATAGTGATTTGGACCATCAGCGTCGAAAATCGTAGCTCCAGAAGTTCGATTGGAAATGCATCAAATGGGCCTATCACAAAATAAAATAACTTGGTACGTATCACGAAGAACAGTGTGAATGAATGGTATTAAGAAAATTCGTCGGCATGTATAAAAGCAGCATCTTAACAGTGTTTTCAAGTAATTGGCTGTGGTGGTGTGTGAAAAGGAGATAATTCTACAAATTTCGATCACAGATTGACCTGTCTAACTTTTAAATAGGCCTAGGCCTACTTGTAGTAAAAAAACGAATTAAACGCCTGAAGGCACATCTGCGATTTATTCTAGAAAAAAAAAATGCCAACTTTTTTTTTTTTTTACTTTAGCGTTAATTTCATAAGATTCATGTAAACCTAGACATCTGTGACACTTATAATGTTTTCGCCTGATGTGCTTTTCAAATTGGAGTGATAATTCTAGGCTACATAAAATAATTAAAACTAAATTATTTTTATAGCCACGTGAATTATCTACACCGTTTAATATGCAACTTTAACTTACGTAAGAAAAAATTCGAGATGGAAGTACTTAGAACAGCTAATTTTCAGCAAATCACCATTTTGTGTTGTTTTTAAACAATGGGACATTAACACGTCTTTATGCATAATTTCAGGACGAATTGACTCGTAGATACTGGTGTGAACAAAACTCTTGGAATAGTTTAAGAGGACTTCCAAAAGCCACATTTTCGACGATATGGATACTAAAACAGTGCATTTTCAATCTTCCGCTCAAGAACAATGCTCTATATTTCTAACTACTTTACATTGGAAAAAAAAACAAATGGCGGTTATAAAATAAAGACATCTGTTGTGGTAGCTGTTATCTTCGCTACTATCTTCATCGAATAAGAATGATAAACAAACGGTAATTATTCAATAAATCATGTCACATTTATTGATATCCTCGTTGTTTGTCACTTGACAGTCTCATGAGGAAGATCTGCGTCTGCCAGATTGAGAGACGTTGGCTTGCCGAATAGTCTTGAGCGGTTGAAGGTCGAAGTCGTCATTTAATTAACAAAGCAGCTCCTCGACACACGGACTGCACCGAGATTCATAATCTGAGTTCTCTTTAATGTGATGTAGATTTGCATGACCCCAACTAATTTGGCACAAGGCTTATTTTGATTACTCATTATTTGCTAATGATTTAAAATGGAAATGCAAACAAGCAAGCAGGGCATCATCGCAATAACCCCTTAGACAGTCCAAACAACAAACTCGTTTACCATGACGTTACACTTCGATAAGTTACGTAACAAAAAGGTTTTCGGTAGTTTAGAACTTCAGCCTGTTCACCGTACAACCCAACAGTCGAGCAGGTGATCATGAGAAAGTTCAAACATTTGTAATATAAAATTCTAAATTAATAAAATTGTTTAATTATTATTAAAGTTATTTCTTTTTATGGGCCATGTACAGTATCTAGTAGAGTCGATAGTATTGTAGAGAGACAATCGTTCACCTTTACGAAGTATTGTATACACATGTAGTGCCACATATGAAGATATTATTTACGACATTAGACTTCACTTTTGAACGTGTGAAGAACGTTAAATACGCGATTTTTAGACTGGTATTGAGCTAACGAGCTATTAGCAAGTACATAATATAAAATTTCGCCAGAAGTTACGCAAAACAAAACGCCTCAGTACTCACACATCACACAGCTTCCTCACTCTCCCGACTTGGTAAGACATTGTAATTTTCATTTCTGTTTTTCCGTGTAATCGACCAACTTCGTGTATTTAACTTCCCTTTAGCTAACGAAGTTATCATAACTGGAATGCAACTCGTTGGACAAAAAAAAATAATAATAATTGTTTAGAATAGTTTCTTGTAATCGTACTAATTAGCTAATGAAGGTTACTTTGAAACGTTATGGGTGAAATGTACCACAATTTTCAAGGTACTTTTAATGCTTTAGAATATACTTATGTTCTTACTTATTAATTCTAAAACATGTATGGACAGTGGTGTGAATGTTGAAGCAACATTTCGTTCATTTTTTCACACTTAAAGTGTATATTTGATCTACATTAAAAGGAAAAATGAAAGGAGTTTGTGGAACGGAAATTTGAAATGCTTAGCCTACGTCATATCCGATAAACTTAACAATGTGAGCAAGTCCATTAATATACACAAGGGGAGTCCGAATGTATACATAATCTCCTTCGAAGAATTTATTATAATCCATTAGAGGTTACAATGTACTTTTAAAAAGTAATTTTATTCATTTGTGCTTTTACATGGACACGAGACAGGCGCGCGCATAACATATGAGTAACTATAGAATGTTAATTGTAGAATGACATTACTCAAATGCATGTGCATTAATAACAACATTTACGGGATAGTCCACACCTGTGGAGTAACGGCTAGCGCGTCTAGCCGCGAAACCAGGTGGCCCGGGTTCGATTCCCGGTCGGGGCAAGTTATCTTGTTGAGGTTTTTTCCGGGGTTTCCCTCAACCCAATATGAGTAAATGCTGGGTAACTTTCGGTGTTGGACCCCGGACTCGTTTCACCGGCATTATCACCTTCATCTCATTCAGACGCTAAATAACCTAAGCTGCTGATAAAGCGTCGTAAAATAACCTACTAAAATAAAAATTTACGGGATATTCTCGTGTGCTATATACTGTATAGAAGTTAATTGTTTCCTGTGGCTCAATCCAATTCTTTATTTGTCCTTTTAATAGTGCATTATATTCTTATTCGTTATTATTATTATTATTATTATTATTATTATTATTATTATTATTATTATTATTGCATTTTTAGCCAAAGAAAAATGTCAGACAAATTTCGAGAATTATAGGCCTACTCAAATGTAAATACGAATAAATACGAAGCCACTGAACCTTCAGACAATTATAAGCTAATTATAAACCATAAAAGCCTAATAGCTCAAATTAATAAGTTAATATTAATTGGGAATCTATATTCTGCAATGAAGACGCAGATACATGTTTCGATAATTTTTATAAAATACTCTGTAACCTAATTTGTAAATATTCTAATCATGTCCCTCTCAAATTCTCAAGTAAGTACAAAAAAATTAAACCTTGGATTACCACAGGTATTGTTAAATCAATACGATCTAGGGATAATTTAGCTAAGCAAGTTAAACGTGACCCACAAAACATTGTTTTATTAAATTACTACAGAAAATATAGAAGTATTCTCACTAATGTAATAAGAAATCAGAGAATCAAATATTATTCTGAAAAAACTAACAAAAATAAAAATAATCCAAAGCAATTTTGGAAGACCATAAACGAAGCTACTGACACCCAATGTAATAAAAATAGTATATTAAAGACAATTGTAAGTCGAAATGGAATAACAATTGAAAATAAGGAAACTATCGCAAACGAATTTAACGATCATTTTACTAATGCAAGTCATGACATCGTATCTAATATAAAAAAGAAAGTATTTGGTACTCATCACTATAAGCTTACTTATAGTAAAAGTATATCATCTATGTTTATGTTTCCTGTAAACGAATGTGAAATCATTAATATTGTAAACAGTTCAAAAAATAATGTGGCTCCTGGTATTGATGGTATTACAACAAATACCCTGAAACTTATTATCGAAGCTATTTCTAAACCACTTGCCTTTATATTTAATTTGTGCATATCTCAAGGTGTATTTCCCTCAGCCCTAAAACATGCCGTGGTGATTCCAATTCACAAGTCTGGTGACAAAAATAATCTTAATAATTACAGACCCATTTCACTATTACCCAGTCTCTCTAAAGTATTTGAAAAATGTATAAAAACACGGTTAATAACATTTTTATAAAAAAATAAACTACTAAATGATAATCAATTTGGTTTCAGAAAAAAATTGTGCACTGATGATGCTATTATGGCAGTTACCTCAAATATAATTCAACAATTAGATGTAGGAAATAAATGTCTAGGAATTTTTCTAGACTTACAAAAAGCTTTCGATACGATCAATCACAGTATACTTTTGAATAAAATGGATAGATTAGGAATTAATGGAATTGCTTTAAAATTATTTAAATCTTACTTAAGTAACAACTCAAGCAACTAAAATAAATGATCACCTTAATAAATCACGTAACATTGATATAGGTGTACCTCAGGGGACGATTTTAGGTCCTGTTTTGTTTTTAATAGGCTATATATCAACGATTTACTTAAAATTGACATTGAGAAATATTCTGGTACTCTGTATTCTTATGCTGATGGTACTGTGGTTATATTTAGCGGTTCGAGTTGGAATGAAACTTATCAAAATTCTAACAGTGGTATTAATATTATTAAAGAATGACTGGATCGTCACTTACTTTCTTTGAACGTTTCTAAAACAAAATTAATACCATTTTCATTAACAACACATGGCCTTGAGCAACTAGAAATAAATAATAATGTAAGTATAACAATACATGATTGTAACCTACCTACTTGCTCATGCAACGCTTTGAGTATATCCTCACAAGTTAAATATTTAGGCATTATTATTGACCAACATTTAAAATGGGACAAGCATATCTCCTTTCTGTGTAACGGATTGCGTAAAACAATCCACAAATTTTCCATTCTACGCTCTTATTTACCTATTTATGTTCTGCGTACTGTGTACTTAGCTCTGTTTCAATCAATAATTCAGTATAGTATTTTAGGTTGGGGAGGAATGGCAAAATCGACTCTCCGTCCTTTAAATTTGCTCCAAAAAAGAATTATCAAAATTTGTCTTTATAAACCTTTTGATTACCCAACAAAATTAATTTTTCAGGAATTTGGCGTATCAAATCTAGAACAAATTTATAAACAAACATTGCTGATTTACTTCCATAAAAACCACAATAAATTTAAATTTGATCCTCATGAATACCATGCGAGACAAAACTACAGTTTCTTTCTAAATATTCCCAAATGCCACACAACTGCTGGATTAAAACACAGCAGAAATTTTGGACCCAAAATATATAATACATTAATTAGAGCTTACCCTGAGCTAAGTACACTGAACACACATAGATTTAAGAAACAAATCAGATTAATTATTATTTAACTGTTTAAGCTAATTGAGTTAAAAATTGATACTCTAATATTCATGTACTTTTGCATTTTCTATTTGTATATAGACCCTGTTATTACATGCTGTATGTATTTTACCATTTATTAATGTGATTGTGCTCAATGAACTCTCTTAATTTTGTGATATATTTTGTATAACTGATCTGAATTGCGCCCGAGCACGAGCTTCTGCTCTTTCGGGCTGCAATGCCTAATGTAGCTCAAGTGTATAGTATTAAATAATAATAATAATAATAATAATAATAATAATAATAATAATAATAATTATTATTATTATTATTATTATTACCTCATTTATCCACTTTTGCACTCCAATGCAGGTAGCGTCTAGGTTTAAATAAGAAATTTACGGAAACGCAGAAACAGATCTGAGTTAAGCTACCTTCACAGTGTGAAGAAACTTAGTGTCATGGACTGGAACCGCATCCAGTTGTGCAGCTCTCGCGAGAACTTCGTGGATGTTACTAGGAAGTACAACGAATGGCGTTAATGCAAGTGCATGAAATTAAATGAAATAAATACGATACCTCTGGTAGAGCATTAGCCTAAGTCAGTATCTGGATTTTTTTGGAGTCTCACATTGTAGACGGATATATAACAGGTCTCCTATAACATGGGGTGAGCACGACTCCAAATCTCCACATAAGACAACATAGGACAACAAACTTGATTAGGCCAGTCATGCTGCAGACGAAATACGGACCATCGTATCGGCAGTAACTTCCGTGCAATGATAAAGCTGCATACTTTAGCCCTTACGTACTACATCGCAGTCTACTACTTTTAACGTCTTTCTTAAGTTTAAATACTCTTCGGAGATAATAATATAATAAAGAATAATGATAATAAGAGATGATACGTGTAGGTATGTATGTACTGTATGTATTTTGATAGGTGGATTCACTCATGTATAGTGATATACAAGGAAGAGGCATTGTCGTCTTCGGTGGTTGAGCGGACACCATGTTGGTAATTGGAACCATGATGCGTGGGTTCAGATCTTTCCGAGGATGATGGATTTTAATGGATGATAAAATCCTCAGCAGTTTTTTTAATTGATTATCTTACGACGCTTTTTCAACTGCTATATTTATCAAGCTTCTGAATGAGGTCAAGGTAATAATGCCAGTGAAATGAGTCCAGGGTTCAACGCCGAAAGTTACCAAACATTTGCTTTTAATGAGCGAGGGAAAACCCCGGAAAAACCTCAACCTGGTAACTTGTCCCAACCAAGATTTAAACCCGGACCCGCTCGTTTCACAGTCAGATATGCTAACAGTTACTCCACAGCGTGGACGCTCAGCATAGTTGTCTCGGGAGGGAAGTAAAGCTGTAAGTTTTGTGTCGTAGATATAGGACAGGCGAAGGAACTCTGTCCGTGATAGAGGGCTGCAGGCAAAATTTGAACGTTATTTTTCTTTCACTTTGAAAGCGTCGTTAAATAAAGTACAACTACAACAACATGGAATCCATTAATATCCAGACTACCAGTATACTATTACCATAGGCCTATATTTAAATTTCTTTATTAACTGAAAAGAAGTGAAAGTTAGGTTTTGGAAATAATATTTTGAGATAAAGCTTTGTTTGCATGACCTCACCTACAAAGGGCGCGCAGAGCTTTGTGCGTAATGACAGTTGTGGACTGTCCCTTTATGAAATTCCTGCTGATGAAGTAACCAGCGCTGGCCGTGTTACTTGGATTACGCCTCGTCTAATTAACTTACTGAGCGTCTCATCTTAACGAGCTGTTTTCTGTGAAGCGCCTGGGCTTGTATATATTAATGCCGACAGCTTCAATTTAAAAAAGCCTCACTTCTGCCAAAAAACAATTTCTTAATTCTGGGAGTTACAACACGACTCACGCGTGACTCACTTAAGCCGACTCGGCCAAATTAACCACCAAATACTTTTCTTTTTCAGACTCTTCATCTCTATGGGCAAAGTGCGTAACTCTTTACTTTAGTCTATCTTTAATTATATCTACTAAAAATCATTGCACTCAAATTTGATTCCATTCACGAAATTGAATATTTTGGTATACCATCTAGTCCGAGAATGCAAAACTGTGGTCCAACTGTGGCACACGTCACAAGCAGGAACACGTGGCTCATCCCCTCCTTTCACCCCCACACGTCATTGGATATGGTAGGACGAGAGGAAATATATATTGAATGTGCTTGCGGACGTCACAGGTAGGCCTACGTAATTCAAGGCCGGGGGTTTGTGGACGGGGAACAAACTTTTCCCCATGCTTTCACCCCTCTCTTCCCCAGCTCTGCATCCCTGAACTAGTCCTAGAACTTTACATTTCAGTATTTTGGAACTGCCATTATCAGGGCGGACAGTATGGCCAGACGGGTCGTCTACTCTGTTGGCTTGCCTGTGGTATTGTAAGCGAACGCTAAAATGTGTGGAAAAATAATCTAAATAAAGTTTTGTAGAACGATAGGCAATGAAACTGAAACATGGTATTATTGGAAGCAGAAAAATTAAACAACAAAATGTAAGAATTCGCGTTTTTCGAAGCATTCGTAGAACAGTGCATAAGTACGTTACTAAGTTACGTGAACTTCAAGATTTTTCGCCATTTATTTCACACAGAGAGTCACGTTTCACTGAAGAAACAGAGAAAATGTGCAAGAATAAATTCCAAAAAGACGTAATGCAGCATTAAAGGATTGGGAGCAGAAATAGAGATCTAGATTAACCGTGATAAGGGTGCAGCACAGTCTTCATCGGTATTGGGAGTCAAACCTAACATGGCTTGTCGGAACGCTTTGTGATTAGTACATGCAAGAAAAAAAACGGACGATGTCTGAAGAAAATACAAGTAGATTACAGGAAACAGAAATGAGATCTTGAACGTCTGTAGTAATGCTTTAAGAAAGCAGAATAAATAAAGATCTTTCATTCTTTCTTTATATGTTCTATCTCTCCTGTAGTACTGACTATATATAGATCACTGCGGCGTATGGGAGGGAGAATATTGTCTCTGAATGAACATTGGATAAATATATTCTACACATTGCGAGCCCCCCCCCCCCGAGTGGTATTGACAACGCAGAGCTGCCGCATAGATATCACAAGAAAATGTACAAAAATCCAATCCCGTAAACAGAAGATAAATTTCTTCCATTGCCTACGCTGGGAATAGAAGCATGGATCGCTTAGATGAGCAGCGCGTACTCTACCTCAGAGTCACCACAGCGGAAAAAATTAAGATGAGTGAAGTATATTAAAAATATTATTCCCTCTGTCCTAAAATATAGTAGGTATAGAGAGATGTCATTAATTGTTCCAAAATATGGTATAGATTTGTTGAAGTTCTCAGTAACTTTAATACATCTTCTAGATATTTAGCCTATTTGTTTGATATATTAACATAAGAAAAACATAAAAATTTAATTCTGTGCGATGTTAAATGAATAAAAGAAAAAACAAAGATTGTTTTGAGAGGGACAAATTAACATAAAAACTGCAATAAGTTACAACCCGATCCGTTTTTATAAGACTGTTGAACCTTAGACGTTCCATTCAACATTGATTGGGTTGGTGTTACATTTTCAGCAACAGAAACACCACAGCAGGTGTCCATTTGATTTCTGTTCATAATGAACTATTTAAATATTATAGTTTGATGCACTGCAGAAGATTAGAATAATTCACAACTGCACTGTCTGATAGTCCTTTCACTACTGAACAGAATACCACATCCCGAAACATTTCGTGCACGCATGCGGAATAATCAAACTTGTTTTCTTTGTTGCTATACCATATTTTGAAACGGGGGGAGTAGTTTAACTGAGGAAATAGACAGCTATAGAATATAATGTGCAAATAATGGATGTAAAAAGATAATAGGCCTATCTAAAGTCTATTAATAATCGATAAAGGGAAGATTAATGATCTGTGGAAAGACCGAAGGAAAGATGCCTTGAATTATTGAAGCAGTAACGAAGAGTCCAGTGCTTAAAAGTAGTAGTAAGAACGTCGTCGTCATCGTCATCGTCATCGTCATCATCATCATCATCATCATCATCATCATCTCCACCTCTCCTTGTGTAGGTCATGGAGAAGGTTCGTTGAGAAAACATTTCACTAACACTTTGGAGAAGATCTTCATGGACAAGAATGTTATGTTCGCTGTTCGAAAGTAGAGTCTATACCCAAATAAGTGACAAATCTCATAAATTCATCATCACTTCTACTTCTTCTACTGTATCTCTTATTTCAATACACATTTTATCACATTACAGCTCTGCAGTGGCTGGGACTTTATAGAAACCCAAATAATTTTTCAGGGAATTATGTAGATCATACTGATTAATACGAAGATTTTAATGCCTGCACGTTTACGACACCCATCCAGAACAGTTGTCTACCCGTATCGTAAGTTATTGTTCAGTTCCACTTCGTATATGTCGTAACGAAATTTACCTCGTCTCTGCTCTGTCTTAGACACAGAGCAATGATTAGGGCCTATTTGTTTTACCTGGGAGATTCTCATGCTCCTACTGGAGTGGTAATATCTCAAGCTGTTCCTCACCCCTGTGGCCCCTGCCTGTCCTTTATTTTTATTTCTTTTTGTTGGTTATTTTACGACGCTTTATCAACATCTTAGGTTATTTAGCGCCTGAATGATATGAAGGTGATAATGCCGGTGAGATGAGTCCGGGGTCCAGCACCGAAAGTTACCCAGCATTTGCTCATATTGAGTTGAGGGAAAACCCTGGAAAAAACCTCAACCAGGTAACTTTCCCCGACCGGGAATAGAACCCGGGCCACCTGTTTTCGCGGCCAGACGCGCTAATCTTTACTCCACAGGTGTGGATCCTCTCCTTTACCTCCTAGTCTGCTGACAGTAGCAAAATAAATAAGTTGAAGTACTTCTTTCTACGCCCACTAAATTCATCTCAGGTTTCGGGTCGGGCTAGGGGGATAATTATAAGCTAATCTCGGCTCTGGAGTCGGGTTCGAGTCTGGTTCATATCGGACTGGGTCGGGTCGAGCCTAAAAATTTCCTACAAAATAATAGTAAGAATTAAAGTATCTTCTTCCCTTTATTGACAGGAAAATCTGTACTAATACTAGCCGTCTATTATAATTGACTATGGAACAAAATGCAAGTGTACAAGAACATTTTGTGGGTACAGTTTAGGCTACAGTACTTTATTTAAGCTTGGAACTGTAATCCGTAATTTTTTGCGGCTGGCGTCACGAACTGAATTATTCCATGTGATGGGAACAGAGAACAGCGAGGCCTAAATATGTGTAAGTAAGAATTTTATATTTATAGTGAGCCAATTTAGAAATAAAAATTAAGATTGTGTCATTTGCAATGGACTTATTGGCATATATCACAAAATAGGCCCTATGTGAAAACTATCACAAAAGTTGAAAGACTTGGGAACGATAAGATAAAGTAGATTTCGGAAAGAATTGTTAATGAAAATAGCACTTTTCAAGCTACCCTCTTTACGAAACTGGATGTAAACGGAGTGGAACCTCGATATATGCTAAAGAGTTATAATTGTTAATCACAGGCAGTAATAACGTAATATACAGCGGATATTTGGAGAAAGTGAGATGATTACATCTGTTAGAAAACAATTTTCATCACAATTGCTAGAACTTAAAGAGCTGATTCTGAATCTGTGTTCAGTGTTTCTCTACTACGTTTACATTTACTGTCTATACGAGAAAATTTAGTTATTCAAATTTTTCGACCATTGTAGCGTGCATTGGTGTTACTTTGCATAAAATAAATGCATTAACTCTTTAATGAAGTACCGTCACGTTCCAGACAAATTAATATTAACAAAGATTTTTTTTTTTCTAAAAAAGTTTTAGATTTTTAAAGAGTATAATAGAATTTGTTTTCATACAGAATCTTTGGTTTCAGTAAAACTACATGCATGCTTCACGTTAACAACCCTTTCATGTTGTAATATGTGGAGTATGATATTATGCGAATTATCTATTAGTAACAAATAATATATTTCAAGTATACAGTGAACATTTATACATTACAAATGTTTGCAGTCCGGGTGGTAGCCCACCAAAAAGTACCGAGGTTCCATCTGAGAGAGAGAGAGAGAGAGAGAGAGAGAGATTAAAATTTTGTAATTGCATTTATTCGTTTACGAAGCAATAGTAACAAAGACAGGAAAAATATTAGCTGCTAATGACCCACCACGTGCATCAGGAGGGGGACAGAAAATGAATCGTAGTAGACAGAGCACCTCCAACTTCTCGCAGCACAATAAATAACTTCCCAGCCAATTTACTATCCACATTAACAGTAGGCATAATTGTATACGGATGCATTAGGGCTTTTACCTCTAATCTCCAAGGTTCCTGTCATATGCATTTCCTCTTCAAATGCCGATCGGTCGGAGATAAAAACAAATTCCGTACTGAACTGTGATAAGTTTGTTTATCTCATCTACAAATTTTCGGGCCGGTTCCACAGTTTGCTGTGCATCGTCATGTTGATGCTTTGTTTGAAATTTCGTTATCTTAAATTCTTCCAATTCTGTACCTCTCTTTGAAATTATGCAACCATCCATTGCTTTCCTTGAAATCATTGTAAACTGTGTCTCGCGCAATTTGATGTTCATAACTAGTAGGTGAGTACCATGCACATCCTGTAAATTGTATCGAGCATCTTTGAAACGCTCAAACACTAGTTTTTGTAACAAGTGCGCTTTGTTCTCCCTTGAATATCCATAGTTCCTCTTATGCACTACTCGGTTATATTGCTGCGGACTGATTAGAAATCTATTCATAATTGTTCTTTTACTATGTTGTGGATGATCATCCATGTACGTAATTATGTTTTGTACCCGCTCCTTGGACAACAATTGTCCTTTACTACGTTTCACTGGAGTTGAGATTTGTGACTCCCTGTCCGACATGGATGATGAACTACATGGCTCGGCACCTGTTTCAATATCACTTTCTCTTAAGCATGTATTGTCATCATTGTACCCTTCATGTACATTGTCAAGGATGCTGCGGAATCGGCCGGAAAATTTGTAGATGAGTTAAACAAACTTTTCAACTCCGACCAATCGACATTTGAAGAGGAAATGCATATGAAAGGAACCCTGGAAATTAGAGGTACTAAGAGAGCTGTTTCAAGATCAACTATCATAAATGCCCTAATGCATTCGTACGCAATTATGCCGACTTTTAATCTGGGTAGTAAATTGGCTGGGAAGTTATTTATTGTGCTCCGAGAGGTGCTCTGCTCCCTACGATTCTTTCTCGTGTCAGTGATCTTGCAAGGGCAGTAGGGAATATGTACAGTTTCCCTGGAAAAGGATGAGACGATTGAATATTCTTAAGTCTCAGATGTAAGACACTCCGCATGATCGGAGACCAGAGCACTGATACACAAGATAACGAATATTGAGTTACTTAAATGCAGGCTATTTGGTTTGTTACTACCATCGTTCCGAAATTCACTTCAAATACTGCAAAAAATATTATATTACGTAAATAAAATATAAATATATACGTAAATCGTGTAGTTAAATCGACAATGGACCTTCATGACTAGATCGACACTCCGCACAGAAAGGAAAGCTTTCGTGTCGTTTCAATAGCTCAGACGCTAAGACTTCTGCCTGTTGTGTAGAAGAGAGCGAGTTCCATTCTCAGTCTATATCAACGATTTTTTTTTTGTCTAAATAATGTTCAAATAGCTAAGTAACGTTGAAATAGAGTTTTACAAAGACCTGCGATTAAGTGTTAATGATCACAGACAATACAAAATTACAAGTTATAATATTATAAACGTTAATCTAGTGAATGCATTTATATACACACATATACAATGAAAATGCATATATATTAAAAACTAACAATTAAAATGAAATTGAAAAATATTCCTAAGCCACACAGACAAACTTTTACAAAGGTTTAGAGTCCTTAGGCTATGTCATTTGCTGAGTAATTATTACAATATTTTATTAGTAGCTTTCCCATATGTGTAAGAAATGCACTCGCACAAAACACTTTTTGTTAAAAGTGTGGCTTTGGATTATTTCATTCCCACCCCTTCAATTGATTTTAACTATTTTATCTACTTGTTTCCAATAGTGTTTAATTTAATGCGCATTCAATTTTATTCATGTTATGATTGAATGAAAAAGCACTGTTGCAGTTATTGACTAATTACATATATTAATACTAATTATTATATGCAACTGTTTAGTAACCAATTGTAGTATCTTTTGCAAAATCTTTAATGTTTAAGTTATCAATAATATTTCTGTACCATATACTATAAGACATTAAAAGAATTTGCAATAGATTTGGAATCCTCTACTTTATAATCACTTGTTTTAATGCAAAAATATTTTCTTTCTTAGAATATCTACAAGTTTAAATTTAATAACATTCCGAATAGCTTTAATTGCATTATTTGAATTTTGTACTTTTCTATTCAAATGTATTCTATTTCCCTCTTTCATAATTTTTGATAAATTACACTGTGCGTCTTGTAGTATTTAAGAAGATGAGGATCATTACATTGCAGCTCATTACATAGAGATTCTTCTTTTTAATACATGAGATTTTTAAGTCCCTGCGTTATCTACATTTTTTTACTTTTGAATTTTTTTCACAACATTGAGTGGAGAACATCCACTGAAGTGATTCTGAAATTAAGTGAAAGATAAAATACATTTACTCTTAAAATCAGTAGTACCAGTATCATATACGTTTTTCCAAGATTCATTTTGTAGACATAAATGTAAATAATCACTAGATACAGCATTTACGACCCTTTTTTAGTTCTTAAATTGATATTTTGAAATTGTTCAGTGACATTGGAAACACTTAGGATTTGTTTATCATGTTCAGACAAGCCATCAATTACAGATTCTGTCGAATAGGAATTCAGTCTAATTCTGTGTAAAAAAAATGTTATCAATGACTGTGCTACTTAAGCTTCTATGCTGGTGGAAAAATTACGCTACGACTAAGGTTGTCAGTTTCAAGTAGTGAATTTAATTTACTTTTACGGAAAAGTTCCGAGAGATAATCTATGTTTATGTCACTACAGAATAGCCACCTATGCCCACCGACGCCCTCGAAAGCGAGACGAATTGTGGAATCACGTTGTTGACACTTGGGACGATCTCGCCGGGGATCAGAACCTATTCCACAATCTCCTGACATCCATGCCGGATTGACTTAGAGCTGTAATAGAAGCTGATGGCGTGTGGAAAAAATTTTAAGTTAACGGGTCTCTTTTTATTTCTTATGATTATTGTTTGAGGAAGAATACTTTTAACTTCCAAGTAAGATTTTTTTACGAAGTTCAGCCCACGTGTAAGACCCAGAAATTGGGCATAAATTATTCCATATTTCTCGACAAATTAGAAAGTCGAGGAACTCTGAAGAAATTAATTACACCTCAATAAAAACAAGTTTTACTTGGGATCGAACACGAGACGTTTCGGTTATACAGTGGAACCGACACGCTACTATATGAGCTACCGAGACAAGACAGCGACAGCAGTCCAGAATGTAGATCCCATAGCAGGCATTTGCCATTCGGTACAGAGAAGCAATGATATTTTGTGACTCGAGCAATGTTGTGAAATCGTGGCCTTAAATGGCTATCTTCTTCGTGATTCTTATTCTGGTCCTTGTCCTTGTTGTGGTCCTTGTAACAATTCTTCTTGTATAGGTCATGGTATTTATTGTTACGTCGATATCGAGTGAACCGCGCTGTATAACTTTAACTTCCGACGACCAAGAGTCGTCTCATTCCTTTTAAGGGTAACTGTACGTCACAGGAAACAAGAGTGGAAAGCGAGCTTAGCAGAACTACAGCTATGGTCTGAGGATTGCTTTTGGTCAATAGCTGGTGAAAATAACTTGCTTTTGCTTGATTCCCGGTCTGCGTATAAAAATCATACTCCTTTATAGCAAACCATCTTTTCTGAAAAGTGTGTGACATGGCAATTAATACCACCTGGAACCATTAGACAAATTGAGGACCGTTTTTGCAAAACTTGCTAACTGAAAAAAAACTAAATTTTACAGGAGAGTCAAAACACTGTAGTAAGCAAATTTTTACTGTGTCTCTTACTTAGCAGAAAGCAAGTTTTGAAAAAAAGATCACTTTTGACACATTACAATGAAGAGAAATAATCCAATTTTACTAAGACGCCTTTAACATCATGTAGAGGCCTGCCTTGTGTTAACGAATCCATCTAAATCTCAATTTTTGCAAATTTTGCAGTTAGCAAGTTTTGCAAAAACGGTCAATTCAGCATCTGTATGTTTGTTTTTTCCGTGGCTATAAAATATATTATCGCATCATCTGCAGTTACACTTTAAAGCAGTGGTCGTCAGCACTCGCTGAAATGTGTAAAGTGTACGCGGTGCCGTCCCGTGTGCACCGTCGTGTAGCATGGAGAGATAGAGAGCATACCCGCTAGCAGCTACCCCATAGTGCACTGCATTTTCCGCGGGTAATAGAGATTAGCCCCAGCGTGCTCTGTGCGTGCTTTGAAGGATAGCCAGTTTCACCATAAACTCCACGACAAACTGTTTCGCATTCGGTTGAATGAAATCACATTCCATCAGTACTCGTCACCACGTTATACCAATATGATTCTATATGCGTTCTTTAAGAGTTGATACCTAGCTGAACATCCTGGACGTTTTATAACTCCCAAGAAGTTCGCCTTCGATCTTGAGTGTTTGGAACGATAAAGGGAAACTGGAGTACCCTGACAGAACCTTCTGGAACGTCTGCTTTGTCCAACACAAATTCCATAAATACCTAGCGGAGTATCAAACCCTGGTTGCCTGGATGAATGACGAGAGCGCTAAAGCTTCATCCACATACCCGTTATATTCTTTGCCCCGTCCATAAACTTGCATAATTATCGATATACTCACAATGTTCATCCCCTGCGATACGTTTTTCCACCCCCAACCGCGCGTCCACTTGACCCAAACACGTGTCCAAATGCACAGAGTCACGCGTGGGTCGCAGGTCAAGCAGGAACCAGTGACCCCCTCCACTCCTGCATACACAACAGGAACCGTCCCCCTCCCGACAATCGGCTCGCTTTCTGCTCTGTAATGGGGACAATTGGCTTGTCGGCAGCAACGAGTTTGGACCCAGACGATGGCGGTCGCCGGATGTCCTCGGCGGGTGGCCGTATCACTGCTGCACCGCGCGAGAGATCATTTGTTTTCATTCTTCCTTTTTCGGTCTGATCGGTTAAGCCGTGAAATCTTACATTTTGTGTGGCGCCCCTGTTATTAGAGTAGCAGACTTTGTCGCCAACAGCGTTAACATTACCCATCTCGTATAAACTCACATGTTGCAGGTCTATAATTTTCTTTTCAGATCGAATATAGAATTGAAAAGTAACATGAATTACGTATGTTGGTCTTAACATGTTTTAACAGTAGAAGACCAGACTTTGAGAACACCCTAATACGACCGCCGGGACAAAAATGTCCCGTAATCATAGCCTATGTGTCTTGGGCTGGAAATTGGTATTTTTTATGCAAGAAATGGATATTCTGCATGGAAGAGACTCTATGATCATCAAATTACATTTCTAGAATTTCAAACACAAAGTACAGACATCTCGGAAAGTTGCTGTTTCGATATATGTTCATGCAAAATGACATGAAAGGAAATTTTTCACGTAAAACTCGTAAATAATATCTTATGTAGGTAATTGGCGTATATCTTAGTATACTTAATCAAGTACAGTCGAGTCAAAGATTTACATAACATGTTGAAACTTACTATAAGGTAAGTAAACACATAGGCCTACTGAAAAGTATGATACAAATGACACATCTTAGCCTAAATTACATTATTTTTCACACAGATATACAGGTTGTTTCCGAGGTGGTGTTACAAACTTTCAGGGATGATAGCGAAGGGCACATGTATCAGTTTGAAATAAGGAACCATGGTCCGGAAATGACTGAGTCGAAAGTTATAAGCAAAAATAGTTGTGTGGACATGGAATTGTAATTAGGCACCACCTACCCTTCTTCTCTTAACTTTTGGAACAGTCGTTGAAAAATGATATGGGCCGGATGTCTCCTACGTGAGTACTTGTACCGATACAATCTGTGAGCTTGTCTACTGTCCCATTGTCTCATCCGTATTCGAAAATCAGGTCTGCTTATTCCGCTCTTGTGTACTCCTCCATTTCACTAGGACTGATCGAGCAGAACGAGCACAGCTGTTTCTACAGTAACTTTTACAAGGAAAACCTCGTTCTACCACAGTAAGATGTCGCGTTCTCCAGATTTGTGATTTTTATTATTTGAGTAGTTTGAAAGACGAAGTGTTCCGCACGAATACTCGCTCATTAGAGGAACTCCGGGCTAATGTTGAGCATGAAGGAAGAAGAATTTTAGTTCATTACCTTAGACGAGTGAGTGACAACATATTTCCTCGATATCAGAGTTCTATAGAAGCTGAAAGACGACACTTTGAACATTACTCTAAGGTAGATTTCACAATTCACTTCTGCTTTCGCAGTTGTAGGCAGCACTTTACAGGCTGATGATCCACCTGTCGCTCGGGAACCACGGCAGTCATATATAATAAAAACCCTGTATGTAATCTTGTTAGAATTTATAAAACAGTTATATTACCGGTTTTTCGATATGGTTGTGAAACTTGGACTCTCACTTTGAGAGAGGAAAAGAGGTTAAGGGTGTTCGAGAATAAGTTGCTTAGAAAAATATTTGGGGCTAAGAGGGATGAAGTTACAAGTGAATGGAGAATTTTACACAACGCAGAACTGCACACTTTGTATTCTTCACCTAAAATAATAAGGAACACTAAATCCAGACGTTTGAGATGGGCAGGGGATGTAGCACGTATGGATGAATCCAGAATTCATATAGAGTGTTAGTTGGGAGACCTGATGCAAAAAGACTTTTGGGGATGCCGAGATGTAGATGGGAGGATAATATTAAAATGAATTCGAGGAAGGTGGGATATGATGCTAGCGACTGGACTAATCTTGTTCAGGATAGGGATCGATGACTGGCATATGTGAGAGCGGCAATGAACCTCCGATTTCTCTAAAAGCCATTTGTAACAAAGTAATGTGGTTTGAAAGACGAAGTGTTTCGAACGAATACGCAAACATTAGTGGACCTCCTAGCTAATACTAAAGATGAAATAAGAATAATTTAAGTTGATGAACTTAGACAAGTGAGTGACAACATATTCTCGCTGTATCAAGCTTGTATAGTAGCGGAAGGAAGACACTTTCAATATGTACTGTAAGAAAGGTTTCATAATTCATTTCAGCTTCCGCCGTTTTAGGCAGCATTTTACCGGCTGATGATCGAGCTGTCGCCTGGGAGCCATATCCCATGGTACGACAGCTACGTATATTAAGGACACTGCGTGTATATTTTATGTGTCAAAACCGTCTCACAGTCACTTCTTCTGATTATAAAATCTCCTAAACTATAAATGATAAACCAATGAAATTCTACATACACCCAAAACAGATAAAAGAATAGACCAACTTAGTTTCTATGGTAACATCATGCTAAGGCAATTAGTACATTAGATCCATAAACATTATACAACACAGTACATCGAAATTTAATTTGTTTATGCGTATATTTATCCTTATTAAATGATCTTATAGAACAAAAGTGTTTCTGGTAACAGTTTTGGAAATGAAGATTCTCTTCCTTAGATGCTGGACCCAGGACACGATCCGTGACTAGAGATGTCTCACCGTTTGACCGTTGAAGAGGCGTAAAAGAGGGTGAAAGTGGCGCTGTAAATTGACGCGTCATTAACGTCGGTCTGGGGAGTTAATAGCCGTCACGACGCCGCGTCGGGTCTGACAGTGACGCGACGCTGTGCGCCGCGACGACATCGCAGTCAGGGGATAATAATTAATAAGACCGCCTGACTCTCTTATCCGTGCTAACTAGCTGCTCTCTACTTCCAAATTGATTGCCTGTCTCGTGCCGGGAGTTCTCGAACTGTGGTGCGCGGCCACATGATACAGTAACCTATAACTCGTCAGAGTGATCGGAGTTTGATTCCCGGAAAATTCTGTGGCATTTGTAGTGGAAAATAAGTGTGTAATAGATTATCACTAAGTACTGCTGTAATTTCCTTAGTCATTTTTATTCGGCCATTGCTCCATTATGGCCATACACATCTCTCATTCAAAATACTATCTTACTTTGTCATCCTCGGCGATCTATAACTTAGATGCTTACTTCTGGATCTAAGAATCGCTTGTTCAAACCTCAGCGAGGATAATAAGTTGATAGGTTATCGGAAGGGATGAAAACGGATGAAATGGATGGGAAAACTAGAGAAATGGAAATGTTAAGAGTTGAAACTGATGCTTTTCTTAGATTGGAAATCAAAGGATATGATCCTTTAGCGCATGGGTGTTCAAGCGCCTTTAGAACCAGGAGATATTGCACGTTAAGCATGCTCTGCTAAAGTCAATAACTTTCCATATAAACGAGGAAAAACGACCTTAAAGAATATGCGCTGCAGGTTGCTTAAGTCAGGGGTTTCCTCGTACGAGTTACAATTGGACACCTATGCTTTAGTGCATCGAACGTTTCGTCGCTCTGTAGTACGGGATATCTACAGATGATTGAAGCGATTTCATATTTTTTTTTTCAATGGCGGAATTATTAAAGTCATGGTGATCGCATTTGGTGTTATAATGAATAAACATTTATAAAAAGGTTTTTTTAATTTTCTCCCAAACGTATGTAACCTGCAGCCACGAGAGTTGTCTTACAGTTGTAAGACAGCGACAAACAGTGAGAGAATATACGATATCATCGAATTTTCATTCAAGTCAGTCTGTCACAACGGTTCGGCAACACTTAGAACGATGTTCCATAAGGATCTACTGATCGTTAATTCTATTTGGCGATGATATGAACAGTTTAAATCAGCGGAATGCCTCTGTAAAGGAAAATCAACTGTCGTTCTCCTGTGCCTGAAACGGTTGAGCGCGTAGGTCCAGTTTCACGAGTAGCCCGCAAAAATTAACTCGCAGAGGGAGCAGTGAATTGAACATTCCATTTGGGAAGTCTTCATCATGAACTGCTGTTATGGCCTCTACGCTCTCCAGACTTTACTCGTCATTATTTTTATATGGATGTATGTAAAGGATTCAGTGTTAGTGTTGTTATGCCAGAACTCCGGGCTCGCATAATTAAAGCTTTTGCTACTTCGAGCGTGGGACGAGCTTGATTATAGAGTTTATGTGTGGAGAGTCACTAAAGGGACACATATCGAGCACCTGTGACATGTATAAGAATTTGGTGAGTTTTTCTATATAGCTGTACAATTTTGTAATCACATATGAAATAATATACCCGCAGTATTTTTTGAACCTCTTCAATACTTTGTAAACATTCCGTATTTGCTACAATATTGATTTTGTTGGTTTAACTTCCTGTCTTAGTAAGCCATGGTTAGAAATATACAGAGTAAATACACATTTTTCAAGGACTGTTAAGACTTCTTACCGAAAGAAGGGTGTTACAATTTTTATCACTTCTTAAAAACCACCGCTCTCGATCATTGCTCCAAAGTTCCCATATAAGAATAACTAGAATAAACTGCATATTACAATTGAATCCTCTAGATTCAAAACCCTCGAAAGAAGAATTGCTTACGAAGAATTAATTGGAACGATTTTTATAATTTGAATTAAAAAATTCACTAAATTTAAAGAAAATGGAGTGTAGGCTTTCACGGCCGGCGTCAATAGTAGAAAATGGTTTGTTAAAAGTCACTGTTAAGTTGAAAATTCCCTCCATTTTCCCACAAGTTACTGTTAAAATTCTTCAATTTGTGAAAGTGGATATAGGGGATTTTGAATCTATAGGATTCAATTGAAGACCTCCCTCAAAGAACGTTGTATATCATGTAAAAGCCGTTGATATACAACCTTCTTTGAGGCAGGTCTTCAATTCTGTGGTTCCAAGGCAAAAAGTGATTCGTCAAATTTGGCGAAAATTAGATTTTACGATATGTTATACATCATAAAGGTACCTTTATTGTGGCAAAAGACGACATGCATAATTGCACCTCTCTATTATTTTTCTCTCTAATACGTTATTTTCAAACATGATTACTATGATTTTATACAGTTGTTCAAACTTTAAATGGTCGCTCCTGAAAAACTGCAAAGAAATTACATATCATGTTTTTGCCTAGGAGCCACAGATTCCATCATGGAGATCGTTCACTAGAGCTGAAGCTGCATTACATCAGAACTATGATGGTAAAAGTATGAATGACTAAATATAAGCAGAAGAGGCGTTGACTTCGTCACTAGAGTAGTCTTCATACTACCGAGAACTCCAGATAATATTGATGATAATCTTCAGACTACCGAGCACGAATTCACTGCAGGCCATATTGATTAAAATAAATAAGATACTTCTAATAAACAAGGTCCGAAAACGAAGCCCTAGAATTTGCAGACGGGAAAAACGTCTAATTTACATGTGTTTACATCGTACGTTAAGGCGGAATGTGTCATTTCACTCTAATGCAGCGGTCCTCAGCGCAGAGCACCCTGGGGCTAGCGTCTCTTACCCGCGGAAAACACAGTGCAACATGGTGCACTCGTAGCTGCTAGCGGGTATGCTCTCTACCTTTTCCTGCTGTACGACGGTGCACACGAGACGGCACCGCTTACCCTTTGCACATTTCAGCGAGTGCTGGCGACCACTGCTCTAATGCAAAGATACGTTCAGTTTGATTATGTGCGCTCTTTGAAATGATACATGTTTGTGAGATCTAATATTGGCTTGCATTATCTCGACCTTTTGTCCTCGTAGATTCTTGACTGTATGGACATTTAAAAGCACTGGTGTGTTCAATGAAGCTGTGTTGGATAGAGTTAGTGAAGAAAGAATGATGCTGGAACTGATCAGAAAGAGAAAAAGGAATTGGGTGGGTCACTGGCTGAGAAGACCTACCTACTGAAGGATGCACTGGAAGGAATGGTGAATGGGAAAAGAGTCCGGGGCAAAAAAGAAAAAAATCACATGATAGACGACATCAAGATCATATGCAGAGACTAAGAGGAAGACAGAAAATAGGAAAGATTGGAGAATGCTGGGTTTGCTGTGAAGGACCTCCCCTTGGGCAAAAAACTATGAATGACTGAATGAATGAATGTGTGTATTCGAGGATAATCAACGACTTAGAAACCTTGCATCAACGGATTGTGGATGCCTGTCAGCAGATTCCTTAACAACTAGGAATTATTGAATGAACACATACTTCTTTGCAATGAAGGACTGAACACTATACAGGATGTTTCATGAGGATTTACCGTCACTTATGGAGCTTATTTCCGACGACATTCTGAGCAAAAATGTCATATAAACATTTGATCTAACCTCAATATTTTCAGACAATTGAAGTTATTTGTAAAATACAATTATTCTTGTGTTTTAAGGGTAAAAGAATATTACAGATAAAGAATGAACTATTGAGGAGTATCATTTCTTTAATTAGTTAGTTTTCTGAAGCTAAAAAGTGTTGTGAATTCCATAGTTGCTTCGTACAATTTTTTTTTTTTTTTCCGATTTTTGACTACAAAATTACATTTTCTTACGCGTTTATCACAAAAATTGTTACAAATCACGGCACTCTTGTAAATTCTTCAAGACTGTACATTAGGATGCATAATTAAACTGTAAAGAATCAAGTTCCTAAAGTCGTATGATTTGTAACAATTTTTGTGATAAGTGCCTAAGAATGATGTAATTTTTAGTTAAAAATTGAAAAACAAAATCTGTACAAAGCAATTAATAACACATTTTTAGTTTCAGAACACCAGCCAATTAAAGAAATGATACTTCTAAATAGTTCATTCTATATTTGTAATATTTTTTACCCTTAAAACTAAAGTAGGAAGGTATTTTACTAACAATTTCAAATTGGTGTAACTCTGGAAATATTGAGATGAGGACAAATGTTTATAAGACTTTTTTTTCTCAGAATGTCTTCGAAAATAAGCTCCGTAAGTAACGGTAAATCCTCGTGATCACCCTGTATAAATGACTGGACAACACATAGAACCCCTGCTATAGCAATGAAGGTGAGAGTCTCGTAGTCCCGCGGATGTTTTTTGTGTCTGTACAACTTGTACTTTTTTTTACTTATTTTGGTAAACACTATCTGTTGTCGAAGTCTGTAATCTTTTCTTGGACACCCTATAATTTAGGTTCATCGGAATTCGGACTGTATTGAATTTGGAATGAAGTGAAACTGTATAAAGGTTACTCATATTTACCATTTGTTTTAGTTTTTGAAATACTTAAATTTGCTAATGGAATTCTATTCTGAAGAATCTTCGTTTCAATTTTATAATCTCTCACTTTCCCGAAAGAAAGGGCCTCAAAGAATTTTCGTCTTTTGCTCTCGAGGGTCTCAAACATCATTGTCTCTTTGCAAATAGGACAAACGTTAGGTCTACATAATTGCAGAAGTCGATTGGTCCTTCTGAAATAACCATATCCGGTTATTAATTTAATGACAGTTCTTAGAGATCGTCTGTTCATTCGAACCAGAGAAATAGGTTAGAATGATCGTGAAATAGTTTACCAGTCTTCCGACAGTGTAATTTCTATATTTTAAGCTAAAAATAATCATGTCTGTAGAAAGGGATACGAATCCTTTCTTCAATAACAGTATTACTGGACACTCCAAAGCCGTTACAAGAGAACATTTTTATTTAGTTGGTTATTTAACGACACTGTATCAAGTAGCCTACTCGGTTATTTAGCATCGCTTAGATTGGTGATAGCGAGATGGTGTTTGCCGAGATGAGGCCGAGGATTCGCTATAGATTATCTAACATTCAACTTACGGTTGGGGAAACCTCAGGAAAAACCCAACCAGGTAATCAGCCCAAGCAAGAATCGAACACACGCTCGAGCGCAATTTCGGATCAGCAGGCAAGCGCCTCAGCCGACTGAGCTTCACTGGTGGCTAAGAGGACATTTAAGCGGAACATTTGAAAATAAGTTAATAATTATATACTCGTATCCGCCGTGATTCAGTTTTACGAGCTGTTGGATTTATTTCTCTGAAATAGAATTAAAGAACTTTGTTTACAGAGAGTCAGTCGAACAACATGCGATTAACGTGCAAAAGATCGCAGCAGACATATTCTAACTAACTAATAATAAAATTATATTTATGCAATAATTTCTTGTCATTATTGTGTATCTCTCTTAGAGTTATATTTTGTACTTTCAATAGCCTATTGAACAATATGTTCTGTCTTAGTGGCAGCCTGTTAATACAGGCAGCTGTTATCGTTTAGATAAATAAATAGAGAGTTTTTGCCTTAATATGATTCTTTTTTACCGTAAACCAGGGGTTCCCAACCGGTGTGTCGCTCAGCACCATGGAGTGTGTCGAGAAATTTTGGAATTGAAAAATGAATTTTATGCTAACCAGAAAGTCCCTTTACAACGCATTTTTTAATTTAGAAAGAAGTATTTGATATGGTACGTTTTATTTTGACACAGACTTTACCAATGAAACATGAACACCTACAACAATGCTTAGTAATTCGTTTACTCTTCCCAGAGTTTATAATCGTCAGAACGTGATATTGGTCAGTTTCATTATACACGTGTGAGTGGGTGATAGTGCGACTATTTTATCAAAAATGCTTTATATGTTATCATGGACAAATTTTTAATTCGAAAAAGACAACCTGAATCAAGTTCTGGGTATAGGTGACAGCAGTGCTAATTCAAATAACGTGCGCGAAAATTCGCTTCAGGGTCAGAAAAACGCACTGCGTTTCGTAAATATAGTGATGAATACTTGCAATATGGTTTTACAAACAAAATTCCGAGTGTCTTATATGCGGAAATGTTTTGTCAAATCCGTCGATGGTCCCGAGTAAACTAAAAATACATTTATAACTGCCGTTTTCAACGTCATACTTGTGTGAATCAGCATTTTCTGCCATAAAAGTACTGTTGTACTGGTATTGATATGTCAACCACAAGGCCACGTATAAAGAATCTCTGTGCAATCCAGAAAGCGCAGATTTCACATTAATTCAAATAAGTGAGTTTTCAAAAACGATAATAAAAATCTTTTATCGGACATTCAGTATAGATAGGTTGGGATTTTTTTATACATATCTTTGTTTTTTTCTAACGCCACTCAAGTTTCTGTTAGTTTGTTTTTTTTTTCGTCGATTGCGCCTTAACATTGACCTTTCTACAACACTGGATGTCTGACACTACATAGAAGTTATCATCAGTGCTTTTTTTCTGGAGGAACGCGCTGGAGGTTAAAAACGACAAAATTCTCGTGCAGTGAACAGTAATCATCCCCCTGTCCGCAATAAAATATTCTACACAGTTTCACCACCCTTTCTTCAGAAGAAAAACACTAGTTATAATAATAATAATAATAATAATAATAATAATAATAATAATAATAATTATAGTACTAATTATAACAATAATAATTATAATTATTATTATTACTATTATTATTCTTATTATTATTATTATTATTATTATTATTATTATTATTATTAGGTATTACAGTAAGTGTGTCACGATATCGTGGGCGTTCAGTAAAGTGTGTCGTCAGTTAAAAAAGGTTGGGAACCATTGGCGTAAACTATGTCACGTGACCGAATACGTTATGTAATACTTTAATGTACCGAAGTACATATGATATTTCCATGCAGATATTCTGCGTCATCATACGATGACGTTCCATTACTCTTTCATCGAATACGTTAAGTACAATAGTTGTTCCCCAGCCATCTGTCAATAAATACGATAAAGACAAGGAAAACGAAAAACACATACATTTCGTACTTTGTATTCAGTTTATTTTACATTTTATTGCTGATTAAAACTACAGTAATATACTTAGCACGCTTTTAAACATAATTTGGCAGCATTTGGGTACACTTCGCATTTATCGTGGTTGCGAAAATTTGTCATAATTATACTACACCTAATAGACATAAGTGATAAGCTAAGATCATTGTTGAATTGTTGTGAAGCTGTTTTGTTTCTTGCTTTGTATATTACATTAATTGTTGTCTTTAACGAAGGAATTAATATTTTGTTTTTATATTTTACATTTATAGCTATTTACTTTCGTAAGTTTGCAGTGTCACATTTCCGCCATAGTTTGATAAGATGATCTATATCCTATTTTATGGCTCGGAGTGAGAAAGGTTTTCGAGTTGCCGTCACTGTTTTCTCATGAATCTCTTTACACAGATTCAAGTTTTCAAAGGAATTAGTTACAATTACTTCACGCATTAATATTAAGTCATCATTAATATTGAAACGTAGCCTTTCCTACGCCTTTTGCTCACGATAAAGCTTCACAATAAACGAATGGGATCGTCGTGTTACGATTGCAGTTTACCGTAAATGAAAACCAATGTGGCCAAAATTCTCTAATAAATAGGAGCCGCTAAACGTTATGCCCTAATGTCGAAGGCCGAGAAAATGGATATCTTCTGTAACGATTCCTTGTGAAAATTAATATTATTAACATTATCTTTAGATTTCGTCGCTGTGAAAAAATATGGCACCAAAATTTTTGTAGCTATATTCTCCAAGCTTCCTGTCGACCATGCTGAGTCCCCAATGTCCAGAGGTGTAGCGATATATAAACAGGTATACAGTGCAGAATGAAAAATGTTTTACTGATATTCTAGACCAGGGCTTTACAAATGCTCGAAATTGCACGCGTGCATATAGCCGTGCAACGGTGCAATGCACGGTGCAACGAGGTAAAGAATAATCTTTAAACGTAAGCTCAAGACATGTTTGATTTTAAATCCTTCGTATAGTCTTGATGAATTCTGTAATATTAATTTTTAATGTTTTTTTTATTATTAACGTTGCTATACATTATTTGTAATGTCTTCAGCATTAATAAAGTATCTGTCTGTCTGTCTCCTGTGAGGTATCCAAATACATCTTCCGCGATTATTGCAGTAAGTCTAGGGGGCGGAAATAGACGGCGGAGCCTGAGTCGAAAGATTACGCAATTTAGCAATCGATCTTTTTTTTTTCTAACCTTCGGAATAGTGTTGTTTAGATAAATAAAAACACGTTTGTTAGTTTGGTAATGCTACATTAGATAAATAAAATCTTAGGTTGGCACAACATGTAAAGATAATTGTGTGGTATCGATCACTGAACGGAGCTTAACTTTGTTTACTTTAAGTTTTACTCAACTTGTATATGTGAACGATTTTTTTTCTGTCCTAAAGTGCACAAAAGCAAAATTGCGGTCGAGTATTTCAGATGCTAATTTAAACCATATTTTCAGGGTTTCTGTCAGTCGTACTATTGCTGCTGATATAACCGGTATCATCGCAAAAAAACAACAACGAAAGGAACATCAATAGGCTACGTTTTATGTTAAATGTTATGTTTCTGTCAATGAAAAAAAAAATCATTCAAGTTACTTCAACACACTTCCTGTCAGATATTACTTAATAAAAATAAAAATTGTAAATAAATATATAACTTACATTTATTTATGTCGCCGTCAAGTATACAGTTTGCACTGACACCCCCTCAGTATTGTCTTGTTAATGCACGTGCAAAGTGCAGTGCGCAGTGCAGTGCACTCTGTGAAATACTGTTTTAGAAATAAGTAATAAGCTTATAGGGTTCTTCAGAAGAATTTCCATGGGGAGTTTGCTTCGTTAATATCAACAGAGAGGGGCATTGTGTGCACCTCTACTTGCTAATCTGCCGTACAGGACACTGAGGTCAATGGGTTTATAACGGATAATGAATGACAGTCGACTCATATCAGAAGCAGTGAGAAGTGATCCTAGCGTCTGTTTCATTTTGATACGCGTGCTGTAAGGTAGCCTAACTACCTGGGCGCAATCTAATGAATTGTACCCTTCTCTTTTCAGAGCAGTAATTTGAATAAATTTGAGCCTTTAACTACAGGAATCATTAGACAAGGGACTGAAACTAATTGACGGCTCGTAATAGACTTATCGCACAATTTTAGATGAGACGAAAATGTCCAAACGGACGGCGATTACATAAAAAGAATGCAAAAAAAAAAGAGCAACAGTTTCTATGACGTCCGCGTATACAAGTGTAATTCAGATGCTCATCTCGTGCGTGCATAACGGATCGCCACGTGGAAGAGAGCCTTGCAAATGAAAGCACAGACAGGGCTTGGTAAACTACAATGCCATAGCCGCATCTGACATCTCGGTTTACAACAACGAAGAGGAAATCTGTAAAAATGATAGTTTTTAATCAGTTTCAAGTTTGTTTGTAGGCTGTGCTTTTACATCGTATTGTCAAAGTTGTTACACAAAGCGTTCAATTTAAAAGAGGACCCGCTATTGACAGCTACAGCATATGTTGGAAATGATGTCCCTCCGTTTAATGCATTTGTCTACAACAATTGAGTACTGCTTGTTTACTAATTATATATATTTACATATATAAGTATATATTTGACCTAGGAATATAATTATTTTAATACCTTAAACAAAATATAGGATAAATATAGTTATATCACAGTCTAGTATAGGGCCTATACCGTCACGAAGCTCAATACGTAGTAAATATGCATCCATAGATAGTTGCTAACCACTAGGATCGCTACTATCGCCTCATTACAGACAATGCGAAATAGTACCTGCACAGTCTATTGTTCCTAGTACCCTCATAAACTCAAGCTTCGTGACTGTATATACTACACTGTGGTTATATTATGTACTCTTCAATGTGCGGTTGTCTTTTAAATTGAAAGTATCATATTTTAACTTGACAGAAACTGAATACACACATAATGGCAGGACTTTCCATATATGGAATCACATGTCACTTAAGATAACATGGGCAACTGACAAATATCCGTGACCTTGCTGGGATTAGAACCCAGGAATGTAGCTTGTACACAACATTAAAATGTGTAAATACGCTCATACGCACATATAATACTGAAATTATAGTCGCGTCTTTATGTCGTTTTACATCAAGTTCTCTAAACTGCAGAATCTACTCGTAATTTGTAAATTTTTACTATCTACGAGTCAATAAAGTACACAAATTTTTATAATAGCCTATCTGTTTGAGGTAACATAAACTAGTAATTTATTGGAAGCAGAATTTTAGGATTTTCTCCCTGATTATTTTTACACAACAAGGTGAAGTAACAAGTGGAATCCTATACATCGTCGTTGTTCCTGCAATAACTCCTATATGCAAAATATAAAATTATTCAGTAGGAAAAAAAAATACATTCATTTATTGATTATGGCACTGGTACATGGGAGATTGTGAATTCTTACATTTTCGAAAGAAAGAAATATAATTGCATATAGGAGATTTCATTATTTGCTGTATCACTATTTAAGTTATATAATAGTGCAAAAATCTGAAAATCAATAAATATGTCACATAGGAGTTATTGCACAAAAAACGACGTTATATTATCTCCAGAACTACATCTCCAATAGAAAGCATCTTCGGACAAAAATCTACATATCTATAGCTTCACTAGCCTGCATATCTTTACATAGAACTACGTAGGGGTACGTAGATGACCGAAAGATGTATGGTTTTACTATTTTGCATAAACTGTTACGTGTTGCATAAACTGATTATGCGAGAAATGAGACAAGAAGAATACAACGAGAATACAAGGATAACAGATAGGCAAAGAGAACTTGGGGAATACAAGAGAACAAAGCAAGACAAGAAGAATAATGACAAGACAAGAAGAACAAGGGGAATACACGAGAACAAGAAAAACACAATGGGAGCAAGAGGAAGACAAGAAGAAAAAGAGGAAAGCAAGTAGAACAAGGAAATCATAAGGAGAACAAGGGAAATACAGAAAGAACAAGTGGAATGCAAGGAGAGCAAGTAGACTACAAAGATAACAAGAGGAAGAGAATGTGGCAACAAGAGGAAGACAAAGAGAACAAGGGGAACATAAGGGGAACAAGGGAGCCGGTTGCATTTTTATGTGACGGTCAATTCTGAAGTTAACCCCCATATCTAGGTAGGAGAAACACATATTTATACGTAAAAAAAATAGAATTTAAAATATATTCATTCGATACTTCGAAAATTAACGCATTCCTAGCATTTAATTCATGGCACGACAGCTCATGAAGGACCAAGGTAGGTTATTTAGTGTCTGAATGAGATGAAAGTGATAATACGGGGAAATGAGTCCGGGGTCCAGCACCCAAAGTTACCCAGCATTTGCTCATATTGGGTTGAGGGAAAACCCCGGAAAAAACCTCAACCAGGTTAACTTGCCCGGACCGGGAATCGAACCCGGGCCATCTGGTTTCGCGGTCAGACGCGCTAACCGTTACTCCACAGGTGTGGACCGGTAAACGATTATTATCAATCCAGGACGACGGTCACTCCAGTCCTTATAGCTGGCTTATGGAACTGGATTTAACTGCCTAGCGTAGCTCCTCAAATTCATCACTATGCTGGTTGGGCACTTGTTCCATACACTGGCCGAAATTTCATGAGAATTTCTTCCGCCATGACGAATCGAGTTCAGGCATGATACCTTACACGACGACACTACGGAGATAAAGAAGCTACTAGTTACATACATATTTTAGTACAAATTTTGTTAATTTGTCTGTGTATATAGCCTGTGTGTGCTGTGATTGTAGCTGAACTATTCTTTCCACGGCAATTATCAATAAATTAATGAAAGTAGCATATTATTTTATTGTATGCCTTACTACTAATAAAGACCTATTATTTTTTGTTTTATTTTTTAACATCCACTATTCTACCGAATTACATTCCAATGCGGTACAGGGGAAAGTGTCTTTGGACCAATACAGTGCAAGCCAATCTGTTCAGTTAATAAATTACATTAAGATACAAAGGCGGACTAACACAGACTTTTGTGGAATGATAATTTTAAATGTAGGCCTATTCATAAGTAGAAGTCATTGAAGAAAAAACACGATTTCACAATTAAGAAATAGTCAAACTATGCACAATCCTGCATTTGCCGTCTCTGGCAGGGTTAACTAATTAACATCGGCGCGAGATAATTGTGAATTCGAACTGTCGTACAATGACAGCATAGGCCTATGTGTTAGTATTTTCTTCCATTTCATATTTTAGTACATGCAGATACTCATATTAAATTTTCAATATAGCCTATTGCATGAAATGTATGCTGAGGAGATGTGCCATTGAAGATGTCACTGTACATTCACTGTCTTTGTTTCAAGTCTGTTTCATATCTTATTGGTGCTCTTGATTGTAAATTCACTCTCTGCCTTCACCTCCAATATATTCCATTTCTTATTTGTCCCCTTGAATGCGTATTCTCTGTATGTCATTAACTTCGATCTATTTCATATCTCAGTGGTGTTTTTGAATATGTATTCTCTCTGTGCTTGTACCATAAGTCTCGTTTATATCTCATTGATAATTTTGAATGTATATTCACTGTTTTTCCGTACCTTAAGTCTGCTTCATATCCCATTGGTGTTATTGAACGTAGACCTATGTACGTATATTCACTGTCTACTTTTAACGTAAATCTGTTTCATATTCCATTTGTGTTCTTGAACGTATGCATATTTACTGTCTACGTTTAACTTAAGTCTGTTTCATATCCCATTGGTGTTCTTGAACGTATGTATATTCACTGTCTACTTTTAACTTAAGTCTTTTTCATATCTCATTGGTGTTCACTGTCTACCTTCACCTTAAGTCTGCTTCGTATCTCAGTCGTGTTCTTGAATATATTCACTGTCTGCCTTACCTTAAGTCTGTTTCTTATCTCATCGGTGTTCTAGAATTATATTCACTGTATGCCTTTACCTTAAGTTTGTATTACTTCTCGTTGGTATTCGCTCTCTACCCTTTACCAAAGTCTGTTTTATATATTTTTTATTTATTTTTATATATTTATTATTACATGCCATAGTCATAAAAATAACTCTCCACGTAGTCAACCATAACTGGTGGATAAAAAAACATGTATACGGTTAAAAAGATAATATTTCTTACATCTAAAAATTTATTACAATTGTGAAATTGCGGTACCCAACCAGAGGCAAGTCATATTAAGTTATTCGTTTCAAGATAAAAAAATTTGTCGAGGCAGCTTACTGCATATTCAAAGAGCATGGTCGTGTAAATTTGTCTTTGACAGTCTACATTTAGGAATGTCAAAGTAATTCTTCTTCCTAAGGCCAAAACAGTGTCAACAACTTACAACTTCATTAGAATTTCTCATTTCATAACCATACATAATTACTTCAAGGATATATAGTGCAGTTATAGTCATAATTTATTCTTCTATAAATATTTGTTTACTGTGAGGAATTGAATACGAACCATTTGTGGCTCTTATTGTCCTTTTTGAACTAAAATACATTCTGGCAACTATTACCTCAGATTAGTAAACCATATTAGCTCTGGAAATAAGCAAAGTAAACTGTCCTAACATACTGATATGAAAAATATCGTTCTAAGTTTCTCAATAAATAAACCACCCTTGATACTATGACAATAATTATGGTTAATGGTTTCTTATCAGATGTTTGCCTTTACTTTAAGTCTGTTTTATATCTCAATGATATTCTTAAATTTATATTCGGTGTCTGCCTATATCTTAATTTCTTACATCTGTCTCTTTCTGTATCTCATTTGTATATGTGAGCGTATATTCACTTCCTATCCTTGCATCAGGTTGGTTAATATCTCACTGATGTTTTTGAATGTATTCACTTAATGTTTGTCTCTACTTCAAATCTGATCTATATCTGATTAGAATGTACATTCAATGTCTACCTTTACTTTCAGATTATTTCGTATCTCACTGTCTGTGTTCATCTTAAGTCTGTTTTATATCTCATTGGTGTCCTTAAATGTATATTCACTGTCTGCATTTATTTCAAAAGTATTTCATATCTCACTGATGTTCTTGAATGTATATTTATTTTACTATGTGTCTTCACCTCAAATCTATTTTATATCTTACTGGTGTTCTTAAATGTACTTATATATATATATATATATATATATATATATATATATATATATTTCTCCATTTCCCTTAAGTTTATTCCGGATATCATTAATTGTTCTGAACAAGTCTATTTCTTATCTCATTGGTGTATTTGAATGTATATTCCTTGCCATCTGTTCTACAAATTTATTCTTGCGTATTAATTCTCCTTTTTTTAATTTAGTTAAACTTAACCTTTGCGTTTATAAATGGAAATTGGAAGATCATTTCTTTATAAACTGTATTTTCATCAGTCATTAGTTTATTCTTACGACGTGTCTTTATTATATCACGTAATCGGTGTCATTAAGTAAGTTACCTCCTCCAGTCTTATTCTATCTGATCTGTAACTTTGCAGTCGAGTTAGTAGAAACTACTCACTTGCTAAATAATGTTGAATCTTTTGACTACTTTCGACCTACTTGTTAAGTTGCTTTGAAAGCCATAGTTTTATATCTAAGAAATTCAGGGGATTTTGGCATTTCGGCTTAATTTATACCTCTAAATTCCTTCCATTCCGTCTCATCCTTATTACACTTACACCAAAGTGATTAGAGTTCGTTCCTCGGAAAATTCTAAGATATTTTAGTACAGTAAATAGAGGGACAATAGTGTTTTCAAACACTTCTTCCTGTCGTTTCACTTTGTCTCAAATACATACATAGCAGTTAGTTGGGTGGCTTATCCAGGTTATTAGAGGCGAACATGTTTGGGTTAACGTAGAAGATATTGGCAATGATGGGTTCTTAAGAAGAATTTTATCATCTGATGAATGTGATGACTGCATCAACCACCATAACTAACACCACTCTGCCGATCACAAACCTCACTGTCGGAAAGAGCTGCACATCCAAGGTCGCGTTTGGAAGGCATAGTTGACAACCAGGTCATGACTCCCATCGAAAGAAATGTCGATGCTGCAAGATGCTGAGAAATTCTTGAAGGACATTGGATAATCTGTTATAGAATGTGCCACTAACCATTCTCCGAGACACGCCATTCCGCTAACAAGGCATTAATTACTCGTGCTATATTGAATAGATAATACACTGACAGACGGATAGGACCATATAATCATTTACAACAATGGCCCTCGAGATCACCGGATTTAACTTCCATGGACTATTTTATATGGGGTTACTTGCGAGATCGGATTTACCACTAGTTACCTGCTGACAGAGGTCACTTGATAGGCCTAAACAGAATTCGTGCAGCAAGTTCAACACTATAAGACCTCAAATGTTGCTGAAGGTGCGAGAAGGGCCAATGAGGAGGTCACATTGTATATGAAGCAGGATGGAGCTTATCGTGAACAACTGATGTGAATTTAAACACACAAGGGAGACGTTCCAATACTGTCAAGAGTATATCATATTCGTTTGTTACTAGAAACGCACTGGTAACGATGTAACGGAAGGTTATAAATGCGGTATGTCATACTATATTTATTTATAAAATATGTTCACAACAGCTACCCGGTTACTCTACATATTGTAAATCGTAACCAAAACTTTTTCGCCTGCAATGACATGGGTAGGCCACTCAATTAACAGCTCTGTATGTATCTGAGACAACCTGTACATTGTGTCCAGAGACCTCATAAACTGTTCAATTAATGGATTGCGCATCTCGGCTGGTGATGCGTCATCGGCCGGGAATTGAGCTCGTCACGTCTCCCGTCCCGTAGCCTATAAGTGCTTGGTCTGTTTGATTTGATAGAAAGTGTATTTGTAGGTGCGCTTATCGGTTGAGTATGAATTATAGTGTTTACTAATAACACATTTGTAAAGGAAAAGTCGCAGCGTTTGAGATGAGCAGGGCATGTAGGGTGTATGGGCGAATCCAGAAATGCATGTGCTGTAGAGTGTTAGTTGGGGGGGTCGGAAAGAAAAAGACTTTCGGGGAAGCCGAGACGTAAATGGGAGGATAATATTAATATGGACTTGAGGGAGGTCTGATCTGATGGTAGAAACTGGATTAATCTTGCTCAAGATAGGGACCGATGGCGGGCTTATGTGAGTTCTCTAAAAGCCATAAGTAAATAAGTAAGTAAGTAAGTGCGTTCGCAAGAAAGTGTTTATATAATAAATGTAATAAAATTTGTGGCACCTTATGAACAATTGTGAGGTCCACATTATATGCTGACGTGAAATATACATTATATTATCAATATTAAGTTGTTATTATTATTACTATTATTATTATTATTATTGTTATTATTATTATTATTATTATTATTATTATTATTATTATTATTATGCAACAAATTTAGCACTCTCCTGAAAGAGAGTGATCTCGTGCTCGGGAGAGTATTCAATAGATTGTAACAAACTTCGGTTTATATAATAAACATACAATTTATATAACACAGTTGTATGAACACTTTACAAATGATGATAATTAAGATTGGTAAAATTCAGACATATTTCGGAGGGTGCCCCTCCATCTTTAGTGACATTACCACGACGCTGGTACAGGTGTTCGACCGCGATGTATCGTGGCTTAAAGGAGACTTTTGTAAAGTGTTCATACAACTGTGTTATATATAAATTGTATGTTTATTATCTAACCCATGAACACTGTTTAATTGACCTTACATGTGTGAGTTAAACTTCCGTTTGGTTTTGTGTTTGTGACTATAAGATCTGAAATTTGTGTGATTTTTAAGTAAGAAATTTGATAATACTTTGATATAAATTTGATGTACTCTCAAGACTTTAAATTCTTTATGCAATTTCTTTAAACATATTTAAATTATTTTTCTCTGTAATAAATGTAGTGGAATGAGGTTAGTGTTATAAATATTACCCCATTCTAATATTCCATATTGAGCTACAAACTGAAATAATGCAAAGTAAACTGTACGTTGTACATCTATTAGTAAGTAATTTCGCAACTAAACAAAATAATATATAATTTTAAGTAATTTGTTACAAAGATAGTTAATATGTTTGTCTCATTTCAGATATTTATCAATTATGATCCCTAAATATTTAACTTCGGAAGATTCATTTATAATTGGACAATTCCAGCTAATTGCGTAACAACCAGACTTGCGCAGTTTAATGTTTAGGGGAGAAGTAGGCAACATTTACTGGTTAATGAAAAAAAGAATAACTCTAGTTTTGTAGTGTTAAGAGAAAGAATATTCGATTCAGATTATGTTTTATTAATTTTTAAGCATTACTTGCGTTAAAATAATGTCGTGCCAAGATTTTCCCTAAACAATCATCTGCGTAGGAATACAATACACCTTTATGATTTTGTAAATCAATTCTTAATAAATCATTAATGTATTTCGAAAATAGAACAGGACCGAGGACTGTACCCTGACGGATACCAATATTAGGCTAATACTGCAGGGTTCACTAAGCAAATCATCATTTAAATATTACATATTCATCATTCCTTGGAGGAACTGAAAGAAAGCATTAAGCCGGAAATCTGTGGTATTACACGTTAATGACTTCGCCGAATCTCAGTGAACATTTCGCTCGCTAAAGCATCAAATCTCATGTCCTGAGTACTAAAATTTTTAGGAATGCAATAAAATGCTCTGTTTTAAATTTGCTTGTCATTATGAACAAAAGTATGATTCATAAAAAATTATGTGAAATTATTTTGAGATAATTTTATAAATCATAATTTTGTTCTTGTGTGAAGCAAATTTAACACAGAAGAGAGAAATTGTATTCCTGAAAATATTGGTTCTGAGGACTTTCGCTCTTTTGCCAGCGATTTTTAAAAGGTGCGATGTTTGTTTGAAAACAGGAGGTCATCGCTTAGAGATACAGCTATAACACAAAGTAATTTCTATACACGGGAAAAGAGCGTCACAAATGCTCGGCTATTCTGAACACGCCGTGACTAGTATCTGCCGCAGGCTGTTACTGCACATTCTGTAGGTCTATTATTATTGCCAAATATCTTTATCTCACTCTGTTTAAGTGACTTTTTAGTAAAGCTCCGCTTTTTATTTTCCGACTGTGCGAAGATAAGTGAAAGTATTGTAACATTTCTGTTTCTTGATTTTGGCCTACACATAAACAAAGATCTTGAAATTACCATACCTAAAAATGTGGGATTATGTATGTTTTTCCCTTTCTGTATATCTTACAATACGTCACTATATCTGACTTAAAACAAAAACAAAAAATTCTTTATCGTAAATTATTGCTTCTATATTTTTCGTATTCGGTATACAGAAATGATGCACACGAAATGAACGAGTGTTTATATAAACACATGTAACTAATTTATTCTCTTTAACATATTTTATGTTGTATTTAATATTAATAGACTGAAAATGTAGTGGGAATAATATCAGAGACAGTAAACAATTTCGACCAGGAGAGTGGTGTTAGCAAAAGTACTCGTCATATTAGCAGCGTTACCTGGATGGATGACAATTCCTATACGCTGCCGTAGGAATTCGATAAAACGTGGGTCTCCAGTAAGGAACTTCTGTTTACTTCCATTATCAGTTATAAGAGCTTTGTCCTCGTCACACCATGTTCCCATAGTTTCAACTGCGAAGACAACGAAGATGTAGTTATCGAAAACGTAACTTATTTATATTTATTCCTTTTATTGTGGACGGCTAATTCTGCAGCTGAGCTTGCAAGTTTAGAAATGTGTGGCAGATGGGAAATGGCCAGGATATCGACACAAGTAGCATCCTATAAAAGAGATTTTCCTTTACTCCAACCATCAGTGTGCTTACCGTCGGAGTGACTAATACCACTGGGTTCTAATATATTTGGCATAGCGCTCTTTTAATAATACTATTTATGGAATAATGTCACAGATTAGTACAGTATATACAGTCACGAAGCTCAGTACGTAGTAAATATGCATCCATAGATAGTTGCTAACCACTAGGATCGTTACTATCGCCTCATTATAGACAATGCGAAATAGTACCTGCACAGTCTACAGTATTGTTCCTAGTACCCTCAAAACTCAAGCTTCGTGACTGTATATAACTTACTAGACTGTGATAATGTATTGAAAATCGTCCTGCATCTTAGCGCAGCTTAAAGCATGATGGCCGTAAACATCGACAACGGCACCACATACACATTTATGAGACTGGCAGATCTTGCATCCAAGTTGTAAGCCTTCTGCAATTTTTTTAATTTTTTATGGAAATATTTTGAACATTTAAGAAAGTGTAACACAAAACTGCGATTTAATATCAATGGCTTTGGTGAATTTTTTATTGATTTTTTTTTTTAACATTAAGTATTACAGAATTGTGCATGCGAAAGAAAACTGTTTCAGAAAGAAAAAAAAAAAGAGTGACAGATGATTTTGAGAAAACTCTATGATTGCGTGTTACGTATATACTGGAATTAGGGTAATGAAATTAGAATACATAAATGCAATTTGCTATAAGATTTAAGTCTGCTGAGTGACCGGAATGAAATAAGCTAAGAATTACAATCAATCCTCCAATGATGATGATGATAATGATAATGATAATGATAATGATAATGATAATGATAATGATAATTATTATAATTATAATAATCTATACTAATAATAAATCTGTAGCCAAAATTTTTCTGGTAATTTTCGATTTTCCAAAAATAATTGGTGTTAACATGTATAATTAACTATCCTGAAACTGAAAATCGCATTTTTGAAATTTTTGTCTGTCTGTCTGTCTGTCTGTCTGTCTGTCTGTCTGTCTGTCTGTCTGTCTGTCTGTCTGTCTGTCTGTCTGTCTGTCTGGATGTTTGTTACCTTTTCACGTGATAATGGCTGAACCGATTTATATGAAAATTGGAATATAAATTAAGTTCGTTATAACTTAGATTTTAGGATATATGGCATTCAAAATACTTTATTCAAAAGGGGGGTTATAAGGAGGCCTGAATGAAATAAATCGAAATATCTCGCTTATTATTGATTTTCGTGAAAAATATTACATAACAAAAGTTTCTTTAAAAATAATTTCCGATAAGTTTTATTCTATACAAAATTTTGATAGGACTGATATTTAATGAGATAAATGAGTTTTAAAATTACAATAACGCCATCTGAGGCGCTGTTCTGAAATAAAAACAAATGACTTCGTCTATAAGGGGCCTTGGACAAAAACAATCGAAAGCTATTAAACATAGCCTAAGAGAATGTTTCTGTATTTTTATGAAGTAATATCGGAAGCTAATTAATTGTTTAATTATTATTTCACCATTGGAAAGTGTAGTTTCTCTAGATAGACATAATTCTATAATGTTATTACAGTAACTCCTGAAACATATAGCAAGTAATATAAAGTATACACATTAAAACTAAATGATATGTCAATCTTCATTAAACTATGGTTGCATGTAATAACAATTAAGAAACATGTTAAAGGAATTGTCATTGCACCAAATGATTGCTCTCTGACCAAAATGACCGCATTTTAGTTATTTAAATACAATTTAAATTAAGTAACATATTAAACGATTTATCCTTCTGTCAAACACGAATGTTCCCTGGATAAAACGTCGTATTTAAATTATGTAATTACTTTATATTTATTTCTAACAGGTGCAGCGGAGCGCACGGGTACAGCTAGTATCACAAATATAATGATAGAAAAAAGAAACTTAAATGAAATATTGACATGTAGGAACCACAAATGTTCACATAATATTTCTAGTAATCTTTGCTATAATTTCCAACAGCACATGAAGAGCAACGATGAACTTATCAGTGAAATTTTTATATTATTTTAAAATATATAATATACTACTACTAGTTAAAATCCGTCAAATATGCTCAAACTAAAAGACAGTAATACTACAGTATCTTAAAGTAAGATAAAGTTTTTCATCTGGTGGGATATCTTTCCTTAGTATCGTGTCCATTCCTGTAATTTCCTCTTTCACATTCTTACAGTAATTCATCAAATTAAGTTTTTGACATTCGGAAGTATTGAACAAATTTCCTGTCATCTTGTCTCTGGTCGTCATACAGAGTGTAGAACAAGCCTTTCTCCAGCCGATCACGTAGCAGTGAATGTCTGTGTAATAAACGTTTTCTCTTCATTCCCCTCCTGTTCAATAGCAGTAACAACAAAATGTCCTCGCTCGAATCCATTTCACTAACTAATCACCAATTCTTTTATCAGAAGCTACTAACTATTCAGCTGGCAATGCTGTGTTCGACACCAGTGACTCACGAGTGTTCAATGCAATCACCAGTGAACGTCACCCGAGACCGTCACATGTGAAAAGGTCCTGAGTGTCACTAATTTTGTTCCAATGTACAGTTGTGTATATTCGTAAATTGCCAAATATAAACCTGTTCGATTTTCACTGAAACAATGTTTGTACTACGAAAATGGCGATGTTAGTGGTACGAATTTGAAACAGTTTATATCTATACTAATAATAAATCTGTAAGCGAAATTTTTCTGGTAATTTTCGCTTTTCTAAAAATAATTGGTGTTAACATGTATAATTAATTATCCTGAAACCGAAAATCGTTTTTTGAAATTTCTGTTTCTCTGTCTGTCTGTCTGTCTGTCTGTCTGTCTGTCTGTCTGTCTGTCTGGATGTTTGCTACCTTTTCACGCGATAATGGCTGAACGGATTTCGATGAAAATTGGAACATAAATTAAGTTCGTTGTAACTTAGATTTTAGGCTATATGGCATTCAAAATACTTTATTTAAAAGGGGGGTTATAAGTTAGCCTGAATTAAATAAACCGAAATATCTCGCTTATTATTGATTTTTGTGAAAAATGTTACATAACAAAAGTTTCTTTAAAAATGATTTCCGATAAGTTTTATTCCAAGAAAAGTTTTGGTAGGACTGATATTTAAGTCTGTCTGTCTTTCTGGATGTTTACCATTTTCACGCGATAATGGCTGAACGGATTTCGATGAAAATTTGAATATAAATTAAGTTCGTTGTAACATAGAATTTAGGCTACATAGCATTCAAAATACTTTATTTAAAAGGAGGCTTATTAGGAGGCCTGAATTAAATAAACCGAAATATCTCTCTTATTATTGATTTTTGTGAAAAATGTTACATAGCAACAGTTCTTTAAAAATTATTTCCGATAAGTTTTATCCCGGGAAAAATTTTGATAGGACTGATATTTAAGGATATACAAGAGTTTTAAAATAGCAATACAATACATTTCCACGGCAGCCTCAGATTATAGTATCGTTGTTCCGTAACTTCTATGTGCAAAATATGAAATTTTTTAGTAGGAAGAAAAACAAATTTATTCATTCTATGGCAGTAGTTCATAGGAGATGGTGAATTCTTACATTTTCGAAAGAAAGAAATATAATTAAGTTGTATATAGTAGACTGTATTATTTACTGCATCACTATTCAAGTTATTTAATAGAGCAAAAATCTGAAAATCGATATATGACATAGGAGTTATTGCAGGAACGACGACAATGGCTACAATGAAATCAAAACAAATGACTCCGTCTATTTAAGGCGGTCTTGACGTTTATCAATATTAATATACAGAGAATATTTTGTGTGTTTGTATGATGTAATCTCAGAAGTTAATTAACCTTCACTATTTGAAATTTGTAGTTTCTCTAGATAATAATAATAATAATAATAATAATAATAATAATAATAATAATAATAATAATGATTTATTTAACTTGGCAGAGTTAAGGCCATACGGCCTTCTCTAACACTCAACCAGGAGTAAAGACTGCGTTACAAAAACACTACAAATTTACAAATTACACTACAACTGGATGTAATGCTACAAATGAGGACTGAGGTAAGATGAAAAGAAATCTGTACGCACAGAAAATTGATATTCGGTCGAAATATTGTATAACTTGATTATTGTAACTTTATTTGGTCCACATAAAATACTCTAATTTTATACACTCATTTTACCATAGAGATCACTGGAGCTGACTTATTTTAAAAGGTGTCATGAAATGGCGTTTCTGCGCTCATAATTTACCCATATTCGTTTCCTGTATTTCTTAAAATAATATTTATGTAGGGTACCCCATTTTTTTCATTTGCATAAACAGTGATATACAACCGAACGAGTTGGCTCAGGCGGTAGCATTTGAGACACGTATTCGGGGGTCCCGGGTTCAAGCCCCATGGCCGACCAATCTGACTGAGGTTTTTCATGATTTCCCTTAGTCATAAAGGCAAATGCCGGATTGGAAAGATACATGCCATTATTCATCACCGCCTCAATTACCAATACCAAAAACATTAATCAAAGTCTATAATCAGTTACATGAATACAAGCCGTCTACAACACACAATAGAAACAGGAACTCAACATGAGTAAAAACGGCATGCTGATATACCCACACATTCTAAACACACGACATGACCACAGATGTTAAGGCGTGAATAAAATAAACTTAAAAAAAATGCACAGTAAGGTTAACATAAAAATGATCTTCGTACACAATCAACTCTATTAATTTGGAGTGATTTATTAAAGCATGCATTCAAGAATAATTTAGAAAAATGTTAAACGAATTATATTTGCACCATGAGTGGTCTCTTGGACCAAAATGATAGCATTTTAATTAATTAAATACAATTTAAATTAAGTAGCATATTAAAAGATTTATTCTCCTCTATCAAACACGAATGTTCCCTGGACCCAATGTTCTATTTTAATTATGTAATTACTTTATATTTATTTCTAATAAGTGCAGCGGAGCGCACGGGTACAGCTAGTTATGATAATAATAATAATAATAATAATAATAATAATAATAATATTATTATTATTATTATTATTATTATTATTATTATTAATACTATTAAGAGGATAAGTAAAGAAGCGTTTTCTAGCCGCAGACAATTAACAATTAACTGGTATACTATATAATTTAGTATAGCACATGAGAATATCCCGTAAATATTGTCATTTATACATAGGCTATGTAGGCCTATGTCAATAGTGTCAGGTTGTATTAATTTTCTGTAGTTACTCATGTATCGTGCACTCGCCTGTTTCGCGTTCATGTCAAAGCACAACTGAATACCGGTATCTTTTTTTTTTAATATATTACCTCTCCTCCCCCCATGGATTATAATGAACCTATGTACAATATAAATGCGGGCTTCCCTTCTGTATTTCCACTGCAACCGAATTCGAATAGGGTAAATTAGGATCAGTTGGACATTCGGGCATGTTGGACACTTTGTACTTTAATGTGTTACTTCGCCACTTGTGTCCAACATGCCCGACTGTGCAACATACCCTAATTTACCCTATTTGTTCCACGAAAACCTCTAATTTTCTTTTGTTAGCATCAGTCCAATATAGACGTTACATGTCAAGAAAAAAATTCCCAAAGAGTACATCATATAGATAATGCGTGTTCGACCGCCAGATATAGAATTAAGTGACTTATGTGCTTCCATGGTAATATATTTTGAGAAAACTGGTGGTTGAGGTTGAGATGAGTTGGGAGTTGAAAACACTCTTTGTTGTTATTGATACGATAAGGATTGAAGAAACAGACAATTCAGCAATAGACATTTTATGGCTGTTCAGTAGAAAGGAATTTGTAAGAATGGACTGTGGACAATTTAACAAATCTCTACCGTTTTTTTTTTTTTTTTTACGTCTAAGGTGAGTTCAAACGAAATTTTGTTACACTATGACCAGTGATCTCAGTGTACAAAACATGAGAGGAAGAAAGCCGTGAGAGGAGTGAGACCCAACGGCTGAGGTGGCTCAAGCAGGTCTGTTAACGGTAATCAGATTTAACTGATCAGCCTCCATTTACCAATGGTCTGGGAAACTGTGTCTCCGCTATGGATCTGTCAAAATTAGAGCTGGGGACGGAGCGAGTAGAACTGTTGAGTTACTCGGTTCTATCGGTTTATGTGCTTGGCAGCGGAGCACCGAAGTTACTAGGTTAACCGTAGCCGTTACCGGTCAGTTCAAACCTTCAAACAGAGTTCACGTGTTTTACTTAATTCTAGCAGACAACAACGTAGGTACTGTACTATTGTATTTAAATATTTTCTGCTGCAGGACAAATTATTTCCCTATCCCCAAGGCGGGCTGAAAGGCCTATAGTATTGAAAAGCAGTTCATCCTATTATATGACCTGTCGAGTGGGCCTAATCAACACTGACAGTCTAAACATATTACTGTACATAATAATAATAATAATAATAATAATAATAATAATAATAATAATATAATAATAATAATAATAATATAATAATAATAATGGTGGTGGTCGTGGTGGTGGTGGTGGTAGTGGTAGTAGTAAGTAATAAGCAGCAGCAGTAGTAGTAGTATCTAGGATAACACAGAAAGTATGGAATTGAACGGGTTACATCCGCTCCTTGTTTATGCGGATGACGTGACTATATTGGGAGAAAATACGGGAATTTTGCTTGAAGCAAGTAAGAAGATAGGTGTGAAAGTAAATCCCGAAAAGACAAAGTATATGATTGTCTCGTGACCAGAATATTGCACGAAATGGAAATATAAAAGTTGGAAATTTGTCCTTAGAAGAACTGGAAAAATTCAAATATCTTGGAGCAACAATAACAAATATAAATAATACTCGGGAGGAAATTAAACACAGAATTAATATGGGAAATGCGTTTTATTATTCGGTTGAGGAGCTTTTATCATCCAGTCTGCTCTCAGAAAAGCTGAAAGTTAGAATTTATAAAACAATTATATTACCGGTTCTTCTCTATGGTTGTGAAACTTGGACTCTCACTTTGAGAGAGGAACAGAGGTTATGGGTGTTTGAGAACAGGATACTTAGGAAAATATTTGGGACTAAGAGGGATGAAGTTACAGGAGAATGGAGAAAGTTACATAACGCAGAACTGCATGGATTTTATTCTTCACCTGACATAATTGGGAACATTAAATCCAGACGTTTGAGATAGGCAGGGCATATAGCACGTATAGGCGAATCCAGAAATGCATATAGAGTGAGAGGCCGGAGGAATTAAGACCTTTGGGGAGGCCGAGACGTAAATGGGAGGATAATATTGAAATGTGTTTGAGGGAGGTGGGATATGATTGCAGAGACTGGATTAACCTTGCTCAGGATAGGGACCGATGGCGGGTTTATGTGAGGGCGGCAATGAACCTCCGGGTTCCTTAAAAGCCATAAGTATTATTATTATTATTATTATTATTATTATTATTATTATTATTATTATTATTACCATTATTATCATCATCATATTAGAGTGATTAATATTAAAATATGTTAAAAAAGGAAGTGTATTACATTTTTCTTCTATTTGTGTTTATTGGATTTGTATTACCTCATCAGTCATCATTTTATTTGTATTTATTTCTACTAATTATGTTACCCAATTACTTTAATTTATCAATAATATTACTCTTCACCAAAGAGAACGTGGTTGTATTGAAGGCTAGTAATGTTATAAAATAAATAAACATTATGTTCTTCAGTTTAAGATTTCACGTTTTATTGATTATTTTATCCACTTTCCGTAATAGTAAATAATACTGTGTGTTATTTTTAAGTGTTTTAGGCAGCGCTTCATGGAGCCCGTTTCTTTCTATCTTCTTTTTTACTTAGCTGCAGCGTTTAACGTTTAAATCACATGTTAATTTATTAGCTGGCAGTATTATAAATTATTTTATCAATTTTATTTCGTCTGTCATATATAACAACACTGAAAGTTAAATAGGCCTTTCATACAAAATAACTCCGCAAATAGTTGTAATCACTGAAATTAAATTTGGAACCGCCATTTTGCAATGAAGAGAAGCACTTTTTTCTCGTCAATTAGCAAAGCGAAAGCGCTTTACTACTACGTTTTTAAAACACGCTTGGTTTCACTTTCAAAGTACGTTCTAAAATCGACTCAATCTATCTAAATTTTAAATCTGCCGCCACAAATGTGTACTCTGTACTGTACTCGGTTCAACCGAGTAATGACGTCACAGTAACTACTCCGAACCGAACCGCTCCGTCCCCAGCCCTAGTCAAAATACTTTCTGGTGTCACTGGCACCAGTTCATATTGCACATTCTATTAGGCCACTTCATTTGCTATCAGATTCATACACTAACTTTGACTTATTTTTTTGACGTGAAATGAATTGAAATTTATTTATTTATTTATATTTATTTATTTATTTATTTATTTATATTTATTTATTTATTTATTTATATTTATTTATTTATTTATTTATTTATTTAAATCCACCACCAACAGAAGCAGGCTTCTAATTACAGGTGGCTTACATAGATACATACACAAAACGGTAAGTTGGAATGGAAATATTGGAATATACAACATACACAGCATTTCAGTAAACGCTGAATATGGAATACATGGTCGAGGATGGACAAATTGAGATCCCTCAGGTACTGACAAGTATGCACTTAGAACAGTGGTTATTTTAATTGTTTCATAGTACGTTAATCGAGAGAGCATGTGTAACTCAATGACACCCTTCTTTATTTTTGCTCTTCTTCTGGGTTAGATCGAACAGTGCATGGTTTATTGCGCATAACATATTACGCAGACGGGGAGTTGCTATTTTGTATATTTGTTAATTACTCATTGCACCGAGTGGTGTAAATGACGCAGAAATTGACTCACCCATTTGCATAAAGACAGCGCGTCTCCTCGTCTCCCCATTTAGGAGCTGCATGCACAGGCGTGCCAAGTGACAAGATAGCAACAGAGTATGGATTTCACTCTTCCCAGAATTTGAAAAGCGAATTGAGCTGCGGATTATACGTCATGTCGTCATGAATCCACATCACCTTCCAGCGTCAGTTGCTTCTTCTATCAACTTAAAAGTTAAGCACACTGATGTCAACGACGAGAATCAGTGAGTGAGTGAGTGAATAATGTCCTTCATTCATAGTGTTCTGCCCATGGGCAGATCTTTCACTGCAAACACAACATTCTCTAATCTTTCCTCTTTTTCACCTTCCTCTTATCTCCGCATATATCTTAATGCTGTCTCATCTTTTTCTGCACCTAACTTTTCCTTCGTTCACCATTCTTTCCACTGCATTCTTCAGTAAGCAGTTTCTTTTTAACCAGTGGTCCAGCCAATTCCCTTTTCTGATCAGTTTTAGCATATTTTTTCGCCCACTCTTTCTAGCACAGCTATGTTTCTTATTCTGTTTGTGCAGAGGTCCGCGGAAGATGCTCCGTTTTCTATTAAAAGCATCTTTTACCATTGCTATCCTCCTTTTGACCGTTTGGTAGCAGCTCATGTTATTGCTTATAGTACACCCCAAGTATTTGAACCTGTCCACTTGTTCAACTGCCTCATTTCGAATTCGCATGTTTACCTTCTTTATTTTTCTTCCGATAACCATAGTCTTCGTCTTATTTGCATTTATCTTCATCCAATACTGCTCACAGCTGTCATTTAGCTCCGGTATCATAGTCTCTTCTGCTAATAACGCCATATCAGCAAATTTTATGCATTTTATTCTTCTTCCTTCTATTATCACTCCTCTCATGTTCTGAAAACAGTTACTGAATCCTCCCAGTAGATGCTGAAACAAGATAGGTGATAAAGGGCAGCTTTAACTTACTCCTCTTCCTATTCGACTTCCCTTTGATATTTCTTCTCCTATCCTGACTGACTCGTTTCATATAAAATTACTGAATAGACTCCTCTCCTCCCAATCCACACTAATTTCTTTCTGGATCCCTTTACGTTTATTCCAATCCACTCTGTCAAGTAGCTTCCTCCCGGACATCCCAATGGTGGGATAGTTTACGTCTGGAATCTTTTACCATTGAAACACTCATCATGCCATGTAATGTCGTTATGTTTCTATATTTGGCACATACGTCGAGTAGAATCTTTCAATGCGGTTAACTAATCAATTCGTAAAATTTGTGAGACCTGAGCACATGTCTATAGAATTCGTTTCTACATTTAAATAAAAATATGCAATTTTCCACAACTGATATTGAGTTCTATATTTCATATTAATTTTTGTTTGTTTACTAACGACATACTAAGCCTATAGATAGAGGAAAAATTACAAAGAACACTCTAAGGATTAAATAATAATTGTAAAATTTGTAGTAGTAAAAGGCTGTAAAAAGATAAAACTAGGCCTAAGAGCATTATTTCGAAAATATCCGATGCAAAGGAAAACCATTCTCAATAATGTTAATTTTAAGAGATATACCATTGTGCTTATCTCGGATGTGGTGTAACATACAAACAAATTATATTAAGAAAAATATTCTAAGATACACATAAGTATAGATGGAGTAGAAAGACAAATAGTACAAAATGTTTATTAAAAATCTACTAAACGCGTCTATAAGATTCTTTTGAAATAATTTCCTCTGTAGGAGAGGATCCTAGATTTTCGGAACACAAAATGAAAGCGAAGTTACGATTATTGGTATAGGCCTAGACCTATGTTCCTTCACAGTTGCATTGTCAGATCAAGTAAAAAGTGAGACAATTAGAATGTTTGTTTAATCAAAAATATAATAAGAGAAAGTTGAAACATAACGTTCTTAGAGTGATTGAGGATAGCCTCTCAGAAAAGTACCTATCAAAACTAGACCTAGTCATCTTCGGTGATAATGTGGTTAGCATGACAGTCGTTAAAGACGAGATTTGACAGTTAAAACCCAGACGAGAAGTAACGATAACAACCATTACCATGGTTTAGTTCGGATACACGACTTTCAACTTACATCATTGGAAGATAGGTATAGGCCTGTAAGAAGTCTTGTGGAGTATTTTTTTTAGTTTGTAAAAGAATCCTATAACATTAAAACCTCCATTTAATTTATGATCTCGTAGGATATGCCTGTTGTCGCCTCAGGAATAGCATTCTCACAAATAATAATAATAATAATAATAATAATAATATAATATTCATCTGCAAAAGATAGACACAAGCAGTGAAATAGAAGAATATGCTAACTATTCTAAAGAGCCAACAACAGAAGCAGTAAAACTTAAGAAATGGTTTAGAAGGAAAAGAAGGTTGGAAGTATGGCCTAAAGAGATAAAAAAATAGTAAAATACAAGCAGGAGGTATACAAGACAAACCTTGGAAGCCCAATAGCTTACAGCCAAGAAGAGTACTGAAAAGCCAGGGATACAGCAAAAATCATAAAGAGAAAATCACATTAGGTATCATGGGAACGAGTTTTGCGAAATATTGAATAGGCTTATATGGACTGCAATATCAGGCTTACAAAGTTATGAAAACATTAAACAGTAATGCAAATCACAAGCAAGATTCGGTAGAACATTACAGGCAACCATGGTTTCATGTTGGAGTAGAATCCAGTGAAAGGAAGGAGAGGAGACTTGACTCTGAGATAATTACAAGAGGCATTGGAAGCTATGAAAAAGTGAATGGGACCAGAAATTAATAACATAAATTCAGAACTATTTAAATATGCGGGACATTATTACGTTTGCGGCTATTACATTTCTATAATATGTATTGGAAAGTTGCCAAATTCCCAAAGGCGAAAGTATTAGGTCTAGGCCTATCACTTTTTAAGAAAGGGGACAGATCAAAAGCTAGTAACTAGCCGATCAAGGAATAAGCTTTTCGACTGCATTTCATAAATTGTATGCCGGAATCTTAAGTGAGAGGTTAAAATCCATCGCAGACTCAATTTCTGAAAAACAGGCTAGTTTTAGAAAATTACGATCATATGCAGAAACCATCTTCACTTTGAAAATGGTCATTGAAGTGAGAAGAGAATTTAATTGCGAAACGCAGGTGGCATTTGTGGGCCTAGTAAAAGCTCTTGATAAAATCAAGAGGAATTTACTATGGTCAATCCTTGAGTAAAGGGGATATTCAAGGGGCCATAAGATGCGGAAGTAAATACATCTGTATTTAAATGGAAAATTAACGGAAGATATTCCCAGAAAATTATAGGTGTCAAATAAAATTGCAGTATTTCGCCGACATTGTTCAGTATTTAGGCTAAAATTCACAACATGTTTACAACATGGAAATTATGTAGTTATCCAGAGGTTCACCTTGAAAAAAATTCAGTAAATTCATCGCTTTATGAAGATGATCAAGTCATAAAACAAGACAGTGAAGGAAAACTGCAAGTAGCAGAGTTTAATTTAACTTCGACAATAGGCCTATAGCAAAGGACTACAATTTCTTAATATCGGTGAATAAAACAAAGATCGTGACATTTAAGGGCAAGCTTCCAGCAAGAACAAAGGTAGTAATAGAAGAAAAAGTAATGAAACAAGTGAAATATTTTAAGTATTTAGAGTATTATGTCTCGTATAAAAACGAAAGATCTGCATTAAAATTAATAAGTTTAGAAGTACTGTACAGTATATTCGGTAATGTTCACAGAAATTTGAAAAAATAAGACACACAGACACACTCGCATAAATTTTTCAATACTGTCGCAGAGCCAGTTTTTATGTATAGGATAGAATCTAGAATAAGAACATAAAAAATAAAACAAAAATTTAGGCAGTCGAAGTGGGACAAGAACTGCAATTGGAACCCCTATTTAATAAAAATGACGTTAAATATCAAAAGATAATGTGAAATTTTTGAAAGGATCCCAGAAAACAGACTACGGGCAATAGCTATCAGATTAGTTCCGAATGGAAGAAATGATTTGGGGAGACCAAAGAAGAAATGGGTATCGGAACAGGCTAAAGAGCCTAATCCAGGAATATACGGTAATGATGATGATGATTATTATAATAATAATGATGATAATAATAGTAATAATAATAATAATAATAATAGTAATTAGTATTTTATACTGACGAATAAATCTTATTTCTGTAAGACATAATGCTGAATAGAACTTAATAGATTCTAATGATCAAGGGAGTCAGAGTTCTAAAACTTTAGTAATTTTAAAATAAGAACGATGAAGCTGATCAGCGTCACTGTGACTACTTTACTCACAGGATGAATTTGGGATAGCCCTTCCTACTATTTTCCAGAAAGTCGTTTCTGGAAGTTGTAGCAAAAATAAAAATTAATTACTTAATTCCGAGTTCGATCATCATTTTTAGTTTGTAACCAAGAGCAATACTAAGCTACACCGGTTCCAGAACTCCATGTAATAAATGGAAAATGGGTTCAAGATTTTGGCTCTCTAATATTTCACCTTAATATATACAATGTAGGCTCCTATGTACTACATTAAGTTATGCAACATTCACAGCTGTGAATTGTGTTGCTTGTTTCAAAGAATTTCGCCAAGGAAGACTTGAAAAATAAATAAATCCTTAAAATCTGTAGTGAACAAAGATCATATCCATTTGCAGGAATAACTCGTTTTTTATCCTTTGTTAAAGTGATATAAATAATGACACCTGACTATATGGAAACATTTTACAATGCGAAAATATGATCTGGTTTCCTTTGGAATGAATTGCATGATTTTGATTGAATACTGTATTACATAATGTAGGTAAGGTAAAGCTACCCATTATATCTATCCAAGACTTTATAATAAAATTGCAAACCATTTTCCAAATTTGAAATAATTTTAAAATTATTGAAGCTTTTAAAAAAGAAATTTATAAAATTATTCATGATATATTAGCAAATGTGTGTATTTTTTTATTTTTTATTTCTGTCGACTATATTCATGTTTTTATTGAATATCACTGGCTTCTGTCTGATTGTCAATTTATATTAAATGTGTGTTTTTTCTCTCTTCTTCTCTCTCTCTTTTTTTTTTTTTTTGCTCTTGTGCGTTAATTATTGTTTGAATTAAGTTACTTACTGTATTTAGTAAACTGTCCTTGTAAATTTATGTTATATTATTGACTAAGACCACACCGTACACGAGCCTGGCTCTTATGTTAGTGGCTAGAAACATTTTTGTTTTATAATTTTAATTTATACTCGCTAGCTAGCTAGTTAAATAAATTAAATATACGTCATGAAGGTGCTTGGAGGGGCATGGAGGTAGAACTCCATGCTTTCTTGACCTCGGCTTTAGAATGAAGTGATGTGGTCGGTACAACGTTCCGACTGCCTTTTGCAACCGGGAAAGACTCGATACTCAATTTGGCAGGAGACTGAGTAAACCTCGAGGCCGTTCTGGAAGTTCTGACAACGAAAAAAAATCCCAGAACCAACCGCTCCGTAGCCAGATGGTCCACCAACTGAGCTACCCGGTCGCCCATTGCTTAGTATAAAGTACGAGTATGAAGCAAATTAGAATTGGAACATTTTCATGCTATAACTGTTATTCAAACGAGAGGCGGACTATTTTTTCGTGTGCCACTCAGTAGAATCCAGAATATGAAGAGATTTATGGCATTATTAAACTTATATTCATGTTTATCGTTAGAGAGCGTTTCGTCATATTGAGAGACGAATACCTTTCCTCCTATATCTACTACTATTGTCTTAAAGATGAGGTACTCACTTTCGTCATATTGAGAGACAAACACCTTTCTTCTTACATATACTACCATTATCTTTAAGTTGAGGTACTCACTTTCGTCATATTGAAAGACAAATACCTTTCCTCCTACATATACTACCACTGTCTTAAAGGTGAGTTACTCACTTTCGTCATATTGAGAGACGAATACCGTTCCTCCTACATATACTACCACTGTCTTAAAGGTGAATTACTCACTTTCGTCATATTGAAAGACAAATACCTTTCCTCCTACATATACTACCACTGTCTTAAAGGTGAGTTACTCACTTTCGTCATATTGAGAGACGAATACCGTTCCTCCTACATATACTACCACTGTCTTAAAAATGAGATACTCTCTTATATGAAGACAGTTCATTGAATACCTGCTTCATTAATGTCTTATCTCAAAAAGAGTTAGTTACCTGTTGGGACACTCATGCTATGTCATAAATGAATTAAAATATTATCTACTCCTAAACTAATATCGAATTTTTACGATGCATAAAACACTACTAGGTGCGCCAAAATTCATAAGATAATATTTTATCCTTTCATTGTCCTTTATTAGGCCTAAACCTTTTCCATGGCCTTCTGCTTTCTCTTATGGTGAGTTGCGTTCGATCCCCGTCTGTGTCATGTGAAGAATTTCTAGTGACAAAGCGTTTCCTCTCACCATTATCATCATTCCATCAGGAATTTACAATCATCTTCAATCTGCGAAATGTGCTTTCTCTTGATAGGCCTACATCATACTTGTTCAAACGTTTCACTCAGATTTATTACGCCTTCTTATATGTAGTTCTTTTCATGTTCTCCTGTCCTTTTTTTGGTACATATTTGTTATTTATTATTGTAGAAAGATGTTTCTTTTTCTAGTTACCATTTAAGAGAATATGCTGAAGTATAAATACAGTATTTGAAAAGTAATGTACAATAAAATAAAAAAAAGCTTTTCCTTGCGATTTATGTGCGATATGACTCGAATCTTTGAGATATAATATGATAAAGATTGACCTATAATTCTGTATAATGCTGTACATAATGTAATTACGAATTATTTGGTATGTGGTATTTACAACGACAAACATTTGTTAACGTTATTAAAAAACACAATTATATTTTCTTATTCGAATATTATAACTAGGGATTTTTATGTGCTCAAAATCGGTAAAATATTTATTTTTATGTGCTAAAATCAGGAAAATATGCGACAAAAAAGGAAATATATATTTTAATCTGAACTGCGCCCGAGTACGAGCTTCTGCTCTTTCCGGCTGCAATGCCTAATGTAGTGTAAACCTTGTGTATTAAATAAATAAATTTGAATTTGAATTATGTTTCAATTATTACATGTGAATATAAACAATATGCTGAACTCGCCAGTATGAATTATGCTGTCTCGCCAACTACTGAATAATTACAGTATACAATGAGATCCACCCTCAAGCTTTTCATCACAAATGACTGACGATTATCGCGGAACACTGCCTTGTACTGTGAAAGAGAGCGCCCTGGCCATTGAGAAACAACATGTATTCCCTAGAGACATGTTTATGACTGGAAACGAAAACAGAGACAGCTGATGTTTATGAAATTATAATTGCTTCCTGAATCAGCGTTATGATAATTTACAAGACACTCCTAAATGACACATCAATGTTTATGTGTGTTAGTTACAGTACAATTTTTCTTATCGTTTGTGGTGAGAGAGCAGACTCCAGCTCTACATGTCCACATATAGATAATTATGAGAAACAGTTGCAAGCTGTTACGTCTAAGCAACCGCATTGAATATTCAGTGATGATTAATCTGAAATGGGGGTTTTGTCGAAAATTATTTGATGAAAACTTAATTGTTATGTGTTTTTACGTGAATGTTTGAAAATATGTATTTACATAAATAAAATTCTAAATATGTTTTTATGTGAAATAAAATTCAAAATATATGCTCAAGTAACTTTCTCCGAAACTTAAAACACAATTACGAGTTTCTATTGCAGTGCAAATAAAATATTTATTTACCTAAGAATACTAGCCCTAATTATAACTTACACATTGAATATTTATCTATTTCATGGCGTCATATCAGAATCATATGACGCAGTAGAAATCTGGGACTGCAGCTTGTTGACAAATGGCTACACATAACATTTCGCTTAGCAACTTATTTTGTTATTTGTTTTCGGAAAGTATCTTTTAACTGTCCCAAACTAAGCCTAATTTTTCTGGTCATTATAGCAGTTATCTTTAATTGAGATTTATCGGTGCAAACGCACACATCTGCCACTCCTCGTTAATAGAGAATGTCTTATCCTTTCATAAATACGGAATGATCAGCCAGGAACAAAAAAAGACAAGTCCGCTAGCTTACAAGCAGATTGGCATCTCCGCTACGAGCCGCACATTAAGATCCTGCACATGAGTCATCGAGGCAGAGCACAAGTGGAGCAGAAGCACTGTGTTTCGCTACGCCGTAATGTGGGAAACTCGGCAAGTGTATAACTAGGGAATCAGATACAATAGCACGGGACAAATGGGAATGTGGCAACTGTATAACTGGGGAATCAGTTGCAATGACATCGTGTAATCCACCAAAACAATCTTGCCAAGTGTTAGGGCGCTCAGAATTAAAACGACAAAAGCAAAAGCGTCGAATATTATAAGCTGAATTGGAATAAATAGAAGTCTTGATCCATACGTACTGTACGTTGCCCGTGGTTCCCAGTTGTAACAATGAACGTGGTATAAAAAGATTGTATAATGAAGTACAGGAGGTACCTTAAAGTGTTAAAGTAGGCTAGTTTAAGAGTAAAATTAAATAAAATGAAGGCTATTTGTTAACGATTCTCGCTGCGGTACATATTGTGTGAGGTGTATAAGTTAAACAAATCATTGTTATGAAGGTAAAATTTAATCTACAGGGCTTTCATTTCAAAACTTCCCAGTCTAAATAACTAATTATTTAAATTGAATTAAATTTAAACGAAAAACACGTCAATTTAGATATTGAGGGGGAAGTCGGAAACCAGGCTTAATTGCATTTTATATTTAATCCCCACTCCCAGTGACTCCCACTTTGAAATTTCAAATGGCACTCCTATAATTTTATACTTAAATATGAAAGAACATTCAATTGTTTATACACTTCATTCATTTATTTCACATCTTTTGTTTTATATAGTTGCCTGGCAACCTCTATTGTTGTTACTGTTGATTAGAAATGAAGCTACAAATGCCATTGAACATTTCTTGTAATTGTTGTGTTCGTGTATTAAATTATTATAAAATGGTGTATACCCTTCAAGAGAGAACAGAAATCATATTTATTTATGGAGCTGAAAACCGTTGTGCTCGTAGAACTGTCAGAGCTTTCAACGAGAGGCATCCTGAGAAAAAAGTAAGTCGCCAATATTTCATAGATCTAATACGGAAATTTGAAGAAACTGGTTCTGTGTGCAATAAAACAAATGGCCAACCTAGAAAACTCTATAAAACTTTGCAGATTGAAATACTAGATCATTTCATTAATGAAGCCACCGCCCCCAATCCAAAAGTAGCTGCTGTAACAAACATTTCGGTTGGTTCCACACATGAAATGCTGAAAATGAACAAATTTTTCCCCTACAAAATATAATCACAAACAGCTTAGCCAAGACGATTTTGATATAAGAGTAGAATTTTGTGAACACATGTCTCAGAGAATTGAAGGTGATCCAAATGTGACAGAAAATATTTGCCTTAGTGATGAAGTAACTTTTTTCTTAAATGTGTTTGTCAATAAACACAATTGTAGATACTGGGACATTGAAAATCCTCATGAGTTTCTTGAAGATAATACCAAGTTTCCTCAGAAGATCAATGTGTGGGCTGGAATTTTTGGGGATGATATCGTTTGACCGACTTTCATTGAAGATAAACATTTTACAATAATTTAGTACTCGAACACAACTATTACAAGAAATGTTCAATGGTATTTGTAGCTTCAGCTCTAATCAACAGTAACACAATCGATGTTGCCATGCAACGATATAATACAAAAGATGTGAAATAAATTAATGAGGTGTATAAACAATTGAATGCTCTTTCATATTTAAGTATAAAAATATAAGGATGTCATTTGAAAGTTCTAAAGGGGATAAGCTGGGGATGGGTGGTGAAATCTAAAATATAATTAAGCCTGGTTTCAGACTTCCCCCTCATTATCTAAATTGACGTGTTTTTCTTTTGAATTGAATTCAATTTAAATAATTAATTATTTAGACTGGGAAGTTTTGAAATGAAAGCCCTGTATAATTATATGTTTTATGGATTTTGCAACAATTCAGCTCTTTATCATGTTACTAAGAAATTATATTCCAATTTATAAGCTACTATCTCGTTTTCTTCAACTAAAATAACAGCAAATAATAATACATACTGTAAAATTTAAAATTTAAACTGAACATAATAAGAAAACTAATATGTAATCCAATCTACATGCTCAATTTGTAAATTAAACTTCATCTCAACTAATTAGAACTACGTCCCACTATTTTATCTGAAAATCACATGCACTTTTACTTACATGTACAACAATATACCATAACATAATATTAAGGTAATATATTCAAATTTTACATAGTTTGCACAGAATACAATAAGGTACGATAATGAAACTCTACATGTAGATACTAATTACTGAATTTATTTTAACGTATAACTGTAAAGGCTACAATTACTTTAATTAAACAATTACTTTCATGTTATATTACTCTATATTGTCATTAATAATACGTTTTATCTAATTCGCAATCACACGTATAAGTTAAGAATTTCAAGTGAGAAGCACAGATGTTTTCAGATATTGCATTACATTGCCTGAAGATGCCAGTAAGACGAAAACGTTTGTAACAAAAATAATATTAAAAACAAATCATTACATTATATTGTGAAATTAGTTTTTAATTGTTTAAGATAAGTCATTTGACTGAAACCAATAAACTAAGTATATTGATTTAAAATAAAATAACCCACAGAAGTGATGTCATACACTCTGCGTAATTCATCATCGTCTGCAGAGATTGAACTTATTAGCCTGTTCCATCCTCAAAATTCCTCAAACTAGTTCTTGGTCTTCCAGGGTGACGTCTTCCTACAGGCTAGTAATCTAATATTTGGTGTAGGATCCATTCTGATGACATTCTTTGAGTGAATCATCAACACCTATACGGATGAGATCAATGGCCTATTTCGACTTCACTCAGTATATTATTTTTTAGAATAGTCAATGTCTCTTGTAATAAGTTTTAGCGTGTACAACATTGTAAATCATAGCTAGTCATTATCTGTAAGTAACTAATACATTGTTCGTACTCTCGTAAAACTTGGATTAACTAGGATTATCTTATTTAGGATGAGGAATTAAGTGCAAATATTTCAGTAGACTTAATAAATAAATAAATAAATAAATAAATAAATAGTCGTTATTGAACACTATGTGTACAACTTTCAGCCATTCTTAGGTCTACTCGTTCTGGAGGTCAGGCTCGGGACCTCGCAGATTGAAGATGATTGTAAATTCCTGGTGGAATGATGATGATGGTGAGAGAAAACGCTTTGTCCACCGGAAATTTTTGACATGACACAGACGGGGATCGAACCCAAGTCACCGTAATAGAAAGCAGAAGGCCACAGACGAGGTTTAGGCTTAATAAAGGATAATTAAAGGATAAAATATTATCTTATGAAGTTTGGCATTGTAAAAATTCGATATAGTTTAGGCGTAAATAATATTGTATTTCATTTACGAAATAGCATGGGTGTGTCAACAGGTAATTAACTCTATTTGAGATAAGACATTAATCAAACAGCTATTCAATGAACTGTCTTTATATAAGAGAGTACCTCATCTTTAAGACAGTGATAGTGGATGTAGGAGGAAAGGTATTCGTCTCTCAATATGATCAAAGTGATACCTCCCCTTTAAGACAGTGATAGTATATGTAGGAGGAAAAGTATTCGTCTCTCAATATGACGAAAGTGAGTACCTCACCTTTAAGATAATAGTAGTAGATATAGGAGGAAAGGTATTCGTCTCTCAATATGACGAAACGCTCTCTAACCATAAACATGAATATAAGTTTAATAATTACACAAAACTCTTCATACTCTGGACTCTGCTGGGTGGCACACGAAAAAATAGTCCGCCTCTCGTTTGAACGAATGTAGAGATAGGAACGATATATCGGTTTTTACGAAATAACGATATTTTCGTTTCGATATATCGGTATCGAAATTTTTATTCAATATATCGTATAATATATCGATTTTCTCATACCTTTATCGTTTTTTATAATTATTGTCATCATTGACAACAACAAAATCCACACTAGACAACTCCGATAATTCCCTGAGAGAATTGCATAATTGTGCAACCTTGAAATATCAAATCTAATTAAAACTTACTCTGATTAGCTGGACTGGAATTCGAATTAAAACTCTTTAATATGCAATATCAAATTCAAAACGCAACGCGCATGAACGTGAGACTGATACGGGACGTTGATTTACTACTGTTTTAGTATGAATGTTCTCCAAGGCAATATTAACTGCTACTCTGAAAACGAACAGCCTGACCTCAAAACGGCTATCAAAATTTTTATTTCTATGTTCTGAAATGGAAAGACGAATAGGAATTTAATACCGGTATGACATTTGTTTACGGCTAGGATTTCTATGCACAACCAAGTAATGACATACTGTTTCGTTGTTATATATTTTAGTGCATAAAAAGTCTATTCCTATCATCATCACCATTGAAGTTTGGTATGTTGTAATGTAATAATAACTTGCAGTAGGAATTGTATTACATCAATTGTGAAGTACATGTATGTTAAAACTTGTAACATTCTAAGTAAAAGGTAAAGGTATCCCCGTAACATGCCATGAAGGCACTTGGGGGGGCACGGAGGTAGAGCCCCATGCTTTCCATGACCTCGGCACTAGAATGAGGTGGTGTGGTCGGCACCACGCTCTAACCGCCTTTTACCCCCGGGAAAGACCCGGTACTCAATTTTATAGGAGGCTGAGTGAACCTCGGGGCCGTTCTGAAAGTTTGGCAACGAGAAAAAATCCTGTCACCACCTGGGATCGAACCCCGGACCTTCCAGTCCATAGCCAGCTGCTCTACCAACTGAGCTACCCGGCACGGTAATTAAAAGTTCTGTTTACTTACATTTAAAAATGATTATGTTGTTAGGAAGAAAATAACATATATGTGTCCTAGATTGAATCCTATACAAAATTAGAATAACTGAATCCTGACATATGTAGAGTGCACTTGTATCATTTAAACTTACCTTACCTTCACCATAATTTTTATTTAAGTTAGGAACTACAATATATGGTATCGTTACAATTTTAAATTTATGCTTTTGAATGTTATTAGCGAAGACCCGGGCAAAACGAATAACCCGGGCAAAGAGAATGTCTATTTCTTAGAAACGCCAACAGGTAGCGCTTTCTGCTATGTTGGGGAAGAATCCCAACCAGATTTTGCTGCTGGAACTGACTTGTCGTCATTCTAGCTAATGAGAAAAGAAATCAGCGTGTGTTTGAAGAAAATTGACTGTTTTCTTAAAATATTTCAAGGTAAGAGAAACATAAGTTATATACAACATACAGTACTGCACAAACTCTTTGTTAGGTGATAGTACCATATAGGCGATACTATTACTTCTATAGTACCGTACTTATGAAGAAGATTATTCACGTTTATGTTTGTATAACCTTAAATGAAAAGCGAAGTGGCGTCTGCCTGCAAAGTGAATAACGCAAAGTGGATAACTTATCCGCTTTGCCCTGCCACCTTTTTTGACTATGTAAGTGTCAGCTGTATTTTTGTATGTATTTGTCTATTGTAATAAAGCGTGTTAGATCATTTTACATAATGGAGCCATTAAGTCACACTAATTAAATTATAAATCAGCAACAATGATCTTAATTTTTACTTAAAAAGGTCGTAATGTGTCTTCAGATGGTTTAATTTTTCAAGAGGAAGACGGAGCAAGCCAAATGGTCTGAAGAAGCCATGAAGAAATAAAATCTTCCAATCAGTGGTTCTGCTATCTGGCCATACAACCATAATGTGTTTGTTGATGAAGATTTTGCTCCAGATGAACTTACAGATCGCCCACTTGAGACAGAAATCAGCGAAACGACAGCTGGCTCAGATTTAACAAATTCTGCGGTGCCAGCTTCTTCAGCGGCTGAAAAAATAGTTAATGCTCATTCAGAATCAACCACTTCTGTGATGTCGGCATCTTCAGAGATTGAAGATATATTCACTACATCAATTACACTCAGATTTTCAGTTCCGGTTACACCAAAACCTTCAACATCGTTAGCAGGAGAACTCAAGTCAGTTCTTTTGATTTAGACCAGTCCCAAAAGTGGATGCTCGAAAGATACTAGTTAAATGAAGAAAATGTCAGCGCTCTGAAGCTCTTATATCTATACCGATTGAAAACGTTAAAAGAGAAGTAACTTATGGGCAGGAGGAAAAGAAGGAGAATTCCAAGTCTTCAGTGCTAGTGAAACGTCGACTTGTTCAAATTTGTATTTTGTACTAATCTAACGTGCTGTAAAGGGCTGTAATAATATTTCTTATCGTCTCATATGACTCATTAAAATCGTGTTTATGTGTTGATTTAATTTTATTATCAGTGAATAGAAATTAAATAGAAAGGTGAAAATGTTATAGAGATATTCACTTTGCCCGGGTTAATTATTCGCTTTGCCCGTGTGCCCGGGCAAAGCGAATAAATAACTATATATTTTCTTTCTTAAATCATATCACTGTCCGTAGGTACGAGAAACGAATTGCTGTTTTCTAGATATATGGACATGTGTCACAACCAAAGTCATGAAGTTTTTGTTTCGGGATCACCAAAATATAGCCTGTGGCATTGTATCGAGAATCGTTCGATACAACGATATATTTTCTGCAATACATATCGATTATCGAAATTAGTTTTGCAATATATTGCAATATCGATATATCGGTATTTAAATAATGTCCTCCATCCCTAAATGAATGTGATATTTGACAGTTGGAAATGCACTTATCGTATCGTATTGTGTAAACAGCTGCAACAATGATCAGTTTTATGCAATAATCGGTATTTGGCAGTCTTCTGTCAGCAGTTTATTTCATTACATTACTCAAATTACACGTTTCTGTTCGCACACTGCAAGATGACTTACTCCATAGATAAAAGTGTGCAAATTGTGGAAGCATGAATGTGAGAACGGGTTTGATTAGGGAAACCCTCGAAATTTCAGGGATAAGTTTTCTAGTAGAAAGCAACCAGGCAGGGGAGAGAGGCTTTGGTTAAAAAGTAGCGCGCTGTGAGATCTGTGCATAAAGTCAAAAAAACAAAACAAACAAAAACAAAGAGACCCTTCAATTCGCAACGCCAGAAGTTATTGACGACATTTGCCAAAGGATTATCCTGAATTCGAAGACGTCAGCACTGGGCGACTGAGAACCCTAACATTGTGCATCAGCAACCACTACATGACTAAAAATCGGTACATTTACTCTTTACTGACTTGAGCTACTTTTGTTTTATTTCGAATCGCCTATTGTAACATACCGGTACGTTTCGAGAAGGTGGTGATCACGTGTTAACAATAGTATATTGTTGATGTAAAAAACAAATCTAGTTAAGTAGAAAATTTAATTCTGTAGTCAGAGTTTGAAAAATTCCGGTAAAAAATAATGGATTCTGTTGTTAAAAATGAAATCAACGAATTTCTGTGTATCCAGCCAGACGTTACTGAAGTTGCGGACAGTGCATCCTAACGGGCAGGGCATAGTTGCGCCCCACGGTCAGATAAAATGCAGCAGATAAAAAATGGTCCCTGTTTTGTGAGCATAGTTGCGCCCCGTTCCCATCAGGTAGAAAAAAGGGGCATGGCATAGTTGCGCCCCATGAAACAGGTAGAGAAAAAGACATTACGGAAACTCGAGCCTCGTAATCAACCAACCTTACTGATTTCTTATTCCTTTAAATATTCAATATCGATACCGTTAAAATGAACACCATGAAGTTGGTAGTACTTTATTAACTGTTTTTCTACTGTTCATGCAGTGATTATCAATAGCCTACCGTTAAAATGAAAACCATGAAGTTGGCAGTACTTTATTAACTGACATATTCAAATGAGTGAGCCGTTGGAATATGGGACCTTAGCAGTCTTGACATTTTATTAGTGATTTTCACACCGTCTGTAGCGTATAGTGAGGTTTATTTAAAATTAATGTTAAGTTTAGTGAAAAGGGTAAAGAGTTAATAATTCATAATGGTTCTAAGTTTCAATTTTCGGAACCCTGTACCGTAGGGTTAAGATATCGATGTAGAAACAAAAAATGCAGTTCATTTATTATGTGTGATCAATAAAAAAGTGTTAATTTAAATAGCAAAATTGATCACATGCTAGGCCTACCTGATTTGAATGCAGATATCACTGTAATATTTTAAGTAATTTATTTATTTTATGACAATCACTTTCGTGTATACTATGCCCATCGGGGCGCAACTATGCCATATCCATTCTGCTACCTGATTTCTTCGGGGCGCAACTATGCCATGTCCCTTCTGCTACCTGATTTCTTCGGGGCGCAATTATGCCATGCCTAGGCCTCCCAATTGACCGCGGGGCGCAACTATGCCATACTGTTCCGAACCACTACCTCTAAAGTCAAGTGTTAATTGAATAATTTCGAGGGAAAAATTGTTCCGGGGCCGGGTATCGAACCCGGGACCTTTGGTTAAATGTACCAACGCTCTACCAACTGAGCTACCCGGGAACCCTACCAGACACTGATCCAATTTTTCCTCTATATCCACAGACCTCAAAGTGGGTTGACAACAGTCAAGCAACCAACATTGAGTGCACATTAACTCTGTGTGACTTAAATTGTGGTTTTCTGCTAATGAACAGTGACGTGTATTATGCAAATCAAGCTTTCAGGTATAACTCCCTGTAAAGTTGATTAGAATAATTTCGAGTGAAAAATTGTTCCAGGGCTGAGTATCAAGTGTTAATTATAAAAATGTTCTTCTGTACATGCATTTATTAAAAAGTGAGGAAAGTAAATAGAAAAAAAAAATCTTCCTTTTAGTGCCAATTTTATTATCGCAATTGCTATCTTTCAACATTTTTGTAGAAAATATATGTTTTAAGAACTATCAGATGTAAATAAATTAAGTCTCTTTGCGATATATTCACTTGAGAAATGGCTTCCATTTTAACGAACTGAGAACGACCGTTTCATTGATAGCAATTATAACTTGATAGCAGTTATAACTATTGTATTGAAAAAGATGTCAACAATATGGTTGTAATAAGCAGCCATACCAATGTGGAATTCCTCAGTCTTTTCAGCAGGTACGTCAAGCCGTGTCTTCACAGGAGGGTGCTGAGTGTGAGTATACTACTTGAGCGGGCTCTGATGAGACCTTGGGCGTCACACATTGGTTTGATAGATATAAGTCCTATAAGAAGGTATGAATATACATGACATGTCCTACATCTGAATGGTAAAGGCAAGGAGCACTTTTCGGATTGTCTCGCTAATAGCATCAGAGGCAGCCATGTTAAAAAGCAGAGTTGTAATATCACTGTTAGTTAATGCTAGGGCTTCTCCTTTTTTAGGTTAAACCTCCCATCAGTAAGGCGTTTAAAACAAGTTCAATTAAATTATGAATACTCTGATGTTTCTAGTAACGAATATTTTAAACATAGTAACATCACTATTTTGCATCAGAATATTAGCGGACTAAAACAAAAAACTGATGAATTGATCACTTCTTTAGCGTCTCAAAATCATAAACCTCAGATAATATGTGTAACTGAACATCATATGAAACAACAGGAAATATTACAACTATCTTTACATGGATATTTATATTTATTAGGTTCTTATTTCTGTAGACATGTCTTCCAAAAAGGAGGTGTTTATATTTTTATCAGAGAGGATTTATTACTTAGTAAAATTGATATAACTTATCTGATTTCTATCTTGAACAAGATATTGAAATCTGTGGAATACAAGTTGGTCATGAACTTATGAGATATCAAACATAATTATCTTGTATGTTTATAGGGCTCCAATGAGAGATCATAAAAAATTCATAACTTAAATTCATTATTGAAAAGACTTTACAAACCACATGCCGAATCTGTTGTGACATAAATACCTATCAGAAAGCTTACGTAGAAGAAAACTAAACTTACTTCCTGAAGCTTATGATCCTAGTCACACAGTAAGTTTCCCAACCAGAGTACAAGCTGGAAGTAGTACTGTCATTGATAATATTTTTATAGATAAAATTAGATTGAATTCCTGTTCAACAGTACCTTTAATCAATGGCCTGTCTGATCACAGCGCATAAATTCTAAGTGTTTTCAATGTGAGTGAAAAATTACAAAGTGTTAATTTAAAAAGAAAAAAAATATATTAATACTGAATCATCTCGTCACTTAAATGCATGTCTACAAAATGAAACTTGAGAAAATGTATATAGTACCGGTACCGTTAATATTAATAGTACATTTAATGCATTTCTCACTACATTTACGATTTATTTCAATGAATGTTTTCCAGTCAAGGTGGTGAAAAAATGTAAAAGTAAAAACATGTGGATAACTCAGTGAATTAAAATATCATATGTTACATAAAGGAATCTATAATTAATGAGGAGGAATAGTGATGATCCTCATGTTCTTAACTACTTTAAGAATTACTGTAAGACTTTGTCAGAAGTTATAAAATACGCAAAAAAAAAATGTATCTGAATGAAAAAGTACAAAATTCAGATAATAAGATTAAAACTATTTGGGATATTATTAAAAATGAAACTAATCGATATCCAAAGAATGAAAATATTACTTGTATTAAAGTCAATGATTGTAAAATAGGTAACCCAAAATCAATTCCAAATCATTTTAATGACTTCTATATAAATATTATTCACAACTTAAACATTCAAGATTATGCATAAGATGTTGCAATTGGTTACTTAACATATACATTTAACATTGAATTTCTAGGTCTCACATTTATTCCCATTACCGCAGCAGAAATCATGCATGTGATAAAACAACTAAAAACAAAATATTCCTCTGGATATGATGAAAACCCAAGTAAATTTCTGAAAGCTTGTTCTGAAATAATATCCCCTCCGTTAAACTATTTATGCAATTTGTCAATGCAATGTGGTATTCTTCAAGAAAGACTGAAATATTCAAAAGTAAAACCAATATACTCGCTTACGCTCGTTTCATAAACATACTCGCGTCTTAATTACTACCACGAGATTATAGGCTCGTTGCATAATATACTATTCAAGTAGACCTTCTTTCAAACAGTTGAACAATATTGGTGATTTGAAAAACGACTGCGAGTATTCATAAGTGTGTAGGGTAGAAGTATTATTTTCTAGTTTTCATTTAGAGCAAATCTAAAGACAAAGGCCCTAATTTGGTGACAAAATGTTACTATTTCTCCTGGTGGGGTAGAAGAAATAACAATAAAGCTTAGAAAGAATTCAATGGTCGTTAAATGATTCATTTTGTTTCTGCTTAGTAGCGTGCGAACCATCGCCATGAAACCCGTTCGTATGTTCAGGATGCTGAAATTCCTTTTAATAATATAGTCGTTTAAACGATATCGTAAACAGAATTACAAATCCTACACGCAAGGAAGTTGGTCGGATTGCTACAAAGAGAAAGTTACACAAAAAGAGAAGCGTAATGACAGTGGATGCTGTGAGCAGATGTCGTGTTGGTTGGTCCAATGTCAAGTTTACTTCTTGTGGTATCCAGCTGCTGGAATCTCTGCAAGTGTTATGAAACAGTCCTGCAATCTCAGCTCTTTGACTGTCTGCATGCTTTGCCACTTGAATGTATCTGTTTCGCTCTTGTTATAGATATTCCATGCCATGTGCAAGCCACATAGAAATTTAATAAATCAAGTCGTTAAGTACCCAAGTGAATAAGTAAAAAATGAGTTTAACGAAGCTGACACATACTTTATCGTCATACATTTTACGCGTTTCGCAATTCATTTCCTTTATCATATTACGAGTGACATTATCGCTCATCATTTATTTTCTTGAAATAATTTAGTATTCAAAAGACATCGATTGTCTTTTTGTGTTGCTCTTTTCAAATAACGATAGGGAAGGTGAGGGAGATTTTGTACCGTGGGAGAGTTGGAACAAGATACATTTTTCACTATTTTTTTACTTGATTATTTCATTCATTCATTCATTCATTCATTCATTCATTCATTCATTCATTTATTATATTCCATAGATCTTACATGAGCAATGAAGCTTTAAGATGTGGAACAAGTCAAAATTTTACAATATTACAATTACAATTTTTACAAATTTTTACAATATTTTACAATTTTTATAGTTTTACAATTTAGTAATTTTCTACAATGATGAGGTGAGGTCCGAGGATTCGCCAAAAGATTACCTGGCATTTGCCTTTTGGTTGGGGAAAAACCTCGGAAAAACCCAACCAGGTAATCAAATCAAAGGGGGGAAAAGAAGTGATGCCGAGGACTCGCCATAGAACATCCGGATTTAGTCTCACGGCTGGGAAAAACGTCGGAAGAAACCATTCATTGAGACCAAAGGGGAACGACGCTGTATCAACTACGAGGTTATTTAGCGTCGATGGAATTGGTGATAGCGAGATGATATTTGGCGAGATGAGGCGAGGATTCGCCAGAGTTTACATGACATTTGCCTTATGGTTAGGGAAAATCTCGGAAAAAACCAACCAGGTAATCAGCCCAAGCGGGAATCGAACCCGCGCCCGAACGCAACTTCGAATCGGCAGGCGAACGCCTTAGCCGACTGAGCTACGTTCTTCACTATTATGTTGGTGATAGAAATCAGCTATGATTATAGGTTGAAGAAGCTTGAGAAAGCACATGGTTCAACATACTATTATTCGAAGTTGTCTCAATATTGGATGCAATAAGTAAGTAAAATTAATTTTCAGTTTAGAAAGTAACATTTTGTATTTTGATGTATTCCTTATTAAGTAGCAGAAAATACCTTATATGTACAGTATATATTGAGTATCCTCATTGTAAGGTTAATGCATTTTTCGAACTCCTGAGCACCGACTTCATATGGTTCCAAAAATGTAATGTAATACAGACGGAAATACAGAGATTTGGTACAGTTAGCTCCGTAGCACGTATCATAGGGCACGGCTTACTTCTTACTTACTTTGTTTTTGCAAAACAATTTCTCGGTAAAATTTATAATTTAGTAATCTGAAACGTTGAAAGTTTCGACATTATCTTCAAAGCTTAAATAAATAAGTGGGGATCGTTACAACTAGCAACATTACTACAAACTTACCACTTCTTTCTAATTATGTTAAGATATTAAACAGGTTGTATTTAGGTAAGCGTTTTAACTCAAAGTCTTGGAGAAAAGTTAATTTCTACACTCTGTTATTTTTTTATGGTGAATTGTTCTCGCCTTTCGAGTGTGTTCGAATATTTGTAAGAGAAAAATCTTTCATTTACTTCATTCTTAGCCCTTTTCTGCAGCTATTGAACATGAAATATATTGGATGCTGAATTGAAGGATTCATTGTTTCTGGACAGTTTCTGTTAGTAGTCTCGTCTGTACTGTTCCTAGTCCAACTATTTGCTTCCTTACTTAATACCTCTGCATATCTCTCTTTTCCCTCAATTTCGGCTTGGAATATGAAAATATTTGTTAGGTTCTGTTATCTGCCTGTATCATACATTTTCATAAATGTACAGGTATTATAATGTCTTATGTTCATGCTTAATAATAATAGTAGGTAGTAATAAAATTATATCATTAAATTCAAAGGTCCTGGCCCTAAGGTCAGTTGCTATCTCAATCTTGCGACGATTGGAAGCAACAAGTAGTGCGACATGCTAGTCATGTAAACACCATACACTTGGTACAAAACATGATGAAAGGTACTGTGTATTCTAGGATTACATCTATTCACCTTTTTACTGTGAAAAGAATCAGGGTCGCTGGATTTATAGCTGTAAATTCTGCTGCCAATAGGAATAAAGTGGACGGAGATAACATTAGTTTATTAATATCTTCACTGGGCAGTGGGAAGTTAGGTGATGAAGGTGGCTATACTAACAAATTCAATTTGTAAACCGGTTCCAGTGAATGAAGAGCTCATCAGTAGAAGTACTGTGTTTGCTTTTTGTTGCAGAGTACTTTATATTCTCTATATATCTAAATTTGTTATAATAAGTGCTTGATAAAACAGTAATTCTGTGAAAATATCGTGTTTCAAAGCATTGAATGCTTTGTTATTGCATCTGTATCAATAAATGGTGCGAAGGTTCATAGTACTGTGTAAAATGCGACAGCGTTTAATGTGGATTAGGGGTGAAAGTAGAAAATGTTTTCAACGTTACACTTTTAAAACGTCTGAAAGTCTAATTGTAATTACATCATACAAAATTGGCGATATTTATATGCTCGGCGTAGCCTACAATCTAATTATAAACTAATAAATGAATAGTGCAATTATGATGCTCCAAGTGCACAAACATTGCGACTAATTAGATTCTTTATGTCTATTGTTTTAAACGCTGTGTGCAGCGCGTGTGCATTTAGCAATTCAAAATTAACTCATAATTAGCCAGCGCACACGCATACAAGAACCCACATCCCTGTGCATCTGTGATTCAGATTAGTGGTCAATTTTAAACGATTTGTTTAAAATGTCATATTTTATATATTATAAAATAATAAAAAATATATTTTATCTACATCCCATTTTGGAAAATAAACCCAATAATTTATAATGGAACAAACAGCCCATCACTGTAAGTAGCCAGACATTTGGTTAATAAGAACGCCAAGAAGACATACATCAGTCCATAAGTTCATACGACATAAATTATGGGACACGTTAAAAAGAAACAATGCATACCCCATTCAAAATAATGATAAAAGTAGTCCAAAGCTTGTAAGAATACAAAAATTTGTACAGTTAAAGGAAATTACGAGGGAGAAATAAGCACAGAAATCAATGCGGATATAAAATGGCACTGCCGAATCTTACCACTGCTGTTTAATATTTACTTAAACGATCATAAGTATTAGAATATTTTAGGTGAACGTTTTGTTATTGACGTATATTCTATGTTATTTTCCGACGAAGCAAGTAACTGTTACTATTTCAGAATATCACTACAAACATTGTAGATATGAGCTATGTAAATTAGCTAATGAATAAAAAATCATAGGCTATCACTAAGGAAAACTCAAATAATTATGTTCATTGCAACCCGACACGAGAGATCGAAAATATTAATAGGCCTAAATTATTAGATAACGTTTTTTCAAAAGTCGCTAAACGCCTCAAACTAAATTTTTCAGAAAATATGCATTTTTACATACCTAATCAAAAAGTATTAAACCCAAATATTTTATTCTTTTATCATCATATGGTTTATTTATGTACTAATGTGATTAGCCTATGTAATTAATATTTAAAAATTGAAGTTTATAAATGGAAAATGGAGAGTAAATAATTTACCGTTCTTTTAAGTCGCTAAACGCTAAAAAATTAAAACGTGATGTATTTGTTAATGGGGAGAACTCGGCTCATTTCGTGATATTTGTTTTTAAATTTAGCACGAAATTATACCAGCGACAAATGTATTTTTGATGGTATAGTATGAATGGCAGAAGACGTACAGTTGTCAAAAGAAAAAGTGGCCGCTCTCCTGAAACAAAGTTCCCTTCGGGTATCTTCGCTACAATTCGGAGACAGGCGATGTTATATGTTGTTGGACCATGTTACCTGATATCTACAGTTATAATTGAAGTATTCTGTGTTATTCGATAGCGTAATGATAGCGTTCAGGCCTCTTATTCATGAGGTCCTGCGTTCGACTACAACCTCATGCTTTTTATGTTATTTTTTGTTCTGTTTTTGAGAGAGACAAACTATATATAATGGCTCCTTTCTCTTTTACGATTATTTTAGTAATTAACATCAGGTTCATTAATATATTATGCTATGACATTATCATTATGATATTGTGGCTGCAAATGGAAATAAAAAGATTTTATTCTCAATAAAAATATCTTTCGTGGCATAAACAAAACAAATTGACTGGCGTCGGCCTTAAACAATTAAGCGTTCCAGTAACAAAACAAAAAGCCACAATTCAATATTTAGTCTATCTTCCTCTTATCTCGATCATCTTGCAGTCGAGTGGGCATGGAATCGACTAGTCTTTGCAAATAGCGACTGTTCTTAGACACGATATTCCAGGCATTCTGAACATACATACATAAGTGTTCTGTCCATGGGCAGGTCTTTCATTGCAAACCCAGCAATCTCCCATCTTTCCTATTTTCTGCCTTCTTCTTAGTCTCCGCATATGATCCACATATCATAATGTCGTCTAGTATTCTTTTCAACCAGAGACCCAACCAATTCCTTTTTATCTTTGTAATCAGTTTCTTCAAACACAATTTTATTTCTTATTCTGTCTGTCCACTTCACACGCACCGTTCTTCTCCACATCCACATTTCAAATGCTTCAATTCGTTTCTCTTCATTTCGTCGTAATGTCCATGTTCCTTCCCCATACAATGCCACACTCCACACAAAGCACTTCACTAGTCTCTTCCTTAGTTCTTTTTCCAGGGGTCCGCAGAAGATCCTTCTTCTTCTTCTTCTTCTTCTTCTTCTTCTTCTTCTTCTTCTTCTTCTTCTTCTATTAAAAACTTCCTTTGTTCATGTTTGCAGTTTTTCTTGGGAAGGATAGGCCTAAGTGCGGTAACATCCCGTTGCTTTCCGCACACCACTATCTCTTCCGCATCTTATTAAATTCCAGGGGGCCCAAGCGTGGAGATGAGGAGAGTGGATTTGACTAATTGGGCCCTCCGGACTTCACCGAAAGTCACGGCAAGGGTTAAATATTAATTCTATCAGATGTTTGGCCCGATCAGAAACCGAGAAATCCCAATTAGCCTTTTCCCCCCGCACCCTGGACTAGCTTCTACGAATCATCAGAAAATCTTAGAGTGTGATTGGGCCAATTTTTCCGAAAATGTTTCCACTCTTTTGCCCTCGTAGCTCAGCGGACGAACGTCGAAATTTAGATGTCAACGTCTCAGGTTCAATTCTTCGTTACTCCTTTTCATTTTATTGTGGTTCAAGATAGTATAATGTAATAATACAAAAAGAAAAACTAATAGTATTATGCAACTGGATTTTTCCAACCTTATATTAAATTTATGTTATATATATCGCTAAAGAACGATTACAATATAAATAACTTGAATATTATTTATACAGTATCACTAAAGAACGATAACACAATATAAATGATAAATATCGGTTTGTTTAATTAATATAAGATATTATATAATACGTATTTAATTATCTAAATAAAATAACCTATTTTACAAAGAAAGATGTTTATTTGTGTTATAATAATTACTTACATAAGATACAGATTATTTGTATTGCGAAAGAACAATAACAATATAAATAACTTGAATATTATTTTAAAATGCTAATGAAGGAAAACAGAACATAAATGATAACTTGAATATTATTTATATCGCTAAAGAACGATAACAGAATATAAAAAATGTGAATATTATTCATATCGGAATTTCACAGATTTATTACAGATGTATTTAAGAAATTGTAGAAGAACAGTAATTAGTAATAGTGTCCTATTTATTCTTCTTGGAGCCAAATTTGTAACTTTTAAAAGTGTGGTTACTATGTTGAAGTGTATATGTTGTAACGGATGCTTGATTTGTTATGTATGTGAGTCAGTTATGGGATGCTTGATGTCGTCGCAATGTCGTAATTATAGTTTGATTGTGTTTGTGTGACTGTTGTGTATTAATTTATTATGTATGGTACGGAAAGCTGGATATTTGTTTATAGAAGTGTTACGTATGTGTGTTGTTAATGTTTTTGTATGTTTCAAATTGATACCTGATATTTGTTTTGCAATCGTAATGCCTAATTTACGGATTTTTTATGTTTTGTTTACATCGCGTAAGCTAATTTAATTTTCTTTTCCATTTCTCTTTATGCTTATCTTTTTTGTGTATAAAACTATAGCCCTAATCGTTATAAAACGATAACAGAATACAAATGATGACTTGAATTTTATGCATATCTCTAAAGAACGATAACAAAATATAAATAACGTGATATCGATAAAGAACGATAACTGAATATAAATGCTAATTTGAATATTATTTACACCGCTAAAGAACGATTAAAAAATAAAATGAAAGCTTGAAGAAGGCCCGAACCCACAACCTTCGAATCATTACACAAGCACTCTACCGCTGGTCTACGAGGCGCAGATATGGAACACTTTCATAGTTCCGGAACTGCTTGTACAAGCACATGCATTGTGTAACATCGCCGCGACCCGAAGTGGACTTTGAAAATATTCGCTGTTCACGAGTGCAGCCACTTTTTTTTTTTTTTTTTTTTTTTTTTTGGACAGCTGTACTGTAACACAGATTTTGTTCACTGTGCTCTTGCAGTGACGTGAGTGGATTATATGGAAACTACAGTACTTGGAGAGTTGTGAGATCTATAGCTTTGAAATTGTGAGTGAATATACCATCCGATTTTTTCTTTTAGATGAAAAGTTTTTGCTGTTTTTTGTGATTCAAATTGTTTTCAATGTTAAGTACGGACATTGTATACTTCTCGGTGAAAAATATACGCTTATCAGTGCACTAATTATGTAACCCAGCCTTATCTTGGGAGGTTATTGTCTTACCGTTTTCCTCATTCCACGAGGCCATTTTGTCTCTTTAATTTTTTATATACTATAACAACACTCTTTGGTGGAAAATGCATCAAATGTAAAATATTTGTGTGTGTGTGTGTGTGTGTGTGTGTGTGTGTTTATAGCATCTGTGTTATATTGTGTAGGCCTATGTCGTGCATGTTGCAGGCGACAGATAATCGCAGGGACAAATGTGGAAATAAATACAATACAAATTATAATATGAAAGAGGCGATTGATTGTGTCTTAAACAAACAAAGGAAAACTGTTGCAGAGAGGCCTAGTCTTTTTCTTGGCAAGTTCAACGAGGACCAGGAAGGGACCAAATCAGCAGTCAAGGAGAATGACATTTCCAGCCTCCGAAGTGGGTTAAAATACTTAGACAACGAAACAGCATCATCTTAAAGAGCCAAACAAAGAAGATCTATGCTTAAAGAAATGCCAAATGATAAGCCTAGCAGGAAATTTCGAGGACGACAAGCATGGTGAAAGATGAATTTATGTGCGTCAGTTGGAAAATAACCGAGGCAGCCCTTTTTCAATCTGAATTTTTTCTCTTTTGCCCACATTTCATTTTCAGTTTCTATTTGATTTATATTACTGTATTGTAATCTGTATTTTATTAATTTTTCGCCTTTACATAATACTGTAGTTTGAACAAAATACAGTATCTACAAGGTTAAAAAACACAATAACATTGGACTCTTTTGGAAACACGAACTCTATTCATACAACAATGATAATAATTGATTCACTTATATAAAAAATAAACTTCATATTTGCTAAAATCAGCTGAAATATATTAAACCAACTCTGTCTATGAGACCAATAGTCAATAGTATGCAAGCTCCGAACCACAAAATTAATAAATTCCTTTTACATTTCCTAAAAAAGACTTTACCTATTGATAATAAATATACTTTGTTAAATACACAACAACTAATACAACGTTTAAGAAAATTAAAAATCAATAAACAAGATAAACTACTTTCCCTTGATATTGAAAATCTTTATACCAACATCCCCGTTGAAGAAACTATTCACATTATTACCACAAAACTAATAGAGCTCAAACTTGACCCCATTTCAGTAAAACAACTAGAAAACCTGTTAAATACCTCCTTACAACAAAATTATTTCACTTTCAATGAGAAAATATATAAACAGGTTAAAGGTTTAGCCATGGGTGACCCTTTATCCGGCCTTATGGCAGAAATCTTTCTACAAAATTTAGAAAATAAAAACATCCCTAACATACAAAATCAGCATAACATAAAAAAATTATTCCCGATATGTAGATGATACCCTAATCATACACAATGGCACATCTTCTGATTCTATAGGTACTTCATTCAATAAATTGCATCCTAGCCTAAAATTTACATATGAGGAAGAAGTGCAAAGAACAATCAATTTTCTTGATTTAACTATTAAAGTAAACAAATCCAAACTCACCTACAATATTTACCGAAAAGTTACTTCAGTTGATTATACTATACATAAAACTTCTAACTACCCATATTCACAAAAATTATGTAAATTTAGGTATCTCATTGACCGCTTAATAAATACTCCTTTAAGTCAAACAGCTTATACAAAAGAAAGAAAATACATAATACAACTCGCCATAAACAATGGCTTCAACAGAAACACAAATGAAAACTATATTCGAAATAGAATCAAGAAACTAGGAAATAAAAATAAAACCTTCACCACATTACAACACACAAATCCAAAAAAAAGATATAATTAGACACCCAATGACATATTTTGGAAAAATTAATAATCATTTAACTTCATTTTTTAAAAAATAAAATATACATATTACTTTCAGAACTAACAACAAAATAAATAGCATCATTCCCAACAATTTGCGCAAAACGAATAAATTCTCACAAAGTGGTATTTATCAATTAAAATGTAAAAATTGCAATAGAAAGTACATAGGACAAACCAAACGGAATTTCCACATTAGATTTAAAGAACATAAATCAGACTTCCATAATAATAGGAATAAATCTAAATTTGCTGCTCATCTTATTGATTCAGGCCACGAAATTAATAGTATACAAAACACCTTAAAAATTTTAAAAGTAGTAAATAATCCCCACCTTATCAACACTGCAGAAGAGTTTTTTATTGTAAAAAATCAAGACCCTAATAATCCATTACTGAATGAGCAAATACCAAATTTACGTAACCCCCCATATCACTTAATAAAATAAAATATTATCGAACAGTCACTCCTGGCATTCCCTCTCAGTTATCCGTCCATACATCACCACTCAGTCTAAAACATGTAACGTCGGGTGAAACACGCCTCCTTGTCTGGACGTAAACAACTGAACAACCATGTAAGTATAAAAATAATAAACATTTTAAAAAACGTTAAATCAGCTCACAACATTTCAAAATTAATAATAAGCTTAATTTAAATATTTTCAGACAAATATGGCATTCACCACGACGAATTAGACTGCGTGCTCTCCTACCAACAGCATTTGCATCACAGCTTTTTCCATCCCTTTTAAATTTATACATTATATATAACATTTTAACATAGTTAATATCAAATTGCACAAATTTAATTTTAATGATATGACCTAATGAGAATATTTAGCCTTAATTGTATAAGGTTAATATCATGCTGTGCCTTTCCTTGTTTTATATAGATACGAGAATTTAGCATCAGTGTTCAGCTTTACCATGTACAGTTTACTCAAGAGGCACGAAACTTACATACTTGTAAATGCCAGCATGTGCATTACTTACTATATTATTAATTGTCAGATCAACTATCACCTAATTTAAAATTGTTTGCTTCTCATGCACCTGATGATGACTTTTTAAAGTCTAAAATATTAGTGACTTTGTATTAAATATTGTGATGTAACAGATTATCTGACCTCACAAACTGAAAAGTGTATATGACTGAAAATTTATTTATTATATATAATCATTAATTGAAATATATTAGTTCCTTTCTGAAGTATCCACACGTAAATTTGTGTATAAAATTCTATGAGTTTACAAGTAACAATAACAACCAATCGAAATGTACATAGTGTAAAGTAAGGAACATTGTTAAGGATTTTCTCAAAACACAAGTGCCTAAACATTCTCCTTTTCCAATCAGACATTTCAACATGAATCTCCTGTAAAATTCTGTAGCTGATTCTGACATTTCAAGATACTTAATGAGGTTCAAGACTTCCTTCTTCTTCTCCTTATTGATCATATTATTCCTTGACAATGTGGCTTCCTTCATTATTTTCTGGATACAGGTCTAATTTCAATATCTCAACTTCAACGTGATCTCCAGTGTATGTATCCGCCACTGACAACAGTGGATCTACTTTTTTCTTTGATTTTCTGAAGTCATCACTCGTCGGGCTGTCATTTTGGAGGTAACAAAAGTAATAATAAAAATTAATAATTTATCCTTAAAAGATAAGCAATAGTTTTTATAATTGACCCTAAGGTTCGCTTCGAGACTTGCAAGCGCCAACCGCAAGATGTCCATAAGGAAAAACAATTCATCTATGAACCAACAATCCCGTATTATCAAAAGAAATATCAACTACCACAAATAGAAGTAATAGGCTTGATGGTCGGAGCAAGAGGATCCATCCCAAAGCAGTTTGCTGATTTTTGCAAGGCTTTTCATTCGTCTTCATCTATAATATTACCAATGCTTGTTTACTTGCATTAAAAGATTCGATTGCATTGTTAAGAAATCACCTCAGATAAGACATTGCACTGAAATTTCTCTCTTGCATTGGTTTTATATTCATAACAAATTATCCATGTAATATGTAATATTCAAAATTTTGTTTCGTAAATGGTATACTTTGTCTCCTAGGCAATTCCGTTTAGGGAAAGTGTTAAATAAATAATACTATACTTTTCTTTCAACATTGTAATATCTTATTGGAATTAGTTTCATTCACACAGTAAACTTAAAATTCACACCACTTTTGTTTCATTGTAGTCTCCGTCTACGAAAATATTTACTAGCTTGCAGCGTTACGAGTAGCTAGTAATTTAATTTCCTTCTAATATATATTTTACATTGTTGATCTAAATTGCTATCAAGTCATCGTATGATGTGTATTCTATCCTGCGTATAATGTAGTGAGTGTTTATCGAATTTTGCTTTAAATGATCGAGAGCGAATATCGAGTTTTGCACAAGATCTCAGTTTTCATTGCCTTATAACTGCAGCAATAATAGGCTTTCACCAAAACTTGTATGCGCGTAACATGAATATTGATATATAACCACCAAAAACTCAATTTTGAAAATTTGGGCGTTTAGCGACTTTTGAAAAAACGCTCCTTTAAATTGTGTTCGGTATCATTGAGCAAGAAAATAGTTTAAAGTATCTTAGGATACATTATGTCATAGTTAATGAATAAGAATATAAAAAGTGAATTAAGATGATTTGTGGAAAACTAAAAATAATGTAAGAAGGAAACAGTGGCTTTCTTGTTGAGATATGGATCAGAAACATAGCCAATTCTAAAACTAATAAACGTAAAATAAAAGGTGACAGGAGATTCCTAGGATTCCTGTAATTATTGTGTGAAACTTTTATGCTGTCGGTTGGTTGTTATTGTGATGTTTAGATTTGTAAGTAATTGATTCTTATTTATCAGGACAAGAATGAAATAAACGTAGGGTAATGAAATTTACAGTATGTGTTGTATTATTGATTATTATCTCCTTTATTTTTTGTTTAATACAGAGTGTTAAAAAAGTATCCAATATTTTAAGAGGTGATAGTATGCATTACAACAAGAAAATAATGTCTAATGAACATGGGTTCTACAACATATACTTTCTGAGATCTGAACACTTGTTCATAGGAAGTGCTCAGTGTGACGTCCATTCATAGCAAAACATTTCTCTGCCCTACAATACCGCAGACTACCAGATAATCATACCGCAGTTGACACCCCTGAAATGGACTAATGATACGTTCCTAGGAATACTGAAAACAAAAGTTTGGTTGCAGATATGAGCGGGGTTCAACAGAGATGATGATGTGAATTTTCGTAATCAGCATGTGTAGGCTGATGAAAATCCCCATGCAGTTGAAGAAACAAGACATTAGCACCGATTCTCAATCAACTTATGGGCAGGCGTTCTTGGTGATAGATTAATAGGGCCATACGTGCTACCACAGAGATAAACTGAGGATCGTTATCAGTACTTTCTTATTAAAGTATTAAAACAAATTTCAAAGAGTGCGTGATACCTTATGCCGAGGGGCAGAGGAATGCATTGCTATGAATAGACGTCACATTGAGCACCTCTTATGAACAAGTGTTCAGATCTCAGAAAATATATGTTGTAGGACCCATGTTTATTAGATATTTTCTTGTTTTGATGCATAGGCCTACTAGCACCTCCTAAAATATTGGATACTTTTTTAACACCCTGTATATACCATAATATATCTGTACAAGTATTTACAATGAATTTACTGTGTTTCATCTAAATAACCTGTTGCTAAGCAAGTGACGTTAGAATAGTGTTACTCGTAGCTCATTGCTATTGCTAAGCAACTAATGTTATTAGATGTTGAAATTTTCACAACATTTTATTGATTTGAGACTCAATCATAAACGTTTCACTTTAAAACAAAAGAATGTGTTTCCTAAAGTCGGTGACTGGAATTTCTTCGCAACCAAAAATGGCGACATTAGAAATTCACTACAAATACACAATTAAAAAAAGTACAGGCCTATAAGATAATAATAAAAAGACTATATCCAACATTTAGAAGGAATAAACGAGAATGAGATAGCTAAAAAATGTTCAATATTACGAGTATAAAATACCGTATAGGAAGACAGATACTTCATTGGATGGATAACGTGTCTCAAATTCCAGTGGGTAGCAGAATACCTATGTCAACAGATCTGTGTCTTGACGACGACGACGATGACGACGATGATGATGATGATGATGATGATGATGATTTCATATAGTATGTCGTAGACATAACAGTTCCCGACATTAACAGCCTATCAAGAACAGAAGAGAGAAAAATAAAAGTCAAAACCTGAAGTCTGATATTAAGAGAGTTTAAAATCTGAAACATACATTTCAACTAGTGATGTCTATCTCCGTACGAGAGCCATTCCTTCACAGAAATATCAAGAAACTCCTAATTACATAATAGGTCTACCATAAATTAGAAAGCAACCATCATAACAGATATGTCTTAATAAGGAAATTCCTAATCTATTGGGGGGGGGGGCGATACGTTAAAGGAATCATTCTCACAGCTGCATCTGTAGACTAAATCAGTATCTTAGAAAGTCAGATTACGTTTCGACAAATTTGAAAGCATAAAACACATTACTGGTTACTGTTTTGTACGAACTAATACCACAGTCTAACATATACAGTCACGAAGCTCGATACATAGTAAATATGCATCCATAGATAGTTGCTAACCACTAGGATCGCTACTACCGCCTCATTACAGACAATGCGAAATAATACCGGCACAGTCTATTGTTCCCAGCACTCTCACAACTCCAGGTTTGTGACCGTATATACTAGACTGTGCTAATACGGTACGTATACCAATCAGCATAAAAATAAGACTCAAATATGAAATATCTTACAAACAATTATAAATAAATTGTATTAAAGTGCATATGCTTATTTCATATAGGTCAACAATCTTGAGACACTGATGACACTTTTGAAACCTATACATCGGAATTTATTATACAGAATAAGAGATAAAAGAACTACTTCTACTTAAAATGTTTATGCTTTTAAACAATAATAATAATTATACAATCAATGAAAACAATAAGCAATACATACAAATAGATGAAGAAATAAAACTGACATAGAAATTCAGCAGAGTACACAAATGTTCCACAATAATTTCAACCACACACATAATTTAAAAATCTACTAGAGTATTTAGGCATTACAATATTATAAATAATAATAATAGGCCTGACGCCGCATCCCTTGAAGGGTCCAGACCGACCAGTCGGCTGCTGGCCTGACGTCCACATGCCGAAGCAGAGATGGACGATCATCCAATCAGAATGGAGATATCGTATGCTTGACACGATAATCTCCCCAGTCGTTATAACTGGTTTTCGCAACCGGATTTCGCTACCTATCGTAGCTCCCTAAGTACATCACGATGCTGGATGGGCACCGGTCCCATACACTGGCCGAAATTTCGTGAGAAAAATTTTTCGCCCATGAGGACTCGAACCAGCGCAAGTTCTAGGCCGGATGCCTTAGACCCCGACGCCCCGGAGCAGGACTATTACAATATTATACTGAATTTAAAGTAAGTAATCGCAATTGAACTAAGAAAGAGACTAGTGAAGTTCTTTGTATGGAGTGTAGCATTGGATGGGGCAGTAACATGGAATTACGACGAAATGAAGAGAAACGAATAGAAGCATTTGAAATATGGATATGGAGAAGAATGGAGCGTATGAAATGGAGAGACAGAATAAAACATGAAGTTGTATTGGAAAGAGTGGGTGAAGAAAGAATGATGCTGAAACTGATCAGAAAGAGAAAAAGGAATTTGTTGGGTCACTGGATGAGAAGAAACTGCCTACTGAAGGATGCATTGAAATGAATGATGAACGGGAGAAGAGTTCGGGGCAGGAGAAGATATCAGATGATAGACGACATTAAGATATATGGATCATATGCGGAGACTAAGAGGAAGGCAGAAAATATCGCAATTATTGAAAAAATTGATAAATTTTCATACATTTTAGTAATAATAATAATAACGAACTATATTTGCTTGGACAAAATGTGGTATAATAGAAAAACACATGCAGCGCTATAAACAAAGGCATAATTTGCCCAGACAAAATAAAATAGAAAAACTACTGCACTAACAACTTCCACTTAAGCATGACGTAAAAATTCCGCAGCCCTATTACTAAAACTCTGATGCAATACTGGAAAGTGGCATTGCTGTTTTGTAGAAGGTTCAAAATTGAAAAACAATTTAGGCCTATTAAAACCGCACTGACTTGCTGTGAAAATAAAAGTAAACTCTCTAAATCATTTGTGGTTAATTTTATGTTCAATTAACATCAAAGTCAAGGATAGGCTTATAGAAGTTAGGAAAGGATGTTTTTCACTGCAGCATAATATGATAATTTTTCGCAGAAATTGGAAAAAATATTTTGTAAGTATTGGTAATTTCTTTACTATTATTTGTTGAGATAATATACAAACCTAATACATAATAATAATAATAATAATAATAATAATAATAATAATAATAATAACAATAACAATAACAATAATAATAAAATTAATAATATTAATAATAATAAAATAATAATAATATAAATATTAAGGAATATCAGTCTTCGTGTTCCTGCTAAGGGTTTAAGATTTCACAAAATTTTTTAAAATAGAAATTCTGAATCTCTCTCCTGTCTGCAGATGTATGAAATATGCCAGTTTGCATGGATTGAAACTTGCATCCATTTAATGTGTAGTATATACATTTTGTAGTTTTATATCAGCTGTTATTAATTTATGTCTTTTGTTTAAATATGTATTGTATTAGTGTTCTCGTTATTTTTTTATAATTTCTATTATATTCATTTTTAAGATTCAATTTTTCATTTTAAATTACCATATTCAAATTGTCATTATTTTAATAATTATTCCTATGTACTTTTATTGTGATTTCAATCATTATTATGTTCTTGTAATGATATTGTCATGTGCTGAACTCTTATTAGCCCCTGGCTGTTGTGCATCACATCAAATATTAGTAAATAAATAAATTATTATTATTATTATTATTATTATTATTATTATCACCATCATCATTATTCGTCTACTTTTTGTAACAAGCCATCAATAACGTGTCAATTTACAATAAAGAAAATGTTCTAATTTATTACATCGACTCACTAGTTATGTTAATAATAATAATAATTAAATAATTATGATGGCAGAAGAAGGAAGTAGGTTATAGATTTAAGGAAACTAACACAGCAGAAAACAGTATCTCAATATCTCTACGAGAACTCACTAACTTGCCTAATTTTCTGAAATGTTATTCAACGGAAGAATCTATGAAATTAAATATTCGGTATAAAATTAATACTTTAAATTACGTTAAGTCGATAAAACATGAGGCAGGTTACCTTACATTCATTAAAAAAACATTAGTGTATGATATATATTAGTTCTTCAAACGGAGACGAAAAAAAAAAATTGGAGAAGCTCAAGTAAATGGCATGCTTTGTACTCGTAGATTTATATTTTACCCTCCAAGGACACGAAGTAATCTTGCCTTTCAGAGAAACGTCAATACCAGTCACTGGGAATTTTCTTCCTGCTGTGTTGGCGTCTTCCACATGTTACCATCCTGTATCTTTTCTTTTCCTTTTTCTTCCTATTTACATTTTATTTCCATAGAAATATTTCTCACAGTCGTAGATAATTGTGTTGCTTTTCGGCTTCTCACCAAAAGACAATTAGGCCTAATTCGTGCTCAGCAAATACGTGACTTTCGTAAAGACAAGAAGACATGGAACAAACTTCAGCCGAGTAGGTCTTTCCTGTTGCTGTTATTGCACCGTTGCTGAATTATTGGCGTTATTAAGACCTAATCTTCTGTAAATAGCGTTTGTAGTTTAGAATTACTACTAAGAACATAGCTTATGTTTGGTCAGTTTTGAAAGCTGAATTTTTATGCAGTGTTCTTGTAATCGATGTTGTGGCACTGCCGGGCCAGTCAGTCAAGAAGGAAATGAAACATCACTGCTGGACAAAAGATTGAACTCGGGATGAATTTATTTTAGTGAAGTCTTTAATGTGAAATCAGGTTTTGTACTGCAAGACTACAATCACCATTCAGACTCCAGCATAAACAAAATAGTTTTACGTACAGTAGTGACAAAAATACCGGACCAACCCTTGTAGCTGATTTCAGAGCCTTGTTCACTCCAGAGCACGATAGACTGGTAACTAAGACTTTCGTGGTTCGAATCCTACGTGGGAAGGAAACTTTTTTTGTTCCTTATTCAAATTTATTCCCAATACTTTTCGATTGCTGGTAAAATTCATGTTCTGGGAATAATAAGTTAATTAAGTAGTAAAATATCGCTGCAATCGAAAAGTATTGGCAATAAATTTGAATAAGAAACAAAAAAGAAGTTTCCTTTCCAGGCAGGATTCGAACCACGAAAGTCTTAGTTACCAGTCTACCGTGCTCTGGAGTGAACAAGGCTCTGAAATCAGCTACAAGGGTCGGTCCGGTTTTTTTTTTTGCCACTGCTGTACACAAAATACGTAAGAAAAAGTAACAGGGGATTTCAGAAAGTCTATACGAATGTGTGTAACATGTAGATGTAGATTATACAGGAATGAGAGTAGTGGGGAATATTTCTCTAATATATCTAGTGACAAAATAGGGTTCAATAAAGTCGGATATTCGATATATATGTATATATACATATATATACACCGGTAATCAGAGTAATGAGATTACGAATGTGTGTAACATGTAGATGTAGACTATATAGGAATGAGGGTAATTGGGAATGTTTCTCTAATATATCTAGTGACAAAATAGGGTTCAATAAAGTCGGATATTCGATATATATATAAGATATGTATATGTATATATACATATATATACACCGGTAATTAGAGTAATGGGATTACGAATGTATGTAACATGTAGATGTAGACTATATAGGAATGAGGGTAATGGGGAATGTTTCTCTAATATATCTAGTAACAAAATAGGGTTCAATAAAGTCGGATATATATATATATATATATATATATATATATATATATCGGTAATTAGAGTTATGAGATTAGGATAAATAAATATAATTTGCAGTAAGATTTAAGTATCTAATGATCGGAATGAAATAAGCTATGAATAGCAGCCAATTATCTAGTAGTACTATAGTGGTGGTGGTGGTGGTACTAATAATAATACTTACTTACAAATCCCTTTTAAGGAACGCGAAGGTTTATTTCCGCCCTTTCATTAGCCTACCATCGGTCCCTATCCTGAGCAAGAGTAATCCAGTCCCTAACATCATATCCCACCTCCCTCTAATCCATTTTAATATTATCCTCCTATCTACGTCTCGATTACCCCAAAGGTCTTTTCCCCTCAGGTCTTCCAACTAATACTCAATATGCATTTCTGGATTCACTCTTACATGCTACATGCTCTCCCCATCTCAAACGTCTGGATTTAATATTCCTAATTATGTGAGGTGAAGAATACAATGCGTGCAGTTCTGCGTTATATAACTTTCTCCATTCTCCTGTAACTTCATCCCTCTTAGCTCCAAATATTTTTCTAAGCACCTTATTGTCGAATACCCTTAACTTATGTTCCTCTCTCAAAGTGAGAGTCCAAGTTTCACAAACATAAAGAACAACCGGTAATATAACCTGTTTTATAAATTCTAACTTTCAGCTTTTTTGAGAGCAGATTGGATGATAGAAACTTCTCAACCGAATAATAGCAGGCATTTCACACAAATAATAATAATAATAATAATAATAATAATAATAATAATAATAATAATAATAATGTTAATCAATGCTAAGCATCTTGGATTTCTTCCATTCTCCTGCGGGCGTCCCAATAGTATTTGGTGAGCTGCGATGGTAAATCAACATCTGTTTTCTTTATTGCTTGGCATTGTAGATAATGTTGTTTATCCATGATGGAGTTCTGATTTCTACAGAGAGTGCACTGTTGATGCAGGTAGATATTAATTCGATGTAGATGAGAGGCGAGACAATCATATCCGGTTGTTAAGCGAAATATAGCGACAGTCTTTTTTCGTGGTAAATCTGGGATGTTATTACTGTCTAGCAGAATGTTCCAAGGTTTGCCTTCACTTTTCTTCAGGAATTCCTGTTTACAAAAAGACTGGACTATGTGTTTGATCCTGACGTCTGAGGTATGAAAAGAGATTGTACAGGGTGCGTCAGAAAGAACGGATGGATTTCACATGGCAAGAAAATTGTAAAGATTCATCAAATTAAAAATTTATTGTTATCAACATATTCACCAATACATGCAGTTTATTTATGTAAAACAACATTATCCATATGATGTCCTTGGCTTTCAATACAGGCATCGAGGCGTTTTCTGATGTTCGCCATCACTTTCACAGTCATAGCTGGTGCAATTGCCACGATTTCTTCACGAATCGCTGTCTTCAGTTCGTCCAGTGTATGTGATCGATGTTTACAAACTTACGCCTTCAAATGTCCCAAAGAAAGAAGTCGCAGGGCGCGAGATCTTACCGTAGCCTCGGACAATCTCAGTGCAATAGAATTTCGTCCAGGTGATTTCTTCTTTAATGTTGAACCTGTGATACGAAATGAAGCCACCCACCGCAAAATTGTATTCCGAGTTGGAATCCTAGCGTGACATCCGATGTCGAAATGAGTCCTGAGTGGCGATCACAGACTCTTCATTTTTCAAAAATGTCTCTACGATGAAAGCACGTTGTACACCAGACCAACACCATATTCTCAACTGAAACTGCATTCTATGGCTGACCCAACAGTCGTGATCCCCCTCACTATATCTCTCTCCTCGTTGCGTATCGATAGTTTGAAATCCATCCGTTCTTTCTGACGCACCCTTTATTATTTTGAGTTTGTCTGATGTTTGTTCCTTTTTTGCCCAGGAAGTCAGCTTTCTCATTACCCACTATTCCACAATGTGAGGGTATCCATTGAAAAACTATCTCTTTACGAAGCCCTTGTAGCACTTTAAGAGCAGAAAGAATTTCTCTTACTCGTCTGTTTTCTGGAGGACTTGATGTTAGTGATTGTAAATTTGGATTCCAATTACTAAGTATATCCACTTTGTTAAATTTATGTATGTGATGAAAAGCTGTTTCAGGACGGTACGGATTGCTTCTAATTCACAATCATAATGAGTGGACAGTGTTCCAAGAGGTATGTAAAAGCTAAAAATGTCACTGTACATTCCTGCTCCAGCGTTACTGTGTTTATCAAGCAGAGATCCAGCTGTATAAATATGAAGCCATTCAGATTTTGGATATCTTGTACATAAGGTTTCAATAGCTAATGATTTTAATACTGATTGGTCGATATCATGTTTTGCAGTGATGTATTGTATCAGATCATTTTCACATTTAATTTCAGGTGTACTTGGAGTAGAAGCTTTTCTATATTATCAGTTGTTTGTACATTGTATTTACTTTGTAATTTATGGAAGAAACCAGATTGTGTTTAAGTTTCCGTTCAGAATTTTTTTAGTTCCTCTAAAAATCATTTTTTGGAATTCGTTTTAATTTCTCAAATAAAATAAGACTTTGTTTCTCAATTTACTTTTTAATAGGTATTTTGTTAATACTTATTTGCCTGGCTGTGATGGGATAGATGTAACATCACCTATAATTATTCTCATAGCTTGATTCTGGACCATTTCTATTTCATTACGTCGTGTTGGTGTCGTAGATGTAAGAACTTCACTGCCATACAATAAAACTGGTTTTCTCATAAATCTTATATGTTGTATTATCATAATGATGATGATGATAATGATAATAATAATAATAATAATAATATTATTATTATTATTATTATATTATAATAATAACGTTATTATTATAATATTATTATTATTGTTATTGTTATTATTATTATTATTATTATTATTATTATTATTATTATTATTATTATGAATTAAACAGACAAAATAAATGGAGAATCGTTGAGACACAGACAATTTACAATTAACTGATTTACTATATATAAGAACAGACTACGAGAATATCACATATTTCAACACCCTCTCCTGGCTTATCTATATAATAAAACAGGGATGAGACGATATTAGCTCCCAATCATGGTAGAAGAGCTCGGCCTTAATCAAGAGCGCAAAGCGCATCCACTACATAGCGTCGTAACGTAGACATTAGGGCTGTACATGCTCATGCAGCGAATAAAAGCAGCAATTATTACAATAAGTTGCGTTACTATATTTCTGGCTGTGTAATAGAGCTAATTATTTAGTTATTTAATATACATGTACATATATAAACAAATCGCAAAGGGAAAGGTTTTTTATGAACAAAAAGAGAAATAGGAAAAGTTAATTGTATGTAAACCATTTTCTTCTTAAAAGCAATTATTTATTATGTAAATACTTCACTTCATTGGTTGGGAGAAACTAATAGGATCTACCTGCTCGATCTCTAAGTACTTTTGAGTATTTGTTGACGAAAATAATAATGACAATATTGATTGAAATAGAGTATATTGATTGTGTGATTGTGAAAATGTAGTCCTTACTCTCCAGTCGTGATTATGTAATGAGTTTTCTTAAAGTGATTTGTGAGATGCACGCAACACGAAAAACTAATTGATTAAATTTAAGATATTGAGAACCATCATAATTTTTTGGGTCAATCATTTAAGGGGATATGTGTGATTTTTAAAACTTCCACAATTTTCTGCCAAAATTTATGAAATTTAAACTACACAAACAAATCTATAATAATGTCATCTGTACGAAATTTGGTGCAATTAGATCTAATAATTTTGAAATTATATTTTTAAGTATATTTTATATTGACGTTACTAAAAAAGCTCCTTGCATCAAAGTTTTCAAAATGTTTCTTTCATATTTGCTCAAAATCTTGAAAATAGTTATTGGAATAAAAGTGAATTAGCTTTTTGAGCTTGTAATAGTATAAGGTAAAGTGCAATCAAAGATAAAATATTATTTCTAAATTAAAGAAACACGTAGTCTAATAAAAGTAAATATCCAGAAACAAGCAACAAATAAAACATCAACAATACATTTAAAATAAAGAAATAAAAGGAATCTAGATACAATCTACTGACCCAAATGTAAATTAATTTACCTTCGATGTCAATTCCGGAATCAATTTACTTCTCTCTTCTCCTGAATAATGCCTATTTTTTATGTTGCGTCTCATAATGCGTTTTATGTTGCTTTTTTTTGCAAATGATATTTTTTTACACAAAAAACACTGGACTTCATCACCATATTCGAAACATAAATATTGTATCTTCCACTCTTCCTTGAAAGCTTTAAGCGCTTCCGTTCCGTCATGATATGCTGTGTTCTAAGATCTGTACATCGTTTAGCAACGTTTACAGGTAAAAGAGTTCCGTGCGTGCGCAACGGACATAAAAGAGCTCTAGCTCGAAATTACTAGTCACCATCGCAAGACTGTAATAAACTATTCCAAGTAGATTTTGTATATACGTAGAAATCCCCTTCTCTTATGTATAGGAATTGCGTCGTTCACAATGTCAGTTTATCGGATATGAAGTAAACATTTCCATGGCAACCAAAGTCGAATTCCGTTCCATAAAATTCTTTTATTTTTTTCGTGTAGGTTCATTACAGATGTTACACACCAGGAAGTATGTAAGCCATAACCAATTAGGCTATTTGAGTTTACCAGTGTCTTTGCAGACTAATTGAATTGATTATATGGAGGAACTTATTGTAGCCTATGTTATTATTGAGACAACAAATTGATTTACGTCTGTGTCATGGAGGAAGAGGAGAAGGAGGAAGAAGAGTATTTTATTTCACGATACTTTCAACTGCAGAGTTCATTCAGCATCGAAATTCAATGTCAGTCAAAAGTAACGGACAGATATTTTCTGCAGTCTTCTATCACGGATAGGGCACCAGTAGGCCAGGAGATGATGGGGTAGAGTGGCCAGTTCCTTTCCCCTTCCTTCGTATACATCGCCGATTGGCTACATATTACATGTAAAAAAAAAAAAAAATTGTACAACATTGTAAAAATTTTAGAAAATTACTAAATTGTAAAACTATAAAACTTTGTAAAAATTGTAATTGTAATATTGTAAAATGTTGACATGTTCCACATCTTAAAGCTTCATTGCTCATGTAAGATCTATGGAATAAAATGAATGAATGAATGAATGAATGAATTACACTAGTCAGACTTCAGATGCATACAAAAGACAATTGTTCTTCCTCTGACACATACCGTCAAGTGAGATGTACTGCCTAATAATAGATATACATATCAGCCAGAACCTCAATAAGAGGTGAATTTTTATAGTAAAGGCTAAAATTATTTCTATATTACTCCACAACGAAGATTACTTGAACTGCTGTAACAATTTCTAGTTTCAACACGTCTAAATTTAATTTTTAGGTGTCTGATATTTATAACAGTAATGCATTTTTATTATCGATTATTATTACAAAATGTGAATAAAACTAACTTTATACCTCCATGAAATGAATAATAATGCAATACTCAAGCACGTTACAAACTGTTTTTCACATACTGAAAAAATTCACTTAACTAGGGAGTTCAGCGACTCACGAATTCTGGTTCATTATAATATTATTCTTATGAAACAGCCAAAAGACTCATCATTAAAGAATATTTGGTGGCGATGACAATATAACAGTTATTATGATGATTATGGCCACGGCAATATAACGAAGAAGAATAACAAACATGCACATTACACATTAACTTACAACTCAAATTTATAAATCTCTCTAGTTATGATTGTGTAGATTATAGACCTATCCTCCTTACATTAAATTCGTAAAATAATCATTTTTCATTTCTCTATTTTCTGGTATAAAAATTTATACTTGTAACATTTTCTTATTTTATAATTTCAAGGTTTAATATTATAAATGAATTCTTTTTCAAAAATATTAATCACATTTTGATAATTTCACTTTCAGACAAACATTCGTAAATATTTTGCTTTCAGTTTGAAAATCTTCTGGTGTCACAAAGTCATACAACACCCCTTCTAGATTGAAGACTGAAGTCAAATAAGTTTTGAACACGTTGATAATTTCCAATACAACGCTCCTAATTCCAATATAGAAGAATACGGCTATAATAGAAAACATGTGACGCGTTACTCCTATTACCAACACTAATTATCTTCTTCAACAAACGCATCAACGCCTGAATTAGAACTATTAATTTTAACACAAATTTAATGCCTGTGAGTCGATATAAATTTATCAATATTATAATATTAGTCTCACATACCTACTTCAATACACTCACAATAAATTTCTTATGACACAACAGTCAAATCTGAATTGTAAACAAGTCTTCATATTTAATTTAATATATTAAAATTATATTATTTCCAATAAACGTTTTTAATTTAGTTTTAAATAATGAAGACTTGCAATTTTATATCAAACTGTGTATATTTATTTTAAGCTTTTAACTTTATTGATATCAATGGTATACAAAAACAGAGGTTATTATATTATGAATGTAAAATATGATATGTGATGATGTCGCAAGTAAAAGCGACGAAAACATTAATACCAACAATTAAATATGTAGTATGAAGGTTTCATACCTTATACCTCATTGACGGAATAACATTAAATACATATATTGTATTTCAAAGACTTATCTGAAAAACTTCTTCAAAATGAACTATCTAAATAGGCTATCCTCACAGGAATAACGTCGGATTGGGCCAGGAAGTCCAGTTGTTGAAGGCAACTGTGATGTTAATGGTGGTGGTAGACGAGAAATGTGAAGGAAAACCTTAATTGAGATGGAGGAAGCAGCTTGACAAAGAGAAGACCAAGATGATAAAGATTTTCATAACATTGATTATGATGACGATGTAGGTAATGCATGCATATTCAGAAGAATGTATGTTATTACGTTTTATGAAGTTAGGGCGGCGGTGAATGAAACAGCCCATCCCCAGCGTGCCCGGAATAGGTCTCCACAGACTTGTAACAATAGCTGTCTCATGTCATAATGTCCGCAGCTACTGAGAAGCTACGCAGCTGCTTTGCTTTTCTTTTGCACACTCCACATTCTCGCGAACGTGTTCAACTGCTTAATGAACTGCATCTTAATCCGAACGCCTCATAAATTACTCCGTGTCCCCCCGCACCCTCCCCTGAGGGGATACTTGTAATTCAGTAACGTCACTCTAGAAATACAGATATTACATCATAGCTGGATACAGCAAAGAACAAATAATGATGCAGAAGAAACCAATCGCTTAATGTAATCATCGGTACGTTGTCACAGAAACACCTGATTAAACATGTTGACACTGTTTCTCTCTACCTTGGATGCTGAGCAATTGCGGCGCATAACAGGTGGGGTGGAAATTATAGCTAATGTTCTTCTTTGCGGCCGTGTAAATACTTAATTATCGTAAGATGACATTGACCACATATAAGTAAACCAAGAAACGAATGGACCTCGTGACATTTTACAGTAGTTCCATACAAGCCACGTCTATTCCTTTCCTGGTCTACTTAGGCCTACTCAGACTTCTTCAAAATGTACTTACTCTGGAGTTTTTCACAGAATTCATGTTTCAACAACATTCTTGAAAACAGTAATGAATTGTACTTTAAAATATTGAAATACATTTTTCCTTTAATTAACATTTCCGAATTCAGTCTTCCCACTACAAAATATAGCTGAACTGCGCTCGATTCTGATAGGAAATAGGTCACACATCCAGATGTTAACAGACAATGCAAAGAGTAACGTTTGTGCTAAAAGGAGGTTTCAACTCTCATATCGGAACAGAATCCCGTAGCGGTACTTTGTATTAGTGCCGAACTTACAAACATTCTCAAAGGGGCAGATAAAAAAGTTATTTTTTTACTTCATGTTAATAATGTAAAACAAGAGCTTATACAAATTGTGGCCACTCGAGCGCAATTACGAGGGCCGTAAAAATAAGTTTCCCTGGGGCCGTTTACAGAAAGAAAACATAATTTAATTGAAAAAATTTGTTGGAACAGATACAGAAAATTGTTGATCTCTTTTTCAACATATTCCCTATCGAAATCGAGACATTTTTAATACCGTGGGAACAACAGAGAGGTGCAAACGGCTGTCACACACTGGTTCCGATCCTAAGTGACAGACTTCTGCCACATAGGGATAGAAAAGTTGGTCCCATGGTATGAAAAAGTCTCAATTCCGATGGGGAATATGTTGAAAAATAGCTCCACAATTGCTGTATCTATTCCAATAAATCTTTCCATGAAATTGTGTTTTCCTTCTATAAACGCTCCCAGAGAAAGTTATGTTTTGGTCGGCCCCCTTAATTGCGATCGAGTGGCCAAAATTTGTATAACCACTTGTTTTTGGCATTATTAACATGGTGGAAGAAAATAATTAACTTTTTAATCTGCCTCGATGAGAAAGTTTGCTTGTTAGATCACTAACACAGGAACTTAAGAAATACTGGTTTGGAATGCAGTACCAACTATAACACAGGTTTCATTTCAAGTGGACAACACACAATCTAACTTTAGTCGATCCCTTCTTTATGAAATATAACGCATATTAATAGTAACTTTTACGTTCCCGGTAAATTAACGCGAATTTACTAATAGTTGCTGATTTTATACAAAACGCTACCTCGCTTCTTTTTCGACATAGGCCTATGTTAACTGTCAGTTTTATTTAAATCTTTACGTATACGTAAAATAGAATTTGAGAAACAGCTCGCAAACCACCTAATTATACACAATGAGAATTAGATAGGTGATCGATCAACAGCAATTATAACAATATACACAATTAGTATTTGAAATGAGGAGCATGAACGGTGAAGTGAATCTGTCCCGCTATTCGAATTAACATCATGACAAGCATTCGTCTAACAAAAAAGATTAGGGGTGTTATCCGATACCGAAAGGCGTGAGGTTTATTAGGAAGACCAATTTATGATAATCTGTATGAAAACGCCCTTTTTAATACAGCCCCATTAATTCTTAGGCCCTAAGTAGTGCCAAAATTGCTGAGTTTTATTAGGAACGTCTTGACCAAATTCCTTACAGCTCTAACGTGGCCCTAGCGACTTCGATATTCCTTTTCCGCATTAAAGAAGGACTTAAAGAGTATTGTTTTCGGAGCAATAATGTGATTAATCTCTCTGATTGAGGTTCTGGCTGATATGTATATCTATTATCAAGCAGTACATCTCATTGGACGAGGAAGAACAATTGTATGTATGCATCTGAAGTCTCATTAGTAGAATATGTAGCTAATCGGTGATGTATGCAATGGAGGGGGAAAGGAACTGGCCACCCTACCCTATTATCGCCTGGCCTAGTTGCCTCATGAGTGATGCCTTATTGGTGTTAGACTACTTATGAGGTTCAAACCTGTCTTCGGACAGTTGACTAAACAACAACAACAATGTGGTTAAACAAATAATTCGACGGTTTTTCATAACCAGTGCCCTGCTTCCTTCGTACATCGTTTCGAAAAATTTGAATAGAGGTGAGAAAACACGTAACATTGAAAATTATTATTTGGAGAAATAGACAGAATGTGTGGGTGACATTCATTATAAAATCCTCAAATGGAACTGAATCTTTTTGTTAATTTATCGGAGGCCACCGACGTAGTTCAGTTGGCTAAGGCGCTTGCCTGCTGATCCGAAGTTATGCTCGGGCTTGGGTTCGATTCCCACTTGGGCTGATTACCTGGTTGGATTTTTCCAAAGTTTTTCCAACCGTAAGGCAAATGTCAAGTAGTCTATGATGAATCCTCGACCTCATCTCGCCAAATACATCTCGCTATCACCAATCCCATCGACGGTAAATAAATAACCTTATAGTGATACAGCGTCGTTAAATTACCAAATAATTGTTAGATGTAGAAAGTTTAGGCTTAGATATGATGAGAGATACTTCTAAGTCTGTCTCTTAAAAGTAATGGATATCACCGATGATTCCATTTTATAAGTGATGAAGAAAGAAGGAACTCTTCTCAAAGGCCCAAACTAATAGTCCTCAGTACCGTAAACCCGTTTTAGGTCGCCCTACAAAGACAGGATAGGAAGAATAGGTGCCGTATCTTTTGTTTGCCCTGTGTATTATTAATCGATGTCAGTGCGGCGTATTAATTACCTTATGACTATCTTAACAGAATTTAAAATTTACGATAAATGATAACGAAGTTGTATTGAGATTTCGTATGAATATTATTTCTTTATGTTCTCCAAACATACAATATCTTTTCATTGTCGCGGTGACTTTGTAGTAAAGGAATTGTTCAAATAATATTGAAATTAAATTATAGCAATAATTAACAGATCGAAAATTTTAAGTAGTATTTGCCAGAAAGCAAACTGGGATGAGATGAAGGACTGATGTGAATAAGGATATTGAACGTGTTAGGGAGGAACTGGAGAATAATATCGAAAAGAGTGAAGAAAGAGTCTGATGAGGATTAGAAACCATACATGCCTATCTACCTAAAGATAATAATGATGGTATTATTGGTCACCACCATGCAGTCACGAATCTAAGCCAGACGTGTGTTCATTTCAGCTTCAAGTAGCCATTCAAAAATCTTTCAAGAAGTGTTCTCTTTTAGTTGATAATTTAGCACCTGAATTGATGGTATTGTGATGCCCATTTAAAATTACTGACGACTGTATTAAATGACGGTGGAGTGAAGATAGTGAATATAAACATCTACAGAATTACAACACATGAAGACTCGGTACTTGAAGAACGCCATCCCCATACCCCATAGCCGCCTGGTCCACCATGAATCTGACTGATTCTACCGGAATCTTGTTCTGAAGTCGTCATCAGGTGAGTTATGAAAGACGTATTTAAATTGTTTCTTTCCCGTTATTACCCATATTATAAAAGTTTACGATCCATGATGACGTTAAATTTACAATATGTTCCTTAATTTATTTTTATTATCGGTGATAACGTAAATAACATGCTTGTCGTATGTGAGATTTTCTGTTCATTTCAAGCCAATGGTGATGAAGCTCTTATTTTCCTCTTTCAGCCTTCACAATGTCGGTATGTCCTCAGAAAATATCTTTCACCCAAGTATATCATAAATTGCTTCCGTCCGTTGAAAGAAAAGTCCTCAATATAGGCCTCACTCTATTTAACAGAATAGATCAGGAAAGCCTATTTCTGAGGTTTTATGCGTAGAGGAAATATTTTCCTGAATGAAATATTATCTCTTTACGAAATCTAACAACCATTTCTTATCCACGAAAAAAATTCAACTCTACCATCTACAGAGAGTCGTACTGAAAGTCATGAGCAACACATTGCTATAATTTCAATTTCAACAATGTAACAAAAACGATTATATGATTATAACCTACAGACTTTACACTGTGTATTGACATATTGTGACGTCATGAACTTCTATCATGCGACCACAGGCAATGTTTGCATAATGGTCGACAACGATGGTTCGTTTCTACAGCGTGCTTCATTAAATTCCTTGTTAAAGAAGAAAAATCTGCTGCTGAAATTCACCTCAGACTTCAGCGTGCATACGGAGATATGTGCATGGGCGCCAGCTGTGTTAGGAGATGGGTGAAACATTTCGAAGATGGGAACACGAGCATCCAAAATGAGCCTCGTAGCGGTCGCCCTCGAACTGCCTCCACGGAACGCAACAAGGAAAGGGTTGAGTTCTGTGTTTCATTTTGGTTGTATTTCTTGAACCTGGACAGACCATAAATACTGTCCGCTATATTCAGACAGTTTTGAAGCTCCGTCGTGCATTGCGCGAGAAATGCCCTGGAAAGAAGATCATCCTGCAACACGTCAACGCATGGCCTCACACCGATCGTGTCACCTTGGAGAAAATCAGACCATTTGGGTGGGAAACTCTTCCGTAATCTCCCTACAGTCCCGACGTGGCACCCTCCGACTACCATCTTTTCGGTTCTGTGAAGGAGCACTCCGAGGCCAACGTTACGAGACGCTGGAGGGCATCCGGAAAGCAGTGAGTACGTGAGTGTCTTCGGGAAGATGAAACGGACTTCTACAGCAAGGGAATTCTCAAACTTACAGAACGGCCGAAAAAATGTGTGCAAAGAAATGGAGACTTTATTGGAAAGTAACAGAAAAGTCTGTAGATTAAGATGATGTACCTGGTTTGTCTAAAAAATAAAAATTAAGATTTATAACAATGGGTTGCTCATGACTTTCAGCATGACCCTCGCATCATTTAATTAAGCTTAATTTCTACTGGCTTGCAAATTTTGCGTATGTATCTATTATTTTTAGTTTTTTTTTTTTTTAATTATTTAAATTCCTGTCCTCAAGTTTCAACTCTAACAGTGTTCACCATCCAGAACAAAACTGAAGCAACAATAAAGAAATTAAACTCGTGGTGTCGGTGAGTTATAGATCGACTATTCTATTAATTCCCCACTTCTAGTGACTTTCTAGCAAGAAACTATTACCGTTTTCTCTCGCCGGATATCGTTGGGTATTATATAAAAAAACTCTTGAGCCGTTAAAAGTAATTATATGAAAAACCCTCTTTGGTGACAAAATAGTTTGCTCGTCAAAGAAGAAGAAGAAGAAGAAGAAGAAGAAGAAGAAGAAGAGCTGTTAGAATTATTTTCTGATTCTTGCTTAAAAATTTTATTTCCTAAAACGATTCTGTTGCAATCTTGGTTGCATGCATGACCCATCAATCACGATGATTCTCAAATTGAAATAAACACTTAATGTCATTTGCATCAATATATTTTTGTTAGTGTACATCCTGCTTTGATTTTCTTGAACACCAAACATAGAAATAAACTTAATATGGAGTTAGACTGGCAATATAATAGTATCTGCAATTGATCCAGACTTCGCAAAACTGACAGCTGCAGGGCAACATCAACCATCCCATTGAGAACCTTAGTAACTTAGGTAAAAAGGTAAAGGTAAAGGTATCCCCGTAACATGCCATGAAGGCACTTGGGGGGCATGGAGGTAGAGCCACATGCTTTCCATGACCTCGGCACTAGAATGAGGTGGTGTGGTCGGCACCACGCTCTGGCCGCCTTTTACCCCCGGGAAAGACCCGGTACTCAATTTTATAGGAGACTGAGTGAACCTCGGGGCCGTTCTGAAAGTTTGGCAACGAGAAAAAATCCTGTCACCACCTGGGATCGAATCCCGGACCTTCCAGTCCGTAGCCAGCTGCTCTACCAACTGAGCTACCCGACCGCCAAGTAACTTAGGTAAATCTAAAATAAATTGGTTTAATTTTTCACACTAAAGATATGCTACAACGTGAAATATTTTTGGACTTATGTATTTTCAGATTATATTCAAAGTTGAAACTAAATTTTATATCGCTATAAATTGATTAAGAATGCTTAATTCAATACATAATAGCCTAATAATTATAACATGTCATGGGCCTAAATTTGTTCTTGGCATCCAAACTTTCCCCCTCGTTGAGTGTTGGAGAAGGCCATATAGCCTTAACTCTAAAATAAATAAACGTATTATTATTATTATTATTATTATTATTATTATTATTATTACTACTACTACTACTGCTGCTGCTGCTGCTGCTGCTGCTGCTGCTGCTGCTGCTACTACTACTATTACTACTATTAAATCATGCAAAACATTTTAGGGAGTCCGAGAAAATGAAATGGTCCGTGACATTCAAAGGTTTAGAAACTGGTATCGAATAAGCAATTGTGTGTTGTTTAATAAATCCTATATTTCATGTCCTTCATTCCCATGTGAAATGATTTCTGAACACAGACTGCCAAGAAATGCTGTACCCAGACGGACGAACGATAGGTAAACGAACGGCGGAATGAAGACTATTTACCTTGTAAGATTCGTACGAAATATCAAAATATCCACCTATTTTTACTGTAATTAAGAGAAATATAAAAATCAACGTATTGTAATGCTGAAAAAAATATTTATCGATATATTCATGAAGATGCTTAAGCATTTATAACACAGAACATGTATGTCTGTAAATTTTTTGAGAATATTAATTATACTCATTATCTACGAGTAAATTTAACCAAAAATAATACTTTTGAAATATATCAATTTTCGTTAATATATTACACCCGTCGAACAATTAATGGACTATTAGAGTGTAACACACAGACAGGAACACAACTGAATGTTTAAGAGTCATGGAGTATTGAAGCGAAAGATGTAGTCTACTGTTCAGAAAAAAAAATTATTAAAAAGTACAATAGGTACTCCGAAACGAAATTTTTAAAAGCTGTAAAGGGATGCAGCTTGAGATCATCTCGAAAACAAAGACATAAGAACAGAACTTAATATATTTTCATTTATAAGTAGAGCCCTGCGTTTGGTTAATTTGAATACAAGTTAGTGTACCTCGAGCCTACTAGCTTCACGCTGCGGTCTCTCCCCTCACGCTCCGATACTGTGTGCTTACATCTATTCGTGTACCTGTGTCTATAATTAGTCGGTGTACAACAGGAATAGTACATACGTACAAAATACCACTTGGATTTAATAAATAATAATAATAATAATAATAATAATAATAATAATAAATTATTTATTTAAAGGTAGTTCATATGCAATAAAAGATAATTTTTACTACTGTTAGACAAAACTAAACATTTTCAGAAGCCAGTCTCTTTATTTTAGGGAGTCACTACATTTTGCCCAGACATGTAATGAGATTATACATTTGCTGAAACATATTAAACAATATTAAGTATCTATGCAATGCATATACACTCTCTCAGAGACGCTCTGTGCTCTCCACTGAAGTTATGTAGTGACAATTTCCTGAAATGCGCAAAAAAATGTAAAAATTCTAATCTAAAAGCACATTCGAATTTCATCCTACAACCGCTTTTGTTAACATTATGTATTAGTCATAGTGACAGAAGAAATCGAAGTTTTAAACAATACATTTTGAACTCAATAAACAATATAATTCAGGCACCAAAAAATAATTTTAGTCGTCATGGTTACATGGTGCCCGGAATTTGTCTATCCCTGATTTTTTACACTAAGTAAAACGCATTAAGATACTTTAGATTTGTTTAAAGGTTGGAATTAACAAATGGGAAAAAAAAAAACATAAATGCCAGCACAAATTTAAAATAAAACAAATTATAAGTGCCTTCTTTACGAGTGTCTACACATTACGATGAATGACTGTAAATATTTTAAACGTTTTAAATGAAAATCTTCTCCTCCTTTCTGGTAAAATACGTTTTGTTCTTCTTTTCTAATGAAGTGCTCGCTACCAAATTCTTCTATTATAACACTGATCTCCAAGCGCCCAACTTTGTTTTGTTTTCGTATGTTCACTGAACAGTAGGCCTGAACTGTGAAGTAGAGTCGGAACCGTGAAACTAAACTCCATACATACCCACACTGTTGCGGGTCGCTTAGAGGCTTCAGGTAACCAAACGCAGGACTCTAGTTATAACTTAGGTAGAATAAAAGAAGGCAGAGAGAACTGAGTCACATGTACACGAATGGCAAACAAACGCATTCTCAAGCAATATTTAAATATAAATCTAAATCAATAGTCCACCGCTGTGGAGTAACGGTTAGCATGTCTGACTGTGAAATGAGAGCGCCCGGGTTCAAATTCTACTTGAAACAAGTTCCCTGGTTTGAGGTTGTTTTCCGGGGTTTTCTCTCAACCCAAATGCTTGGTAACTTTCAACTCTGGACCCTGGACTGATTTCACTGGCACTAGGCCTATCATCTTGATCTCATTCGGACGCTAGATAACCATCGCATTTGATGAAGCATCGTAAAATAAACCAATTTAGACGAAATATAAATCAGCAGGTAAAAGAGATCGTATTAGATTAAAGAATCAATGCTGAAACTTTGACAATTCCATTTTAATGGTGAAGTCGAAATGGGTTTAAGCCCAAACCCCGAAATGAAAACGATAACAAAAAGTCAATAATATTTCATTTAACAAAAATATGTATTTGCTTAAAATCAGTCCCAACCGTTCTTTCGTCAGTTTTACTTAGGCCTATCTTAAAATGTTGGACGAAATAGTTTAGACAGCAAGACTTTTTTCACGTATGTATTTGTACCTCCATTCGGAAACTTCAGGCAAAAGTTACTTCCCAATAGTTACGTATTCTTACTCGTTACGAAAATAAAGCAAAAAAAAATAACTGAATTAAAGTATATTAATTAATATAATATTATAAATCCAATCAAACAGATCTTAATTTGTTGGACCTAATGTACCTTACGAAGTAGTCCCTCAAACAGCCTATCCCTAGCTGAAACAGAAACATGAAATATATTTTTCTGTGAAAAAAGACTCATCTTTGCAATAACAAGAGGAGTTTGAAACTGGGAAGCGAAGTATTTTATTTAAAGATTCGAGGAGCAGACTCAACACATCAGGGGATAGACGTAGATGGTCGACTATTATATATTGAAACGACACCATCATCTAGTTTGTTGTTATGCATTTATGTTTCTGCAGCCAAATTTGTGCATAGCCGAATGATAACGATCTAGATTTCTATGCGTGGGATCCAGATTTCACGTCTATTTTTAAGTTTTTTCTATTTTTTTTTCATTTTAATACGTTATTATCCGTATAATAATAATAATAATAATAATAATAATAATAATAATAATAATAATAATAGTAATAATAGTAATAATAGTAATAGTCTATAAGTACCGGTACTGGTTTTGGTTTTTTACGAATGTAATGTTTTAAAATTTGTGATTATTATATATAATCTGAAAAGTGAGCGGAAAAGAATCGTGGTTTAGATTTACTATAGACTATTTACGTACTTAAAGGATATCGGCCGATTGGAAGTGATGGTGAGTCATTTTGTTTTTTATGCTTATAAGAGGACAGAAACCGTTTCGCTGTGGCGCATGCGCTGATCTGTCATGGAGTGTCGGGGTGGTGTGATATTTAAAGGCTACGTAAATTTATTTTCGTGTATATATTACAGATCAAATCAAACAGTTTTCTTCGTGCTGTGGTTACCCATCTTGCACATACGAAGGTTAGGTTTGGTTAGTTCAGGTTTTTATGAACAAGTCCGCGCAAGATTCTATCGTGAGCTAGATGTGTATAAGTCAATATTTGATGGCGTAACATTAATTCGATATTCGTCGTTTTCCTTTTGTTTCCGTCACTTTGACATTAATTCTGACGTTGGAAGGAGGACAGTGTGAAGGAGCGTGTAGGGTTTTATTTCATCACGGTGTTTTGTGTGATAAATATGTATGTGAAAATTGTGGCTCAAGTTTGAAGGCAGATTGGAAATCTGGATAAATGTCTATAAGTACTGGTTCTGTCCTTTCGATAAAAAAAACGTTTAAAAAACCCCCGATTTTTGCCTAAAAATTAAAACACTTCAAAAATGAGCGGAAAGAGTTAGAATTTCTTTTTTGTTCTTGTGAATGCTTTTTTTTAATTTAATTGCGAAATTTGGGAGTTTTCATATTTTATTTTTCCTTGAACCTTTTTAAAATAAATTTTAACGCTTTCCGCTCATTTTTTCTAAGTGTTTTAATTTTTGGATTAACAATTAATTTTCTCTCTCCATTCGTTTCTGTCCTAATCTGATTTCTGTAAACCCCTTGCCTTATGCTTTTCACAATTCCATTCATTTTAGAGATCGTCTTGGAAGCCTATCTTCAGTGATTGTAATAATAATGATAGTGATCGCATTATTATAATATTTTCGTTACTTCTTTGAATATCATATGCATTTAAAAACGTTTCTCTCCATGGAACTGAAAGTTTCATAGCTTGTTACAAGCGAGAAATGTGTTTAAACACATCGTAATTGAATAAAAAGAAAGTGTCGGTGTAATAATAATATAGGTCTAAAGGAAGAAAAAATAGGTAGCACGTAGATTAAAATCCAGGGTTTCACCTATACTAATCTACGTCATTAACCGCTCCTTTATCCCAGATCTTAGTTTATAAACTGTAACTGATACGAAGGATTTCATTGTTGCAAAATTATTGATCAGGCCTATGTTACTTTTGGGATTATAAAAATACCTTTAATATGTAATCCAGGAAACTTGGTATGTGAACGCACAGTAAATTATTTTTATTTTTATTTTTATTTTTATTTTTATTTTTATTTTTATTTTTATTTTTATTTTTATTTTTATTTATCTCTTTTTAATTATGCTTCAAGAAATAAATTTAAAACGGTATATCACTGCTAACAGCTGAATTGTAGCGAAACGCGTGAAACGTAGGCCTATGTGTATATTATAATATGCTTCTTCTACAGTACATCGCCTTTTGTTTGCATTATCACACTACTTTTGATGGGAGATAAGACGAAGATAATGTGGTAGTTGCTTGCATTAGTAACCATCTATATGACATAAAGTGAGAAAAAATTGAAAATTCGATTAAATCGTTTGTAATAAAATCAAAATAACTCAATGAAAATCCACTTTATTGCCTTCGAAAAACTTAGCCAGTTGCACAAATAAGTTATTGGATTAAAATGATATGCTAAATATTCAAGGATACAATATTTTAATCGAAAATTTAATGAAAAAATAGTACACATGATATATTGAAAGCATTTCAATGAGGAAAAGAGGCCGAATTTTTAGTGCTGATTTGAAAAAATTAGATGAGAGTGACATTACGATAACAAAAAATAACAAGAACAAAATATTCCTTACGCAACGAAAAAATAAAATTTTATGTTTGGGAATTGCACCTGTTTATGAACATACATAAATACATACATACATACATACATACATACATACATACATACATACATACATACATACATACATACAGATGTAGACTATTTATAAATAAGTATATATGTTTCCGGTACTGTATATATACCACGCTCAGTAAATGTTCTTTCTCTTTTATTCGATTTGAAATTATGACATTTCAATTGATAGTGAAATAAAAGTGCTATTCCTTTACAGGTGACACTTTAGCAGAAACTGCAAATCATTTTCATTCTAGTTTTCAAGAGGAAATAATCACATGATCATAAATATATAATAATTCGCATAAATTGGATTATAGTTTTAGAATTACATTCTGATGATTGGTTTTATGAAGGCTGAGAGTTATTTAAGATATATTACGTTCAAAATGTTCTAGCCTTTTTCTGTAATCGTCTATTCATTTATTAAATCACTTATTTAATAATAATTATTTCCAAAACTGCACAGGCCTATTTTTATAAGTTTTGCTTCCAATTAATCGACTTATCCACACTTCCACGTAGACAAAACATTATTTTCTGATGAGCAACGATAGCCTACGGCTTTGTTTAGAAATCCGAGTGTATTAAACTCAGAACACTTGAGTTGTATAGCTATCGCAAATATTAATATTTACTAATTGCATGGACGTATTATCATAATATTACTTTTAATTTGTTGTAGGGTTCATCTCATTAAATTGAGCTTGGTATCTCAAAGATAATTGACTTTAAAACGTAAATTATATTGCCATATCCAGTCGCACAATATAGATATTAACACGTAATTAAAGTGCGTTATAATTTTACAGGCATCAAAGTACTCAGTAAATATTTTACTTCCTAATTAACATATTATGATAATTCATAAATTGAAACAGAGAACCGAAATGAAAGGACTGTCACTTTTTCGAAAATGTTTTCTTCCGCATCCAGAAATTGTAGCATACTATATTGTTTAAAAGTAATTTTTAAGAACTGTTAAAATAATTGAATCGGTCGGAGCTAAAAGGAAGTAGGCTAAGTCAAAATATGCAGTTTTGGGTTATGAACAATTTGAACAACGGATGTCATGCGCATCGAACGGTGGAAGAAGGAACTAAGACCTTTAAATATTCTTTTGTCTTCTATAACATAAAAATATAATATTTGTGTTATTAGTGGAATGTTTTTTGTTTCTCCTGAAAAGTTGTGAAAAGTGACTTAGTTCCTTTTAGCTCCGACTGATTCAATTGTAAAATTTCGATTTAGTACTGAGATTTAAATAAATTTTTTATTATGAATGTTAGCACTCGAGTGAGAAGTTTATAATCATTTATTATTCTCATGAATATACACAACTATGTTACCTATTTCGGTGTCCAAATAAATTTTGTTAATCACTCTGTGCAGAAGTCTGGCAATTTTCGTCCTCTTCTTGATTTACATTTTAACATTTTTCAGTGGATTTTGTTGTCACCCATTCGTAAAATAAGTTTTATATTTAATCAACAGTCCCAAGACTAGTTGGAACCTCATGTCAAAAGTGACACTATTAAGGCATCACTCATGAGACACGTAAACCATCAAACTTTAAACACATTTCTTTGGAATTGGCATAACCAGAAGTTATTGTATGATTTAATAATATTATGACTTCGTACGTACTAACTTTGCCTATCGGATGCATTTTATTTCAATTTACTTTGCATATGTAACCAATTGTATTTAATTAGAATTAGAGTCTGGCTGAGAGAAAGAGAAGCCCTACTGGCCTTAGCTCTGCCAGAATAAATAAATAAATTATTGTTAAATTATTTTTATGCAAATTTATAAATTGTTAATAAACTATAAAGTCTCAATTTTGTAATATATGTTTTGCACGATCGTGTTTTTGTTGTATTTACAGCTATTGTTGTTAGGCTTTGAAAGTTGGAATTCCCACACAGAAACTTGTTGCTAGTGAAACCATTCTTTATAATAGAAAACTATACTGAAATAGACCCATTACAGTGCACTTATTGTTACTTAGTTGCCATTACAGTGCAGTTTTGCGAAGGCTTTGAAATAATTGCTCTAAATTTTCAATGCAAAATATATTGTATTTGCAAGTTTAAAAATACGATCGTGCAAAAAACTGTTGTACAATACAAGTTTGTGAAGTGCATTACAAAATCTCGGAAATTGAAAAACGAGCAGACTTTTCCTCGATTTTGTAAAAGAATTTCCTAACTGTAAATCGTAATATACTATTACATAATTTGGCTTTGAAATGTAGTTCAGTAAGATCAATAATTAAAAAAAAAATGCTGTAATTTTAATCTGCATATATATTTTCCTTTCATCCAGTATATGGCAACATAGTTGTGCACATTAATTTATCATTTCAAAGGTCTAGTCCTAAATTTCAATCATTTAATATAATGCAAGAAATATTGATAATACAATATTTAAAGCTGATGTAATTAAATTAGCTACTACTAATTTAATACTGAAAATATGAGCTTCCCGATTCTTCTGTCGAACTTTTCAGACTTGCATCATATGTACGCTGCCGAAATATATTTTTTTCTCTAAAACTCAATGCCGGAAATTTTAGCATAGAAAATTCTTTAAATTTAAATTTCACACATGCATTACAAATAAAAGGAATTAATTTTAAATAAGACGAAACATTCGTTACTTACACTCTAATGCTGTAGCAATCTGAAATCCCATCGATTCAACTCGGAACACTGAATGAGGTTTGGGAATGGAGAAAGACGTAGCCTACGAGTAGCCCAGTAATATTAAATCCAATTATTTCTGCTCCCCTAAGTACAGTACAAATACAGATTCGGGATCTGGCTTTAAATTGAAAGTGAAATGTTTTGCAATATCAGTTCAAGAAAAGTTTATATGATTGCGGTGCCAGTCTGTGATTTTCCATCCACTTGTCACATAAATAAGGCAATGATCAATCATAGCAGATACAATTCACCTGCCAACCAACTAATTATTTAACCGTCACTTAGACTGACAATCTGTCGTCACGAAAAAAAAATATCGAAAACTCACACATTAATTAAAATCTGAGTTTTGATTTAATCAAGTTAGCACTTCTGGTACTTCAGTGTGCAGTGTACAGTATTGTAAGCAGAAATGGACAAGAAATCCTGATAAAGTCACTGAAATCGAAATAATAATTTTTATTAACTTTGTATGTTGTTTAATAACGTTCTATGCAGCAGATTTAATTTAATACATCGTTCGATAGATTGATTGAATGATCAGTTAGCAAATCAGAAAAGTCAAACCTATTCGTAAAACCAGCAGGCCTATGGTACGTCTACATTTGGCCACACCTTTTATTGTTTTTCTATAGAAATTTAATAACACAACAAAGCTGTGTCTAAATAAACAGACTCTAGAATCGATACTCATATACGAAGCCTACAGACAGTACACTCAAAACACGAAAGCAGCGCGTTTTATACTGAAGTAATGAAATCGATAAATGAATTGTACATGTACTAATTATTATAGGCCTATGAAAGCGGGGGATACTACCATCATACCACCAAATGTGTGTTGTTTGAAGTTGTATTTTTATTTCTGAAGAATACTCCATTAAATTAAACTGAGGAAAATAATAACTTTCAAAACAGCAAAAGAGTGGAGACACTTCGAAATAAAGCTAACCTCAATTATAAAAAAAATAATATCCATATAAAAGTTTATTCGAAACTGTTTATTATAAACACAGTAGATAGAATAAATTGTGTATTCTTCAGTTCCTTTCTTGTTTCCTTTATTTTATTTCTGAAGAATTTTTGATTAAGCTATCATAGAAAAAGATCTCAATCTGTAGGTTGGAGACCATGAAAGCAATTTCTTCGTGAGAAAGGAAATTATCAATCGTGTAAAATAGGCCTATCGTATATATTTTATAATAATAAACAAAATAATAGTAACTATAATGTATTTCATATTTTATAGGCTTACAGTTGTAGTATTTTCAAAACATATTTGAAACTAAAGAGCGAGAAACACTTCAAAGGAAATTGGATTCGAAGTAGAACAATCCAGAGATTGTAGTAACAGTTATTGCAGAACTTAAATTCTCTTGAAAAGTCACGATTTTAATTCACGGTAATCGACAAAACTAACCTCCCCATAGTGTGAGGTTAATTCTAAATTATAACCGCTTGGGCGGCATGGAGGTACAACACCATGCTTTCTTGACCTCGGCACTAGAGGCATGGTGTGTTCGGCACAACTTTCCGACTACTTTTCACCCCGGAAAAATCCCGGTATTGAATTTGATAGAGGGTTGAGTGAATCTCAGGGCTGTTCTGGAAGTTTTGGCAAACGAGGAAGTCCTGTCACCACCCAGGATTGAACCCAGGACCTTTTAGTCTGTAGCCAGTTGCTCTACCAATTGAGCTACCCGCAAACTATAACCGTAAATCCTAATAATAATTTTATTAAAAGGTAATTTTTATATTGTTATAGTATCATAAAAGTTACATTCACAATAGCCTATCTTAGGATTTCCAAACACACACATATATATAATATTATACACATACTGAGTGAACAATTTATCTCCCGGTCGGGAAGCGGTAATTTTGGCTGTAGGAGAGAGCTCCACGCTGGTTAAGGAGACGACACAGTATCGGTGATTCGACAAACAACAAGCTATTATTGAACGTCATGGCACTCATCAAAATTACGAAAAGTTTATTTTTATGTTTATGTTTTTCTAACAAGATTCTATGACAGCACATACAGTATGCCTACAGCCCCACTTTTCTATAGATGGACCCCTTAATCTCCGACATAACTCTGTTATTTCTGGTGAAATTTAAAGAATAAGTGTTTAAAGTCCACATACACTAACAGAATTAAGAAAAAGTTATTCGGAAAAACATAACCTCTAATTATCACAGTAAACTGTAGCGAGCTATGTGTTATTTCTTAAGCAGGTGCTGACGATATTTGGAACAAGAATGTAGGCTCAAAATTCTCTTTCACGCAGTAAGAGCGTTTTGTTACTAATCCGGAGTTGCACTCTGGCAACTGGTCATTCCAGCTTGTGCTGATAACCTGGTTAGATTTTTTCGGTGTTTTTTTTAACAGTAAGGCGAATGTCAGAAAATCCCATGCGCATTATCGGTTCTTATCACGCCAAAAACAATTTCGCTATGACAAATTCCATCTACGCTAATCACCTAGCAGTTGCTACAGCGTCCTTAAATAATCTAAAAGTAAAAAAAGAATCTCTTGTCTTAATTTTGGTAATAAATTATGTTTAAACTGTTTTTATATGATATTGTTTTACTATAATATTACATCAATAGGTTTGGCTTGTGGAATCACCGATACTGCGCTGTCTCCATAACCAACTTGTAGTGTAGCGCCCGCCGATAGCCAAGTTGCCGCATTCCGGGCGGGAGATAAATTGTTAAACACATACCGGTACCAATAATAATACAGTGCAGTTATTTAAAATTATGGGCTGTCTTTAGACTACTCTACGTTATGTCATTTAAAAATTACCAGTTTATATTACTAATGTAATCATTACCACCACCATCATGACCATTACCAACAACACTGGCACAATAGTGAATTCAGAGCCCCGGCCTTCCCCAAAAGTTTTGTTTATCACAAGATAGCCTACAGATATCCAATTTTGAGTCTCTAACATCCTGGCATTATCACCGATGTTCCTCCTGTCTGGTTCTAGGTCTGGTACCGCCTGAGATATTGATAAAATCTGTCCTTTTTGGTCTCTGGCGTTCCAATATTATGAGATGTACAGCCATTTGTAATCTCACCTTATTGCAATCAATTATCGTTAAGTACAGACGTGGAAAAATTAGAGATATCGGAGATGCAATACTGAAGATTTGCGTAAATTGATATAGATGCTTTAAATATTTTACGGACCAAAAAAAAATGTTTTATACAAAAGCCCAATCATCATTGGTCCTGTAGGCTAATACTTAAAAATAATAATATACAGTAGTTCCCAAATAATTTGCCTCCCTATTGTTTTGCAAGTAATATCTTGAAAACTGATACTTATATATTTTCTTTAAAGTAGTTTTGGAAAATCCCTTTTTTCGTCTTCATCGCAGCAATGAAAATTTTTCGCAGAAACGGCAAAAATTCTCAACAAATTTATGTCATAAATCAGTCACATTGTTATGTAACTTATAGCTCTAATAAGGTATTTGTAAATCACATTTCAGACAGTAACAGTTTCGATCTTTCTTGCGTTTGTTGAGAAAAGGCCACGCTTTTATAAATGCGCATTGCTTTAAGCAATATCGTGGCATATGGTGGAGTTTCTAATAGTCTGAAAATGTTAAGCAAATATCTACAATAAAAATTGATCTAGAGTGAAGTCGTAGACCAACATGACTGAATATCGTAGGTATAAGGCAAACCAGTCACATGTAAATAGTAAAAAATGGTGTTACAATAACATTCTATGTAATATTGGTTAGGCTCTGTAGGTAGTACTTAATTTTATACTCGTATTATAATTCTATAAAAACACTTCTATGAGAACGAGGAAATGACTGATGACCAAAGAACCAAATGCAAGAGACAGGAAAAGGCAATGGTATTTCTACATAGCGAGAAAGAAAGAAAGAAAGAAAGAAAGAAAGGTAGGAATAAATAAATAAATAAAGGATACAAATAAAAGAAGAAGGAACAAAAAGACAGGACGAGAGACAAAAAGAAAATTAAAAATAATAGTAGGCCTATACGAAAGAAAACAACGAAGGAAATAATTAAACGAATCTAAAGAAGGGTTAAAGAAGGAAAGAGAGAAAAGTATAATTACATAAAGAAATAGAGAAAGGCATAATAATAATAATATCCTGTGCTTATTATCGTTACAGAAACTGATCACCGTGGTAGGCGAGTACAGGCCACAAAGACATTAGCGATACAATTAGATCTAATCTTTTCTCACAGCAGCTATAGACCTTGTTCTCCATGTATCATGGTCTGAAGCGACAAATTAGCCTACACGACGTAAAAGAACACGAAAGTAGCCTAGTAACTTTTCATATTGCTACGGTTTCGTTCCGGAGATCCTCAGTCTTAAGCAAGGTTTTATGATAATATTGTAACAATGTTTTCTAAGAAAATAAATCACGAACTCCTACTCGTGAATATCTTCCTATCAATCAAATCATTAGTAGCGTACAACCTTCGAGGCTTAGGTTATTCTCGCCAGTGAAAGGAGTCATTCGATAGAGCATTACTGACACTGTGAGAAATCGAAAATAAATAAACTATCTTATACTTCAGCTCTGAGGTGTAGGTCTAATGGAATCGAACGGCTTCAAGTTGTAAGATTCAACGTGTCTTCCGTATAGCCATGCGTAATCATCTTTTCACATTACAAGATCAAGAGCGTGTCGTCATTAGAAATATGTTCGTATGCAGGGCTATTTTATGCCATATTTGCTTCATTTTCATAAGAAAATTACATTTAAAATAACATAAAATGTTTACTTCTTCTAATAGTTGTTCATAGGGTAAATTCTACTTCTGTCTCGGTACCATAATTTTTAGTCGTTCTGTAGACAATGACATACAGAAGTCGGGATCTTTTATATGTTGCAAGCTTATATTATTAAGGCTTAGAAGTGAATATCTCTCATTGTTTTCGTCCGTGTAACCAAAAATCAATTTTCACAGTTAAATAGTAGTTCTGATAGTCAAAATCGAGTAATTATTGTGTTTGTCATTACTTCCAAGATTACTGGATTCAAATACTGTCGATGGCGGCAAATTTCTAAATAGGATGGAAGCTTTAGAATATCTTCCTTCGGAGAGAAAAAAAATAGACTATAGGTGGCTAATGTCAAATATTTTTTATGACACAAAAATAACGGTGTTCTCGGATGAGAGTATTGCAGACAAAATTAGTAAACAAATTCTGAGCCACATTAATTATATTATTTATCATTCTTATCTACTATTTTACATCGGAGATAATGAATATCTCACTTACAGGTATATCGACTTCAGAAATTATATATTTCATACTTCGTAATAAGACCGGGTGAACAGTAGTATAGACCAGAACAGGTTTCACGGCTTGCGCGGCCTTGAGTCCCCCATCTCCGCGCGCATAGTCGGCCGGCCGGGCGGCGAAACCTGTTCTGCTCTATACTGTTCACTCAGTATAATCAACCTCCCATCTGTCTACGCAAGTAACAATGTGGGCCTATCGGTACCTTATGTTAATGTTTCAGAACCTTAGATCATTCAAAGTCAGATTTATTTGCATTATACTGTATGTACAACGGGAACACAGCTTCGCTATACTGCCGTGCGCCATCGTTGCTTGTGAAGAAAGACGTTATTACAATCAAGACACAACGGTAGAAGTTGGCGCGGAGCGAATAGAGAACAAGTGCTACTGTAAGTAACTCTTTTGCACGATCATGTGTTTTGTTGTTTCTGTTGTTAACGTTGAAAGTTAGAATTCCCACGCGGAAACTTGTTACTAGGGATACTATTCTTCGTAACATAAGACAATACTGAAATAAACCCATTACAGTGAACTTATTGTTACTTATTACCATTACAGTACAGTTTTGCGAATGCCTTGGAATAATATTGCTCTAAATTTTCAATGCAAAAATATTGTATTTGCAATTTTAAAATTATGATCATGCAAAAAAATGTTGTACAATACACGTTTGTGAAGTGCATTACAAAATTTCGGAAATTGAGAAACTCGCTCTGTTTGTTTTTTCAAACTTTTCCTCGATTTTGTAAAAAGCACTTCTCAACCTCGTATCGTAATAAGTTATACTATTCTATTGTTGTATCGTGTAACGAAGTGGTGAAGTCTTGCTCAATTTCTGTCGTTCCCTGCGTTCATGTTCCTAACTCCTAAATGCCTGTTATTTTAATTGCTTAACTTATTTTATCTCCAAAAATAAACAAAAACACTACTTTTAAGTTCATATCTACGGATTCTATTGATCTTCTATCTTTTCTAATCATTTTTGGTTCCATTAATAAAGTAGACCTACAGGGAACGCATAATGAAATCATTTTTGCAGCGTAACAGAAAAAAAATGCAAGATCCATTTTCTCTTATAAATATGTATGAATATAAATTTGTTCAGTAAAACTGATTTGGAAAGGGTACGGTTATTATTATTATTATTATTATTATTATTATTATTATTATTATTATTAACATAATTATTTCATAATAAATGTTTATAATACAATGCAGTGTATAAAATTACTGCTAATTAAGATTGTGTACATATTTGTGTTTGTCACATTTGTAACTATAAGTGCGATATTTGATCAATTTTTAATGAAAAATTCGAAACATTTTCACAGAAAACAAACCTGGCCTTGCATATAGGCCTATCTATGGAATGTCTTTAAAAGTGGCTCTATGATTACAATTAATATTACACTGTTTCACAGGGTAAATTTCGTACCTCAAATTATTCAAGTGATCTTTTTTGTTAAATAAGTGTTTCGTTCTCAACAATTAAATCTCGCAGAGAGTGGATTGACATTAATGATGACGTGTTTTTCCTCAAGATCGAATAAATAATACAAATAAATGCACATATTTTATCAATATAGACCTACATAGGCTACGAGTAATTAACAGTAGGCCACTATCCTGGATTTGCATAAGTTTAGTATGAGATATTGTAGGTCTACTTATAATGTGTAAATATTATGAAGACATTTTTTTAAATATTTTCTAAATATCTAGTCCTACACCTTCGCCTCTTTTAAGCTTCAGGACCTCTGAAGAGAAGAATAATTTATGTTACAACAATAAAATGGAATAATTAGGTGAAAAAGTCAAACAACATTCTTCCACTTCAAGTCCCAAAGAAAATGTATTTATTTATTTTGAATTAACTTTACTTATTTAAGTAAAGATTAATATTTTGGGCTACAGAATATGACCATTTATTTATTCAGCTTCCTCGAAATGGAGGCTGCCTAAAAGACAAAGCTTACCATACAATTATTTAAAAAAATAAAAGGTAAAGAAATATAATGGAAAAGAGAACACAATGGAGAAGGAAAAAGAAAACGAAAATAGCTTAATATTATAAATAATTGAAAAAGATGAAATAAATCATCATTTATACTAGTAGAAACAATAATTCTTCCTAATATCTATCATGTCATCAGGTGATCGCAGCCGTCTATTTAGCACTAGTTGCAGGACCCAACTTAAGAGTTAGCAGATCGCCAAAGGAAAGAGATCAGTTTATTCGAGTGTAGAGATGGTTTCTTAGGAATTTTATAGAACCCTTCACTGCAGATAGAGATACTTCAGTGACAAGAGTTTGTCCTGGACCAAACTACTTGCAAAAATGCGCGATTTTTTTTTGTGATGGTCTGTCTAGCTCCAATGATTAATCCAATAACTTTCATCAACGTTACATTCACAATTTTCTGCGTTGTTTTTTTTTTTTTCAATGAATACTGATTTTGAATAAACAGGAGATATTCAAACATAGAATCATATAATTATTTCGATGAAATGAAATTTAGGGTACATATAGGCCTACCACATTTTGTGTAAGTCTTGTAATAGTTCTAAACCTAGCTGTTAAATCATTCTGAGAGATTTTCTGAGAAAATTCTAGATGTTAAATATTTCATAAGTTAAGATAAATATGTTTACTGATTTTCGTAACCGTTGAGGAAATGGCCATATATTTTAGCAAATAAATTTCTCTTAAATCGAGTTAAGTAAATTAATGAACTGGAGAAGAAGTTGTTTTTAAAGAGTAGTGACATTTAAAATTTAATGGAAGCCTATAGCCGCATCCGGTATCTGCGATTAAATCAGTAAGACTTAAACGAATTGAGTAGGTACGTGAAAAGCGTGTGATAAAAAAGAAAGATCGAAGCTGTAGCGGGAAGAAAATTTACACAGAGGAGACGAAAGCAAAAGTACAACTTAATACTGAAGGAGGCAAACTACTATTACAACACACAGATGATGGATGAATCTCGTGCAATAGTGTAATTTCGCGTAACAGAATCGCAAATGTTCATAACTTACAATCCAGTAGGGCCTACTACATATTATTAGATAATAAACATTTTAAAATATTTTGAAGCGTTCTAAGAACTTATTTAGTTTTTACGTCAAAATAGATTGAAGATTTAAAAAAGTAACTTATATATATATGAAAAATGCAAAATTGAGTTTGATAATAGACTATTTCTTTGATCCAATCGATTTCTCAAGAACACATATTTGACGTTGCAAGTACTTGTCCCTAAGAAGGGTTAGGTAACTGGACGGGTTTGTTCATTGGTTACCAACTACATATCGATGTCCAGTTTTATAGGTACATACATACATACATACATACATACATACATACATACATACATACATACATAATTTACATATAGGTATATTTTTAGTTGGTTATTTAAACGATGCTGTATCAACTAGGCCTACTAGGTTATTTAGCGTCGATGGAATTGGTGATAGCGAGTTTGTATTTGGCGAGATGAGGCCGAGAATTCACCATACATTACCGGACATTCGTCTTACGGTTAGAGAAAACCCAACTAGGTAATCAACCCAAGCGGAAATCGAACCCATTCCCGAGCGCAACTCCGGAGCAGAAGGAAAGCGCCTCTGGCAACTGAGCTACGTCGGTGGCTACTTTACATTTAAGCCTATCATTTGATAGATCACTTCTTGATCTATGGACTAGGCCTATGCGAGCCACCGGCGTAGCTCAGTCGGTAAGGCGCTTGCCTGCCGATCCAGAGTTGCGCTCGGGCGCGCGTTCGATTCCCGCTTGGGCTGATTACCTGGTTGGGTTTTTTCCGAGGTTTACCTCAACCGTAAGGCAAATGTCAAGCAATCTATGGCGAATCCTCGGCCTCATCTCGCCACATATCATTTCGCTATCACCAATTCTATCGACGCTAAATAACTTCGTATTTGATACAGCGTCGTTAAATACCCAAGCTAAAAAAAAGAGTATGCGAACACGTAGTGGAACTCTCGTGATGTGGAGTCAGTACAAGACATCGGACGTCAACGTGAGGCAGCACCACTCGTAGGACTATAATATTGACAGCTGAAGAACATTCGTTCCGTATACGAGATTCGAGCCTATGATTTGTCAATGGTAAAGCCAGAATGATGAGTAGATTAATTTACATCACAATTCGCCAAATGTAATTATGGATATTAAATTTAAGCGACTGCGACACGCGGTTCATCGGATGTGACTGAAGAAGATGAAAAATATCGTAAAGTTACTGTTTGAAAAACATTTCAGAAAAGCTATCTTAAAGACCGAAAAGAGAATGGGAGTTTAAGACTAGAACAAAGAGATAAGAGGAATGTGTGTTAGAGCTCACGTGGGGGTAGTGGTCAGTGGCGAATTAAACATGTCTAGTGAAGATCAGAATTCTCAAAGAAAAAGACAGCTTCTTCAAAACTCAGGACCTTCTTGTTGTAATTATGTTATTGCTTAGTAATAGAGTATTTGAACGAAATAAAATGTAAATTATTTATATTTTTCAAAATATTAACAATTTATAATATAATTTCACTTCGCGGAGATCTAATCAGTGAAGAAATATATTGCTTTAAATGTTTCTTATTGATTCCAAAAATAAAAGTTAGCTATGTGGGCAATATTTTAGCACAGTGAGGATGTTAGTCATGGCCTTAGGACTCACTTAAGGTATAAATGTTTATACTGTAGACTATATTGTCTGTGTTAGGAAATATGTCGTCTCAAGCTTGTATGAAACCTATTTTAATACTAGATCAAGAAGTACAAAGCAGTAGCTCAGTCATTAAGCTACGGAAAATTTCCAAAGGCAACAAGAATCTATTCTCGGAAGTTTTTATGTGATTTTTTCCTGTTGGGAAAGCAATATCCATGCACATTGATTTTCTTCAACGTTATAGGCCTATTTCACAATAAAATTACTCCATTATTGTCATTCACGTCGTAGGTAGGCCATTTCTTTGTATGTGAACGAACTCTGTGGTTTAAAATAGACGTTATATAAAAGTATTTGAACCATATATACTCCTTTGATACTGTTGCTATATACATTGGGAATGATTGTGAGGAGGTTTACAACTTGCGAATATAGGCACGAACTCAATTTAAAAATGGCTAGATATAAACCTCCTCTCGCACAATAGTGATAAAACGACATTAATACCGTTTACTATAAATAAATCAGGTTTGTCTTCGATGAATCTAAATCAAAATTTAGTTATCTATGACAGTAATTGCTCTCAGTTAGCAATTTGTAGATGCTCAAAAATAAAGAAATCAAACTAATTTAAATACCTGTGTATTATTATAACTTTGATCAACATTTAAAATGGGAATATCATATAAACTATCTGTGTCTTAAACTACGTAAAACAATTTAAAAATTTGTTTTACTAAGATGTTTTATGCAAAAAATAACATTAAGACAAATATATTTGGGTTTAGTTCATTCGATCCTACAATATGGCATTATAGGATGGGATGGGGCAATGAAGTCTTCACTCATGCCATTAATATTATCACAGAGGAGAATAATAAAAATATGTATTAAAATACTACATAAAATAACTATTATGGCCATGATTACAGTACAAGAAGACACATTATATCATGTCCTTTGTTCAAACTCAAATACAATTCTGAAGCAGGACTATGGCATGCCTCAAATTTTGGCCGATATTGTATAATAACTTTGTTACAAATCATTCAAAATTAGCATCTTCCAATAATACATTATTTAGAAAGCAAGCACTTCAACTGGTTTTAAATATTGATTAGTATTCTAATAAATTTTTATTTTATTTTATTTTGTGTATATATATATATATGTATATATATGTATATATAAGTTACATTCTTTTTTCTTGTATTTTCATTTTTTTTATTTTACATTTTTTTTATATTTCTCTCTTACATTAAATTAAAAAAATATACTTTTATGTTATGAATCTTTCAAAATTCAATAAATAAAATAAAAACTCTCTTATATTACATTAAAAAAATATACTTTTATGTTATAAATCTTTCAAAATTCAATAAATAAAATACAAATAAAATATAATTTATGTATATAGGCCGTAATGAATTACTCTACTATATTATTGCATTATATTTTGTATTTATTTTACAACTGTATTATTTCATACTTTTTCATTTTACTTTATTATTGATTAAAGGGATCATCGCCCCTTGTACTTTCCAGTTAACCTACTCTTCTGTGTATTTGATATAATTTCATTGTATTTCTTCTATTTTTATTTTGGTATTTTTCATTTTACTTTTGCTAACTTACATTTGATTCCTTGAATTAAACAATTAAATAATTATTTTAATGTAGTGTTAGACTTGTAGTATTGCTTTTTAATTATTCAATGTAATACTCAATGTATCATTCAATGTAAATAAGCCAAATAGAAATGATCGGGACGAAATTCAAATAAAAACTGCTGAGTCATTTACACCCGAACCCACACTTTCTGAAGTCAAAATTGCGATAGAAACTCTGAAAAATTATAAGTCTCCAGGTATCGATCAAATTCCGCAGAATTAATACAAAGAAGGTGGAAGCGCATTCTCTAGCGAAATTTATAAGCTTGTGCTTGCTATTTGGGAAAAGGAAATTATACCAGAACAATAGACGGAATCCACAATTGTATCTATTTGTCGACTAACTGTGGTAACTTTCGAGAAATACCACTTTTGTTGATGCCCTACAAAATTTTGTGCAATATTCTTTTGCGAAGATTAACTCCGTACGTAGATGAAATTATTGGGGATCATCAATGCGGTTTTAGGCGTAATAGATCGACTATTGATCAGATTTTTTGTATTCGATAGGTATTGGAGAAAAAATGGAGTATAAGGATACAGTACATCAGTTATTCATGGATTTAAAAAAACATATGACTCGGTTAAGAGAGAAGTTTTATACTATTTTTATTGAATTTGGTATTCCCAAGAAACTAGTTCGATTAATTAAAATGTGTCTCAGTAAAACTTACAGCAGAGTTCGTACAGGCCAGTTTCTATCTGATGTTTTTCCAATTCACTGTGGACTAAAGCAAGGAGATGCACTGTCACCTTTACTCTTCAACTTCGCTCTAGAATATGCCATTAGGGAAGTTCAGGATGACAGATAGGGTTTGGAATTGAACGGGTTACATCAGCTCCTTGTCTATGTAGATGACGTGAATATGTTAGGAGAGAATCCACAAACGATTAGGGAAAACACGGAAATCTTACTTGAAGCTAGTAAAGCGATAGGTTTGGAAGTAAATCTAGAAAATACAAAGTATATGTTTATGTCTTGTGACCAGAATATTGTACGAAATTGAAATATATAAATTGGAGATTTATCCTTCCAAGAGGTGGAAAAATTCAAATATCTTGGAGCAAAAGTAACAAGTATAAATGATACTCGAGAGGAAATTAAACGCAGAATAAATATGGGAAATGTGTCTTATTATTCGGTTGAGCAGGTTTTGTCGTCTAGTCTGCTCTAAAAAAATCTGAAAGTTAGTAATTATAAAACAGTTATATTACCGGTTGTTCCATATGGTTATGAAACTTGGACCCTCACTTTGACAGAGTAACACGGATTAAGTGTGTTTGAGAATATGGTTCTTAGGAAAATATTTGGGACTGAAAGGGATGAAGTTACAGGAGAATGGAGAAAGTTACATAATGCATTTTATTCTTCACCTGACACAATTAGAAACATTAAATCCAGACGTTTGAGATGGGCAGGGCATGTAGCACGTATGGGCGAATCCAGAAATGCATATAATTTAGAGTGTTAGTTGGAAGGCCAGAGGGAAAATACCTTTGGAGAGACCGAGACGTAGATGGGAGGATAATATGGAAATGGATTTGAGGGAGGTGGGATATGATGCTAGGGACTGGATTAATCTTGCACAGGATAGGAACCGATGGAGGGCTTATGTGAGGGCAGCAATGAACCTCCGGGTTCCTTAAAAGCCATTTGTAAGTAAGTAATACTCCACTCCCGGCTACAAGCTTTTGGTTCATCGGGAGTGCCAACCAAAAGTGTACTATTATTATCTTTCAAATAAAAATTATTATTATTAGGCTATATTATATAACAATTAGCCCTATGTCTGTACTAGTCTATGCACACACTGCACTGAAATCCTTGCATAAATACAACTTTAATATGACTACTGTAATTTGTGAAATATTACATAGAGTGTTTACGCACACACCACTGAGAAGCACGCGGGACAAGATGGCAGAACTTCCATACTATCTTTACATTGGCACTAGTAGGAGATAATTTCATCATCGCCATGCTTCGTAACTGTTCTGGAATTATAACAAAATGAATAATACCCTCTTCACTTGGGCTATATTAGCCTATGTCGTTTTATCTATGGAGGCAACTCTGTCCCAAAATATTACTGAACGGAATTGAAATTTAATCTGACAAAAATCATTCACTAACAATATTTCCTTTAGCTGATTATGAAATTATGCTGCCCCATGAAAGATCGTTATCTTAAAAGTCGCATCTTTAAATATTAAGTATAGGCCTTCTCCCATAGCGATCAATTAAATGATTTATTTTATTATATTTACATTTTGATCACTTTCTACAAAAATGTAGTTTACATGAGCTTATCCACTAAGAAGGAAAACTGAGCCTACTTCATAATTTTATTCCTCTACTTTTATAGGCTTACAGTGAACTATTTGTACTTCACTTTTCCCAGGAAAGTTGAACCAATTTTATAAGACTAATTTAAAAATTTTGAAGAACTATATATTGTTTTTGTTGATAAAAAAACTTTAACAGAATCTTTCTCAATGTTAAACACTTATAAATTTCCTTTAAGTTATGGCAGTTCTGACGCTCCTAGAGCTCTGAACTTTGAGCTGCGACGAAAAAAAGTGAACGAAAAATTTAGGCGACAAAAATTATATTCTTCAGTAATGTAACATATTATAAATCCATAGATAAGAAATCCAGTGAACATATCAGTACACTCTTAACCTACATAGGCCTATAAAAAACTTGTGTAGAAATAGAGCAGTACCGACAAGATTGGCTATATCATGTAAATAAATTGAAAAATCAGCAGTTACCAAAACAAATAATTATTTAAAATATGATCATAAGTGTAAAATAATTAAATTATAGATCTATGTGCACCGAGAAAACGCTCGACTTGAATATAGGTTCATTCTTCAAAGGGTAGAACGAGACCTTATGATGATAATGTTGACGATGATGATGACGATGATTTATTTATTATTATTTTGTTTTTATTATTATTATTATTATTATTATTATTATTATTATTATTTTAGTATTACTATTAGCTATTACTATTATCATTATTACTGTACCACTATTTTTCAATCCTCATTTAGTTATAGAGGTTTGTTCCTAAAATTGTAGAATATAATTAAATAAAAAAATCCGAGACATAATAGGCCTACAATATGATTACAAATCGAACTAATCTATACTACTAATAATAAAACTGTAACCTAAATTGTTCCGGTAATTTTCGATTTTACAACAATAATTGGTGTTAGCATGTATAATGAACTGTTCTGAAACCGAAAATCGCATTTGTATATATCTGTATGTTTGTTACCTTTCCATGCGATAATCGCTGAACCGATTTCTACGCAAATTGATAGTCCTGTCTATGTAAAATAAATTAGGTCCCAATTTACTTTAAAGGGGAGATTATTATAAGGGTGTTTGAAGTAAATAAATCGAAATATCTCGCTTATTATTGATTTTTAGGATAATAGTACATAACACAAGTTGTTTTACAATGTTTCCGACAAGTTTTATTCTGGGCAAAATTTTTATGTGAGCGATATTTAACGAGATATAGGGTACGTGTTTTAAAATAACTATGCGCTTTATATCCGTTCTGTCTCAATAAGGCCGATACTCCACTTACAGTATACTTACTTACTTACTTACGGCTTTTAAAGAACTCGAAAGTTCATTGCCGCCCTCACAAAAACCCGCCTTCGTACCTATCCTAAGCACGATTAATCCAGTCTCTACCATCATTTCCCACCTCCCTCAAATCCATTTTTATATTATCCTTTCATCTACGTCTCAGCCTTCCCTAAGATCGTTTTCCCTCCGGCCTCCCAGCTAACACTCTATATGCATTTCAGCATTCACCCATACGTCCTGCCCATTTCAAACGTCTGGATATAATGTTTCTAATTATGTCAGGTGAAGAATATAATGTGAGCAGTTCTGCATTGTGTAACTTTCTCCAGTCTCTTGCAAATTCATCCTTCTTAGCCCCAAATATTTTCCTAAGAACCTTATTCTTAACCTCTGTTCCTCTCTCAAACTGAGAGTCCAAGTTGCACAACCATACAGAACATCCGGTAATATAACTGTTTTATAAATTTTAACATTCAGCTTTTTTGAGAGCAGACTGGATGGCAGAAGCTTCTCAACCGAATAACAGGCATTTCCCATATTTATTCTGCGTTTAATTTCCTCCCGAGTGTCATTTATATTGTTACTGTTGCTCCAAGATATTTGAATTTTTCCATCGCTTCAAAGGATAAATTTTCGATTTTTATATTTCCATTTCGTACAAAGTTCTGATCACAATACTTAATCATATACTGCTGATATTCTATAGTCCAATAAAATTAATATATGACTGCGATTATTTAAGGTGGCTTTGTACAACAAACGAAAGATATTAATGTACTACTCTTTTTTATTTATTATGTTCCAGAGGGTAAGATTCATATTCAGTGGCTGTACAAGAACAGATACATAATATGTCGTACAACATAATAGTCTATAGACCCTAACAAATATAAAGCACTAGTCTATGAAAAACATAAAATATGACAAGAATTAAGGAAAGAAAATTAAAAGAATAATAAGATGTCACTGAAGTTTTAGGGAGAAAGAAGAAGAAGTTTGAAATCATCAAATATATAAACCAACCAAAAATTAAAATAAATAATCTTGCCTAAAACATGTTTTCTTAAATCACCGAGAATTTTCTAATACTCTATATTCTAATGGAAGTTGAAGAAGTTATAAGTTGTTATTAAAAATGCTTAATCCCTTTCATGTCATAAATTACTGAGCCATGCTGAGAAAAAATTATAATTTATTGTAGCAAGTACAGCGAAGCGCATGGGTAGGCCTATAGTATGGAAATATATCACATTGCATTTTTAAACTCTTTGATATCAACTTCATATTCTCTGTGAGGCGGCGAATAGCCTCTCAAAATTTTTATGTAAGTTACAGTTATCATATTCTAACCGGATAAACAATTCCTTAATAAATATATTAGCTACAATTTCATATTATTCTTAGAGCACTAAAAATGTTAATATTATTGGAATAATAATTATTACGACTCAAAGATTCGTAATGCATGAATTGTTATAGATATTGGCAGTGATAAACCTTATGGTCCATTGCTTATGAGGAATTTAATTCTGACACTTTAGAACATCAGAGAGCTGCGTTACACTCTTGTACGAGATTCATCAGTGTGGCTGCAATTAACATTTCATAGGGCTCCCACGCGCTACCCTTTTTAATCTGCCTTCATAATTCGAAATATACCCTCACACAATAGCTTTGGTTATTTCATGCGGTGTTGTTTGAACCTCAAACCTTCATCAATATAATATAGATGCCATATCCCTTTCAGCATTGTTATAGTTCCATTAAAATACAAGAACTAAACGATTCGAATTGCGCTCATATGAATTTACCGTCAGAAATAACTTATTCAGGATGTGTGAATAAAAATAGCTACTTTTACAGTAACCAAATTATTTGTGTTTACGGAAATGAAATTTTATTTGTAGTATGTAATGTTGTAAATGTATAGAAGAGAATCATGTAGTGTACTTAAGTGAGTGAACATAATCAAAATCAAGTAAGGGCCTAACGAAAAATAAATAAATTTAAATCTCAGGACTTAGAATACAGATAGCCTATAAAATTTAATACAATTAGGACTATTTAGAAATGTTTATTTATGTAGCTGGTACATCGATATTTATACAGGTATTAAAAGTAATTTTATTTCAATAAATTTTTATAACAATTAATCTCAATAATAATGTAAAAATTATTATATAAATTAATGTTCAAAATCAAATATTTATTGCAATAATGAATTTTGTTATTAAAATAATTTTAACAATATTATTGTAAACACAAAATATATATATAAGTAGAAATTGAGACTACAGATTTTAGAACCTACAGTACTTATGCTCAAGTAGCCGCCTATTCAGAGGCCTATTTTTTTGTCATAATCAACTGATGTCTCAAGAAACGTAAGCAATCAACGGTCTTATCGTTGAAACTTTTTCTATCTTCGCTATATAGCCTAGACTGCATGATTATCGGAAGACTATTTATTTTAGATTTCATTAACATCTTTAAAGTAAAAACATTTCCAAAATAATTCATCAACGTGCAAATTTACGTTGTCCATAAAGAATAGTACGGAGTCTAGTAAACCATATGTGGAATTCGAGACAGTTTGACTTTCGTAATGCAAGTTGATTCTGCATTGCAATATTCATAATATTAATGATTTATTTTTACCCTTAATTAATTTATAACAAATAAGGTAATTTTAAAATTAATACTGAATAAACTATATTTATTGAATAACACAAAAATGATCGGTTTTCCAATTCGTAGGCCTATCGTATAAACTAAATGAAAATATTAACAGACAGTTAACACGTCTACTGTCTGCAATGAAAGAGGTTCAGTTCATGTTAGTTAATTATTATTGATCGCAATGTAAGTGATTGAGTCTGGAATCTGTGTTCAGTAAATTAGCCATTAAGAGAAGATTCACTGTTGATCTTGTAATGACGCAAAATAATTATTTTATGCTGTTTTATTTGAATGTAAACTTTCTCCAAACATTTTACTTCATATTTGGAATTTTATATTGTGTAGATATTTTAATATTCTAAAATATAAATTACTTTCCATAATAGCAATTCATAGACCTCACACAAAAAATAAATGTAAGCTGATTTATGAAACAATTCTTAATATTAGATCAAGAAGAATGAGAAACGTTGCTCGACTGACGAAGAGATGGTTTAAATGACGGGTGTCACAACAAACTATAGGCCTACAGTTCAATATTTGAAGAAGGAGGAGGAGACGAAGAAGGTTCTGGTTCATTACTTTCAAATAGTAAATAAAAATATATATACGCCCAGTAGCCTATTTGTATCAAGGGAAAAGTAACTATCAAAAGAAAACAATGAAACTATACGCATTGCTTAGTAGAGGCTTTATTCTGATACACCAACTCTTCTAATAATTGATCTTTCATCATTTTTGAGACAGCGGTCTGAAACTGATCGTGTTGCAATTTCTTTGTATGTTTGTCCGTCGATTTTTAATAATTCTAGAAATTTTTATATGTTTTACAATAAGCTATTGTTCATGTTGTATTTCCGCCTTGCTTCCTCCTTTTTATTGGTTATATTCTTGCGGAACCAAATACAAAGATAGACCTAGGCTATAGCCTATAAAGTATCTTAAAAATGTCATCTGTCGCTCAGGTTTGAGGCCCATAATTTACTAGCAATTTTAATCGTCCACTTCGTACTCAGATTATGTTAAATAAATTATTGGGACTGCCAAGCGCTGATTAAACGTTCTCTTTATTACTTTTTAAATTCTATTGCATGTTTAGAGATTGTAGTTATTTGACATTCACGTCTATTTCATATGTAACTTTTCATAGACATTTTTACTGTGGAACATGTTCAATAATATCTACAACTACTCACGTATTTTCCATAGACTATTCATTTCCGTAGTAGCCTATTTCTTTTGTTTTGGTTTTTATTGGTAGTTGCTATAACAATCGTATGATCTGACAAGAACGTCATGGTCGTTAATATACAGTATAAGATTACAACTTTATCGTATTCTGACTGAATAAACAATTCCTTAATAAGCAAATAATTTGATATTTCTTATAGTTCCTACTAAAAAAGTTAAAATTATTGGATTATTACGACTTTAAAATATTACGAAGAGACGTTCACAAGAATTAAGTTATATTCCTGCTTTTACTGGTACCTACACAACAAGGGTACACATGATTATTTGGAATCGAACCAAAATAGTTATAACTTTATAATCGATTTAATATTATTAACTCATTAGAAAGCCACCCCAATATAGCTAAATGATTTGACAGAGAAAACGGAAGTAAAATATTTGCCTATATCTGCATTAGGGTATTTATTTAGATTCATGTAACGTATAACTTATTAAACTTAGGCCTGAGAGATGTTGAATGATATTACCATATTTTGTTGTTCACTAAAATAATATTCCATTATTTGTATTTTATTCTTCCTTCCTCAGGACTGACAATTGGGTCTAAAATTCATCTGTATGAATACAACAAATATGAGACGAGTTTTAATTTTTAATCAGAGCTTGTAAAATAAAATAGGCCTACATTAATAGGCTTAAAAATAATAACTTTATTTTATAGATAAATTATCAAATAGGCCTTTATAAGTTAAGTCAAGTTTAACGTAACTACGATATTGGGACTTGATTCCTGCGGTTATTTTAAATATTTTAATAATTAATTTAAATATTTCGAGATATTCATTATTTTTTCTGAACTCTGAAAATGACAAAATTGGGAGTTTCTTAGGCACAAATATGCGATTGGTGCAGAGTTTATTATTTGGGCTATTCTCTTTGTTACTAAGTATAAATGGATAGTTAACTTAAATTGTAAGTTAATACTAATTTTTATGAAAATTTAATTAATTCACTCAGTATAAATCTGTGTTAATTTTTAACGTAAGAGGTAGTCTTTCGTAATGAGTTGATTGTTAACTGTGACACTTTTAATGGCGGTTTACATCACCTTTTTGAAAATTACGTACGAATTATGTTTTTAACTACGCTGGGAAATGAATTACGGAGAGATATCTTCCAACAACATGCATGTGAAGTTTCACATCGATCAAGCCATCGAGAGAATCTAGAAGTTACATACTTTCCTTGATTTTACTGCCACGCGTTAAACTTGAACGCAACGTCATGTAGGCTTCTTAACAGTGATCAGAAAAGCGTGCTCACTGTTTAGTATAAAGCATCAATTTAATTCCTCTATTTTCTCATCAGAGCTGTCATGAATTTAATTCTGCAATTTCAAATGAATTAACTGTACAGTATTATTTTCTTTCTTTTTATGAATTTATTTTTTTTTTCAAGTTATTTTTATTAGTCCCCATCCGATACTCCACTTTTAAAGATTTAGTTAGGCCTATAGGCTTAGATACTTGCAAGAATATTAATTTATGCCTAATATTTTAATAGTCTTGGTCTGTAAAATGATGTTAGTACTTCGCCCACAATTTCAGTCAATAATTACAACTTGTGCAACATTTATTAGCACTGCATAGACGAGAACTGTATTCAGGAGATAGTGTAATCGCAGAAGGATTTCTTTCCATTTTTATTTTGTGTGGAATTTAAAATAAGATCCGGAAACGTATACAGTGTTAGAGATTTTGTAAGCCTATTGTTTGTTACTAAATTATGAATCACATCTTCTTTTGCAAGGTCATCGCTAAAGGGCTAATACATGACTTAATGACGCTTCTTCTTCACTGAAATCGTATTACAGAAGAGGATAGTTATTACAAATAAGGTCCTGCAATTTTGAAAGAATTCCTGTTGCGGTAATACAAGTTTAAGGACAATAATATTCCTCAAATCAAAGTACAATTTAAAAGCATTGTATTTATTCTAGAACCCATTGTATTAAACGTCGGCCTATGTCCTCCTTCCGTATGCTGTCTAGGTCTCCGTAGGTTTATAAGTAGGCCTATGGTACATAGACTAGATCTATTGATTTTATACCGTAATTGAAATGGGGACGAAAAGAAGAAGAGAGTTGTAAAATCTGAAGAAAACTCTTATTAGCTATTTATTAAATTGCGAATTAGGCTGCAATATTATTTTATAAGTATTGAACTGCTTTCGGGTTTAGTAACGAAGTGTTTCATTTATTTTATAGGTATTCTCCGTTTGCTAGGGTAGGTGCCTACAATGCGTCTTTACACGCAGCATATTGCATACTGCTTTTGTACTATTGGAGGGGTTAATTACAACCAAAATGGGCACCATACAAATTACTAAGAATTCCTGTTACATTAATAAAATCTGATACACAATAATTTTTGGCAACAGTTTGACTCATATGACATAGTGATAACTGATAATTAGTTAGAAAGCGAAGATTCCGGGCCATACCTTCGAACTTGCCCTTGGGGGTAACGACCCTGAAGGCGCTGCTAGACAGAGGTGAGTCCCCGGCGGCGGATGCCCCTCCAGATCTCGCGGCGCCCGATTCTTTGAGCAGCTTAAGAAGTCCGGCGCTGGACGAGGCGACGCTGGCGGGCATTGCGAAGCCGGCAGCCGGGGGAGATTGCGAGACGTGCGGCGAAGTCGACGGTGGCGGTGGGTCTTGCGGGGGCTGCCGAGGCTTCACGGCGATGCTGAAGTCCAGCGGCATCGGAGCCGACACCGACACTTCCATAGCGACGCTCTTACAGCCTCTCACACGTGATAAAATCCCATCTGCTGCGACTTTCACACTCCAACAAGAACAGACGCCAACACGCACTTCGTACAGTACCTGTAACTACCGTGTACTTGCCACAAAGTACACTCAAGAGTCGTGAGTTCGATACAGTTTCATTCTAGTCTTCGTCTCAGTTCCGTAAGATTGCAGTCCACATTGGCCCATTCACTTGGAAGATAAAATTCAACACTTTGCATTCACTCGCTTAAAAATTCACAAACGGGTGTTAGTGACATTTTTGATGACGTTGACAGTCACAAATATTTTCGGGCACTCTTTGCTGCAACATCCGTCCCCCGAAACGTTGTTTGAGTCACTGCCTACTGCCTCATCAACATCTTGCTATCCTCCCCCTCGCTGTCGACACTGTAAGGTCCATCTTGACGCGTGTTTGACACGGGCTCTTGGGCTCTACGATATCGTACTCTTTCTGAAGAGGTTAGCATAATCTCGCGTGGAGCCGGTATATGGTGCCTCCCACCGCAAAGAACGTCAACAGATTGTCACCAGAGTTACACAACATAGACACAGCGGCTCTCTTCTCGGAGAGGGAGGGTCGGGAGGGGAGGCAGTCGGAAATCCAACTCATAGTGGTTGTCAGTCTGGTCCACAGACCAACCCATACATCCACGTTCTCAAACCATACGCGCACACCGACATCAAGTCGCGAATTTTATATTAGTTTAATTATACAAGTTCGTATCTCGATAATTGTAAAAGTCTTACAAAAATACCTCGTTAAACGGCCACAATCCTTGCAAAATATACTTTCAATTGAACCCTCTATATTTTTATCTAAATCGAATAAAAATTCTCGAGTAATAAAATCATAAAATATTTCACATATTTAAATAAATACATTTACTTTTAATATTCTTTTCTGTCGTACAAAAAGTCGCGAATTTTTGTTCCCCACCAATTCGATCGATGCCTGCAAGCTGAGCGCGGGTTTCTCTTGGATTGGTGGTCGAGGTTTTGGGGAGATTACGCCGGGGTTTCTGATAGGATTGCAGCTACGCCGGTTGCCACGCCCTCTGCTTTCAGACTTCCTCCCTTTTCCCCTACCCATTCCGTGTGATATGGTGCGGTGATAAAATGTTCTACTTGTTTGAACCGTCCGGGCCCCGGCAGGGAGGGGGGAGGGAACCCAGAGAAGTGCGCACGGTCAGTGGCAGAGCCGAGGTAGACTGTAGCATCGCACGCAGTCATTCGGCCGTCGCATGGCAACGCGATCGGGTCAGTACTGACACATTTGTGCGAGAATCTCTACTGGTCTCAGCTCTGCTCCCACAAATACGCATTGTGACGTTCCTCGGGCTCTTCGCTTAAATGAAGTTTCTCCTCTTACCCCAGGTGTTCGTTTCCCTTCCCTCGACGTCAGTATTTCACACTGTTACAAAAATATTTTAACCATTTGGATGTAGGTGTTTTTAATGTGTTATTTTTTTTTCGAAGCTGTAAAATATAATTTCTAGTCCATTGCCCTGCCTGATTCAGGTATTGACGCAAACTCCAGACATTAATTTGCGTATTTGTGCCAGAAGGCAGATGCATTATTATTATGATCATTATTATTATTATTATTATTATTATTATTATTATTATTATTTTACAGCAGAAGGAAAGAATGTTCCCGTACCTCCGCTCGCTATTCCTAGAAATAGCGTTACGTGGAAATTAACTCTTATTTTTTTTTTACATACTTTCGTTATTGCGGAAGCAATGTGACCCGAATTCTTCGTGTAATTCAAACTTATTTTAGTCTAAGCGATTTCGATTAATGGTGGATTAAGTTGTATCTGCCGCTTGCTACTTATGTGTTTCTATCTCCCATCGGTCCAAATAGGACTTCATAAATGAAACATCATTAGACTACAGTGCTTGAAGTGGTTTTAAAGAGGTGACGGTATGGAACTAACATCAGTAAATACAGGAAGGATTGTGAAGATAATAAAATTATAATCATTTAGAAAAATGAACTTTAAAATAGAATAGGATATAACATAGAGCCTATTTGAAAGCTTATATTATAATATTATCATGCAACATAATTTTAAAATTGCACTAACAGAAAGATAGTCTATGACTGAAACTCACAACAGGAGCCACAGCTTCCTACACTTCCCTTCTATCGCGTGTTGGACACATTGTGTAGTCTAATACAATTTGAAACAGATGCTGATCTCACACACGTCTCACGGGTGAACGAAGTATGAATTGTGTCCCTCCCGAATTGTTAGAAGTTGTTGACTCTTTAAATGAAAAATATATAACAATTTCATTAAAATTAGACTACCCATAAATTATAAAGGAGCCTTCATCATATGCATAATATTATATAGTTAAATCATAAATGTAAAGCAGGCTGAATAAAATAAAGTGTTTGGGATGGATGGTACCTTATGATATAAATTTAAAGACAGATATATTAATTTCACATTTTATTAGTTCTATTAACAGTATGCCAAACCGGATTGTGTTCCAGATTTCGTATGCGTATTCGGCTCATACCGGCCAACTTTAAGCACTGAGACATAGGCCTAGGATAAATCCGTAGCGATGCCGCACTTTTTAAAATTATGTTTAGGCCTATAACTTTTCTCCGAAGGGCTCAAAACGGCTTAAAATTGAGAAGCAACATATTTAATATATGGATGTTCATAATATATGGGCTACGAAGAACAGATGTAGAAAATAAAGTTTCGTGAATACAAGAACAAATTAAGAAGCTGGATTCGAGGCGTCTCCCCCGGGTATGCCGGTAGAGTTGCCGTCTGTTCAGGTGAGTCGCCGCGCTGTGGATTAAATATACAAACACATGTAAATGAAGATATAACAAGTCTAATTGGAAATAATCCTATTCATTAATGACGTAGGCTACAGGTAGGTAGGGTTCACCTGCTTAGTCTATAATTTGGATGAAAGAGTAATGGAACGGAGAAAAATTCTCTCCGGCGCCGGGATTTGAACCCGGGTTTTCAGCTCTACCGGTGGATGATCAGCGAACTAACGTTTTTCGTATTCATAAACCAGTGTTAGCGATATGATATGATATGAATCCTGTACAAGTAACCAGTCGATAGCCGGGGCTAGTTTAGCATGCTCGTAGCGCGGGCTAGCGAAATGTCTATGAAGAGCACCCTTAGAGTTGAAAAGATTGGCTTTTTATTGTCGCGGTTAAACTCTGGTACCTTTCTCATACCACAATCGACATATAAGTTTAGGTCTATTTTGTCTCCGCATGGAGAGCAAGGCACATGAAACCATTTTATACAATCTATAACTTACACTCGATCCGTCCCGCGCCATGGCGTCGTGGTCTAAGGCATCCTGCCTAGAACTCGCGTTTCAGAATGTACGCTGATTCGAGTCCTCACGGGGAAAGAAACTTTTTCAGGAAATTTCGGCCAGTGTATGGGACCGGTGCCCACTCAGCATCGTGATGCACTTGGGGAGCTACGATAGGTATCGGATTCCGGTTGCGAAAGCCAGCTGTAATGGCTGTGGGGACCATCGTAATAACCACATGATACCTCCATTCTGGTTGGATGATCGTCCATCTCTGCTACGTCATGTGGGCGTGAGGCCAGCAGGCGGCTAGTCGGTCTGTGCCCTTCAAGGGCTGTAGCTCCATGTATTATTGTTATTATTATTGTTATTATTGTTATTATTATTATTATTATTATTATTATTATTATTATTATTATACACTCGATCCAAACATCATTCTTTATTGTAAGCAAGTACGTATTTTTCCCAGCACTCAATCACTTGAACTTTCGGGACCACTCTTTCCTTGATTTGAGCTTTTGGGCGACTGTATCTCCTCACTCTCCTGAACTCTGTTGGTATTCACCTTTCTTTAATATCCAGTAGTTACTTTGTGTTGTAATCTACTCAAATCTGTTAAAAAAAACATCGTCATTTTTATAAATAATTATATATTTAGTAGAGAGATGAAATAATAGATAAAGAGATTTATTGAATAATCTAACCTTCAAGGTAGATACGTATAATTTGAATTTATAAAAAATATAATAATCAATTTTTATACTGCGGCATCTATCCCTTTATTTCTTGCGGCATATACCAAACTTCAGGTAGAGGTGCCGCACTCTCCCTACTTGACATATTAGGCCTATATATAAATAACATATTTCATTTCATAGACTCAATTCCGAAAGTGTGTCTTATGTAGCCATCTTGTAGTGTGTCTTATGGCTCTGAATCGTATGTACCTAAGGCTAATAACTATCATGTAGCCTATGGCCTACTTACATAACATCATTGTCGATTTAGTTTTCATAATAGACCAAATTAAGTAACCGACTGCCTGTAAGTATGAAGTAGATCTATCATGAATTCCCTGATCGCGAGCTGCTGTGTTAGTTGAGGACAGGCAGAAACGGTGAAAATCGACAGTCATAAAATTGGTTAGGTCCTACAAGTTGGGGAACTGCATTAGTCTTGGAAACCTCCAAACTAAATTATTAATTTTCAAAACTTTCACAGAGCTCTAATAGGCTAGGCTTTGTAGTCAGAATACAGTTTAAAATGGCTTGGGCATTCTGTAAATTACAGAATGAACGCCATACGATACTTATTATAAATAGGCATATACAATTACTAACCAAGAAGAAAGTAATAGACCTATAAATAGCCTATTGGTAGACCGAGAAATACAGAAGAGAACAATTTTAAATGAATCTGTATTTTGTGTGGACGTAATAAGTACTGGACCTAAGACACAGGCTAATATTTACTATTAAAATTAGGGTCTAGCCTATAGTCTAGTGAAAATCCGGTACTGATGCCGCGGAGAGTTGCCGCACTTTCGAGTTCTGATGGTTCAGGTCATTTTCGGTAGAGACAGCACATTATGTTGTTCAGTCAATTAAAGCAAGCATTCTGAGTGGATATGTTGTATATTTGTGTTGTTTTACGTAAGTTACAACTGATTTAATGCGGCAAGTTTCTTAAATGTAGCGTTAATGTTTTTCTTACCTTTCATATAACGTGCCTGAAGTACTTTCTATCGCAGTACCCGTGAAATTACACTGGATTAGAGATTTCTAACATTTTTCCTCTTGAATTCACGTGATGTTGCCGCCTTCCTCAAAATTCAATAAGTTATAGCAATAAGTCCAAGTAAATTGGGCTAAATAAATTAGAGATACCGTAGTTTCCCCTAACTATGATCCACATTTGTCACATTCTTCTTTGTATATTCAGTACTATTCATCCAGAATAAGAGAAATTTTGGCTTTGGACTCTTGTAAGTTTATATTAAATAAATATTGACATATGTGTTTGAAATTATTTAATTACAAGTGTTAAAAAAATAATAAGCATGGGTACATAGTTGTATTCTGAGTTGCCCAACTATGGTGCACTCATATATTCATGCTTGAAAGCATGAATGGACTATAGCTGGAGCTGTAATTATTCGTAAATAAATACAGCGAGTTTCTAATTTAAGGGTAGAAACATTATCTAGCACAGAAATATTAAAAATAAATTAAAAGTACATGGATTCTTTTTATTAGTACACATTACATAAACACTCAACAAACAAGTGAAATCTGAAAGTCATTTTTCTGCAATAATGGACACATCAACACTCACCAGCAAAAAAACCGGGCCACCTAAAGTTTCTCAACTTTTTATGAGGTGAGAATCAGGAAATCCTTTATGAAAAATGAAGGAAACATTGCTTCCCAGAAAAAAAAAAAACTTATTCATTATCATTTGCGCTATTATTTTCAACAAGAAACAATGGCGGGTATTACCTCCCCATGACTGTATGACTGTTAACATTCTCCGATTCAACCCTTCGATCAGATTCTGGATGTCAGTCTGGTCGATTCTATTCCCTTCTTTACTTGAAACATTTCGGAGCTGCTGTAAGTTGCTGTGAGGAGTTAGGCGACTTCTAATTTGCTATCCTAGCATACCCCACACATGTTCAATAGGGTTTATATCAGACTTCTTGCTGGTCATGCCATCCTATTCAATCCAACGTCGTGAAGGAACTCATCCACGATTCTTGTAGCATGAGGGCGTGCATTGTGATGCATTAACAGGAACGTTTCACCAATAAGTGGGGCATATGGTACCATATGTTAAATTAGACCTTCTTCGATGTATCTTGGAGCAGTCAAAGCACTTCCATTAATGAAAGAAGTTCTGTGTGAGCTTCATACGAAATGCCACCCCATACCATTACTGATCCACCTTGAAAACTGACACGTGAACTGAAGGAATATGAAGAAAAACGTTCTCCTTCTCTTCTCCACACTCTTTCACGTCAATCTGTAAACTAAATCTCGATTCATCTCTGAAGAGCACTCGTCGCCACTCCCGTAGGTTCCAATTAGCATGATTGTGAGCAAAACGTAATCGTTCAACATGATGTTTCTGGAGTAATTCTGGGCCTTTAGCTGGTCTTCTGGAATCAGCCCACATTCATCCAGACGTTCTCTTACATTTCTCTCGCTCACGTTAACTTGTCTTATTTTCTGGAAGGCTCTTCTGGTCTCAATAGCTGTGGAATGGCGATTTCGTAATGTGTTTAGGACAATAAAATGGTCGTCACGAGCCGAAGTTACTCGTTTTCTCCCTGAACCGTGTCTCCTGGAATAAAATCCTGTCTCTCTAGAACGATGGAACACTCGTTGTACGGTCGATCGAGGAATCCCAAGAACTGCAGCCACATAACGCTGACCATTCCCACCTTCTATGAATGCAACCACTTTTGCTGAATCGGTAGGACTTGATGTCATTTGTATACAATGTAGTACTCCAATACTGCCTCAAAAGAACTTACCAGTCTGTAGACATCTTCAGCTTAGCTCGAAATGAGTCCGAGAAATTTACACACAATATTACAAGAAGAACGAATCTTCTTTTCAGATCATTGTTGGCTATTACGTATTCAGTATTAATGATGATAATGTTTTATTTTCGCTGGCAAAGTTAAGGCCATAAGGCCTTCTCTTCCACTCAACCAGCCTTAATTAATACAATACATAAATTTAAATTACAGATATTTACACTGCACTTAAAAGGTTCTCCAGTATATTCTTCACTACACATTTATTTAAATTTAGATAAATCTATAAGGTAAAGTAGTAACTTAATTTATGAGCTAATTTAATTCAATGAATTATAATTAATTTAATATTTGAGATAGCTAGTAAAATGATGAAAATTAATTTAATATAAGCTTACTAGGACTATGTTACAGGGAGAATATATATATATATATATATATATATATATATATATATATATATATTTCTTTTTCTATAATGAGAATATTAATGTAATTGCCATTAGAGGTTTTGTAAATCTAGTTAGAGAAATTAATGATAATAATAATAAGAATGGACAGATGTTAGTTTCATTATAAGTAACAAATATTAATCAGGAATTCATCTGTTAAGTAAGAATTTATGTAATTTTGACCTAAATGAAGTTATTGTCCAACAACCCCTTATATCACTCGGAAGCGAGTTCCAATTTCTAGCAACTGAAACTGTATAGGATGAAGAATATAAAGATGTCATGTGGTAGGGTATAATGAGTAAATTGTTATGATGAGATCTTGTACTTAGCTGATGATATGCGGATACATTTTGAAAACGAGAAGCCAAATAGACTGGGGTAGCGGTGCGCAGAATTTGAAATAAGAGAACAAGAAAATTGCAGGGCTCGTCGATCGCTTAGCCTTAGCCAAGACAGAGTTTGGAAAGACGGGGAAACATGATCATACTTACGAATATTACAAATATAACGGACGCACGCATTATGCACACGTTGTAGCCTGCTGCTCAAATTTGCATTTAGTATTACAGTGTTACGTATCACAAAATAAATGAATAACTAAATGAACCTTAGCACACCTACAATTATTTAAAAAATCCTACAATTTTAAAACATTTTAAAGGAAATGTAGTTGGCCCGGTTTTTTTTTTGCAGGTGAGTGTATATCAAAGAACAAAATACGGTATCAAAATAAACTAACACATTCTTAGCAAAATATTATGAACATAAATTCACTGATAATGTTTATTTATCTTACTGAAAACCACATTCATGGATCTTATTTCGACCTTTTGAATCTCCACTTCTCTTGTAATTCTGAAATTGAATCATAATCTGTATCTAATTCAATTTCATCGCTCTCATAGTCACTCATAGGGACGGATGTTTTCCTTCTACCCTGAAGTTTTCGTTTTACCGGACCATCATTCGTGCTAGTACCATTGATGCTGGAACACCCTGTTTCTTTTTTACGTCACTATAAGGTTAAATAGGGTTTTAGAATATACTGAGATACCGTATTTGCAGAAGTAAATAGTCACTGGACTTCGTTGAATTGCCACACGCAGCATGCTATCAGGTTGCCGATGTACGGTAGTATAGAGGAGGTGAGCGACCGCCCGGTCTCGTAGTATAAGCAGTTCATGTTAAGAGTTGTGACCGGTCCAAATAGATAGAGCAGCTACAGTTAATGTATAACTATATAAGCACTTGTTTTCGCATTATTGTGGTTGGAATAGTCAAAGCTTAACATTTGTTCAGTGCAGACAATAATTCAATCAAACATACTACAATGAGAGTTTGCTGTTCCAAACTATTATCCCTGGAATACCCATACCCCCGCAGCCTCTCTTGACCCGTTGGGGAACGTGGTTGGATACTGTTAATTATTATGCAGAACATTAGGGAAAAATAATGGAGTAATTGATGCATTGGGTAGCACAGACAGTTCCACTGTTGCAGCTGTAAAATCTTTGCTTTCTGAACAGCTATTGGAATATATTCTGTTCATTGATTCTAATTTTAAAATCGTGTCCAAAAGCATCAACCTGTTAGAATCGTCTAAACTAAAACTCTCAGAAGCCCTTAATATAGTGGATAGAGTATCATAAACCGTTATCCAAAATAACAATTCACTAATTTCAGAAGAAGTGAAATGTAAGTTGAGAAAGATTATTGCTAAAAATTCTGCTTATTCACAACTTCGTATTATAAATTATGTACTATCAGGTCACGAAAAGATCTCTGAAGTTGGTGTACTAAAAAGTAGTGACTTTCCGTTCTTAAAATATGCACCTACTACATCATATGATGTTGGACGTAAATTTTGCCAATATAAAAACTGTTTGAGTGACCATTGGAGGAGGTTCACTTTGCAGTCGCTCAAAATGTACGTAACTCTTCACTGCAATGCACGTATTCAAGAATGATGTATCTTACATTAAATTTTAAGAGTTAATATATCTCACTATAAAATAATTGTGTAGTTACATGTTTAGACATATCCTACTTCAATGATCATTCATTATATTTCTTGAATGCAGGATACAGGTTTTATTGTAACCGCAGTATACATTCAGTGTTTACATCAGAGGCATCTTTGCACGCCCCCTTCTCATACAATCTATACCGCGTGCGCAGTAAACCTTGCTATTCTCGTGGCAATTCCACGAAGATAATAATCACATTGATCACATTTTATTGAAACAAATATTTCAAAATGAAATGCAACTGCGGTCCACGAAAAATTGTGGTAGGTACATAGGCTAGTTGAGGACTGACTTCTAGCCTTGAGGTTAAACATTTTTCACGTAGAGTCCTTAACTCTACCTGTGTAATTATTACGTGAAAGTAAACACTATATAGCCAGGTTTAATTGTACAAACTACCATATATCTATAACGTACCAGTTCTACGGAGGAGATCTTAATAAAACAGACAATCACAAACTGAATGATTTCGTATCTTCCACATTCAATAGAACGATGAACACTGACCTTGCTAAGCATCCATATCATTGTCACGTGTAATGGTAGATAGAAGCATCTATGGGGAACATAATTCCATCACAGTGGCGCCTATAATGGCAAACACCAAACTCTTGGGGGACTAAGTAGTACATAATGCCTTTTGGACCATAGTTGGGTGCCTGGACCATAGTTATGGGAAATTACGGTACCTATATCAAGTAATTCAAGTAGGCCTAATTAGTTATGGTAATGATACAACTGCGTTTCATTTTATTTTACGTAACTCAAGTTATAAGCTGTTTTTATTATGTATGCAGATCATAATATGATTACTTACGTACTTACAAATGGCTTTTAAGGAACCCGAAGGTTCATTGCCACCCTCACATAAGCCCTCCATCGATCCTTATCCTGTGCAAGATTAATCCAGTCTCTATCATCATATCCCACCTCCCTCAAATCCATTCTAATATTATCCTCCCATCTACGTCTCGGCCTCCCCAAAGGTCTTTTTCCCTCCGGTCTCCCAACTAACACTCTATATGCATTTCTGGATTCGCCCATACGTGCTACATGCCCTGCCCATCTCTAACGTCTGGATTTAATGCTCCTAATTATGTCAGGTGAAGAATACAATGCGTGCAGTTCTGCGTTGTGTAACTTTCTCCATTCTCCTGTAACTTCATCCTGCTTAGCCCCAAATATTTTCCTAAGCACCTTATTCTCAAACACCCTTAACCTATGTTCCTCTCTCAGAGTGAGAGTCCAAGTTTCACCAGGGGGCAGACATACCGATGCTCAGTTTGGTCAGCTACTGCGCATTGCGTCATCTGGAACACACTTCACTGCAAGTGAGACCGCTTGCCGCTATTTCGCCACAACACGAGTTATTGTTTCGGGATCAAGTAATAAAAGACATCTGATGATGCCATTGTTCTGTTTGGTTCTGCAGCGTAGGGAATGCTATTGAGAGAGATGTCGGTCAAAATAAATAAATACATTCTCAAAACAGTTAAAGAATATGAAACTGTTTAATAAGGAAAAAATAGTATTGCACTAAAGTTTAAATATTAAACATCAAGTTAATATATATAATGAACATTGCCTACGATTATTTCAACTATACATTCTTTTGTATTTTCAGTTTACAAAATTCAACATACTATACTACATTTAGAAAATTGCTCCATAATTGAAGACCTCCCCGGAAGAACGATTAACATCAAATCTTTAAAATATGTGATTTAGGTGGGAAGAGTAATTTTGAAGATTTCATATTTATAACAATTAATTATTGCATTCAATAACTGAATAAACTTGTATGCTTGATTAGTCGAATTGTTTTGCTAGTAATTATAATAAAATATGCCCCTGATAGTAGGCTTATGTTTCTTTCTTCTGAAAAATTATAGTTTTGTTGGTTACATCCCGGCAGGTCTTCAACTGTACATTTACGTGACAATTTTCCTCACCTTATTTCTCTGTCTTCTTTTCTCTTCATTCAGATTTTGTGCTACCCTATTAAGATGCAGCACTCGTATGTATGTCCTTGTTGTAACAAAACATCTGACAGCTTCGCGCGGTATTTTTTCATCTACTGCTTCCATTATTTTGTCTGTCACGATATTAAAAATATTTTGTGACTTACAATAATAAGTGCCATGAATGTCTTTGAAAATGTTCTCACCTACTATCATAGCATTCACAAAATTCTGTGAGGCTTTCGTTAAATTCCCTCTGGAAATGGAATCAATCCAAGTGTTCCCTTTAGTGGGATTAATTTCGCAAAGTTCGGGATGCTTTCCTCTCAATCGATGGGCAACATAACCTGCGATATAATTCAGGCCTTCCCGACTTGCTATGTCGCCGTTAAAAATTCGTTAATCACAGAGTTCGGGAATATCCACTACATCGGAAGTAGTTTCATCTATTGCAGCTGATCCCAAGCTAATGGTAAGTCTGAACTCTTTCTCAAGCAATACATTTTCATTTGTCCCTTCCTGGTGTGAAGAACGTCCTTGTATATCTGTAACTAAACAGGTTTCCTCAACTCTTTCGTCTACATTACGTTTTGTGGAGAAAACCGCTGCCGAATGTTTGCCCATCACATAATTTCTCATTCGATAATTAAATTCTACAGGTGTTGGATGGGTGTTTTGATGTCCCATGCCTCTTATATAAGAAAAAAAGCACTCTAGTACATCTTGATTTAATTTGACAGTAGTTATGTAGCGGACTGTATATTTTTGGCTTAGATATTCAAACAAGTCTTTTAGGGATTTGATACTCATAAGAATACCCTGCTGAAACGGTAATTTCATTCTAAGTCCCCTAGCTCCTATCGTTTCTATTATGTCGCCCATTTTATTTAAGATACTGTCTTGCTCATCTTTGTGCACACCGTATGCACTTAAAGGTACAGTCGAATTAAAAACATCGAACCAATCGTTAACAGATTTAATAAAATTTGCCGTGGAAATGGCGTCACCAGTAATGAGATTATTTTCCTGTGCATAAATTAGAGCCTTTGAAACAGTATTAGAAAATAGTTGTGCTGCTGTTTTTACCTTTTGCCTTTCAGACCCTACTACATCCAAATGTTTTTGTGAAAGCTTGGTGAGCAGTATAAGTTCAGATGTTGATTTATCAATCAGTTGTTGCACAAAACTTTTGTCTATAATGTCACCATTGGAAGTAATGAAGCCTTTGTCTAAGAAATGGTTTCTTACTAATTTCAGGAGATGTGGAATATCGGCAAATACAAACACTTTTGTGGTGTAGTCATACGGGTTGAGAAAGTGCGTGTTTTCAGAATTTACCCCCAGTTTTTTCCACAGTGCTCTATTCGTCCCACCCATGTCACTTACAACAGCTACCGTATGAAACCCACTTTCTTCAAGCCTTTTGATAACATCACAAAGAATGTTTTCAGTCATCGGCTGATCAAAACTATAATAAATCGGCTGCTTCCAATTACCAAATAAGCCACGAGCCATGATAACCTGTGCATATTTATGAGGACCTACTATCTGACCTAGTTTTCTATCTACACAAATTGTACTATTTATTTTCATTTCATCAAACGAAATAACTGTTGTTTTTTTAAACTTGTCTAGATCTTTACCTTTTGCTTTCATTAAGGAAATAACATCATTCAAAATTTCATTATCACAATTAAAATTTTGGGCCCATTTCCTTAAAGTGCTTATGTCCGGTAACGGATATTTAAGTTGATTGCGTAAATATCGGTATGCCTTTGCACTAACACATTTCAATGAAATTGCGGAAGCGATGTCTTCTGCTGACCAATGAACTTTTCTTTTCCTCTCTAAGACGCAACTGATTTGGCCCGGAGTAAAAAAATTTGAGAGTACTTCTTTTATCTCGTTTTGATTCGAGTTGGCTGCTTCTAGTTGCTCCCTTAATGAACATTTTTCTTTTTCAACCATTTCAGACTTGACTAAAACTTCCGTTAATTTAGCTTCAAACTGCTGGACTCGCTCCTGCAATTGCTTAACTGTTTCGTGAGAAAATGGTTGAGGTTCTTTTGATGAGACAGATTCATAATTTGTGTCACTTAGCTGTGCATTTGAGGATGGTCTGAATTAAAAGAAAAGCAGCCTATATAATTTGGAAGTGTGTTAAAAACTATGCAGGCCTAATTACTAATTAAAAATAAACTTAATTTTTTATTACACTGTTTTAACAATTTGAATGTATTACTTATCACTGCATTGAAAATAAACTGTAGCTTGTGACGAAATGAAGAAAAAATAGAAGGGAAAGTGAATGTTTTGTTGCTTGAGCTAAATATGACAAAATACTATACAGTATAAAGTTTTTTAAAAACAAAAATATTTGTGTGTACTTTCTGCTTACAATTAACTTTTAAATTAAATGTATGTTTATTGGAATATCTTACTCTGCTTGGTTGCCTTGTTGAAACAGTTCCCGCACGAGATTTTTTTTACTTCTTTTGTTTACCCTATCTTCCCTTTCGGTGTTTTTGATGACTGAAGTTGTCGGAAGATTCAAAGTAGGAAGTGCATCTTTCTTTAATTTTCTCACTTTAATGGGGGAGTACTTTAGAAGTTTTTCCCGCAAGCTCTTGTAGTATGAATCCTCATCAAAATGAATGGAACATATTCGAGCTGTAACAGAATTAATTCTTAAGTTCGCAATGCAAAGGAAACCGTACAATTGAATCAATATCCTAATTATTTTGTTTCAATTACCTGTTTTGACGTTAATTTTATCTGCTCTCTTGCACAAAAATGTCCACCTTTTGGCAAAGTCTTCGTCTCTAGGGAAACGAAAAAAACTTAACACCGTCTTTGCCCGCAGTATTCCTCCTTCCATTGTTACAACCAAACACAGCACAATGCGACATTTCACAACCATACAGAACTACCGGTAATATAACTGTTTCATAAATTCTAACTTTCAGACTTTTTGACAGCAAACTAGATGATGAAAACTTCTCAACCGAATAATAACCCGCATTTCCCATATTAATCTGCGTTTAATTTCCTCCCGAGTGTCATTTATATTTGTTACTGTTGCTCCAAGATATTTGAATTTTTCAACCCCTTCGAAGGATAGATCTCCAATTTTTATATTTCAATTTCGTACAATATTCTGGGTCACGAGACATAATCATATTCTTTGTCTTTTCGGGATTTACTTCCATACCTATCTCTTTACTTGCTTCAAGTAAAATTTCCGTGTTTTCCCTAATCGTTTGTGGATTTTCTCCTAACATATTCACGTCATCCGCATAGCTAGACAAGAACCTGATGTAACCCGTTCAATTCAAAACCATGCCTGTTATCCTGAACTTTCCTAATGGCATATTCTAAAGCGAAGTTAAAAAGTAAAGGTGATAGTGCATCTCCCTGCTTTAGCCCGCAGTGAATTGGAAAAGCATTGAGATAGAAACTGACCTATAGGGACTCTGCTGTATGTTTCACTGAGACACATTTACTCGAACTAGTTTCTTGGGAATACCAAATTCAATAAGAATATCATATAATACTTCCGTCTTAACCGAGTCATATGCCTTTTTGAAATCTATGAATAACTGATGTACTGTACCCTTATACTCCCATTTTTTCTCCATTATCTGTCGAATACAAAAAATCTGATCAATAGTCGATCTATTACGCCGAAAACCGCACTGATGATCCCCAATAATTTCATCTACGTACGGAGCTAATCTTGTCAAAAGAATATTGGAAAAAATTTTGTGCGTCGTCAACAAAAGTGATATTCCTCGAAAGTTACCACAGTTGGTTTTGTCCCCCTTCTTAAAAATAGGTACGATTATGGACTCCTTCCATTGTTCTGGTACAATTTCCTTTTGCCAAATAGCAAGTACAAGCTTATAAATTTCGTTAGATAATGCATTTCCGTCCTCTTGTATTAATTCTGCTGGAATTTGGTCGATACCTGGAGACTTATAATTTTTCAGATTTTCTATCGCAATTTCGACTTCAGAAAGTGTGGGTTCGGGTATAATTGGCTCAGCAGTTTCTATTTCAATTTCGTACCGATCATTTATACTTGGCCTATGTAAATTTAGGAGTTGTCCAAAATAGTTTTTCCATCTGTTCAGGATTGAATGAGCGTGTGCAAGCAAGTCACCATTCTCATCCTTGATCACATTTACCTTTGCCTGATATCCATTCTTGAATTCCTTTATACCCTTATATAAATCTCGAATGATTTTATTCTCACTATTTGTTTCTACCTCATTCAGTTTTTCCTTCAAGTAACCTCTCTTTTTATTCCTAAGTGTACGACTTTCTTCCCGTCTTTCATTGAAATAATTATCTCTCTTCTCCTCAACTGGATCATGTAAGAATTTCAATTTTGCCTGTTTCCTTCTTTCTACTACTATGCAACAATCTTCATCAAACCACGGTTTCTTTTCATAATATGATTACAGTATTTTTATTCACATAAGCTAGATACGGCTAAAATTCCCGTATTGATTAAAAATAGAAAGTAGCAGATAGCCTAAACTGGCTTTATATTGGGCCTACTATTAATCTAAACGAGGCTGGAGAAGATCCAGAAAGCGACTATTTTGTCCAGGTTTGTGCATTCTTATGTCTTAGGCCTACAAAAGAATTTCATCTCATGTGTTTGTATTCTGTTTTTGTTTTTATTTTGTATTGACATTCAAACTTCTCAATCATAAAATCAATGGAGCATTGACTTTAAGTTATAGAAATGTATTTTAAATGTCTTTATTTAGTTCCACAGATAGGTTTAAATTTGCAAATTTATTCCATAAACTTTGAGACAAATGGGAGTATTAACCCACTCTACAGAAACTTATGACTTTGACAGTTGCGCGGTAACCTCGCAATTAAGACATTGCGCTGCAACTGGAAGATCGCGGGTTTGATGTCTGATAGGGTCACGGATTTTCTCTGAACCTTCCGGCTGCACTACGGTCCTTGCATTCACTCAGCTTCTAACAGAAATGAGAGGCCATCGGCGTAACTCAGGCGGTAGCACGTTTGTATACTAACCCAGAGCTGCTCTCGGGCGTGGGTTCGTTTCCTGCTTGAGCTGATTACTTAGTTGGATTTTTCCGAGGTTCATTCCAACTACAAGACAAATGTCAGGTAATCCTATGACGAATCCTTAGCTTTAGCTCTCTAAATATTATTTTGTTATTACCAATGTTATTGACGCTGAATAACCTAGTATACCTACGTAACTGATACAGTGACGTTAAATAACCAATATTAGTCTATAGCCTGAAACAAAGAGCAGCAGGAGTAGGCTATTTCTTTGGAGACAGAGAAGCATGTACGACTCACAGCCTTAATGCTACTCAGTGCCGATTGTCTCGTGATGTAGAAGCCTTAATTTCGAGCCATCCTGAGTCTCTAAGGGTTTATAATAATAATTCCTCCTAAAAGTAAATAAGTCTACGCCTATACTTAGGCCTACATTATGTTCTACCGCTCTATAAATGCTCTAATTCCTGCAGAGAAGAAATCTGTTTTCTGATGTCGTAACCATTCTTTTGTGTTTTTAACTAGTTTATTTTACAATGCTTCATCAACTGCTATGATTAAGATCTAGTATCTGAGTGAAACGAAGGTGATAATGCCACAAAATGAATCCTGGATCCAACGCCGAAAATGACGCAGAATTTTCTCTTAATGGGTTGAGGGAAAACATCGGAAAAACTCCCAACAAATTAACTTGTCCCAACCAGGATTTGAACCCGGACCCGCATATTCGCAGTACGACATGCAGACTTCTACTCCACGCATTAGACTACTTTTGTTTTTGTCATCATAATTTATCTATTTAATTTTGTTTTGCTATTTTGTTTGTTTTTCATGCGATCGAACATATGATAGCCTAATGGATCTTTGAATTGCACTGTGGGGGGGGGGGGGGGAGGTAAAATCTCTCAGTTGTTCAGAACTTCCAACGATAATGTACGCACAGTGAGGACGAGCATTACCCTGAAGAAGAAGAAGAAGAACTCTTCAATGTTTGTAGCTATCTATGCCGGAGTTTTCTGCTGGCAGCATTAGCTCGAGGCCGCTAAGGGGTAAGATGCTCGTGGTAGAAGGTAGAGTAGAGTTAAGATAAAAATATTCTCCTCCCTGAAAGCGATTGCTTGCTTCCTTTAAACAACGCTTCCCTCCAGAGCAGTCATTGGCCCTAGCCCTCCCATATACCACTTGCGCAGAGGTCTTGTTTCGTCTTTCAACTCTACAAATTCCTGGGACGAACCATAGCTATTCACAGTACGAGTAGTACGACTATCTTCCAGTCATAGTAAATTCCTCTCTTCCTTCCCTCCTTCCTTCCTTCTTTCCATTCGATTCTAAAGCCCTTGGTAAGCCTTGGCTTCTTCCATAATCTTCTTTTCCCTCCATTTCACCTCCATTATTTTCAAATCCTCTAATACACAATAGGAAATATTGCAAAATTTTAAAATTGTAAACATTTAAAAATATTTTTAAAATTGTAAAAATTTATAAAAATTGTAATTGTAATTGTAATTTTGTAAAATTTTAACTTGCTCCACATCTTAAAGCTTCATTGATAATTACTATGGAATATAGGCCTAATAAATGAAATGAAGAAAAGGCCTACATCCGTCTTAACATTGGACTGCCCTTCTTTCCGGCTGAATATAAGACTTATTTTCGTTTTTCATAATACTTAAAATCATGAAATTATCATCGTTCCTCTATATGTGATCCAGCTATTGTAAACTTCCGGATTTACAAATCTTACTATGTCCTCCACTTTATTAATTAATCAAGCTTTCGATTAAAGCGAGTTCTCCAAATATCATTCTGTAAGATTGGTCCATAAATTTTCCTCAAGATAGTCACAATTGTTGCTGTATAGTGAACTGTCCGAAGACAGGTCTAAACCTCACAATTGATAGCCTACAACAATACATCATATATAAGGCAACTAGGCCAGGAGATAATGGGGTAGGGTGGCCAGTTCCTTTCCCCCTTCATTGCATACATCGCCGATTAGGTACATGTTACAGTAATCAGACTTCAGATGTTATACAAACAATTGTTTTTCCTCTGTCATATCGTCAAGTGAGTTGTACTGATAATAAGATGTAGGTAGATATATATCAGCCAGAATCTCAGAATCTCAATCACAGACAATAGTCACAGTAAAGTAAAGTACCCTTTTAGAACTCGAAAACTGAGTCAGCGTTAGGCCTATTTTGCCTGCGGATTATTGAGGTTTGAAATTTTGATTAACAGGTGAGGATAAATCTCTCAACTCCAAGCTTTGCCTCTTGGATTTTGACTCGAAATTACGTAGACAAATAGCGATTATTCATATCACTGCATATCCTAAGCCTCGTTTCTTTGCACTTCAATATCGTTCTAGATTTATCTTGGACAAGTTGTGTGGTAGATCAGACGGTTATTGATAATTTTATTGAATAGGCCTTCATAGTACCCAAATTTGTAGGCCTATATTATTTTAATGTCATATTCTGAACAGTTAGCCTGCCTATTTTTCAGAAACATATTACCAATAGGCCTATTCTTTTCCAGCGCTGGGATTGAAAATTCGGCTGGTATTTCTGGGCATTAACTTACTCTATCACACTTGCCCTACCATTTTTTAAACATAGTCTATTAACCAGCTAAAAACAATTGGGATGTTCACACAATTAGGTCTAACGCCGTATACTTTATGTTACAAGAAACCGTATCACTGATCGCTGAGCAATCATTATGCTTAATGCAAGTGGGTACATTGTCTTTAATTTAAGATATTTTACAAGTAGGCCTATTTATCCTGGTAGATATTGTACAATAGACAAGTTTCCCAATACCGTAAGCTATAATTCTTTATTTTGGGTTTCAAAATATTCCCGGAACCTATCGTTGTAAATCATTGTCCTCCATACTCGTAAAATTTCCTTCAATGTTCCTCTCTCTCGTTGAGGCATGAATTTCCTTCTTCCAGGTGTCGGGTGGTCTTCTCCTATTCCTCCGTCCAAGTTTTGTCCCTTCCATTTTTCTCTTTGACAATATTTCATCTGCCGACTGTCATCCTTTTGGTATGCCCATATATATTCCAATTCTTTTTATTGAATAAAATCAATAATTGAGTTTTAAGCATTCATTGTAGGCATATCTCTAATAATTTCATTTCTATTTTCTCCCTGTCGAGATATCTTTGCAGATTCTCTCCAAAAGTTCATCGCTCCTACTATTAGGCCTAATTTTGCTTTTAGCCTAACTGTGGTTTCATATTAGAAGCTTGTGATCCACATGTCATGATAGGGTCTACTTCTAACTATTGCTTAAACATTTTAGTTATTTTTATGACATGTTTATTCCACAGAATACTTTCAGAAATAGGAAACTTTTCTCCTTGATTGTCTTGTTTCTAAACTTTTGTAATTTGACACTAGACATTATATTCTTCGATATGTATAATCGTTCCCAGCTCTTCTTCCTTGTCAAATCTTGATATGTTCTTATTTCCATATACACTGCTTCGTCGATTTACTATAGTAGAAAGTCAATGGTCACCTATTTAGATATAACACGCGGAGCAATTATTGCACACTACATCCAGTATAACAGTAACGCCCTTTCAAAGCATAGAGGCTATCCCAGATTGTGAAATTATACAGTAATTATAAAGTAATTTTTAAATAGGCTAAAATGGTACAGAATACCGAAGTAGGGGAGCCGCGGGCAAAGTGGAAGTGGAGGGCAAAGTGGAAAATCGTTGTTATTCTCTTACAACAACAGAGTGCAGCAGTATTCAGTATAATATTCAAAGCTTATGATAGTATGTATGTTTCTTCTTAGCCGCAAAGCACTAGTATCGCTGTACATGGTGGAATTGTGATTACAATGAAACGAGCTGCAAGAAAGTATTTGTTTATGGTAAGTAATCTGTAGGCATCCGCCATATAAATAACATCTGATTTTATTATTAATGTTTAAAGCACAGTTACAAGTGTTGGGAAGAAGTTGTGATGGCTAATTTTTTTCTAAAAATTCATTTGATAAGATACAACCACATCTAATCTGCAACCCACATGGAGGGCAAAATGGAAACTGAAAGAGTGAACTTTCCACTTTGCCCATGTAGTTTGGAATTCACTCCTAGAGTCTGGATTTCCTCCTAATATGCAATTGCAAGATAGTTAATGTATTTGTCTTATAGTTTACATTTTTTCCTGTTCTACGGAGAGGGACCCGAAGGCTTACACTGCTGCCTGAGGTTTATTGTGCTTACCACTCCTATTCTGTGAATGATTAGGTAGCCGAACGGCCGTATTGTACAAGTACAGCATACTGCACCATGAACTGAACCCGGGATATGGTATCAATAATGATGATATCATTGATATGTGAATTAATGATGGCGAAATGAGTCTGAGGTCCAACGCCGAAAGTTACCCAGCAATCCTGCTTCAATTGGTGCTCAGAGTCTGGCCGGATCAATGCAGATGATTTTTTGCACTGCTTGAAACTTTTTCAGAAATTGTCAGACCTAACAAAGAAAAGCCAGTGTTGTTGGTTCTTGACGATCATACTTCTCACCAGTCATTGCAAGCTCTTGAATTCGCTTCAGAAATTGGGAACATAATCTTCTCGGTTTCTTCACACGCAACACACAAGCTGCAGCCTGTCGATGTTGCAGTTCACAAGCCATTCAAGACGCATGTTGAAGCTGCTGTAGACAAATTCCAGAAGAACTATCCAGGAAGACACATCGGTGAATATGATGTGGCAGGTCTGATCCGTGAAGACTATGAGAAATCGGTCGTGCTTCAGAATATCACTAGAGGATTCTCAAGGACTGAATTTTTTTCCATATGGACGCAAGATGATTTTGCTCCATATTCTGTCCATTATTGCCAGTACAGCCTAGTAGTTCGATTGATAAGCTATTCTTTGGGAAGATAGGTCTCCCAATGAAGCAGGAGAATACACAGATAGATGCCTTTCAACCCAGTAAAGTGCGGAACATCGAATGTGCAGCCTCATGTAACACCAGAAGATATTGCTCCACTCCCCCAAAGTAAGCCTAGGCGTACTGCTTCAGACTGGTGAAACAAATCGAAAACGACGTTGTCAGAAAACTGAAATACTGACATTTCCATTTAAGAAGGCAGTCCGCGAGATGCAGATGGAAACCTGGCGGCAAAGGAGTGAAAACGATGGCCGGTAAGACGATCCCGCCAGTACACTAAACCACACGCCTAGGTAGCAAGATGTTTTCTGTTTGGGGTGTGGAGAGCAATATTCTGACCCACCATCGGAAGACTAGATCATGTGTTGTAAATGCAAAGACTGGACTCATTAACTTTGTGCTGATATTATTCTCCAGACTATGTAGGCTAGCCTATATGACAACTGCAGTGCTTGAAAATGTTTTAAATATGGTTATTTTATGTTTTACGTATCTTAAACAATATTTTCATTTATATAGTGTGTTACGTAATTTCCACTATGCCCTCTCCGAGTTTCCACTATGCTCTCTTGGTGAGGGTAAAGTGGAAAATTAAAGGGTCCTCTTATTTTTCTAATTACTTTGTTGTCTTCGTTCATTATAAGATTATTTTTGTGTTTAAATGTTGACAGATGTATAACGTTTAGTTTGTGTGTAAAAACTTTGTGATACAACTAAACACAAAGACAGGATTAGATGATATCAAAATCCATTCCACTTTGCCCTAGCCTCCCCTACTTGGGTAAAATCTGCACCACAGTCGCTTTGACCAGAATGAAACACATCTCAGATTTGAGCCTGAAATTCTTTGGTAAGCAGCAGTTGGACAGGTGATTAAGGAACGACTTGGTTTAGCCTACTACACTGTAAATTTCAGACCTATCAATTTTAACGTTCTATGAAAGATATTAGGAACAAGTCGAGAGTGTGGCATTCATAAGTTTACACATAGGCTTACACACAGGAAAACTTGAAACAAAGTAAGTTATAAGGTTATTCAGAAATAAGTAGCTACCCATTTTGAAACAGCTGTATCTTCTGTACATATCAGCATTTGTTTTCATATAGGTACCATTACTGTTTAGGAGGTTTGGGTTTTTTTTGTCGATGCCTGTTTCGTTGCTATGGTAACTGTGTAACGCTTACATAAACAATAATTAATTGTTGTTGAGAATACAGACGGCAGTAAGAGAGTAATTTTAATAATTTTTACAATGGTTTTACCTTTACATGATATCAAAGTTACTGTCTGGCGTGGTTTTATGTCATATTTCGTAATAGGACCGTACCTCTATGGAGAAATTGAACATGGATAAACAAAAACAGTGACTGTAACCGGGCAGCGATATTTTCAAATGTTGCAAGACTTTCCTATACCAGCGTTACAGAATCATGAAATCGAAAACATTGTTTTCATGCTCCACCTCACATAGACTACACAATAATATAAAAACACTATTGCGCAACTCATTTGGTGATCGTGTAATTAGTAAGCATTTTCCGAGCAGTTAGCCTTCTAGGTCACCAGACATAAATTCAGCTGACTACTGGTTATGGGGTTATCTAAAAGAAAAGCTACTTCTTGGTAGACTTATTACACGTGAAGAACTCAAACAGTCAATATCGGATGTCATTGAAAACATCCCTAGGAATGTGCTTACTAATGCCGTTTGTAGCAATAGAAGAAAGACTATTCCTTATTGAACAACACGGTGGTGGTCACATTTAATTTATTCGTGTTTTAATAAAATCTCATTTCTTTACGAACAAATTTGTGTTTTTATTTTTGTGTAATCTAAAAATCTGACGAACTTGTCACAATTTCAAAATGGGAACTTACTTTTCAATAACCTTATCCCATTCGTTCTTAAAGGTTGTGTCTCTCCTTTTGGAATGTAACTAAATTTTGTTCAAGTTTGTTTTAGTCAGAAGATGATTTGAGTTTGTAAAATATGTAATATTGCAATAATCACTAGGCTGCAGGTAATGTTTCGTAAGTAGGCTGTACCATTTAGGATTGCAATGCAGAAGTCAAAGTGACATTAAATTTTCCTGGCACAATTTCTGAGGATATTTCATTTCCAAGTTATATTGGAAATAAACAACAATAAATAATTATATTTTTGACATTCCTTTCAGAAGAGAAGGAGACTCATGGTGCAACGCTTGTATTGTTAAACCTTGAACTAAGGAATTGTTTCAATTATGACTATTCGAAACATGAATAGGCCATGGTCCAGGCGATTTTCCAACCGAATCAGCGGACATTAACTCCCTCAAACTTAATGCGAGTGGGATTGGCTTGAGCCGTTAGTGTGTATAGCCTATTTCGTACAGACCAGAATTGCAATGAACTGGCTGTGGAATGACAGTAGTCCTATTATTTTAAACCTATTCAGTGGTGTTGCTACAACACTGAAGCTACGAATATCTTGTTAGTAGACTTTTCAAGGAAGAGTTTTTTATCCATGCAGTCAGCATGACTTAAGGTCACAGATTATTACAACTCCGTATAAACAAAATGTATTATTGCATAATATTGCATGCACATGTATGCATGTACTAAGCATACGAGTATCTTTGGTGTAAAAGTTCCACAATTACCTGTTGAGTTCTTTATTCAGCATCGCCTCACCAACTATCGGAAATAACTGCGCATGTAAAATTTAATTGATTTATTTTTATATTTAAACTCATTGCCTTAACTACTACGAATAGCTAACTAGGGCGTTTAGATATTGTTCAGAAATATGACATCATGTCTGCTGTTTTTTTACGTTCTTGTCTGTTGTGCGGTAGCATTCTCTTCTTATGATGCTATTTATAACTTGGGACAGGTTTTGTTATTAATTTGTTTTTCAGGAGATTTTAAGATGTCTGTTTGGCTACGTATTCATGCTTGGCCTTGTACTCATTTCAAATTAATATTTGGCGACCTGATATATGTCGAGTAATTGTGTTCTTTAGATCTAATTTGTCTTATCATTCCTCTCCTTTAACATATTATTTATAAAGTTCTAGTCAATGTTTAATAAAATGGCGAGAATTTTAAACTTTCCTATGATTGCATATCGACATATTTTCGAAATCTAAAACAAGATGATTAAATATATTTTACTAATCTGCTTTTGTGATTCGTATTTCTTATTACTTTCTATTAGCAACAAATGCTAAGTTTCTACTCCCAGTTTTCAACCGCTTTCCGTGAGCTTATTGCCAAAATTTTGTTAATATTTCAGTTTAAAGAAAATAACAATAGTTTTGTTCATAGCTCTAAGTAAAATGATTTTTCTTTTTAAGAAAAATGTCTGTTTAAATTTGAATCAGAATGGTAAATGAAATAATTTCTTAAAGAACATAAATTTTATATCATATTGTTCTTGAGTGAGATAATGTGTTTTTTTATTTATACGAAAATTATAATTTTTCCTATAAAAGTACGAATTGGCTTTATTAAATTAATGTAATAGACAATAGAGATTGATCCGGCTCACTGAGAAGCTACAAGACTCTAAAAGGAAGTGAGATATGGAGATTGTCATCATTATGGAAGCTTGTAAAAGAATTTGAAGAAATCGATTCCGCGACAGTTGAAAGATGTTAGGCCTATGGTAAACCAAAGTCAGTAGAAAAGAAGTGAACGCTGCGATGGTTTTACAAGGAGTCCAGGAAATTAAACAAAAATTAGAATGTGGAAGAGACAGCAGATAAGCTACATAAAAGTGTGACGAATCCTCACAAATTGTTTCATAGGCTACGTATCTCAGGGATGTATAAGAAATAGCGCGCGAACGAGCTTCGCTTCAACAGTACACCGAATAGTCAGCTCAGAGAAGGTATCATAATTACAAAGAACACCATCATATCCTATATCAGGGATGCAAAACTGTGCTTCAATTTCGGCAGACGTCACAAACCGGAACACGTAACTCATCCCTTCCCTTCAACCCTCGCATCATTGGATATGGTACGGGGAGAGGAGATATGTATTCAGTGTGCTTGTCAAACGTCATTGATACGTGGATGGGGGAACAAACTCTTTCCCCCTGCTTCCATCTCTCTCTTCCATAGTTCTGCACCCCTGTCTTACATGCACATATACATACATACATACATACATACATACATACATACATACATACATACATACATACATACATACATCACGTCAGCCGGGGTGGTGCAGTCGGTAGAATGCTGGCCCTCTGTGTCCGAGGTTGCGTTAAATGTCGATATGTCTTCTCACTTTATTGTGACGGACTTCAAAATAAGCGTACCTAATGAACTCCGTACAGGTTGTTCTATGTAACTGTATTGTGAAAGGATTATCGTTTCATTTCTCACAGCAATTTGGTGGCATGCTGTGAAGGTAGGCATAAAGCAACATTTCAGTGGTGATAAAACGCGACATTAGTCGTATGCATCTTGTTTACACAACTTTTAACACTATATCACTTCGGAATATGTATTATTTGTCTTTCTCGTGTTAAATTCTATCGTATCTGGTTACCATGTTTCGGCCTGTTATGGGCCTTCTTCAGAACATTAGTGGACTGATGGGTTTTCATTCACACTCCTAAATCACACTGATAACAATTTGGATCACTTTCTAGAAAGAATCCACGACGCTGTACGTGATCTAATGATATATTATGAAACCACTTACGTATCTTAGGAAAGATCTGTAAGACGAAGGAGGGCAGTGCTCCACAATTTTCCCGGCCGTCGTGAAACGTTTATGATCTCGTGCTCAATAGAATACAGAGAACTAGGTCCTAATAATTCACTGATGGCTGGCTCTCAAAATTTCAAAAGTCGATCGTGACACACCATGCATCAGTATGGAAATTTTTGCATCACATAGGTCTAAAATGAGATCAAATGGACAATTAGATATTAGAATTACAACTTGCTAGTGGTCACAGATAGGACTGTTATTATCCAATACAAAAGTTGTAAATAAGAAATCATGGTCCAATAGAGAATAGAGTTAACAAGAATAGGCTATAGCTGTAGTAATAATATCATTTAGGTTTGTCAACGGCTATAGAATTAAATCGCACAATACTGACGGGAGATTTGAAGAGGAAGCAGAAAATAATTAAATGTATTCATTTAGAATTTTATATGCTTTCCAAAATGTAATATTAAATTATTTTTAACGTACATGCATGCATTTGTATGTTTAACTTAATATTGATTTTAAATGTAGGCTATTACTTACCTACTGTCCACACCTGTGGAATAACGGCTAGCGCGTCTGCCCGCGAAACCAGGTGGCCCGGGTTCGATTCCCGGTCGGGGCAAGTTACCTGGTTGAGGTTTTTTCTGGGGTTTTCCCTCAACCCAATATGAGCAAATGCTGGGTAAGTTTCCGTTCTGGACCCCGGACTCATTTTACCGGCATTATCACCGTCATCTCATTCAGACGCTACATAACCTAAGTTGTTGATAAAGCGTCGTAAAATAACCTACTAAAAAAACTTACCTACTCACTTACATACAAATTACTTTTAAGGACCCCGGAAGTTTATTGCAGCCCTCACATAAGCCCGCCATCCACTCTAATCCTGAGCAAGATTAATCCAGTCCCTTGCATCATATCCCGCCTCCCTCAAATCCATTTTAATATTATCCTCCCATCTATATTTCGGCCTCTCCAAAAGTCTTCCAACTAATATTCTATATGCATTTCTGAATTCACGCATACGTGCTACATGTCCTGCCCATTTCAAACGTCTGATTTAATGTTCCCAATTATATTAGGTGAAGAATACAATGCGTGCAGTTCTGCGCTGTGTAACTTTCTTCATTCTCCTGTAACTTCATCCCTCTTAGTTCCAAATATTTTTCTAAGAACCTTATTGTCGAACACCCTTAACCTCTGTTCGTCTGTCAAAGTGAGAGTCCAAGTTTCACAACCGGTAGTAAAACTGTTTTATAAATTCCAACTTTGAGCTTTTTTGACAGCAGACAGAATGACAAAAGCTTCTCATCTTAATAATAACAGGCATTTCTCATATTCATTTTGCATTTAATTTCCTCTCGAATGTAATTTATATTTGTTACTGTTGCTCCTAGGTACTTGCATTTTTTCACCACTTCAAAGGATACATTTCCAAATTTATATTTACATTTCGTAGGCTACTATGTTCTAGTCACAAGAAAGAATTATATACTTTCTTCCTTTGAGTTTACTTCCAAACCTATCTCCTTACTAGCTTCAAGTATAATCTCCGTGTTTTCCTTGTTCATTTGTGGATTTTCTTCTAACATATTCACGTCATTCGGATAGGAAAGAAGCTGCTACAATCCGTTAAATTCCAAACCCTCTCTGTTATCCTGGACTTTCCTAATGGCATATTCTAGAGCAAAGTTAAAAAGTAAAGATGATACTTTATCTCCTTGCTTTAGTCCGCAGTGACTTGAAAAATCGTCAGACAAAAATGTAGGCTATTAATTGACCAAACTATAAGCTTATGTGGACAATACGTAGTGTATGATGGACGAAATAATAAAATGGACGACTTTATAGAGTGAACCTAAATATAGACCTATGGACAGAAATGTTATGGACATGAAATTTCTGCGAATTAAAATCAGAATATGACGAAAATTTAAGATGGACGTGCAAACTGTGGACAAATGTCGCTGGTTAATCTGTCTAGTAATCTATTTTATACCCTCTCATTCTTTATTACCTTATTTAAAAACATTGTAATACCTTTTCATGTTTTATACAATACCTCATTGAAGTTTAATTCGAAAAGCAAGCATTTTTCTTCAAATTTGTAACCGAAAAGCTGTTTTGAATTATCTAAAATTAATAAATATCTATGTAGTCACAAGTGACTAGACTATGGAACTTTATGCTCTAAAAGCCCTCAAAATATGCAGGCAACTATGCAATAAAAGTTGTTCAAATATGCGCTAAAATTTGAAGTATATGCAGCAAAAATACACTTTAGAGGTTTATTTGGTTTAGTAATATGATACGAATGAAAATAATTTAAAGTAACCATAATTTTTAGTGAAACTTTTTTTCTATAGGCCTAAATGTATTAGACCTAATTATTCATTTTATGTAACTATGTAGGCTAACCTATTTTAATTGGTACATTTCCACTTTCCAATTTCTTTTCAAAATTACTTTGCCTTTCCCATAATTACTATGGTAGTAAACAACGAACGATTTTTCCAGGTTCTCTACTGTGAAACTACTTCTCTTATCAGTCAGAATATCAGTTAGTTTATATGCCGAGAATGATTTCTCGACATCACATGATATGACAAGTGATTTCATTGTCGAAAGTGTTTAAATAGGCCTACATTCAGTTTGTTTCTATGAAATCAGAGCGCACTAACAGCATTGTCGTCGCAACAATTTCAAGACTTAAATAAATAACACTCAACTTCATTGTCTCATGTGTCTAAATAGATTCGGTTTTTGGTTCTACGAAATCAGAGTAAAAGTCTGAATGACATCTAGGCGATAAGTATTTTCGCCCTGCTCCTGAAACACTAGGCCTACACTAGTACACAGAGTCTGCTTCATGAAATGGAAAACGATCCAACTTATACTAGGGAGAAATATTCATCGTCGTCGAAACAATTTAATATCTTCAACAGTAATTAACCAATTATCGGTTTTATTTCTCACATAATTTTTATATTTCTTGGAAATACAAATTTCAAATCAGATAATAAAACGAGCAAAACAAGAAAAGTTGTTAATAAATGCATTTAAATATGCAAAATAAAAATATATATGCCTTGAAAAGGAAAAACCCCCAGAATATGCATTTATACAAAATAAAGTTGGCTTTATTCGAACGTAAAAACCATTGTAGCCAAAGATCCATTTTTACTTTTTCAATGTGCCAAATCAATAATAACATGCAATTGTATGAAATTCCGCGGTCTAGTAATGATAATATTTCATATAAATTCTTATTAGCCTATATTCACAGAATTATACGAATGAGCTATATTCTCAATTTGAATACCAAACTGTCTTGACTCTCTTGAAAACTGAAATTGTTTACGGATACATCAGATAAAATTAAATGAAATACACCAACTTTCGAAGCAGCTGCTCGTCTCAAGAAAATAGGCTAGTATATTTTACTCAAAATTTTATTTGACCTACCTTTAAATAGAATGTCGGAATATTTCCTCCAATCTGAATGTGTAACGTCTTGAAGTAGAATTTGAAGAGTTACAACTGTTCTTCAAATGTCCATCTGATCATGTGTGATGAGATAACTACACTACAGAAATCACAGCTCTCGAGTCATTCAACTGTTCCTTGTGACAACATTTGAGACAGGTATCAGCACATGTTATCAGTCACCAAGTGTCATCTACAGTAGCTATATCAGGCATGACCAAAGTTGTGGTATGTATTTACATGCGGAATAGACTTAGAGTAGGCCTATGCTTATCTTCTGATTTCCAAATGCTTTCAACTCAGAGCTTAACTTGATTGACTTCCGCTGTCCTTGCTTCGGTTGTCATGTTCTGACTGTCGTTGGCTTGATTATGATAAATCTCGACGTGTAATTTGCAAGCGTAGGAAAATAATATTTTACGCTACTTTAATTTACATTTCTTTGATGTTAATACGTGTATTCTTTCGGTCCTAGGTATGGATGGCTGTATGAAAACGACACGCGACATTTTTAACACGGCGCGGTCAAGCTTATGTCTCAGAAATTATACAATCTAGAGCTAAGTGTCATATACCATCGTGTAGAGGATATTATTATTCACGAGATAACATAACAATCACATCCACTGATGACGTCAACACAGCATAGCGAGGGAAAAAATGGTGCCGATTGCAGCTCAGTTTTAGTAAGATCTGCTGTAACTTCAGACTGAGAGGACGTATTTCAATGGTCGCGGCGTTACACTTCTCGGCAGATTTAGTAGAATGCGTTTGAGTCTAAAGAAAGCAGAAAACAGCACAATGGGGTCTGTTGTTGTGACGAGAATTCAAGGCAGTAAGGCACCATGTCACGCCTAAGTATTTTTGACAACGTACATATTATTGAACGCCTAGAAAACGGCGCAAATATTAAGGATATTGATGACAAATTTAAGGTAATATTTATTTATTTACTTCTTTACTTATTTACACTTTACGTTTTTACTCATATCTCCTACTTCTTTACTTATTTATCTATTCATTCTTTCTTTCTTTCTTTCTTTCTTTCGCTCGCTCGCTCGCTCACTCACTCACTCACTTACTAACTTACTTATGTATTCATGAATTCGTTTATTTATTTATTTACTTATTTTTATTTGCGTAGACTATGTATGTGTATTTTTCATGTTTTATTTATTTGTGTTTTTATGCGTTTATTTGTTTACTTATTCTTTTTCTTATTTAGTTATTTACTTATATATATATATATATATATATATATTTGTATATTCATTTATTTACTTATTTACTTATCTATTTATTTATTATTATGTTTTATAAATAGATAGACCTATCTGTGGAAACATTCTTTACTTTGCAAATCAAGATTTCAGGTATAACTCCCTGTAAAGTTGATTTGAATAATTTCGAGGGAAAAATTGTTCCGGAGCAGGGTATCGAACCCGGGACCTTTGGTTTGACGTACCAACGCTCTACCACTGAGCTACTCGGGAACTCTAACCGACACCGATCCAATTTTTCCCTCTATATCCACAGACCTCAAAGTGGGCCCACTTTGAGGTCTGTGGATATAGAGGAAAAAATTGGATCGGTGTCGGTTAGAGTTCCCGAGTAGCTCAGTGGTAGAGCGTTGGTACGTCAAACCAAAGGTCCCGGGTTCGATACCCTGCTCCGGAACAATTTTTCCCTCGAAATTATTAATTCTTTACTTTGGCTACAATATATGGTACTTCTACCCCTGCTTGCAATCTGTGAGTAAACTGTGAATGATGTTGGACCTATTACCCATATATCAGTATGGCACATTCTGCATGAAATTAAACATCGTTTAGCATAACCTACAATTTTTGACACATGTCCGTTTTTAATGGTGTACTACTAGATGAGAGGATAGCAACTTTTTCAGGTCATATAAGGACCACCCCAATAATATATAAGGTAGCGCGGTCGGGTAAGAGTGCTCTCGTGAATTTTTCATAGTTAGTATGCTTACTGCAAAATTGGCTTGCATTACTCCACTGAGTATAGATTATTGACAAGGTTGAAATATACATTGGTCGAGCCGCAGAAGAATCTCTATTTAGAAAGGTGTGTAAACGTTTTGTTTGAAATCACATGTAATTTTTTCAAAAGGAAACTTGAGCTTTTTACAGAGTTATGTCAGTTAGAAGGAACATGTTGACATTAAAATGAAGTCCTATTTGTAGCAATGATGTGGCATGAACTGATGTCCTATGTCCTTACTGTGCTGCTCCTTAGTAACACATTCTTATACTGACTCGATGTATTTTCATTGTTTCATTTTTCTTATCACTTTCACGTAGTTCTACGTAATGAATGAATGAATAAAGAGAAAGGGTATTGGGAGGCTAAACTTTATAGGTACGCGAAAACACGGCCTTGCAAGGAAGTTCCGGCTGTGAAAACTATGCAATATAGTACTGTAGTGTACAGTTGTCAAAAAAAAAAAAAAAAAAAAGTGGCCGCACTCGTGAACAGCGAATATTTTCAAAGTCCACTTCGGGTCGCGGCGATGTTACACGATGCTTGTGCTTGTACAAGCAGTTCCGGAACTATGAAAGTGTTCCATATTTGCGCCTCGTAGACCAGCGGTAGAGTGCTTGTGTAATGATTCAAAGGTTGTGAGTTCGGGCCTTCTTCAAGTTTTCATTTTATTTTTTAATCGTTCTTTAGCGATGTAAATGATATTCAAGTTATCATTTATATCCAGTTATCGTTCTTTATGGAAATCACGTTATTTAGGCCTATATATTGTTATCGTTCTTTAGAGATATGAATAAAATTCAAATCATCATTTGTATTCTGTTATCGTTTTATAACGATATGAATAATAATAATTATTATTGTATCTCCAATGGGGGTTAGCCCTATTTTACATATGTATGTTAGGGCTATAGTTTTATACACAAAAAAGGATATGCATCAAGAGAAATAGAAAAGGAAGTTAAATTAGCTTACGCGATGTAAACAAAACATAAACAATCCGTAAATTAGGCATTGCGATTGCAAAACAAATATCAGTTATCAATTTGAAATATACAAAAACATTAACAACACACATACGTAACATTTCTATAACACAAATATGCAGCTTTCCGTACCACAAATCATAAATTAATACACCTAGTCACACAAACACAATCAAACTATAATTACGACATTGCGACGACATCAAGCATCCCATAACTGACTCACATACATAACAAATCAAGCATCCGTTACAACACATACACTTCAACTTAGTAACCACACTTTTAAAAGTTACAAATTTGGCTCCAAGAAGAATAAATAGGACACTGTTACTAATTACTATTCTTCTACAATTTCTTAAATACATCTGTAATAAATCTGTGAAATTCCGATATGAATAATATTCACGTTTTTTATATTGTTATCGTTCTTTAGCGATATAAATAATATTCAAGTTATCATTTATATTCTATTTTCCTTCATTAGCATTATAAAACAATATTCAAGTTATTTATATTGTTATTGTTCTTTCGCAATATAAATAATCTGTATTTTATGTAAGTAATTACTATAACACAAATAACCATCTTTCTTTGTAAAATAGGTTATTTTATTTAGATAATTAAATACGTATTATATAATATCTTATATTAATTAAACAAACCGATATTTATCATTCATATTGTGTTGTCGTTCTTTAGTGATACGGTATAAATAATATTCAAGTTATTTATATTGTAATCGTTCTTTAGCGATATAAATAACATAAATTTAATATTAGGTTTGGAAAAATCCAGTTGCATAATACTATTAGTTTTTCTTTTTATATTATTACATTATACTATCTTGAACCCCAATAAAATGAAAAGGAGTAACGAGGAATTGAACCTGAGTCGTTGAAATCTAAATTCCGACGTTCGTCCGCTGAGCTACGAGGGCAAAAGTGTGGAAACATTTTCGGAAAAATTGACCCAATCACACTCTAAGATTTTCTGATTATTCGTAGAAGCTAGTTCAGGATGCGGGGGGCAAAGGCTAATTGGGATTTCCCGATCTCTGATAGAGTCAAACATCCTGATAGAATTAATATTTAACCCTTGCCGTGACTTTCGTTGAAGTCCGGAGGGCCCAATTAGTAAAATCCACTCTCCTCATCTTCACGCTTGGGCCCTCTGGAATTTAATAAGGTGCGGAAGAGATAGTGGTGTGCGGAAAGCAACGGGATGTTACCGCACTTAGGCCTATCCTTCCCAAGAAAAACTGCAAACATGAACAAAGGAAGCTTTTAATAGAAGAAGAAGAAGAAGGATCTTATGCGGACCTCTGGAAAAAGAACTAAGGAAGAGACTAGTGAAGTGCTTTGTGTGGAGTGTGTCATTGTATGGGGAAGGAACATGAACATTACGACGAAATGAAGAGAAACGAATTGAAGCATTTGAAATGTGGATGTGGAGAAGAACGATGCGTGTGAAGTGGACAGACAGAATAAGAAAAAAAATTGTGTTTGAAAAAGTGAGTGAAGAAAGAATGATGCTGAAACTGATTAGAAACAGAAAAAGGAATTGGTTGGGTCTCTGGTTGAAAAGAATAATAGACGACATTAGGATATGTGGATCATATTCGGAGACTAAGAGGAAGACAGAAAATAGGAAAGATTGGAGATTGCTGGGTTTGCAATAAAAGACCTGCCCATGGACAGAACACGTATGTATGTATGTTCGGAATGCCTGGAATATCGTGTCTAAGAACAGTCGCTATTTGCAAAGACTAGTCAATTCCATGCCCAATCGACTGCAAGATGATCGAGATAAGAGGAAGATAGACTAAATATTGAATTGTGGCTTTTTGTTTTGTTTTTTGAACGCTTAATTGCTTGAATGTTTTAAGGCCGACGCCAGTAAATTTGTTTTGTTTATGCCACGAAAGATATTTTATTGAGAATAATTTTTTTTTTTCCATTTGCAGCCACGATATCATAATGATAAAGTCATGGCATAATATGTTAATGAACCTGATGTTAATTACTAAAATAATCGTGAAAGAGAAAGGAGCCATTATGTATAGTTTGTCTCTCTCAAAAACAGAACAAAAAAGGACATAAAAAGCACGAGGTTGTAGTCGAACGCAGGACCTCATGAATAAGAGGCCTGAACTCTACCATTATGCTATCGAATAACACATAGTATACTTCAATTATAACTGTAGATATCAGGCAACGTGGTCCAACAACATGTAACATCGCCTGTCTCCGAATTGTAGCGAAGATACCCGAAGGGAACTTTGTTTCAGGAGAGCAGCCACTTTTTCTTTTGACAGCTGTACATCAGTAAAGCTATGCACCTGTCGAATACTGTCGCATCTGTACGTAGGTTTACGTAAAGTTATGGAGCATAGTAAAGCTATGCACCTGTGTTTTTTTTTTTCATTCATCTGATGATGTCATATCCGAATACCGAGACATCAGCGCTAATTATCTGCAGAAATTTTCGTGGTAACTTACTTTAAAATACATTCGCCATAAGAATGCAATATCTCTTACGTTAGTTACCTCTGTCCCGCATACTGGTATTGTTAGGTGTACTGTATATTTGACTTCTTTCATTTCTGGAGGTGAAGAAAGAAAATTACAATATTTCGGAGATCAGCTCTATCTTCCCATTTTTATCATCTGAAGACGAAATAAAGCCGTTCACTAGCAATGGAAAAATTTCAATCTACACTTCTCCTAAACAATCCACGATTGCCTTCTCCCTCATATAATTCTCCTGAAGATGCTGCTCAGTTAGCGCTTTCCAATGATGATGAAAATCACAGTGAATCATAAAGGAACGGTGAATACTGAGAAAGGAATAAACCCGTTCCAACATAGATTTTGACGATAACACACTTCACTTGGACTCGTCGATATCTGAACTCGAGTCTCTAGTAAGGAAAGCTGATATTAGTATTATAAATAAAGGAAATTAAATTCTATTTTATTAGCTGTTCATCATCATCATCATCATCATCATCATCATCATCATCATCATCATCATCATCATCATCTATCGAATGTTAGACTGAGGCCTGTTCTGGCTCATCGCTTTCCTTCTCGGGCGCCATGTTTTTCTTTCATCTTTCGGTTAGTGATTTAAAGCTAGTTTGTCAATGTTCAATTCCCAACAGATGTAAATTCCAGTGATTATTCTCTTCATTATCTAGCGAATAATTATTAAAATTAATCAAACAATTTCATTTATTTCATGTAAATTTGTATGCCACTTTATTGTTCAAAATATGTTAATTTCTGTTGCTCGTATTTCATTCCTTCCCTTTTCTAATTCCACCCACGTTACTGATCAATATAAAAGGAATGTTGGAGCCAATTTCTTTAATCAAAATTGTTCCTTTTTCTACATATTATATTTCTTTTCATGTTACTAACCATTACGATAATTTAGCCAATAATTAGACATGATATAACATATTATGTTAGCGTCAAAACCCGAAATCCCTCAAAACCAGTTTCAACATGTAAAAAAACAGTACAAACTAACAGAATCATGAAGAAAAAGCGTATATACAAGTCTACTAAAAGCCTAAACAAACCAAATCTAACCTGTCACTGATTCTACATCTTACGGAAACTCGCTTTCTAGCTACTTTTATTTAAACTAATAGGCTTAAATATTAACCTATTGGACCAGAATTTCACCCACATTAATTAATCTTAAGCCAGGGAGAGTTGATTGGATGGGGGGAGGGAGATATTTTAAAACTTGAAAACTTAGGACAGTCCTATATATATATATATATATATATATATATATATATATATATATATATATCTTCTTTTGCAAAATCATATTAAATATAAAATAACCACATTTAATAAATTGTAACAAATAAGGTTTTTGAAGCAGGTTAAGTAGAGGAAGTTGACACGCACCGCCCCTTTTTAATTTGAATAATTTGTATAAATAATACTTTTACCATGCCGTCAAATGTACGGTGTCCCTGGAAAAGAATGAGACGATTGAATATTCCTAAGTCTCATATGTAAGACACTGCGCATGATCGGAAACCAGAGCACTGATACACAAGATAACGAATATTGAGTTACTTAAATTCAGGTTATTTGGTTTGTTACTAGCATCGTTCCGAAATTCACTTCAAAAATTGCAAAAAATATGATAATATTACGTAAATAAAAGATAAATATATACATAAATCATGTAGTTAAATCTACCATGGACCGTCATGAGTAGATCGACACTCCGCACAGAAAGGAAAGTGTTCGTGTCGTTTCAATAGCTCATACGCTAAGACTTCTGCATGTTGTGTAGAAGAGAGCGAGTTCGATTCTTAGCCTACATCAACGATTATTTTTGTCTAAATAACGTTAAAATAGAGCTTTACAAAGTCCTCAGATTAAGTGTTAATGATCGCAGACAATACAAAATTACTTAATTACTTACTTACTTACTGGCTTTTAAGGAACCCGGAGGTTCATTGCCGCCCTCACATAAGCCCGCCATTGGTCCCTATCCAGAACAAAATTAATCCATTCTCTATCATCATATCCCACCTCCCTTAAATCGATTTTAATATTATCTTCCTATCTATGTCTCGGCCTCTCTAAAGATCTTTTTCCCTCCGATCTCCCAACTAACACTCTATATGCATTTCTGGATTCGCCCATACGTGCTACATGCCCTGCCCATCTCAAACGTCTGGATATAATGTTCCTAATTATGTCAGGTGAAGAATACAATGAGTGCAGTTCTGTGTTGTGTAACTTTCTCCATTCTCCTGTAACTTCATCCCTCTTAGCCCCAAATATTTTCCTAAGCACCTTATTCTCAAACACCCTTAACCTATGTTCCTCTCTCAAAGTGAGAGTCCAAGTTCCACAACCATACGAAACAACCGGTAATATAACTGTTTTATAAACTCTAACTTTCACATTTTTCGACAGCAGACTGGATGATAAAAGTTTCTCAGCCGAATATTAACAGGCATTTCCCATATTTATTCTGTGTTTAATTTCCTCCCGAGTATCATTTATATTTGTTACTGTTGCTCCCAGATATTTGAACTTCTCCACCTCTTCAAAAGATAAATCTCCCATTTTTATATTTCCATTTTCGTACAATATTCTGGTCACGAGACATAATAATATACTTTGTCTTTTCGGGATTTACTTCCAAACCTATCTCTTTACTTGCTTCCAGTAAAATTCCCGTGTTTTCCCTAATCGTTTGTGGATTTTCTCCTAAGATATTCACGTCATCCGCATAGACAAGCAGCTGATGTAACCCGTTCAATTCCAAACCCTCTCTGTTACCCTGGACTTTCCTAATGGCATATTCTAAAGCGAAGTTAAAAAGTAAAGGTGATAGTGCATCTCCTTGCTTTAACCCACAGTGAATTGGAAACGCATCTGACAGAAACTGACCTAAACGAACTCTACTGTATGTTTCACTGAGACACATTTTAAATAATCGAACTAGTTTCTTGGGAATATCAAATCCAATAAGAATATCATATAAAACTTCTCTCTTAACCGAGTCTTATGCCTTTTTGAAATCCATGAATAACTGATGCACTGTACACTTATACTTCCATTTTTTTCTCCATTATCTGTCGAATACAAAATATCTGGTCAATAGTTGATCTATTACGCCTAGAACCACATTGATGATCCCCAATAATTTCATCTACATATGGAGTTAATCTTCTCAAAAGAATAGTGGAAAACATTTTGTATGACGTCAACAAAAGTGATATTCCTCGAAAGTTACTACAGTTAGTCTTGTCCCCCTTCTTAAAGATAGGTACGATTATGGACTCCTTCCATTGTTCTGGTACAATTTCCTTTTCCCAAATAGCAAGTACAAGTTTATATATTTCGTTAGATAATGTACTTCCACACTCTTGTATTAATTCTGCTGGAATATGATCGATACCTGGAGACTTTCTTTTTTCAGATTTTCTATCGCAATTTCGACTTCATAAAGTGTGGGTTCGGGTGTAAATGGCTCAGCTGTTTGTATTTCAATTTCGTCCCGATCATTTTTATTTGGCCTACGTATATTTAGTAGTTGTCCAACATAGTTTTTCCATCTGTTCAGGATTGAATGAGCGTCTGCAAGCAAGTCACCATTCTCATTCTTGATCACGTTTACCCTTGCCTGATAACCATTCTTGAATTCCTTTTGTCGTTATATAAATCTCTAATGTTTTTATTTTTACTATTTGTTTCTACTTGATTCAATTTTTCCTTCAGGTATTCTCTCTTTTTATTCCTAAGTGCACGATTTGCTTCGCGTCTTATATTGAAATAATTATCTCTATTCACCTCAACTGGATCCTATAAGAATCTCAATTTTGCCTGTTTCCTTCTTTCTACTACCATGCAACAATCTTCATCAAACCACGGTTTCTTTTTCTTAGTTTCATAATAACCTATGCTCTGTTCAGCTGCAATTTTGATATTATCTCGGATATTTTCCCCGTGCTATTCACATCTAACTCTTTCTCAACATCGTCGGAACTTGCTAATACGGCAAACCTGTTTGAAATTTCGATCTGATAATGTTGCTTAGTTTCCTCGTCCTTTAATTTCGGAATACTGATTCTTCTAATATTCACTTGTTGTTCTACTCGCTTGGCTACTGATAGTCTTTCTCTTAATTCTCCAATTACCAAATAATGGCCAGAATTACAGTCTGGCCCCGTGAAGGTTAGTATGTCTACTAAACTAGTATGCCTTCTTTTATTTATCAAGATGTGATCTATCTGGTTATTTGTCAATCCATCTGGAGAAGTACAAGTATATTTACGTATATCCTTATGGGGGAATGTTGTACTTTTAACAATTAATTTTTTTGATGTTGCAAAGTTGACTAACCTAACTCCATTGTCATTACTAGATATGTGTAGGCTCTCTTTTCCAATAGTCGGTTTAAAAATATCCTCCCGTCCTACTTTAGCATTGAAATCCCCCAATAAAATATCCATGTGATATCTAGGTAACTGATCAAAAGTCTGTTCCAATTCCTCATAGAAGCTATCCTTTTTATGGACGTCTTTCTCTTCTGTAGGTGCATGAGCTTTTATAACTACGATATCGCACCATCTACCCTTAAGTACTAAATACGATAACCTATCACTGATAAATTCGACCTTTTTTACTGCTGATTTTATTCTTTTATGAATAAAGAATCCTGTTCCTAATTGGTGATTATCGTTTCCTTCCCCATAATACAACAAATAATCTCCTATTTGTTTATGCCATTCCCATCTAACCTAACCTCCTGTACTCCCACAAAGTCTATTCTATATCTAGCTAGTTCTTTTGCTACTAATGTTACCCCTCCTGTTCTATATAGACTTGTAACATTCCAAGTAGCAAATCTCAAAACCTTATTCCTTTGCTGTGGTCATGCCAGAGAATCAGTCCCATTCCGAGGCTTATTTGAAGGATTCGTAACAAGCTGTTTTTTTTACGGTGAAGGGTAGTTAGCCCTTCGCCCAACACCCAAGCTGGAGGACCACCCCTCATCGGCTGTCCGCGACTGCTTATTCAATATATTCACAGCTACACTCCATATCTGATGGCCGTCACCTTGATCCGCAACCTGAGGACGCGCCCTGCCGTGGTGATAGGTACCCACAATACATGAACAAAATTTAAGTTGTAATATTATAAACATTAATCTAATGAATGCATTTATATACACATATATATACAATGTAAATGCATATATATTAAAAACTAACAATTAAAATGAAATTGAAAATATTCCTAAGCCACACAGACAAACGTTTACAATGGTTTAGAGTCTTTAGGATATGTCATTTGCTGAGTAATTATTACAATATTTTATTATTAGCTTTCCCATATGTGGAAGAAATGCACTCGCACAAAACAATTTTTGTTAAAAGTGTGGCTTTGGATTATTTCATTCTCACCCCTTCAGCTGATTTTAACTATTTTATCTACGTGTCTCCAATAGTGTTTAATTTAATGTGCATTCAATTTTATTCATGTCATGATTGAATGAAAAACACTGTTGCAGTTATTGAATAATTACATATATTAATTATTAAATGTAGCTTTTAAGTAGCCCTAACTAATTGCAGTATCTTTTGCAAAATCTTGAATGTTTAAGTTGTCAATAAAACTTCTGTACTATATATTATAAGACGTCAAAAGAATTTGCAATAGATTTGGGATCCTCTACTTTATGATTGGTTATAATGAAAAAATATTTTCTTTCTTAGGATATCTACAATTTTAACTTTAATAATATTCCCAATAGCTTTAATTGCATTATCTGAATTTTAGTACTTTTCTATTCAAATATATTCTATTTCCCTCTTTCATAATTTTTGATACATTACATTGTACTTCTTGTAGTATTTAAGAACATGAGGATCATTACATTGCAACTCATTACATGTAGATTCTTCTTTTTAATACATGAGATTTTTAAGTCCTTGCGTTTTTACTTTTAATTCTTTTCACAATATTGAGTGGAGAACATCCACTGAAATGATTCTCAAATTAAGTAAAAATACAATACATTTACTTTTAATATCAGTAGTACCAGAATCATATACGTTTTTCCAAGACTCATCTTGTAGAATAAATTTAAATAATCACTATATACAGCATTTATGACCCTTTTTTAATTTTTAAATTAACATTTTGAAATTGTTCTGTGACAATGGAAACAGGATTTGTTTGTCATGTTCAGACAAGCCATTAATTATTATAGGTCCTGTCGAATAGGAATTCAGTCTAATTTTGTGTACAAAACTTCTATTAGTGGCTGTGATACGTCAGCTTGTATGCTGGTGGGAAAATTAATCTACGACTAAGGTTTCCAGTTTCAAAAAGTGAATTTAATTTACTTTTACAGAAAACTTTCGAGAGATTATCTATGTTTATGTCACTACAGATCACAAATTACATGTGAGATTTCTAAAGTCTTTTCTTTACAAATTTAATGTTGGCTATAAATATTAATAAATAATGTAAGAAATAGGAATGATTGCAGTTCGAAGTCTGATTTACATTATAAAAAGCAAGATGTTATATTCCACGGCAAGATTCGAACTTTAGATGTTTTCTTTTGTCGTCCAACGCACAAGCACGGACCTATTCAATCCTTATGTTAATAACCTGCAATTTAGCTGTAGCAAGTAGTGTGACAACTTGGGCTTTGTTTACTTAATGTAATTATATTTAATTTGATTAGTTTCGCAACAATTGGACTTCCTGTTATATCCTGTTATTTAAATATTTAATTTAGGGTTGATTTATTAACTCTTACTGTGCAAGATGCCCCTTATTTCAATAATTCTGTATAACGTTAAATATTCATTGTCTACACTAAAGTATTATCGTCATCCCTCATTTCGTATTGTAATGGCGAACTGACGTGACATGAGACAGCGAGTTACAGCTCTAGTTGAGCCTGGATATGGGGCTAGATCTGCTGGCCGTTTCGTAGGTGTTCCTGGAAGTACAGCCGCGAGGTGGGTTCATCGTTACCAAAATTTAGGGGAGATCGAAAATCACCCAATTCCTGGGCGTCCGCGGATTTTTTCATTGGAAGAGGATACTCTCTTATTCGAAACAGTTCTACGAGACCCCTTTCGGACTGCTAACGAAATAAGAGCAGCATCAAACTTTCCCTGTTCTTCACAGACTGTGAAGGAACCGCGGTATTAGGAGCCGGAGGACTACACAAATGGAAATATTGAGGGAAGCACAAGCTGTCGAGCGTCTTGCCTTCTCTACCAATCAAGTGGATTTCGATTGGAGAAATTTAATTTTCTCCGACGAAACAACCATCTCGAGTGATTACGAAGGTCCTGTCCGTGTCTATCGTGAGGATGGTCTCGGACATGATCAACGCTATGTGCACCGACGTGAAAGATCGGGGCGCTTTAGCATATCGTGTTGGGGGTGGATGTCTTACGATTGACCTGGCGTTATAGAACTCATCGATGGCCGGTTTAATGCGAGCACATTCTGAAAAATATATTCCTTCCTTCTGCCCGAGAACGTTTTCCCGAAGGAACATTGCTGTTCCAGCAGGATAATCATCCCGTGCACTATGCCGCAAGCATTCAAAGATGGTTTCAAAGGAGACCCGAGATCGACATCATTAATTGGTCTCCGAAGTCACCTAATTTGAATTTCATCGAAAATTTATGGACGGAATTGAAGAAGAGAAGGATAGCCACCTATGCCCAACGACGCCGTCGAAATCGAGACGAATTGTGGGATCAAGTTGTTGACACCTGGGAAGATCTCGCCGGGGATCAGAACGTATTCCACAAACTCATGACATCCATGCCGGATCGACTTAGATCTGTGATAGAAGCTCATGGCAAGTGGACAAGATTTTAAGTTAACAGGTCTGTTTTTGTTTCTTATGATTTTTGTTTGAGAAAGAATACTTTTAACTTCCAAGTAAGATTTTTTTGACGCGGTTCAGCCCACTTATAAGACCCAGAAATTGGGCATAAATTATTTCATATTTTTCGACAAAATTACTGTCGAAGAACTCTGAAGAAATTAATTACACCCCAATAAAAAAAAGTTTCACCTGGGATCGAACACGAGACTTTTCGGTTATACAGTGGTACCGACACGCTACTATATGAGCTACCGAGACAAGACACTGACAGCAGCAGTCCAGAATGTAGATCCTATACCATGCATTTGCCATTCGGTACAGAGAAGTAATGATATTTTGTGATCCGATCTATGTTGTGAAATCGTGGCCTTAAATGGCTGTCTTATTCGTGATCCTTATTCTGGTCCTTGTCCTTGTTGTGGTCTTTGTAACAATTCTTGCTGTATTTTCATGGTACTTATTGTTACGTCGATATCGAGTGAACCGCGCTATAGAACTTTAACTTCCGACGAACAAGAGTCGTCTCATTCTTTTTCAGGGTAACTGTACGATAGGGTCGATAGTCTCATGGGTGAGGTGGAACAAATGAAACACTCAGCATAAGTAATAAACTATCTGTTTACATTTATTTGATAACACTTCCGGTAATAAGAAACTGAACAAAATGGATGCAGGGGGAATAAAATCAACTATAACTTTACTAATCCTTCGGGACTGGCTTGCCAATTACTCGTCTCTTAACTGGCATTCCCCATTAGACACAAGTGACACAATCTGTAATAACAGATTATAAGTATAAGTTAATTGGTAGACAACACTATAATTCTTAAATGCGGCAGGAAGTGCCAATATGAAGGTAAACACAACTAACATAAAATATGCAATTGGCGAAATGCAGCGGATACTTTAAACAAAAGTGAATTACATAATTCTTTGTATGAAAGCAAATATACTTATGGTACTTAAAAGAAACATACAATTACTGATGTAGAAAAACCTGTTATGATCGTAGGCAGACCAGTCTCGAAACCAACCAACAATGGTCTCTCTCCAACCATCATGCCACCATCATCACACAACTCTAACACTCCACAGCCCGGCCACGCTTCCACACGTAGTTAGAGATAATCCCAGATCGAGTCCTGACTACAGCAGATCTTTCATCACAGGTCATCGCCAAAAAAAAGCTAGCTCTCAATGGTCGAGAGTGGTAGTAGAGCTTTTATGACCTCGGCAGGTAACGAGGAAGATTTCAGCAGCGTGGTGGTTCTTCTTATGATCCTGTTAGTGGGATCACGTGTCAGTTTCCTGTAGAGCAAAATCCGGAGTCATCTACGACAGGTTAAAGACAGTCAGGGCCTAAAGACACCAGGGATTTACAAGATTTCATGTGAGTGTGGCGAAGTATACATAGGGCAGACTGGCCGCGCAATAGAAGACAGAATCAAAGAGCATAAGAGGAACCTGAGACTTTATTACCCGGAAAAATACGCAGTGGCGCAACACAGCATAGAAACGGAGCATAAAATATTGTTTGACCATACCAAGGTCATTAACAAATCAAGCCACTTCTGGGATCGTACAATCAGGGAGGCCATAGAGATTAAGCTAGAGAAAAACAACTTTACCAGAGACGGTGAACTGCAGCTCAGTCAGGCATGGACACCGGCCTTGGACCAGCTTAGACCCTCTTACAATCAAGGTCACGAAGATCAAGGACGGAGGACAGCAACCGATTTCAACCGGTAGGACAGGACTCGTCGTTCGCCAAACTTCACACAAGAATCCCGGGAGGGGCGGAGCTTACGAGGAATGATAATTCCCGGCCCCGGATTGGCCGATCCGCCAATAAATCCCGTATCACCTGAGACAGGCTGACAACTAAATAACCTACGACATTCTGTCCAGACTTAAGACGAGTTCATTGCTGGACTGGCTAGGAACCTGTATGCGGAAGCTCGTGCTAACCCCAACCCGCTCATATCAGGCCTCGGCCAGTATGATGGTAGGTTACGGCGCAGGCACCAGACAGGTCCATTAGCTATACTCTTGAGACAGGAGGACAGGGAGGCTGGCGTTACTCTCAGGTTTTGGTAGCCACGACTCAACCCCATGACACTCCTTGGATAGTGCAACCGCTCTAAAATGACATTGTCTTAACTGGGCTAAACAAAATCTCTCCCTAACGATTACATTTGTTGCTTGATGGAATTATCATAGAGCCAATGGGCTAGTATATATACATCGATTCATAGAGTCATTCCACCTAAAAGCCAACTGGCTAGTCTCTGAAATTGAGACAACTCATCCTGCCTAAGATTTTTCCGTGGTTTTCCTAAGGCGCTAAGATAAATGTCGGGATGAGCCCTAAAAGAAATGGGCCAAGGACCTGCACTCATATTCCCATGAATCTCCCTAATTACTCTAAATTAATTCATAATTACATCTCTCCCCTCTCTACGTAATTGAGCCACCATAAAGCCAAATGGCTGGTCTCTATATTGAGACGATTCAACAAAGCTCATGACAACAACCACCTCCTACATAATAGCCAAATTGGCTAGTCTCTTATATGAGACAACTCATCCTGCCTAAGGTATTCCGTGGTTTTCCTAAGGCGTAAGACATATGTCGGGGTGAGCCCTATAAGAAATGAGCCACGGACTTATATGCCCTTCCCTATATATATTCCCCTTTTCTTGTAAACGACGTATGCCTTAGTTCAGAACCTATAAATAGTCTATTAAATATACGAGGTCACTCAATTAGTCGCAATTTGAAAGGACAGGGAACTCTCAAATTGCAAATTTAGATTTCACGGCGATTCTTCCGACGGCCTTCACATGCCTTGTCATTGAACAACAGATGACAGCGTCTTGCCATCCCAACGGCAAACACCAGCCATCTCCTCCTCGTCCCGTCCCGTGATCACTTGATCAAATCTCCGTTCCCCTCGCGTATGTGGTACCTAAGAGGTTACGTCCATTTTCGGCTTCCCCTTCAAAATTTTCTAGAGCTCCTTCAGTGGAGCAGCGTAACCCGGGATGAGACTAGTGGCCATCAGGCTTGGAGATCACATATTTAGTTTTGTTCAGCCTCCAACCCCTTGCAAGGACGCGTTTTGCGTACCTTTTAAATTCGTCCTCCTAATTCGCTTTCGATTTTTCGATTTCCAGACACAACTTCCCTGAAAATGGCTGCAGAGATAGCAGTTGAAAGCTTGGAACATTCCAAAATTTTAACTCTGCTGATATCCCGTGAAAACAAATTAGCGAACTAACGCCGAGAAAGCCTCAAATCATACATACATCACCTCTACGGGGAGGAAGTATATCATGTCCTTCAGAGATTGGAACAAGGACACAAGAAGAGGGCAAGTTTACTATGTAGATGTCGAGACAAGTGAGTCGTCCCCAAATTTGCTGTCATTAAACATGAGATTCGAACAGTGAAGGCCCAGAGAATATGCAGACGCGCCAGCTTGGCCCTCATAAGGGAGAGTACGGTATTCATCACACATACCTGGAACTCAACAATATCTCACTGGAGCTACTACAGCCGCGCTTATAATGCTACGGGAAGCTACACCCATCCGATCAAGAATGGCTAGACAGGTCACTAACCGCCCAGGACCAGTTGCAGATGAAGAAGATCGGGATTTTTTTCTTAGACGTGAAATGAGCAAGACGTGTCCTGAGGCCTTCTGATTGGCGCACTGGCGAAAGCAGCTACCGCGGACAACCAACCAGATTCCTCAGTGCTACAGCAGGAACCGAGCGCAGCAGCCAAGCAGCTCTCGGCCAGGGAGGCTCGAAGCGCCGACCATCGTACTTCTGTCGGCCAGGCGGCGGACAGCTACGTGATCGGCACTTCTTAAAGAGCAGCCTATTGGTTCCCTTGCCGCTCCGGCGCTCAGCGCGAAGAAAGCCGCGCAGCCTACGGAGGGCTGTGCGCACTAACTTCCCTAGGCCAGGCGGATCCCGGTCGGGGATTGGGTCCTCTCTCGAGGAGACCCCGAGCCGTCCTCGGCCCCTAGGCAGGCTTCCTGCTAGGGAGAGACTCTGTGCCTTTGTGCCGGAGTGACTGACCAGAGGCAGGGCCTTCGAGCTAATTTGCTTTCTGCCCTCAACTCTTCTACTATTGCCCGGCCCTTCTGAGGGCTACGCAAATTTTCGTCCGGCCCTTATCAGGGCCAGCGAAATTAGCGAACCAAACCGACGGTTCCCGGCGGGCAACGCAACGCATGTTGCGATCGGCTAACCGGGCTAGGCTTCGGCGACCGGTCGGGCGTAAATACTGGCCTTCCACGCTTAGTGGGAAAGGGGCCTAGCAGGTTCTTGCACTGCGGACAGCGGGCCGCTTAGGTTCCCCCCCCCCCGACAGGTTCGAATCTCTAATTCGAATGGCTCCTGTTATGAGCAACAAGGCCACTAGCCAAATTAGTGCAGGTGGCGTAAAGCGGTTGCTAGTTTGCACTAGCCAGACAGAGCTCACTACCACCTACTTGCGCGTATCGCGTCCGGCGCAGATTAATCCTCCGCCCAGGCGTCGGAACCTGCGATCGGCTGGTCCTATACGGACGCCGCCTGTCCCGGTTCCCGTTGCGGAGATCCTTGAGCTTCGTCCCAGTACCACCATCCCAGTCCCCTCAGGACTCACTTGAAAGCCCACCCCCCAAGGTAGCTCCCAAGGTAACTGAGGTAACACGTATTGACTTGCCCGGCCCTAGCGGACTGAATAGACATTGTGTTACATTCTTGGCTGATGAAGTGCCGCCGATTCCATCTGGGTCCGGCGCATTTCAGGTAATTAAGGCCAAAATGAAGAAGAAGGTGTCAGCTAAGACTGAACAAGGCGGCAAATCTACCGCTAGTGAGCTCACCAAGAAAGAGAGATCGGCTCTCTCTACTTTGGAGCAATTAAAGGCGGCGACTCTTCAAGTCGTGACCGAGGAGGCAGCACCCCCCGCCGAACTTGAGGCCCCACAGGAGACGGCTGCTGCCCCTCAGATAGATCAGGCTGTTCCCCGCCCACCTTCCCCAGCTCGTACTCACGTGTCGGAGAGTGAGGACGAGGAAGATGATGTTGTGACTGCCCTCACTAGGCGACGTGGTGATATCCCACCCGTTATTATTACGCCAGCCTTCACTGGCTCGCTGGGCTGACTGAGCCTTGAGTTCAAGGCCGAATATGAAACGCTTGGCTTATGCTCGTACCGGGCGCGCGGCGGGACGGCCGTGAAAACTGATTGCGAAAGGGACTACGCAAAAGTCTGCAGGTTCCTGACCGAACGGGGAGTAGCGTACAGCTTGCTGCGCCCCAAGAACGAGAAGCCCCTACGATTCGTATTTAGAGGTATAGATGTTCACACTGATGAGGAGGACATCCAGGGCGACCTGGAATTCCAAGGCATCATCGTCCTGCGAATGACGAGGACGCACTCATCAAGGACAAAGGCCAAACCCCCAATGGTCATTGTCGATGTGGAGAATTCCCCCGAGGGTCGTGATAGGATGAGAGCCTTGCGGTAGTGCTGCATGATGAGGGTCACTGTTGAGGACTATGTCCCCAGCAAGCGCCCGCCTCAATGCAGCAACTGCCAGTGGTACTACCACAAGCAGACTAGCTGCAGAGCGCAGCCCATGTGTCGAATTTGCGCACGCACCTATAGAACTAAAGATTGCCGCAAGCAACACGATGTCTCCGCTACATGCGCACTATGTGGTGGCGCTCACACCGCCAATTACGGAGGGCGTCCTGTAGCACTACAGGTTAGAGATGCCACAGAAGGAACGACGGAGGAGGGCAGAGTTCGAGGAACAGAGGACGCTCCAATACGAGTGGCTCCGGCAACAGCGGGTGGAGCGAGCTGCGAGGCAGCAGGAGCTGTTCCGAGAACAGCAGCCGCAGCCACAAGCTCGCGCCCCTGTGCAGGGGCCTCGTGCGGAGCAACGCACGGAACTCGGGCCGGTCCGCCAACAGCCGCAGCAAACGCAGCACAAGCAGGCGGACATGCCTTCGCTTTTGGATGTGCCAGTTGCCGCGCTTCTGTGGTCCACTGTGGCAGCGACAGCCCCCCAAACTGCTGCCTATAATGTAGGAGCACTTTCCTAGCGCCCTAAGCGCAACAGGGGCAGCAGAAAATCCACCAAGGCTACAACGGTAGAGCCCATCTCCGCCCCTGGCCCACCGGCCCAGCAGGAAGCTATTGCAAGCACCTCGAAAGGCCCGAACGGTCAAGAGGCTACCTTGGACCAAGTCCAGCACTTTGCCGAGGCGTTGCAATTGGCAAACCCCAACCTCCCGCTCGCCCCAATCCTAGAAGGATTAACCAGAGTGATAGTTCTCCTTATGGAGAATCCTATGTCTGCCCTCCCGGAGATATTTAAGCTCCTGACCTCCCTCGTTTCTCTCAATGGCCAGACGAAGTGACGGACTTGCTAGGATGTGTATATGGAACGCCAGGGGCCTTAGACATGATAGACATGAGTTCAGGGCTTTCCTAGACGCTAATAATATAGACGTAGCATTTATAACAGAAACGTTCCTGACACACAAAAGTAAATTTAAGATGCACGGGGGTTAAAGTCTATAGACAAGATAGAGCTTGTAGAAGAGGCGGAGGTGTAGCGGTGTTCGTTCGTTCTTCGATGGCGCACTGTGAGGATCTCCTTCCCCAGCTAGCGGCATTAGAGGCAGTGGCTATTAGAGCCTACATAGGCAGACTCCCCTTTCTGCTTATGGCTGCCTACAATCATCCGGGCACACTAAATGAACGCGATTTAGATATAGTGACGAGTCTATCCGATAGATTTAGATTTAGATTTAGATTTATTTATTTAACCTGGTAGAGATAAGGCCGTCAGGCCTTCTCTGCCCCTCTACCAGGGGATTACAACTATAGCATGAACAATAAGATTACAATTAATATTAAATTTACAATTACAATTACAATAAAAATTAAAGTACGACAAGAATACCTGATTAATGAAAGCTAGACATTTTATCATAGAAGTTAAGAACAAAGAATATTTTTGTATTTACTAAATTACAAATTAAACCTACAATAACAAAATTCTATAGTGATGAAATTACCGGATATTGAGATATTTTGTGGTAGATTAAAAGAACTATTTACAAGAAACCATGTCTGAACGAGTCTCAATTACTGACCAAGTGCCTAGTAAGTTTGCGTTTGAATTGAATTTTATTTCGACAGTCCCTGATGCTAGCAGGTAACGAATTCCAGAGTCTTGGCAGGGCTATTGTGAAAGAGGATGAGTATGAGGAGGTGCGATGGGATGGTATTGTTAGTATTGTTTCATGGCGAGAGCGTGTGTTCAGATTGTGGTGGGAAGAAAGGTAAGTGAAGCGAGACGACAGGTACGAAGGAATAGAAGAGTTCAAGATTTCGAAGAGAAAGAGAAGTGAATGTAAATTTCTTTTCCTATCTAGTTTAAGCCAACCTATTGCTTCCAGGGATGGGGTAATATGATCATATTTACGAACATTGCTTACAAAACGTACACACAAATTATGAGCACGTTGAAGTTTCATTTTGTTGTCGCTGGAAAGGTCAGTCAGTAAAATGTCAGCATAGCCAAATGGGGAAATACAAGGGTCTGCACAAGGGACTTTTTTAAGCAAGAGGGAAGATGAACATTTATCCTTTTTAGCACATGAATAATAGAATATACTTTTCTGCAGGTTTCTGTGATTTGCATGTCCCAGTTGAGATTATTATCCATGTGAATGCCAAGATTTTTTACTGAAGAACTGAAAGGGATATGCATTGTACTTACTTTAACGGGGGAAATGTCGAGGTGCTTTACAGCGTCGATTTGCCGTTTGTGTCCTAATATGATTGCTTGTGTCTTTCCAGGATTGATATTAAGATGGAATTTCTTTGTCCATGTCACAATCGAGTCAATGTCTTTGTTCAATTTATCTATAGCGTCATTTATTCGATCTAAGCGGGAAGAGATGTAGCATTGAAGGTCGTCAGCATACAAGTGATAGTTACAATGCCTTACATGAGATTCGTAGTCGCCGGCGACTTCAACGAGAAGCACGCTAGCTGGAACTGTCAACGCCCCAATCGGCAGGGCGATAAGCTTTTTCAAAATTCTACAGGAAAAGCATACGTCGTGATGGCCCCTAGGGAACCCACACACGTACCCGATACTGCAAATCAATTGCCTGACATATTAGACATCGCTCTGGTGAAAGGTCTCACTACTAGAGGGCGACTAACAACCCTGGATGATCTTCCGTCCGACCACCTACCGGTGATAATGGAGATCATGCACCCAGTTGAACTCTCCCCAACCGCTGAGAAATTCAACTACAAGGCTGCAGACTGGGTGTTCTTCCAAGACCAGGAAGCCGCTACGCTTCCACCACTCCCCCCTGAAGTCACTCCGGTAGGGATAGATAGGTCTGTTAGCGACCTGAAGGAGTGCATAAAGAAGGCAATGGTTACTGCAATACCGAAACGGTCTTCACAACTGGGACGAATGCAGCTCCCAGCCTCTATTAGAGAATTATATATATCGCCCGCAATAGAGCAAGAACATTGTGGAAGCGTACTAGGATAGATGAACATAATATAGAAATGAACCGCTTGCGCAGGCGGATCAGTGAGGCGGTCCACGAAACGGTCGTGGATGCTTGGAAATCCAAGGTTGATACGATGGACAGCAGAAACATGTCAGATGTCTGGCGTGTATCTCGAACTCTGTCCAATCCGTCTCAATCCATTCACCCATTAGTAGTCGGTCCAGATGTCACGGCCTTTACTCCTGAGGAGAAGGCTACCGCACTGACAGACGTTCTAGAGTCCACTTTTCAACCCGTTGAACAAAATTTAAATTTGCCCCATGTCAGAGCTGTTGAGGAATCGGTTCGAGTCCTCAGTAGCAGGGACCCGGAAAATGGGATACTACTTACGAACACCCACGAGGTCGTCCATTTCATTCGTCGCCTCGCCCCTCATAAGGCTGCAGGAGCCGAGGGTATCCAAGGAATTATATTGGAGCATCTCCCAAGGTCAGCAATGAAGCGCATAGCAGAGATAATTAATAACATCTTGGCTTCCGGTCACTATCCCATTCCCTGGAAAGAGGCTCATGTAGTTCTCTTTCTAAAGCCCGGAAAGGATAAGACGAATCCAAGCAACGATAGGTCTATTAGTCTCCTCAGTTGTCTCAGCAAACTGGCGAAGCGAGTCATACATAGACGCCTCACTGAAGTAGTGTTGCCCCAAATCAGGAACGAGTAGTTCGGTTTCCACCCTGGTTGTTCCACTACACTCCAGGCACTCTGAATGTCGGAGGATATTACCTGGGCTATGAGCACGAAGCGTGTAGTAGCTGCAGCTTACCTGGGCATCGAGCGAGCATTTGACAATGTTTGGCATGAGGGACTCCTCGTTAAGTTACTGGGCATGGGAGTCCCAGATGGATTGATACCTCCGAGGCCGTACATTCAAAACACGCGTAGGCACTAGTTTCTCCACACCCCGTGAAATTCACGCAGGAGTCCCACAGGGTTCCATTATCGGGCCCATACTTTTCAATATATTCATTAATTACCTCCCGTTCCGCTATATCCACGGCAAAAGTAGTCATCTGTATATGTATGCAGACGACACTGCCCTCTTGGCGATGGGCAAAACCTATAATTACCGTCCCGTAGATTGGAGTCGATCTTAGATCACCTCCAGCCGTGGTTCCACGACTGGAGAATCAAGGTCAATGTAGAGAAATGTCAGGCCATACTCTTTTCACTAAGAGCGAGGCTCGAAGACATACCACCACCACCCACACCTTTCGGACAAGAAATGCCGTGGATGAACCAAATTAAATATTTAGGGATCATTAAGGACTCTCATCTCAACTTCCGAGATCACATCCAATCCCTTCTTCGTAAGGCTAACGGGCTGATAGTTAGACACTATCCCATTCTGGTGGCCTTAACTCTTGACAACCTGAGGGTAGGACTTACCATATATAAGGCCCTCATTCGCTCTGTCATTACCTATGCCGCACCCGCAAGACGGTTTGCGGCAGTGTCCCATCTCCGTAAACTCCAAGTTGTCCAAAACCAGGCGATTCGACTCATTACCCATCTCCCCCGAGTCGCCTCAAGAAGATAGTTCCATGATGAACTAGAGTTGCCAACCATAGACGAGATCATCGCTCGACTGGCTAGGAACCTGTATGCGGAATCTCGTGCTAACCGCAACCCACTCATATCGGACCTGGGCCAGTATGTTCCTAGTTAACGGCGTAGACACCAGACAGGTCCATTAGCTATACAATTGAGACAGGAAGACAGGGAGGCTGGCGTTACTCCCAGGTTTTGGTAGTCACGACTCAACTCCATGAGACTCCTTGGTTAGTGTAACAGCTTTAAAATGACCATGTCTTAACTGGGCTAAACAAAATCCCTCTCTAACAATATCTACTTTTGTTGATCGATAGAACAATCATAGAGCCAATTGGCTAGTATATATCCATCGATTCATAGAGTCATTCAACCTAAGAGCCAACTGGCTAGTCTCTGATATTGAGACAACTCTTACTGCCTAAGTTTTTTCCGTGGTTTTTCTAAGGCGCTAAGACAAATGTCGGGATGAGCCCTAAAAGAAATGTGGCACGGACCTGCACTCATATCCCCATTAATCTCCCATTATACTTTAAATTAATTAACTAATTACGTCTCTCCCCCCTCTTCGTAATTGAGCCATCATATAGCCAAATGGCTTGTCTCAAAATTGAGACGATTCAACAAGGCTCATGACAACAATCACCTCCTACATAATAGCCAAAATGGCTAGTCTCTTATATATGAGACATCTCATCCTGCCTAAGTTTTTCCGTAGTTTTCCTCAGGTGTAAGACAAATGTCGGGATGAGCCTTATTAGAAATGGGCCACGGGCTTATATGCTCTTCCCCATATATATTCCCCCCTTTTTATAAACGATGTATGCCCTAGTTCAGATACTATAAATAGTCTATTAAATATACGAGGTCACACATATAGTCGCAAATTGAAAGGACAGTGACCCCTCAAATTGTAGATTTAGATTTCACGGCGCTTCTACCGACGACCTTCATATGCTTTGTCATCGAACAACAGATGACGGCGACTTGCCATCCTAACGGCAAACACCAGCCAACTCCTCCTCGCCCCGTTCCGTGATCACTTGTCAAATCTCAGTCCCCCTCGCGTATGTGGTACCTAAGAGGTTACGTCCAATTGCAGCTTCCCCTTCAAAATTTTCTAGATCTCCTTCAGAGAAACAGCGTAACCCGGAGTGAGACTAGTGGCCAACAGGCTTGGAGCTCACGTATTTAATTTTGTACAGCCCCCAACCCCTTGCAAGGACGCGTTTTGCATACCTTTTAAATTTTCCTCCCAATTCTCCTTCGATTTTTTCGATTTTTTCCAGCCCCCGTCTTTCTAACAAACAACTTTAAGCCCTGGTTCAGAGTATATAAATTATGAAATACATGTGCAACGTCACACATGTCGCAATGCGTAAGGATAGGGAACTTTTCAATTTGCAGATTAAGAATTCACGGCGTCTCTCCTGGCGGTCTTCACTTGCCTTGTCAACTAACAACAGACGACAGACTCTTCTCGACTCCTCCTGCACTGCGAAATGACAGTTCATATCAATGTGCAAATCTACATCAGCCACATCCTCCCCGTCCCGTCCCGTGATCATTTTGATTACATTTCCATCCCCCTCGCGTTTGTGGTACCTAAGAGGTTACGTCCATTTTCGGTTTTCCCCTTCAAAACTTTCTAGAGCTGCTTGAGTGGAGCAGCGTAACCCGGAGTGAGACTAGTGGCCAACAGGCTTGGAGCTCACATATTTAATTTTGTACAGCCCACAACCCCTTGCAAGAACGCGTTTTGCGTACCTTTTAAATTTTCCTCCCAATTCTCCTTCGATTTTTTCGATTTTTTTTTTCGATTTTTTCCAGCCCCCTTTTTTCTAACAAACAACTTAAAGCCCTAGTTCAGAGTATATAAATTATGAAATACATGTGCAACATGACACATGTCATAATGCGTAAGGACAGGGAACCTTTCAATTTGCAGATTAAGAATTCACGGCGTCTCTCCTGGCGGTCTTCACTTGCCTTGTCATCGAACAACAGACGACAGACTCTCTTCGACTCCTCCTGCACTGCGAAATGACAGTTCATACCAATGTGCAAATCTACACCAGCCATCTCCTCCCCGTCCCGTCCCGTGATCATTTTGATCACATTTTCATGCCTCTCGTGTATGTGATACCTAAGAGGTAACGTCCATTTTCGGTTTTCCCCTTCAAAATTTTCTAGAGCTCCTTCAGTGGAGCAGCGTAACCCGGAGTGAGACTAGTGGCCAAACAGGCTTAGAGCTCATATATTTAGTTTCTTTCAAGCCCCAACCCCTAGCAAGGACACGTTGCGTACCTTCTAAATTTGTCATCCCAATTCTCCTCTCTTTTTTGATTTCGATTTTTCCAGTTCCTGTGCCGCACCATCGCACAGCGCGAAGAAAGCCGCGCAGCTCACTGAGGGCCGTGGACACTATCTTCCCTATGCCAGGCGTATCCCGGTCGGGAATTGGATCCTCTCTAGAGGAGACCCCTAACCGTCCTCGGCCCTTAGGCATGCTTCCTGCTAGGCAGAGACTCAGTGCCTTTGTGCCGGAGTGACTGCCTAAATGCATGGCCTTCGGGCGAATTTGCTTTCTCTCCTCCACTCTTTACTATTGTCCGGCCTTTCTGAGGGCTTAGCAAATTTTCGTCCGGCCCTTATCAGGGCCAGCGAAATTAGCGAAAAAAACCGACGGTCCCCGGCGAACTCCGCAACGCTTATGGTGTACAGCTAACCGCGCTAGGCTTCGGCCACTAGTCGGGCGTAACTGCTGGGCTTCCACCTCTGGTGGGAAAGCGGACCAGCAAATTCTTGCACTGCGGACAGCGGGCCGCTTATGTATCCCTCCTGATTGGAACGACCCTCAAGGTCGAATGGCTCCTGTTAAGAACAACAAAGCCACGAGCCAACCTAATGCAGGTGGCGTAAAGCGGTTGATAGTTTGCACTAGCCAGACAGAGCTCACTACCTCCTACTTGCGCGTGTCGCGTTCTACGCAGATCACTTCTCCGCCCAGGCGTCGGAACCTGCGATCGGCTGGTTCTATACGGACAACGCCTCTCTCGCTCCCCGTCGCCGAAATTCTTGAACTTCGTCCCCTTTTCACCATCCCAGTCCTTTCTGAACTTTCGCGGAAGCCCAACCCCTCAAGGTAGCCCCCAAGTTAACTGTGACACGTCCTGACTTGCCCGGTCCTAGCGGACTGAGAAAGCCAAATAGAGTGAAAACTGATGAAGTGCAGCCGATCCCATCTGAGGCCGGGGCACTTCAGGTCATTAAGGCTAAGAAGAAGAAGAAGGGCTCAGCTAAAACTAAAAAAGGCGGCTTTGTACTGCCAGTGAGCTCACCAAGGAAGAGAGAGCTGCCCTGTCTACTTTGAAGCAATTAGAGACGTCAACTATTCAAGTCGTGACCGAGGTGGCAGCAACCCCCGCCGACCTGAGGCCCCACAGTAGTCGGCTTTTGCCCATGAGGTAGATCAGGCTGTTCCCCGCCCACCTTCCCCAGCTCTTACTCACGTGTCGGAGAGTGAGGACGAGGAAGATGATGTTGAGACTGCCCTCACTAGGCGACGTGGTGATATCCCACACGTTATTATTACGCCAGCCTTCACTGGCTCGCTGGTCCGACTAAGCCTTGAGTTCCAGGCCGAATATGAAACGCTGGGATTATGCTCGTACCGGGCGCACGGCGGGAAGGCCGTGAAAACTGATTGCGAAAGGGACTACGCAAAACTCTGCAGGTTCCTGACCGAACGGGGAGTAACGTACAACTTGCTGCGCCCCAAGAACGAGAAGCCCCTACGATTCGTATTTAGAGGTATAGATGTTCACACTGATGAGGAGGACATCCAGGGCGACCTGGAATTCCAAGGCATCATCGTCCTGCGAATGACGAGTTTGCACTCATCAAGGACAAAGGCCAAACCCCCAATGGTCATTGTCGATGTGGAGAATTCCCCCGAGGGTCGTGATAGGATGAGAACCGTGCGGTAGTGCTGCATGATGAGGGTCACTGTTGAGGACTATGTCCCCAGCAAGCGCCCGCCTCAATGCAGCAACTGCCAGTGGTACTACCACAAGCAGATTAGCAGCAGAGCGAAGCCTACGTGTCGAGCTTGCGCACGCACCTATAGGACTAAAGATTGCCGCAAGCAACACGATGTCTCTGCTACATGCGCACTCTGTGGTGGCGCTCACACCGCCAATTACGGAGGGCGTCCTGTAGCACTACAGGTTAGAGATGCCACTGAAGGAACGACGGAGGAGGGCTGAGCTCGAGGAACAGAGGACGCTCCAATACGAGTGGCTCCGGCAGCAGCGAATAGAGCGAGGTGCGAGGCAGCAGCAACTGTTCTGAGAACAGCAGAAACAATCTCAGGCTCCCCCCCCTTTGCAGGGGCCTCGTGCGGGGTGACGCACGGAACTCTGGCCGGTCCGCCAACAGCCGCAGCAAACGCAGCAGAAGCAGGCGGACATTCCTTCGCACTTGGAGATGCTCGTTGCCGCGCCTCTGTGGTCCACCGTGGAAGAGACAGACCCCCAAAATACTGCCAATAATGCAGGATCTCTTACCCAGCGTCCTAAGCGCAACAGGGGCAGCAGAGAAGCCACCAAGGCTACCACGGTAGAGTCCACCTCCGCCCCTGTCCCACCGGCCCAGCAGGAAGCTGTTGCAAGCACCTCGAGAGGCCCGACTTATCAAGGTGCTACCCTCGACCAAGTCCAGCACTTTGCCGAGGCGTTGCAATTAGCAAACCCTAATCTCCAGCTCGCCTCAAACCTAGAAGGTTTAACGAGAGTGATAGTTCTCCTTATGGAGAATCCTATGTCTGTCCTCCCGGAGATATTTAAGCTCCTAGCCTCCCTCGTTTGTCTTAATGGCCAGATGAAGTGACGGAGTTGCTGTGATGTGTATATGGAACGCCAGGGGCCTTAGACATGATAGACATGAGTTCAGGGCTTTCCTAGACGCTAATAACATAGACGTAGCATTTATAACAGAAACGTTCCTGACACCCCAAGTAAATTTAAGATGCGCTGGGTTTAACATTTATAGACAGGATAGAGCAGGTAGAAGAGGCAGAGGTGTAGCAGTGTTCGTTCGTTCTTTGATGGCGCACTGTGAGTATCGCTTTCCCCAGCTAGCGGCATTAGAGGCAGTGGCTATTAGAGCCTACATAGGCAGACTCCCTTTTCTGCTTATGGCTGCCTATAGTCCTCCGGGCACATTTAATGAACGCGATTTAGATATAGTGACGAGTCTATCCGGTAGACTCGTAGTCGCCGGCGACTTCAACGCGAAGCACGCTTGCTGGAACTGTCAACGCCCCAATCGGCAGGACGATAGGCTTTTTCAAAATTCTACATGAAACGGATACGTCGTGATGGCCTCTAGGGAACCCACACACGTAAAGGATGCTGCGAATCATCTCCCCGATATTTTGGACATCACTCTGGTGAAAGGTCTCATAACTAGAGCGAGACTAACAACCCTGGATGATCTTCCGTCCGACCACCTACCGGTGATAATGGAGATCATGCACCCATTTGAACTCTCCCCAACCGCCGAGAAATTCAACTACAAGGCGGCAGACTGTGTTTTCTTCCAAGACCAGGCAGCCACTACGCTTCCACCACTTCCCCCCCCCCTGAAGTCACTCCGGCAGGGATAGAAAGGTTAGTTAGCGACCTGACGGAGTGCATCATGAAGACAATGGATGCTGCAATACCGAAACGGTCTTCACAACCGGGACGGATGCAGCTCCCAGCCTATATTAGAGACCTGAAGATCGCCCGCAATAGAGCAAGAACATTGTGGAAGCGTACTAGGTTAGATGAGCATAGAATAGAAATGAACCGCTTGCGCAGGTGGATCAGTGAGGCGTTCCACGAAACGGTCGTGGATGCTTGGAAATCCAAGGTTGATACGATGGACAGCAGAAACATGTCAGATGTCTGGCGTGTATCTCGAACTCTGTCCAATCCATCTCAATCAATACATCCATTAGTAGTCGGTCCTTATGTCACGGCCTTTATTCCTGAGGAGAAGGCTACCGCACTGACAGACGTTCTAGAGTCCACTTTTCAACCCGTTGAACAAAATTTAAATTTGCCCCATGTCAGAGCTGTTGAGGAATCGGTTCGAGTCCTCAGTAGCAGGGACCCGGAAAATGGGATACTACTTACGAACACCCACGAGGTCGTCCATTTCATTCGTCGCCTCGCCCCTCATAAGGCTGCAGGAGCCGAGGGTATCCAAGGAATTATATTGGAGCATCTCCCAAGGTCAGCAATGAAGCGCATAGCAGAGATAATTAATAACATCTTGGCTTCCGGTCACTATCCCATTCCCTGGAAAGAGGCTCACGTAGTTCTCTTTCCAAAGCCCGGAAAGGATAAGACGAATCCAAGCAACTATAGGCCTATTAGACTCCTCAGTAGTCTCAGAAAACTGGCGGAGCGGGTCATACATAGACGCCTCACTGAAGTAGTGTTGCCACAAATCATTAACGAGCAGGTTGGTTTCCACCCTGGTCGTTTCACTACACTCCAGGCACTCCGCATGACGGAGGACATTACCTGGGCTATGAGCAAGAAGCGTGTAGTAGCTGCAGTTTACCTGGACATCGAGCGAGCATTCGACAAGGTTTGGCATGAGGGACTCCTCGTTAAGTTACTGGGCATGGGAGTCCCAGATGGAATGGTACACTTCATTTCTAACTACTTTCAAAACCCGTGTAGGCACTAGTTTCTCCATCCCCCGTGAAATTCACACAGGAGTCCCACAGGGTTCCATTATCTGGCCCATACTTTTCAATATATTCATTAATGACCTCCCGTTTCTCTATATCCACGGCAGAAGTAGTCGCCTGTATATCTAGCGTCCTGTAGATTGCAGTCGATCTTAGATCACCTCCAGCCGTGGTTCAACGACTGGAGAATCAAGGTCAATGTAGAGAAATGTCAGGCCATACTCCTTTCACTAATAGCGAGGCTCGAAGACATACCACCACCACCCACACTTTTCGGACAAGAAATGCTGTGGATGAACCAAAGTAAATATATAGGGATCATTATGGACTCTCATCTCACCTTCCGAGATCACATCCAATCCCTTCTTCGTAAGGCCAACAGGCTGATAGTTAGACACTATACCTTTCTGGCGGCCTTAACTCCTGACAACCTGAGGGTAGAACTTACCATGTATAAGGCCCTCATTCGCTCTGTCATTACCTATGCCGCACCGCATGGGGGTTTGCGGCAGTGTCCCATCTCCGTAAACTCCAAGTTATCCAAAACCAGGCGATTCGACTCATTACCCATCTCCCCCGAGTCGCCTCAAGAAGATAGTTCCATGATGAACTAGAGTTGCCAACCATAGACGAGTTCATTGCTCGACTGGCTAGGAACCTGTATGCGGAAGCTCGTGCTAACCGCAACCTGCTCATATCTGACCTCGGCCAGTAAGATCCTAGGTTACGGCGTAGACACCAGGCAGGTCCATTAGCTATACTCTTGAGACAGGAGGACAGGGGGGCTGGCGTTACTCCCAGGTTTTGGTAGTCACGACTCAAGTTCATGAGATTCCTTGGACAGTGCAACCGCTTTGAAATGACCTTGTCTTAACTGGGCTAAACAAAATCCCTCCCTGACTATATCTACATTTTCTGATCAATGGAACTATCATAGAGCCAATTGGCTAGTATATGTGTGTGTATATATATATATATATATATATATATCGGTGCACAGAGTCAATTTACCTAAGAGCCAACTGGCTAGTCTCTGAAATTGAGACAACTCATCCTGCCTAAGGTTGTTCCGTGGTTTTCCTAAGGCGCTAAGACAAATGTCGGGATGAGCCCTAAAAGAAATGGGCCACGGACCTGCACTCATATCCCAATGAACTCCTTAATTACTCTAAATTAATTAATAATTACATCTATCCTAAAGTCATAAATCAGTCGAACTATTACCTAAAAGCCAAATTGGCTAATCTCTTATATTGAGACATCTCATCCTGCCTAAGTTATTTCCATGGTTTTCCTAAGGTGTTAAGACAAATGTCGGGTGAGCCCTAAATGTAATGGGCCACGGACCTATATGCCCTTCCCCATAACCCCCCTTTTTCTACCAAACAACTGAATGCCCTAGTTCAGAGTCTACAAAACTATCAAATACATGTGCAACGTCACTCATGTCGCAATGTGAAAGGACAGGGAACCTTTCAATTTGCAGATTCAGAATTCACGGCGTCTCTCCTGGCGGTCTTCACCTGCCTTGTCATCGAACAAAAGACGACAGAGTCTTCTTGACTCCTCCTGCACTGCGAAATGACACATTTCATATTAATGTGCAAATCTACACCAGCCATCTCCTCCTTGTCCCGTCCCGTGATCATTTTGATCTCATTTCCATCCCCCTCGCGTATGTGGTACCTGAGAGGTTATGTCCATTTTCGGTTTTCCCCTTCAAAATTTTCTAGAGCTCCTTCAGTGGAGCAGCGTAACCCGGAATGAGACTAGTGGCCAACAGGCTTGGAGCTCACATATTTAGTTTCTTACAGCCCCCAACTCCTTGCAAGGACGCGTTTTGCGTACCTTTTAAATTTGTCCTCCAAACTCTCCTCTCTTTTTCGATTTTCGATTTCCAGACACAACTTCCTTGAAGATGGCTGCAGAGATAGCAGTTGAAAGCTTGGAACATTCCAAAATTTTAACTCGGCTGATATCCCGTGAAAACATATTAGCGTTTTTGAAGCAGGTTAAGTAGAGGAAGTTACATATTTATCTGACACCAGCTAGCCATACTTTAATTTTCGAATGGGAAATTGATATTATAAAATTACTAGCGCTTTATAATGACAAGATATAAATTTGTGAAAATTACTACTGTGTAATGAATGTGAAATGGAAAGCTGAACACTCAAAATTATAGATAAAAGAAAGGAATACAACTCTTAAAATTATATTCACTTAAAATTGTTGCACAATTTGTTAGCATAATAAAATGTACATTATTATTATTAATATTATTATTATTATTTTTATTGTTTATATTATTATTATTATTATTATTATTATTATTATTGTTTTATTACTATTTAATATTTTTATAATTACAAATGGGAGGCCGGAGGGAAAAAGACCTTTGCGGAGGCCGCAACGTAGATGGGAGGATAATATTACAATGGATTTGAGGGAGGTGGGATATGATGATAGAGACTGGATTGGTCTTGCTCAGGATAGGGACCGAGGCGGGCTTATGGAGGGTGGCAATGAATCTCCGGGTTCCTTAAAGGCCAGCAAGTAAGCAAGTAAGCAAGTAAGCAAGTGAGTGAGTGAGTGAGTGAGTATAATTACAAATAGTAAATGAAAACCTGACTTAAATTATTTCATAGTAATGCAAAAAATATAGAGTCGCAAACGAACTAACACAGACTCTGGTTAATACTACAGGAGAACTGAAACATAATACCACAAGTCGAAGAATTATTTCAGACTTCTGTATTAACTGTAGGGATATTAGGACTATAAGCTTTCGTTTCATAAATGTGATATCGAAAATTCGAAGTTCTACAGTCTGAACTGGTGCAGCCTATATTTTGCGTTGCATTCCGAGAAGTGTACATGTAATCTTTTATCACTCCAACACTACCTTGTCTGTTTCAACTTATCTCATGTCTCGAAGTGGATAGATACGGTACAAGTTTAAGTAATTCCAATGAGTTACACGAGGTTATTTCAATATTGCTGGGCTTGAAAGAATCTGACAAAAATTAATAGCCTACTAGGCTATGACATTATTCAAACATCATCTCTTTCTTGCCTCTGATTGAGGTTCTGACTGATATGTACATCTCACTTGACGATATGTGTCAGAGGAAGAACAATATTGTTTGTATACATCTGAGGTCTGATCAGTATCATATGTAGCTAATCGGCGATGTATGCAATCTAGACTATCTACTCTGCTAATTAGACCTGTGCATTTTCTTGAAGACGGCCGACCTAGATCGCCGATCAGTCCTCGGCTGTGAAGAAGGCAGCCGGAAATGATTCCGCTTGAGAGAATTTATAACCGGTCGATTGAAACGTTTACTTGGTCGGTTGCGAACGCTCGAGGTTCTTCCACTACAATTACATTACCTTTTAATGCCTCATACCCAAAACAGCCCACCTAAGAAGATTACCATTTGTTTTTATTTCAGGCAGCACGATAAGCAGAAAGTATTTGTACATTTACACAAGGGAACATAATTTTTAAATAACACAATTCTTTAAATGAAATAAGGATTTACATTATCAATAATATTATTCAGCATCCATCTTGTCGAACTCATATTATAGTCCCGACGCTGTTATTTCCGACGTAGCTCCGCCTCTTTGCTTACGTCTTAGAAAATGAAGGCTCTATAAAGTCTAGGTAGGTAGTATCGTTCGCCATTTTTGTTCTTACGTTGCCGAGCTACCATACGAGGAATCTATTTGCCACACCGTTAAACATTATCATGTCGTAGCTCCTATGATAATAAATCAAACGCAATGTAATTCAGCAAATAATTGAGCGGCAAATAACGTCTTCGTGTGCTTTCTGCGAACGCCAACGAAAGAGCTAAAATGGCGGGCGATTATATTAAGTATTTATCGAGCCTTAAGAAATGAATCAGCGAATCACAAGACGCACACGTTTAAATGTAGCCGACCTGCAACGCGGTTGGCTGCCGGAAATTAGAGCGACGGGACTATAGTAACAAGAATGTTTAATGTAGCTTAGTAAATATGTGATTGCATATAAAAAATATTAGAGATTTTGTGATGCGTCTCACATTTCTTCAAAAGAATATATAATATATTTCAGTCACAGAATTTAATAAAAATAAACCAAATCTACATGTTCACTTTCTTCAATATTTTTATAATAATGCATATTAGAAGATGCTTAATCGTAGACAATTATTATTGATGTTGGATCTATTTATGGCAAGTTGGATGCAGATCCTATTATTCTATTATTCTATTATTCCATTATTCCACATCCAACGATCATGTCACGAAATATCAAAGATTGAGCAAACAAAATTCGTGCTGAAATTGTTTCAAAATTAAAAGAATCAATGGAAAAATCGCCATTTGGTTTTAAAATTAATAACATTTGTTCAAAATTATCTAGAATTTTTTCCTTGGTTTCTTTAATGTATCTATTTATATCCTGTGCCATTACAAATAAAATACTGTTACAAAATAATTATTTTAAGTTCCGTTCAACTCGAGGTTAAAGACTAACATATTTTTTAACTTTTTAAATGCTGCTTATACTTTATATTTATATTCTTATAGGAACATAGTTTGTTAAAATTTTACTTTATTTCATCGATTGATTAATTAATTAATTATCATTATTATTTAAATATTTTTGTGAAATTTTTATTCAATCTAATAGCCTGTTTACCTACTAGGTTTACTAATCAGGCGATAGGGCATCAGGCAGTTTAACATTTCCACAGCTCATTCTGTAAAGACAGTTTTCAGTCATCGATACTCTTTAAATCCTCGTGAATCCTCAAAGTATAGTATACTATACTATACTTTATAGATGATTATGATATATTATGTATGTGCAGAGACCCGAAGTGTAGTATAATATACCTGCATTTGTGCCCTAACTATAACCTACAGAATTTTTTGAGCATTTTTCCTCAGGTTTGTGACTTTTTTTTAAGTGTAGAATTATATTGAAATTTAAAGATAAAACAACAAATGTTCCAGGACTCAGGAGGTTAAACGATAGAAACGACCGACGGTCAATCGTGATCCTTCATCGGGCGTTTGCTTTCTGCGGAATCAGGACACGCGGCAGCCAGCCTCCTGCGTATAGTACAGAGCGAGCGTGTATATCATGACTCTCGATCGGTCGTTCTTAATGAAATGCAGAGCTCTAGTGCTAATAATGATCTGTGTTTCATAGGCTGGTGTTTTATCTGAGGAATCTTAAGGCTTTAGTACGACATATGAATTCTTCACCATTTTCAAGCTATACAGAACCTTAAAACAATAATAATATTTTGCACACAGACTTGAACAATGTCACTAGCACATTTTACATAAGCTAACATTGTTAACACAACCATGAGCGAAGAATAATAACTTACCGTCGATGAAAAGAATATGAGCAGCACCAATTGCAATATCATCGCCGCTCTGCAGCCCATCTGAAAAGCTTCTTATTCCACACATATAGGCTAATGGGCGTATCTCTGTTATGAATCTATGTCACTTTCTACTTCAGATTTTCTGTCATGTTTAATGTAAAAGTAATTACGTAGTTATATTTACTCCTTAACAGGTCAGTTCCGTAATTACTTTGTATGTAGAATTCAACGTAACAAAATATACAGTTAGATCTGAAAACATAGTCCAATAGGCCGACATAGAACACGATTAGAGTCGTTTAGGAACACCTCGACACGCTAAGGAAAAATATTAATTTTGGGACAAATTTATGCATATTTTTTCTACTTTTTTCATCTAATATGTATGGATATGTCTTTCGTACATTTCACATAGGGTAAGGTTGCCTATATCGCACCACTTTAGCATTTACAATTTTTATTGAACAATACAGTTTTTAATTTCTGCATTCCTTTACAGAGATACATTCCCAGAACATTTACCTTTCATGTAAAAAAGAATCCTTGAATTTAATTTAATATTTTTTAATTAAAATGACATTTTCGAAATACATGTTAGTGGTGCCATTTAGGCAACTTGTTTCCTAAATAGCACCTGCGGTTTCTTAAATCGCACCTCTTTATCTGTAGGGAACAGGATGAAGGAAAGCTTTTAATATTGAACATATTGAAGAGTATTTGAATGAATAATGTAATAAGTGCAAATTACAAATTATTGAAATTAATGAAAGAGAGTAACGCATCTTCAAATGAAATTGAAAAAAATAGAGCGTAAATTACGTAACATTTAAACTTTCTGAATGCGTTTTTCATTGTTATACATTTGCCATATGCTTCACCAATCAGTTCAGACTGTAAACTGCGTCACCTTTTCTCCACGATTATCTCGAAGCCACCTAAGAACTGCTTCATGATTTAGCTGTCTGAAATGGTTTGAAGATAGAAACATCTAAAGGCTGGGCCTCTTGAGCATTATGACGAGGAAGTTGAAACAGGAAAATACCATTTTCCCGAGATAATCTAACTTCTAAATTTTTGGAATGAGTCGTATAGTTGGACATACACAAGCAGTACTTTTTTCTATGGCAGGTTTGAGTGGCAAATAAAATGTTTGAACTATTCGACAAATACTTCACTGTTGATGTAACCTGACTCAGAGCAAACAAATAACAATCCTGAAGGAGCACCAGCTGATAATGAAGGATGCACTGTTTGACGTTTAAAAATTATCACAGGTGACACAAAATACCTGGTGCGCTTGTACAACACACACTTGTTGTATTAACTTCCTTTTCACCACTTGATATTGCACCCAACTGATACATTCCTACTTCAGTTAAAATTTTTGGGGCTTTCTTTTGTACGGTTAGAATTGCTACAGTTGCTCATATCGCACCGGTGCGAATTAGGAACCTACAAAGTGGTGCGAATTGAGAAACTACGCCATAAGTTATATCCTTCATTCTAGCCTATAATCACCACATGTTCGAAAGTCCTACTAAATTAAATGTTCTTCAATATCTCTTCAAACGAATAGGATCTTAAGATTATGAATTCCTTTGCATACAAATCCGTTATTCAGTTACAAAATGTTAGCTAAATATACATCTACCTGAGCGAGTATATTAGATACACTATCACCACGCTGCAGACACTAAGAAGTGGCAGAAATCAAGTGACAAGGTGGAAGTTCATATGGTAGATTGTAACAATACTACTTGATGCCACACTACTACAGTAATTTGTTTTAAACTAGCAGTGGTGCGATTTAGGAAGCGGTGCGATTTATGCTACTCTACCCTATCTGGAGCCAATGTGATCATTTTATATCACTGTATTTTGATGTTATGTGAGGTTTTATGTCCTCACAACGAGATGGCACTTTTCATATGGTTTTGTATCCATTCCCGCTAGATGACGGTTTCTATATTGTTTGATGTGCATACCCACCAGGTGGTATATTTGTGCTTGCTCTACCGGGTCCGAGATTAACTATCCTAAGTTTAGTTTTGAGACGAGCGATCTGATTCGCCGATTTAAATGTTAACGTATTTTTCTTGCTTTGGTTGCCGAGCTTGCGGATTCAGAGGGAGTTTACTACAGGACGCGTGGTCGGAGATTTCACGCCAGGACGCATTGAGAGAGGGTTGACTACAGGACGCGTGGTCGGAGAGTTCACGACAGGACGCATTGAGAGAGGGTTGACTGCAGGACTCGTGGTCGGAGAGTTCACGCCAGGACGCATTGAGAGAGGGTTGACTACAGGACGCGTGATCGGAGAGTTAACGCCAGGACGCATTGAGAGAGGGTTGACTACAGGACGCGTGGTCGGAGAGTTCACGACAGGACGCGAAGTTGGAGAGTCGACCACAGGACGTGGAGTTGGAGAGTGTCATCTGAACAGTGAACTTCGAGTCTAGAAGCACCTACGCATGGGAACGGGCCGATGTGCCCACTCACGCTGGAGTTCGTGCATCGCTGAGTACACGAAAGCACTTGTATTCGTGAAAACGAAAGTTTTTAGGTGGCTACGTACCGGAACAGATTGGTGTGTCCGGTTAGGGTGGAATCTTTTGGGAGTGAACCACTATAATGGAAAGAAGGCAGCAGTATTTGAGATTGGGAATCACATTTTCGACGGAGTGTCGTGCATGCTGCATGTGTGCTGAGTACGCGGTGTCGGGGACGCCGGAGCTGACTTTGCTACGCAGCGCCGGACATAAGTGGGGTCGTCCATACAGCATGGGGGCACGCTGTATATTGAAGTTAGCTACGCGTTTTGGTGCACGCTGGCGGGGACGCCGGAGTCGAGTTAACCACGGAACGTCACGCACATTAGCTACGAGTTATTTATGGATCCTCGGCTACGTCGTAGTATGTGCTGGCCATGGGACGCTGGGCACGTTGGAATCATGCTGCCAAGTTGTGGACTGCTACTCAGGCTCGAGTGGTACCTTTCAGGTTTAGTGATAGTGCTTATGACATGGAGGTATGTACTCAGTTTTAATGCCAAGGTGAAAGTACGATTACTCCCGTTAATGCGGAAAGAATGTACGCATTTACCGGAAGAACATGTTGGACTCTTATGGCGGAGTTATGCAGGAGAAGAATGGACGTTTTCCCTAGTTGTAGTGTTTGCTAGATTTTGTCAAGACTCATTAATCAGCTCCTCATTCATTTTAGTGTAGTAATGTGTCATAGTTTTATCATTGTTAGTTTTAGTTTTTCATTTAGTATAATAAATTATCATTTAGCTGTTAATGATTTATTATTTATTATTTGCTCGCTCCTATGTAACAATGAGACAAGTCGGAGATGCTTCGTATAGAAGCACGATCCAAGGACCTTTGGGAAATTGAGAACCGGGTAGAATTAGTGAGTGTTTAGATTAACCATTAGAGAGAGAAAGTATGTTTCGAGACGCTACAGTGGAAGTGAGACTAGATGTAGGGTAGAGAAAGGCTTCACACGTCACAGTATTAAAAAAAAATAGAAATTGATGTCTATTGGTCGACGTCTCCCATAAAGGGGAAGACTTCGACATAGTGTGATAAACATAGGAATCACTATAAAACTGAACATTTACAACAAAAATTTTGCTCCTGAAATATTTCTAAATATTTTGTAATACTCCTATTCGCGTTGGTCACATGTGAATTTTTCATCGGTACCATTTTCCACATATGTTTCGTGAAACCATTTTTGGCATTCTGCAACACAGTGAAAACATAGTTTTGTAGACTAGTCATCATAGTAATAGCAACTACACGCAGCATAATTTTTTTTTTTTAACTAGCTACCTCCCCATATACGCCGAACATTAGACTGCTTCCTTCTGTGGGAAAGCCGAACTCCTTTTTGCTATTTAGTCCCCTTCATCTGTTTCCTATAGTTTTCAGATGTTATTAGTCCGAGTCTTACAGTTTTCTTACTCTTTTGCCACCAGATGGAAGTGTTAGCAGCGAAACTGGTGACAGATTTTCAAAGGAAGTATCAGTAGATAAAGAATTTGGCAAGCCTAAATGTTCTTGTACAGATGGAGTCTGTAGTGTCACCATAAATCGTAAATTCTGTATGTGGTTTGTAAAGTATTTTCTGCTCGACCATGCCGAAATGTAATAATTATACACTTGGTAGCAGTCCTTTAATGCATATCGTTAAAGTACACCTATTCATTAAAGTACAGGTTTTCGATTATTCTCGGATATGCAATCGAAAGACAAATAGGGAAATGTCATGGAGGCTGGAAATCCAATACTGTCGCAGAAGGTTATGTTCTGTTGCTGTAATAATTAGCGTTAATTGTAAGTAATATTCAAATAAATTCAATCTGTCATCTTGTTTTTCAATTCTGAATCAATTTCTAGGTTATATCAAGACTAATGTTCTCTAGGTTATATCAAGGTCAGTGATATTCGTGCCTCGGAAAAAATCAATACCTTCGCGTCTGCGCACATCTTACAATTCAGGTCAGTTTTGTTCCTCACTTAACATAACCATAACATGAAAAACTTACGAATAATTTCACGTTAGAAATATGATCGAGCATAAAAAGTCGTATGAAACTTGCCCATAATGGTAATTAAGACACTCGTATGAAAGTTATGCAACGAGCGCAAGCGAGTTTCATAAACAAACATACTTGCGTTTTAATTACTACCATTATAGGCTCGTTGCATAATGTACTATTCAAGGAATACACAGCCTTAATCCTTTTCGACTGTCTTTAATTTTAGTCAATTATTTCCGTATTTCTTATGTTAGGAAATTAAAAAATAACAATACTACTCTTATACATTAGGTACCGTAATTTCCCATATCTATGAACCAGGCACCCAACTATGGTCCAAAACGCATTGTGTATTACTTAGTCTTCCAAGAATTCGGTGTTTGCCATTTAAGGCTCCACTGTGATGGAATTATGTTCCCCATAGATGCTTCTATCTGCCATTCCACGTGGCAATGATATGGATTCTTAACAAGGTCAGTGTGCATCGTTCTATTGAATGTGTGAAGACACGAAATCATTCAGTTTGTGATTATCTGTTTTATTAAGCTCTCCTCTTTAGAACTGATTCGTTATTAATATATGATTCTTTGTACAATTAAACCTGGCTATATAGTGTTTACTTTCACGTAATAATTACACTGGCAGAGGTTAAGGACTCTGCGTGAAAAATGTTTAACCTCAAGGCTAGAAGTCAGTCTTGAACTATGTACCACAATTTTTCGTGGACCATAGTTGCATTTCATTTTGAAATATATGTTTCAATAAAATATGATCAATGTGATTGTTTACTTTTGCAAATACGGTATCTCAGTATATTCGAAAACACAATTTAACACTGTAGTCAAGTAAACAGAGAAACAGGCTGTTCCAGCATTAATGGTACTAGCACGAATGATGGTCCTGTAAAACAAAAACTTCAGGGTAGAAGGAAAACAATCGTCCCTGTGAGTGACTATGAGAGCGATGAAATTGAATTGGATACAGATTATGATTCAATTTCAGAATTACAAGAGAATTGGAGATTCAAAGGATCGAAATAAGCCTAATGAATGTAGTTCTCAGTACGATAAATAAACATTATCAGTGAATTTATCTGCATAATAATTTGCTAAGAATGTGTTAGTTTATTTTGATATCGTACTTTTGTTCTTTGATATACACTCACCTGCAAAAGAACCGGGCCAACTACATTTTCTTTAAAATTGTTGAAAAGTGTAGGATTTTTAAATAACTGTTGGTGTGCTGAGGTTCATTTAGTTATTCATTTATTTTGTGATATGTAACACTGTCATACTGAATACGTAATAGCCAACAATGATCTGAAAAGAAGATTCGTTCTTCTTGTAATACTATGTGTAAACTTCTCGGACTCATTTCGAGCTAAGCTGAAGATGTCTACAGACCGGTAAGCTATTTGAGGCAGTATTGGAGTACTACATTGTATACAAATGTCAATAAGTCCTACCGATTCAGCAAAAGTGGTTGCATTGACAGAAGGTGGGAATAGTCAGCGTTATGTGGCTGCAGTTCTTGGGATTCCTCGATCGACCGTACAACGAGTGTACCATCGCTTTAGAGAGACAGGAGGTTATTTCCGGAGACCCGGTTCAGGGAGAAAACGAGTAACTTCGGCTCGTGTCGATCATTTTATTGTCCTAAACATATTAAGAAATCGCCATTCCACAGCTATTGAGACCAGAAGAGCCTTCCAGAAAATAAGACAAGTTAACGTGAGTGAGAGAACTATAAGAGGACGTCTGGATGAATGTGGGCTGATTCCAGAAGACCAGCTAAAGGCCCAGAATTGCTCTAGCAACATGTTGAACGATTACGTTTTGCTCACAGTAATGCTAATTGGAACCTGTGGGAGTGGCGACGAGTGCTCTTCACAGTTGAATGGAGATTTAGTTTACACATGGACGTGAAAGAGTGTGGAGAAGAGAAGGAGAACGTTTTTCTCCATGTTCCTTCAGTTCACGTGTCAGTTTCCAAGGTGGATCAGTAATGGTATGGCGTGGTATTTCGTATGAAGCTCACATAGAACTTCTTTTAATTAATGGAGGTGCTTTGACTGCTCCAAGATAAATCGAAGAATGTCTAATTTAACATATGGTACCATATGCCCCACTTATTGGTGAAACGTTCCTGTTAATGCATCACAATGCACACCCTCATGCTTCAAGAATTGTGGATGAGTTTCTTCACGACGTTAGATTGAATAGGATGGCATGGCCAGCAAGAAGTCCTGATATAAACCCTATTGAACATGTGTGGAGCCTGCTAGGGAAGCAAGTTAGAAGTCGCCTAACTCCTCACAGCAACTTACAGCAGTTCCGAAATGTTCTAAGTAAGGAATGGAATAGAATTGACCAAACTAACATCCAGAATCTGACCGAAGGGTTGATTCGGCGAATGGTAACTGTCATATAGTCACGGGGAGGTAATACCCGCTATTACCAACATCTGGGTGGCCACAAAATCAGTTAAACCTTTGGAAGAAAATTGATGTAATTTGTAAGTTTTTACACCTTTTAATTATATCTATTGTTTGCCGTTGAAAATAATAGCGCAAATGATAATTAACCCTCAAACGGAGTTGTGACTGTTTTGTGACATAAGTGGAGTTGTGGGGTCAAAAACGATACCACTACAAAAGGAGGTATAATATTAATTTTGTTTACTTTTTAAGCTGATGTAATAGGAATTTAAATTATTATTAAGTTTGTTTACATAATTTAAGGTCATATAACTAATATGAGTACAATATAATTATTACTAATTTGTGCAAAACTTTGAAAAACAATAGATCATAACATAATGTAACACCGAAAGTCTGTATGACAATTTTGAGTTAATTTAAAATTATTGTAAAAGATAAAGTTCCATTTTATCATATTTTCTTCATAACCATCACATTCAAATGTAGTAATCACAATAAAAATGCCAGTCTGGTTGCATACTTTACTGTCAAACTGGATTTCCTTTATTCTCCACACTCTCTACATGTGACTGATCGGCAGGCCTGGCAAACTGGACGGTCACAACTAACACAGTACTGGTTTGTCTTCTTCTCTTTTGAAAGAGGACACAGCGCGCAACGTTTTCTTTTCGATTTCTCGCATGTTTCTTCACTCTCCAGCTTACTAGCCATGTAAACCCTAAATTTGCAGTGGCCACGGAAACCTACTAGCATCTCATCTACACAGGCATAAGAACATATATTATAGCAAGGATGAGAGTTTTCAACCATGTTGTGAAAAATATACGACACTGCTGCATATGGATCAATTTCCTTCCATGTTGCTCGTGTTGCAAAATCATCAAAACGCAAGCAATATATCAAAATGTATGTTCGCCTGACACAAAGAATGGCACGGAAAACATCCCTTCCAGTACCATCAGTTGCAAACATGGACTCGAGACTTTCATAGTTTGATTTGAAAACTGCTGTGTAATACAGGAACCCGAAAAGTGCCCTCAGCTCTACTGCATTAGTGTCTCTCAGTTCTGTACGAGTTGTATCAGAAAAATTTGCTCTGTAGGAACTAATTTTCTCATTTGTGTGTACAACAATTTCTGTAATCATGTCTTCTGTAAATAAACATTCCCATACCTGTAAAGGATTGCACGAATTCCCTACATTTTTAGCTTTTCCTTTCACTGTAGGAACTTTCATTACAATATTGTGTGCTGGTGTTCTTCTGTTTCTATTAGGTTCGACAGCCAGCCATTTGCATGCATTCTTACCGTAGAAATTCAATGAAACACCATTTGGTTGGTTACATCTTCATCCACTCCATCCGAGTCGTAATCTTGTTCTGAATCCATGTCATGTTCAGAATTATAGTCCAGTTCATTTTCGACTTCACATTCACTCGCATCATTGCCTTCACTTTCATCTACAATGCTGTTTACAAAGCGTGGAAAACCAGAATCGAACACTGATACACTTTTACGCGCATTAGTAGCCATACTCCACTATGAAAACTAGTTGGATGTACATTGACAAGGTGCAGATACACAACTGAAGTTGTGGGGTCGAAAAGGATACCACTCAATATTTTAGCTATTACTGGAAATAAATAACGGTACCTGCTGGTCAACGACACAGCCAATGGATTAAGCTTGACAAAAGGAAAAGGTACACAAAAGCTTTAGAGAAAGAATGCAACGGTTAAGGAATGTCAGGGGTATACAATTTGCCTGGTATCGAAAAAGATCCCACAACTCCGTTTGAGGGTTAAGTTTTTTTTTTCTGGGAAGCAATGTTTCCTTCATTTTTCATAAAGGATTTTCTGATTCTCACCTCATAAAAAATTGAGAAACCTTAGATAGCCCGGTTTTTTTGCCGGTGAGTGTAGTTGTTCATTATTGCAGAAAAATGACTTTCAGATTTCACTTGTTTATTGAGTGTTCATGTAATTTTTGTACTAATAAAAAGAATCCATGTACTTTTCATTTATTTTTAATATTTCTGTGCTAGATTATGTTTCTACCCTTAAATTAGAAACTCAATGTATTGATTTACGAATAATTACAGCTCCAACTATAGTCCATTCATGCTTTCAAGCATAAATATATGAGTGGACCATAGTTGGGCAACTCAGAATACAACTATGTACCAATGCTTATTATTTTTTTAACTCTTGTAATTAAATAATTTCAAACACGTATGTCAATATTTATTTAATATAAACTTACAAGAGTCCGAAGCCAAAATTTCACTTAATCTGGATGAATAGTACTGAATATACAAAGGAATATGTGACAAATGTGGACCATAGTTAGGGGAAACTACGGTACATAAAATTCATTTTTATAACAAGCTTACATGAAATTATAGTTCCCTGAGTAATACACATTTATCAATTGAATAAGTTACATAATACAAAATTCATACACTTGTCAAGTTTTTGTAAGATGTTCAAGAATTTTAATATTTTAAGACATTATGAAACGCATCTGGGGAATTAATAATGTTGTACGAAGTGAGTTTTAGCCACATTAATATTTACTTGGAGGGTTAAGGGTATAGCGATAAGTGATAAGTAGGGAACGTATTCTGGTCCAAGGCATACGGTGATAAGATTAGTCTTCATAGAGTATATTGACGTGACGTCATGTTTGACGCCTGCCACAGGTAGGACTATCAGGGAACACTTGCATCTTGTTCGTGCTGCAGTTGGCTTTCTATTCATGATTAAAAATCTAGACCTCGCAGACTGTTTACAATGCATTCTAGTGATAAAGATTACCTTTCCTACAATTTAAATTAATTGTTGATTTATTTAATTGGTTTTATGGTAGAGTTAAGGCCAATATTTCTAGATTCAAGCAACAGGTTTATGGCTTCATTCAACAGGCGTACTAGGAGCAAGTCTTGATGGACTTAATGATATTCAGGGGAAAACATGTATACGTGAAATAAGGAATACAATCCTAGTATAGTATACTAGTATAAATACAAAAACACAACATTGACTCAGGCACTGAAAGGGGTAAATGATTATATATTGTTTGTGGATGATGATGTTTTTTTTAATATGGATCATTATTACTATCATAAAATCCAAGGTCAGTTGTATATGACATGTTGTGATGTAGGGTATTTGGCAGTATGGGCTCCACACCAGCCTGTTGTGTATTTCGTTGAGAAGGACTCTTCATGGGAAAAAAACATGCAAATATTGCAGTCATTTTTCATTCATAAATTCGTGCCAGGGTTGCACGAACATAAGAAGTAATAATGTGAATTGACTTACATTAACACCCTTAACAGAAAAAAATGTGGTGAACAAATTTTCAAGTCATTGTAGTTTTCCAAATAAGGATCTGTGAAAGAAAAACCAAATTAGGAAAGAAGCTACACATTTCATTTCACTAGAAACAACACATCCAGGTGTAGACAAATATCTGGCGTCAGGTTGTCATGGCACCAAAAAATTTTTGTATGGTGCCTGAATTTTTTTTATCGAGTTCTAACTTCCCAAGATTTCAGTTTCTTTTAGGCTATGTTGTTTCGACCAATATATAATGTTCACAAAAACAGTCGTAGGAAGAAGTTTAAGTGCGTAATGTGTTTTATTAATTAATTATAATATTGTTTAATGTATTTGTAGTGAATATAGGGGCATTTTACTTCAAGTGTACATGTTTTTCCCTTAAAATCATTAAGTCCATCAGGACTTGCTCCTAGTATGCCTGAAGAATGAAGCCATAAACCTGTTTCTTGAATACATGGGTAAAATGCAGAGTCTTAAAATTTTTAAGTTTTGTGGATATCTGTAATGTCAAACATAATTCTTAATAATACAGGTGAACTATCAAAACCAAATTGAAAACTGCTGTCAAGGCGTTAACAACATGCTTAACTCCACTGTTCTATAGTGCTGGTCTTCTCTAATGTGCCGTTTTACCCCTCTATTTTGACAGCCTCACACACCTACGTGGCGCTCAAAAAAATCCTTAATATCATAAAAGTGGGTTTCTATTACCAAATGTTGCAAGATGATTTTAAATGTGTTACAATGTACAATATATGTATCTGTCGTGACAATTTATTGATTATAGCAACTTATATGGAGCTAAAACAGTTGTTTGGTTTGTTCAGTCTAATGTTTGGTTCAGAAAGATAATTATATTTCGTGCTGTAACTGTGAAATTTAGATCTATAAATATAATTGTTGAAGTTTTGTCAACACCTAATAAACAGGTTAGTATGCAAAGATTTACGACAGTTAAATTTTTTTTCTCTGATGAATAAAGATTTATAATGTTTATCATAAGGAAAGTCTGTATACCTTTTTTTTTTTTTTTTTTTGAGAATGAGAAATTTGGATACATAGCACTTAAGTTACTTACTTACTTACTTACTGGTTTTTAAGGAACCCGGAGGTTCATTGCCGCCCTCACATAAGACCGCCATTGGTCCCTATCCTGAGCAAGATTAATCCAGTCTCTATCATCATATTCACGTCCCTCAAATCCATTTTAATATTATCTTCCTATCTACGTCTCGGCCTCCCAACCAACACTCTATATGCATTTCAGGATTAGCCCATACGTGCTACATACCCTGCCCATCTCAAATGTCTGGATTTAACGTTCCTAATTATGTAAGATGAAGAATACAATGCGTGCATTCTCTGTTGTGTAACTTTCTCCATTCTCCTGTAACTTCATCCCTCTTAGCCCCAAATATTTTCCTAAGCACCTTATTCTCAAACACACTTAACCTATGTTCCTTTCTCAAAGTGAGAGTCCAAGTTTCACAACCATAAAGAACAACCGGTAATATAACTGCTTTATAAACTCTAAATTTCAAATTTTTTGACAGCAGACTGGATGATAAAAGTTTCTTAACCGAATAATAACAGGCATTTCCCATATTTATTTTGAGTTTAATTTCCTCCCGAGTACCATTTATATTTGTTACTGTTGCTCCCAGGTATTTGAAATTTTCCACCTCGGATACATAGCACTGCTATACGAATGCATAAGATATTACACCATAGAGAAGTGCATAATATGAGTTTTGAAAATATGTTTGGGGATAAGAGGTTTTAAATGTCTTAATAAATAAATTAATCTTGAAAGTTTAACATATAAGGTGTTACCATGTCAATTTGGTGCCCAATATAATCCCTAATGATAAGAATCCCAATAGAGCTGTTCAGTGTGACGTCCATTCATGGAAATGCATTCCTCTGCCCTTCGGCGTAAGGAATCACTCACCATTTGAATTTGTCTTAATATGTTAATAAGAAAGTCCTGATAACTATCCCCAGTTAATCACTGTGGTAGAACGTGTGGCCCTATTAATCTGTCACTAAAAACGCCTGCCCATACGGTGATTGAGAATCGGTGCTGATGCCTTGTTTCTTCAACTGCATGGGGATTTTCATCTGCCCACACATGCTGATTATGAAAATTCACAACACCATCTCTGATGAATCCCGCTCAAATCTGCAACCAGACTTTTGTTATCAGTATTCCTTGCGACCTCTCATTATTCCATGCCAGGGTTGTTAACTACGGTATGATTACCTGGTAGTCTGCAGTATTGTAGGGCAGAGAAATGCATTGCCATAAATGGACGTCACATTGAGCACCTCCTATGAGAAAGCGTACAGAGCTCCGAAAGTATGTGTTGTAGGACTCATGTCTCTTACACATTATTTTCTTGTTTTGATGCATACTATCACCTCCTAAATATTGGATACTTTTTTTTAACATCCTGTATATTTCAGATTTTACAATGTTTCTTCAATGAAACAGACACTCTCTCTGAAAAAGTCACAGTTAAACATTCTTTGCACTAAGTTTCAAGATAAAACTTATTATGATGGAAAAGTATGATCCAATTCTAAAAAGATGCAGGATATTAAAATATTAGTTAAATGGGTGAAACCTGAAACACTGAGTTTTTTTTAATTCTGAAATAGCCTGCAGGAGATACTACTGCCAGGGGAGGAGATAACAAATCAGTAATGGATAGAGAATATATATATATATATATATATATATATATATATTTTAAATAACGGCTTGACTTTTTATACAAGTAAACCTATTATTATCATCTAGCGGGTATTTGTTATTAATTTTGAATACCTATAGTTTAAAAATTGAATTATTATATTTCGTATTACTACTGGATAAACACAGCAGACTACTTCTTAACACTGTTTAATACTCTATAACCAAATTTCGGTGTATAAAAATAAAGATATATAAAATTTCAAACTGATTCCATTACTGGAAATCAATTTCCGTGTTAAAAGGCATTATGTCAGTTTTATATAACAATTATTTTTAAATGATTGAACAACTCCAAATATTGAAAACGTCGTGTCTGTCAGTACTCTACAATACTGAATGAGTGAAAAATGTGTAAAAAAAATATTTTTAAGATACAACATTTTTTCCTTCTCCTGAAAACTTGTAAAAACTGACATAATGCCTTTTAGCTCTGACCGATTCACTTTTACATTGCTTTATGATGTATATTTCACTGTATGAAATTTTATTTCATGATCACATGTTAGCGTCCCAGTTTGATATTCTGGGTAATTATGAAGTTAATATTGCTAATTTCTGTTTAATTTTTTCAGAATTTTTTGAGATGACATATTTTGCGTTATTCAAGTTCTAAGGTCAAATTACATGACCTTGCAAACTAAAAGATTACAAACATAGTTGTGTTATATATATCATTTGAAAGTTTTTTTCATTAGCTTTCGATTAAGGCCTTTCCCAAGTCTGTAAATTAATTAGGCCTATTATTTGAGTTATACCAATAAATAGAGTCCTATGCTAGAAAATCCTTTACTTTTTAAATTCTTTGAAGTCCTGTATTCCTTAAAGTATATAAGATATGAACCTAAAAATTTATATGAATATTTACTTTAACAAGGTCTGCAAATATGTCCAATTTGATGAAGATCAGATGATGTAGGGTTGCGGGCTGAGTGATTTGGCATGGAATGACTCAATACAGGAAAAGTACTCTCATCTAAATCATTTATGTCATCCTCCATTACAGTAACATTAAATTCATGAGGTACATCATTTACCACCTTTCACACTGAATCATTTACATAGATTTCATTTTGTGAAATTAAGATATTTCCTACTTTGTTCGATCCCATAATTAACTGCAAATAAATTTGTACTCTTAATTTTGCTTCTGTTTCATAAACCTGTCTGACAGATATGTGGTAATTCCCAGCACTCATTTGATGGTAGTTACCACATCTGTCTTCCAGGTCATCTGTTTGCACCCAACAAGTTAAAAAATAGTTCCTATGCATTATGTTGATCCAATGAAAATAAGTCAAGCAAGACAACTGTTGTGTGATAGAATGACGACTGCCTGCATACTGAAACCTGTCATTCCTTTGCTCAACCACACAGAAAAGCGAGTCTTAAATTCTGTAATATTCTGAGAATTTAGTGTATTGGTTCCTGGTACGTGTTTTTAGCTGGCTGATTCAATAGCTACTGAGGATAGGACAGTACTTAAAGTCCTGAAACTTTTAACTTTTTAAGTGTTTTAATAGCCACCTGTAACATTTTAGTATTATGCACATTTTAATGGAAAACACTGTTGAATAACGACTAACAATTTAACACGTCAGAGTTTTACCATATTTCAATAAATTGTCCTCTAGGGCATGAAGGACTTTAAGAGCAGCAAAAGAAGCCTCTCCTTCTCTGCAGCTATACTATCACAGAAACATTTAAATCTAATAACCTGATCTGTTTGGTTCAGCCAGTTATTACTGACATAACTCACTTTAAAATAAGTAGGCCTACGCTGTCAAAAATAAAGTACAGGGTTCGCTCTGTGAGATTGCTATTGGGGCATTACTAAATAATGAAACAGTATTTCTGTTTATAGCATTGTTAACTGAGACAATATCAAAAACGTGGAAATCTATTTCCTCCAGCTTTAAAATAATACCGCTTCCAAACAAATACAAATGTTCGGCTCTTATGGTTGCAACACGCAAGATATGTGCTACATCTAAATAACTTGTGTCCAAACTTTGTGCCATAAAAACTGTGAATTTCCTTCTGCCTGACCAACTATTATATTCCTACTCTTGTAATCAACCTGGGCTTTTAAATGGATTTCATCCACGAGCAGTAAGACAATTTTATCTTCGTCTTTTAGAAATTATACTTTCTTGGGCAAATAATTTAAGAAATTTGAAGACTGTTGATTTATTATTGCATTTGTGGAAAAACTGTTGCAGAACCTACTTAATGTAATTTCAAAAGGCAACAATAAACCTGAATTCCTTCTTATGTATCTGTAACAATGTAGCCTATGGATACAGATTGCACCAGTGACCAGAAAACCATTAACTTCCATGAATATCTCATGCTGATTTCTTACAATTTAACAGAGAACCTTGTTGAACTATAAAAATAGCAAACTAATTGGCTCTTTCCTAGCAGATCGATACACAAGTTGTTTAGCAAATGTTGAATCAATTCCAGTTTGTCAGTAACTGCATATTCTCAATTTTTAAATCTAGCACTAATTTCATTTACTATAGTGTTTAACTTACATATGTCACTTACCATGACTGGAAGAGTTGCGTTGTCTATCCTTCTTACTTGTATATCTTTCACATGCACTATAACTAATCACTATTAATAACTACATAATAGGCTACAGTATTCTGGGTAAGGAACTTCACAAATTAACAAGCACACAGAGGCATCTTTCGTCATAAGTACCCAAACACTGTCCAATTTCGATTCAGAAGTAAGTTCATCTAAAGAATTAAATATCATTTCCATTTGTTTATTATACACAGATAAACTCTCCTCCATTGAACAATTAAGGCGATTGTATTGTAGACGTTCCCTACGATCAATAGGATTCTCCCTGGATGATGATGCTTCACAAAGATATGAAGGACAGTCAGGAAGTTTTAAAGGCACGTATCTGAAATAAATTTTACATTTGAAAACTATTTCAGATTATGGTGAAGATTTTATGCAATTCTTATTTAATTATATTTTATAGAATGGAAGCAAAATAAACAATAAAAGAAAACAATATGTCTTATTGGTGTTGAGGTCATAACATCAAACCTGGAGCAAAATAATAATTCTGAGTCTTTCAGGATGTGAACAAGTCGCAGTACCGTAGTTTCCCCTAACTATGGTCCACGTTTGTCACATTTTTCTTTGTCTATTCAGTACTATTCATCCAGATTAAGTGAAATTTTGGCTTCGGACTCTTGTAAGTTTATATTAAATAAATATTGACATATGTGTTTGAAATTATTTAATTACAAGTGTTAAAAAAATAATAAGCATTGGTACATAGTTGTATTCTGAGTTGCCCAACTATGGTCCACTCATATATTCATGCTTGAAAGAATGAATGGACTATAGTTGGAGCTGTAATTATTCGTAAATCAATACATTGAGTTTTTAATTTAAGGGTAGAAACATAATCTAGCACAGAAATATTAGAAATAAATGAAAAGTACATGAATTCTTTTTATTAGTACACATTACATAAACACTCAATAAACAAGTGAAATCTGAAAGCCATTTTTCTGCAATAATGAACAACTACACTCACCGGCAAAAAAACCGGGGCACCTAAAGTTTCTCTATTTTCATGAGGTGAGAATCAGAAAATCATTTATGAAAATGAAGAAAACATTGCTTCCCAGAAGAAAAAAAAATCATTATCATTTGCGCTATTATTTTCAACGCCAAACAAACGATATGATTAAAAGTTGTAAAACTTACAAATTACATCAATTTTCTTCCAAATGTTCAACTGATTTTGTGGTTATCAGATGTTGGTAATAGCGGATATTACCTCCGCGTGACTGTATGACTGTTACCATTCGCCGATTCAACCCTTTGATCATATTCTGGATGTCAGTCTATTCCATTCTTTACTTAGAACATTTCGGAGCTGCTGTAAGTTGCTGTGAGGAGTTTGGCGACTTCTAACTTGCTTCCCTAGCAGGCTCCACACATGTTCAATAGTGTTTATATCAGGACTTCTTGCTGGCCATGCCGTCCTGTTCAATCCGACGTCATGAAGGAACTCGTCCACGATTCTTGTAGCACTAGGGCGTGCATTGTAATGCATTAACAGGAACGTTTCAGCAATAAGTGGGGAATATGGTACCATATGAAGAGCACAGGAAAAAGAACGTGCTTTGTCCACTTTTTTTTAAAAAATGAGTTATGCATGCTATGAGATGCAGGATTCCATGTAGTTTAAAGTTATTAATCGACCAATGTGATAATGTGAATAGTCGAAGTGCTACAAGAGATTTTAGATTTGGCGTACAGCGAAAGAACGTGCTAAGTCCTCTCACTACAGGGAAATAATGTGCTCTGTCCTCTGTTTCTGTGATTTAATTTTTAGTTTCCTTACGGATTTGCAAGCATGTTATAGCAGGAAGAAGGGAATTGGAGTAAAAATAATATTCCATTGTTTTTCATTATTGTTATAATGAGAAAATTCGTTCTTGCTGCATAAACTTTATGTACAAGTATAAATCTTTTTAGTTTGAGAAATTCAGTTTAGAAGTATAAGTGTTGTAAATTTGTCACTTAAATTTTAATATTATTATATTATTGAATGTTGAGTACTTCATCTGAGGATGGAACTCAGAAACCTTCGACTTCTAACAGTGTTAAGAAAAAGAAAGGACGAGGGAGAATGACTGCAGTCATGAAGAAATTAAAGGTTCAATCACATCAAGTAGGAGAAGACTGCAACTGTTAGTTAAAGTGTTTCGAGTAAGTAAGTGCTGAAGAAAGATCAAGTATTATAAGGCAATTTAATGCTTTAGAAGACTGGAATCAACAATCATTACATATGACTGGGCTCATTACAATAATTCCAGTTTATCGAAAGTGATCAGTCATTACAGCAATGGAAGGACCAATAAATTGCATCTCCCAGAAGAACTATCAGTGAAAAAGATGTATGAAATGTTCAAGAAAAAATACCAAAATTTAATAATTTCATATGAAACATACAGAATAATGTTCAATACCAAATTCAATATAGCATTTGGATATCCAAGGAGTGATGCATGCATATGATAAGTACACAGCTGAGATGGAGGTGCTGAATGCAAGACTGACTGAAAATAATTTAGATGAAGAAACAAGTTTTGGAATAAATTAATAAGATCACCAGTAACAACAAGGTCCATAAACTCAAAGTTGAAATATTTTATACCAGAAAGAGGAATGCTCGTTTAAGAAGTCGGAAGTTTGAAGAAACAGAAGCAATTTTCATGGACTACGAAAAAATGTATGCTTACCGTACATTAGTATCAATGATGTCTATTAGTATTACAGAAGGCAATTATCTGTTTACTCTTCCAATATTCATCAAATTTCAGATGAAACTTCAGTGTTTTTAGTTGTACTGAAGATAATGGTAGAAAAGGAGCCAATGAAGTCGTATCCTTTTTAAATCACTTTGTGACAGGAATAATGGACAACAAAGCGGATATCTTGAAAATTTTTGTGATTCATGTTCAGGCCAGAGCAAGAATTATACTGTTCTGAAGTATCTTAATTATCTTGTGAACGAATTGAAACTTATGAACAGAATGAAACATTCGTTTATGGAATGTAATAAAATATAGGACTAACTAATGCAAAAGCAGTAGCAGAACTTCCAATGGGTTGGGTGCAAATCATGGTACAAGCTCGAAGTAAACCTACGCCTTTTGATGTTGTGGTGTTCAGTCAAGAACTGATATGATGGGAAGTTGGGAGTCATTTCTGCAGAAGAAATATTTGAGGAAATATTCATTTCTTACAAGGCCCATCAGAGGGGTAATCATCACAAAAGAACATCCTCACCTCATTCAACATCGTGATATGTGTAATGGAACTAGGATTTCATCGGTGGTGAGAGCTTCACTGCGATTTCGAGAGCAGCAATCTGAAGAATACCCATGTCCTGCTTACAGAGGCAAAACACAAATTATTTTGAATAATTTATTTTATATCCGCTAATAATTTAAATATCGGTAACATTACTTCTAACAAAGAAACTTCTCTGGTAATATCGAAGGAAAAGTATTAGGACCTCCAGATTTTGAAGGAATTTCGTGGACACGAAGATAGTGTTTTACACAAACCTTCCACATTAGACTGGGCTGTGCATTTTGGGTCAAAAGTGATTTTTATTGTTATTAGGTCCTGTGCAGTTTGGAACAAAAATGATCATTGTTATTATTATTATTATTATTATTATTATTATTATTATTATTATTATTAGGCTCTGTGCATTTTGAGTCAAAAGTGAGCATTATTATTATTATTATTATTATTATTATTATTATTATTATTATTATTATTATTATTATTATGTCCCGTGCATTTTGGGACAAAATTGCACAAAAGTGATCTTTATTATTATTATTATTATTATTATTATTATTATTATTATTATTATTATTAGGCTTTGTGCATTTTGGGACAAAAGTGATTTTTATTATTATTAGTTCATGTGTATTTTGAGCCAAAAGTGATTATTATTATTATTATTATTATTATTATTATTATTATTATTATTATTATTATTATGCCCCACTCCACTTCATTACAGAAAAAGTTAAAAAAGGAAAGAGAAAATGTTTAAAGTTATGTTATCATTTAAAGGTTTGTCAATCCCGTGATTTTGAAATTCTGAATGTTAATTCAAAATTTCTATACACACAATACGCACAAACAGACATACAAACACGTTTCCGGAAGAAAACAGCTTTACTTGTAATATTTAATCTAAAATTAATTCCTCCGTACATAAGAAGCACGTTTTTTCCCTGTAACTTATGACATTACTTTACGTAAATGTCAATAAAACTACAATTTTCAAAAATAAGAATGCAAACTTAAATTCAAATTCATTCAGATAACCTGTTCTTTCATACTCACTTAAGTGTTCATTAATATCTCCGTTAGTATCCATGGAATTCGGTTTCAAACTTTGAAATTGCTCTCCTGAAAAAATTGATAAAGTGGACAAAGCACGTTCTTTTCCTGTCCTCTTCATATGTTAAATTAGACATTCTTTGATGTATCTTGGAGCAGTCAAAGCACCACCATTAATGAAAACAAGTTCTGTGTGAGCTTCATACGAAATACCACCCCATACCATTACTGATCCACCTCGGAAACTGATACGTGAACTGAAGGAACATGAAGAAAAACGTTCTCCTTCTCTTCTCCACACTCTTTCACGTCCATGTGTAAACTAAATCTCCATTCATTTGTGAAGAGCACTCGTCGCCACTCCCACAGGTTCCAATTAGCATTGCTGTAAGCAAAACGTAATCGTTCAACATGTTGCTAGAGCAATTCTGGGCCTTTAGCTGATCTTCTGGAATCAGCCCACATTCATCCAGACGTTCTCTTGCAGTTCTCTGACTAACGTTAACTTATCTTATTTTCTGGAAAACTCTTCTGGTCTCAATAGCTGTGGAATGGCGATTTCTTAATATGTTTAGGACAATAAAATGATCGACACGAGCCGAAGTTACTCGTTTTCTCCCTGAACCGGGTCTCCTGGAATAACCTCCTGTCTTTCTAAAGCGACGGTACACTCGTTGTACGGTCGATCGAGGAATCCTGCAGCCACATAACGCTGACTATTCCCACATTCTATCAATGCAACCACTTTTGCTGAATCGGTAGGGCTTAGTGACATTTGTATATAATGAAGTACTCCAATACTGCCTCAAATAGCTTACCAGTCTGTAGACATCTTCAGCTTAGCTCGAAATGAGTCCGAGAAGTTTACACACAATATTACAAGAAGAACGAATCTTCTTTTCAGATCATTGTTGGCTATTACGTATTCAGTATGACAGTGTTACATATCACAAAATAAATGAATAACTAAATGAGCATCAGCACACCTACAATTATTTTAAAAATCCTACACTTTTCAACAATTTTAAAGAAATTAATGTTGGCTCGGTTTTTTTGCAGGTGAGTGTATATCAAAGAACAAAAGTACGATAACAAAATAAACTAACACATTCTTAGCAAATTATTATGCAGATAAATTGACTGATAATGTTTATTTATCGCACTGAGAACTATATGCATTAGGCTGATTTCGATCCTTTGAATCTCCACTTCTCTTGTAATTATGAAATTGAATCATAATCTGTATCCAATTCAATTTCATCGCTCTAGTAGTCACTCACAGGGACGATTGTTTTCCTTCTACCCTGAAGTTTTCGTTTTACCGGCCATCATTCATGCTATTACCATTGATGCTGGAACAGCCTGTTTCTCTGTTTACTTGACTATAATGTTAAATGGTGATTTAGAATATACTGAGATATAGTATATCCAGAAGTAAATAATCACTTTGATCACATTTTATTGAAACAAATATTTCAAAATTAAATACAACTATAGTCCACGGAAAATTGTGGTACATAGTTGAGGACTGACTTCTAGCCTTGAGGTTAAACATTTTTCACGCAGAATCCTTAACCTCTGCCAGTGTAATTATTACGTGAAAGTAAACACTATATAGCCAGGTTTAATTGTACAAAGAATCATATATCAATAACGTATCAGTTCTAAAGAGGAGAGCTTAATAAAACAGACAATCACAAACTGAATGATTCCGTATCTTCACACATTCAATAGAACGATGCACACTGACCTTGTTAAGCATCCATATCGTTGCCACGTGTAATAGTAGATAGAAGCATTTATGGGGAACATAATTCCATCACTGTCGCGCCTTAAATGGCAAACACCGAATTCTTGGGAGACTAAGTAATACATAATGCGTTTTGGACCATAGTTGGGTGCCTGGACCATAGTTATGGGAAATTACGGTACTGTATTAACAAATTGCACTAGTGAATAGGAAGGTATTACAGCTTATGTAGCCTAACTAATTTCTCTTTACAAATTGCAACTTACCTTTCTTAAGAGGGGGACGTTACATTTGTTGTTCATAATCTCCCAGTCATCGAATCACACACTGATGCTTCTCCTTCAATATTCTGGGTTTCAAGATGTAACTCGCATACCTGCGAAACAAATTAATACTCATTAGTTTTTGTTTCTCAAGTTAAGTTTTACAACATAGGCTACATATCAGTTGATGTTCCATAACCTCTTATTCAAATTCCACTAAATACTTACCTCACATTTATTTGAGACAAAATTATCCCGATCCATCTCCCTGATATACTTACAGCGTAAATCTTCATCCTTACTTACTTACTTACTGGCTTTTAAGGAACCTGGAGGTTCATTGCAGCCCTCACATAAGCCCTCCAGCGGTCCCTATCCCGAGCAAGATTAATCCAGTCTCTATCATCATATCCCACATCCCTCAAATCCATTTTAATATTAACTTCCCATCTACGTCTCGGCCTCACCAAAGGTCTTTTCCCCTCTGGCCTCCCAACTAACACTCTATATGCATTTCTGGATTCGCCCATACGTGCTACATGCCCTGCCCATCTCAAACGTCTGGATTTAATGTTCCTAATTATGTCAGGTGAAGGATATAATGCGTGCAGCTCTGCGTTGTGTAACTTTCTCCATTCTCCTGTAACTTCATCCTGCTTAGCCCCAAATATTTTCCTAAGAACCTTATTCTCGAAAACCCTCAATCTCTGTTCCCCTCTCAAAGTGAGTGTCCAAGTTTCACAGCCATACAGAACAACCGGTAATATAACTGTTTTATAAATTCTAACTTTCACATTTTTTGACAGCAGACTAGATGACAAAAGATTCTCTACCGAATAATAACAGGCATTTCCCATATTTATTCTGTGTTTAATTTCCTCCCGAGTGTCATTTATATGCGTTACTGTTGCTCCAAGGTATTTGAATCTTTCCACCTCTTCGAAGGATAAATCCCCAACTTTTATAGTTCCATTTCGTACAATATTCTGATCACGAGCCATAATCATATATTTAGTCTTTTCGGTATTTACTTCCAAACCTATCTCTTTCCTTGCTTCAAGTAGAATTTCCGTGTTTTCCCTAATCGTTTGAGGATTTTCTCCTAACAAATTCACGTCATCCGCATAGACAAGAAGCTGATGTAACCCGTTGAATTCCAAACCCTCTGTGTTATCCTGAACTTTCCTAATGGCATATTCTAGAGCGAAGTTAAAATGTAAAGGTGATAGTGCATCTCCCTGCTTTAGCCCGCAGTGAATTGGAAAAGCATTAGATAGAAACTGGTCTATACGGACTCTGCTGTAAGTGTCACGAAGGCACATTTTAATTAATCGAACTAGTTTTCCTTGGGAATACCAAATCTTCATCCTTAGGGAATAAAAATGCATTGACTGACAAAATTATCCCGATGTATCACCCTGATGTACTTCCGGCGTAAATCTTCTTCCTAAGGGAATAAAAATACACTCACTTTCGAACCAGTTCAATAATTGCCTTTACAGGCAGGTACGCAACATTTACGTGGCCCATTATTTTTATATTCTCATGTAAATAAGTTATACAAAAAGTACATAAACAGAATTCGAATGGCAAAATTCCGTTTTCTCGCACAAAGTGAATCCCGGTAAGGATCAGCAATATTTACGTGGCACGTTTGTATATTCACACGTAAATATCCGAATAACAAGCTTCCGTTTAATTGTCTTCAGAAGTAGGTACGCAATATTTACGTTGCACATTTGTATATTCACATGTAAATATTCGAATAACACGCTTCCGTTTACTCGCTTGAAGTAAATATCGGTAAAGTATCACTGGCAGTGCATTAGATGGCCGCTCATGCACAGGATGCGCAGTTTACAATCTCACAACTGCTCTTGGTAATCTCAGACGCTTGATGATCCTGACCCGAGCCTCTCGTGTCGAAGTGTGGTATGTTACCGAATTCTTATCTCGCTCTGCAGCCATCTCATGATTTGAGAGCTACTCAGTTATATAGGACAAATAATTTAAGAGTTTCATTTCATTTTTTGAGATGTGTTTTTTCTATTTTTGTCCTCCTAAATATGGATTTTGGACTACTGTGCGGCGTGGCTTAGTTGGCTAAGACGCTTGCCTGCCGATTTGGAGTTGCTCTCGAGCGTGGGTTCGATTTCCGCTTGGTCTGATTACCTGGTTGATTTATTAACCGAGGTTTTTCCCAACCGTAAGGCGAATGTCAGGTAATCTATAGCGAATCGTCTGCCTCATCTCACCAACTACTATCTCGCTATCATCAACCCAACCAACGCTGAATAATCTCGCAGTTGATACAGCGTCATAAAATAACCAACTAAAAACATTTACAACATGATTATTGAAAAAGTATTATAATTTTACGTTCTACATAATATTTACAGACGCCACATGTGTCCTCCCAGTTTCTTCCAGTTTCCTCTTGTTTTTTTCATTCGCAGCTTGTCACCATCACTGCCCTCCCGACGTCTTCTCAAAGCAATCTGACCAACCATGTCTATGTAGGTCTGCTCAAGGGTCGTTGATCATTCCTCCTTGCCTCCGTTTCCCTATCTTTGCAACCCACATTGTTATTGACTTTTATACGTCCATCTAAATTGGCCAATTCTCCCCAATTCAGCTATTGATTGTGTTTCCATAGGCCTATTCTACGATAAAAACAATATATAAACGCACTTAATATTGGATTTGGATTCCTACAATAATAATTCTCTTGTTCCTTGTCTCTCCACGTACATATTCATGAGATTCGAAAGGAGTTATTTTTAAAGGCACTAGTTAGTTCGTGCGAAATCCTTGCATTATTGATTGTGCTCTGCATGTTAGCTGTACTTAATTAGGTCTTTGAAGTATGGTCCGCCACCCCATTCTTTTCTCTTAAAAGCCTCTATACCGTTCTATCTGCAGATTGAAGAACACAAAGGGGATTAACATTCATCTGCACCTCTGAGTGCAGCAGGAAGTGAGAGGGAGGGAGCACAAGCTTCAGGTTGTTGATTTGGAGAGAAAATCTTTTAGAGGTGAAAATGATTTTTGAAAGAAAAGAAAAATAACAACTTTCAGTACAAATCTCCTCTCCTTTGTATGCTTTAAGCTATAATAGCCATCCTGTTTTAGCTTTGAATCAGAAAGAAAGAAGAGAGAGAAAGAATAACAATTGCCAAGAAAAATTCATTTCCAACTTTACTAAGAGCAATTCCCCATTGGATTGCGAATTGTACAGACGAATCTTTTTCTATTTTTTTATTTTCTTACAGAGTAATTTAAGAATAATATTTCAGTTCGTCTTCGAATTCCAAATCCCGTACTATCGAGAGATTTGTTCTGGATAAGTGTTTAACCTATAACTAATTCAGCATTTTGGCATAAACTGATGAATTTTATTTGGTACGATCTAATCTGTTATAAAACTTGCATACAATAAAGAAATAAAAATAATCAGTGTATTAAGTAAATATTTATCACAATATCCACGGTCAAGTCCTTACAGATTCGTTTCTTTTCCGAAGTCTCAAATATCCACTATCCTTACTCTCAGCCGGATTATCAAAGATGGGATTTTCCCTCTAGTATGTCATTACATTTAGAATTTACTTGACATTAATTGTTTCACTGTCGATTTCTTTACCTTTTCTGACTTCTGTACACAAAAAAGTCGAATTCTCAAGAGCAGGTTTGCCATTTACTTACATATGGCTATAAGGAACCCGGAGGTTCATTGCCGCCCTATCTTAAGCAAGATTAATCAATCTCTATAGTCATATACCACCTCCCTCAAATCTATTTTAATATTATCCTCCCATCTACGTTTCGGCCTTCCCAAAGGTCTTTTTCCCTCCAGTCGCAAAAACTTACATATAAAATAATTTAAAAGCAAATAAATAAGCAAGAATAAAACTCATTGAACAAACTGCAAAATAAAAACTGGACTAAAGTAAAAAAAAACTAAAGATTAGGCCTATATACAATTAAAAAAAAGTAAAATTCGAATTTCTTCATACATTTTAACCAACTCACAACGTATTTTCAATACAACTCTATTCATCATCCAAACTAACACTATAGGCTATATGCATTTCTGGATTCGCCCATAAGTGATACACGCCCTGCCCATCTCAAACGTCTGGATTTAATGTTCCAAATTATGTCAGGTAAAGAATAGAATGCGTGCAGTTTTCCGTTATGTAACTTTCTCCATTCTCCTGTAACTTCATCCTTTTTAGCCCAAAATATTTTCCTAAGCACTTTATTCTCAAAAAATCCTTAACCTCTGTTCCTCTTTCAAAGTGAGAGTCCAAATTTTCACAACCATAGAGATCAAGAGGTAATATAACTGTTTTATAATTTCTAACTTTCAGATTTTTTTAGAGCAGACTAGACGACAAAAGCTTCTCAACCGAATAATAACAGGCATTTCCCATATTTTATCTGCGTTTAATTTCCTCTCGAGCGTCATTTACATTTTATTACTGTTCCTCCAATTATTAAAATTTTTCCAGCTCTTCAAAGGATAAATTTCCAAATTTATATTTCCATTTCGTACAATATGCTGGTCCCGAGACGTAATCATATACTTTGTCTTTTCGGGATTTACTTCCAAGCCTACCTATCTCTTTACTTGCGTCAAGTAAAATTCCCGTGTTTTTTCTAATTGTTTGTGGATTTTCTCCTAACATATTCATGTCATCCGCATAGACAAACAGCTGATGTATCCCGTTCAATTTCAAACCCTGTGTGTTATCCTGGACGTTCCCAATGGAATATTCTAGGGGAGTAAAGGTGATAGTGCATCTCCTTACTTTAGCCCGCAGTGAATTAGAAAGTCATCCGATAGAGACTGACCTACACGCACTCTGCTGTACGTTTCACTGAGACATATTTTAATTAATCGATCTAGTTTCTTAGGAATCCCACATTCAATAAGAATATTATATAAATCTTCTCTCTTAACCCAATCATATGCATTTTTGAAATATATGAATAGCTGATGTATTGTACCCTTATACTTCCATTTTTTCTCCAATATCTGTCGAATACAAGAAGTCTGATCAATAGTCGATCTATACGCCTAAAACCGCACTTATGATCCCCATTAATTTCATCTACGTATGGAGTTAATCTTCTCAAAAGAGAGCTGACTGAAGACTATGAACTAAAATCATTTCATAAAGACCAAACACAGGATCTTCTAATTGTTCCTTTTTTTAGAGCTTGAACGAAATATTTATTTTTAAAACATGCGGAATTTTACAATTTTAGGCTATAATTTCATCTCGAATGAGATAAATCCCATCACCATCCGGGATTGAACTCGGGTCCATCCAGTCTATAGCTAGGTGCCCTACCAAGTGACCTACTCATCCACCAAAATTATAAATAAGTGAAAGTTACTTTTATTAAACGAGCGTCTGGGAAATAAACTATTAAAACTTACTGGGCATGACAGTAGGCCTGTGGTGGAAAAAGTGCTGGAAGTAATTCCATGACTCTCCGCTCTAACACCTAATTTACTACATTATTTCCTGTAATAAAATTATTGAATGTCTAGCATTACATTAATTTTTAAAAGTAATTTCATTAAATTTATAAGCAAATAACACTCAGGCAGATTGTAAGTAGCATTTTTTGTATCCATAAACAAAATTAGTTACATTATTTATTTAACGAAAATAGTATTGTTTTTAATATCTTTGATTTTCACATTAAAAGTCCTGCAGCTCGTAAAAGTTTACAGACTGACAGAACACTTGTCAAGAGTATGTATCAGGATTGCTATAAGCGAGTGTTTCCGTTGAAATGTAGAAATTTGTTTTTGAAATATCGCAATATTTAATGCTTGTATTCTTATGAAGAAAGAGTGAAATTAAAATGTATGTATATATACATATATATAAGAAAAAAATGTGATTCTTACCTATTTAGACTTGGTAAGTATAAGAGAAATATGATTGTTATCTATTCAGAACTTCATAAAAGTAAGAGAAATTTAGTTCTTACCGATTTAGAACTCGATAAATATAAGATAAATGTGATTTTTACTTATTTATAACTTGATAAAATTGTAATATAAGTGACAATATTAACAAGCAAAACGAAATGAGAAGATATTTTTATCCCATGTATTCTTATGATACCCATATCATGCCTTTCGATTTTAAGCAACTTGAATTACAGTGCTACTAGCATTTGTAATGGCCATATTAAAATGAAGGTCAAGGACAGACGCTCGAAGTTGCAGACATTAACTTAAAAACAACGAAGAAGTGGAAAAAAAATTACACATACAAAAAAGCAATTCAATGATACATTTGTCATGTTGGTATTGTAATATTGGAATGTACGTAAGCCGACTGAAAATAACATTGTATTAATTCTAAAATATAGGCTACGTCTCTTAAAATATTGTATTGATGTTCATGTCCGAAAATGTGGTACTGCAAAATTCTATGTAATCACATTGCCAATGTAGTATGGTATGCATTGTGGAAATAACAATCCTTTAATTTCAAAAATACCGATATACTTCTCTGAGAATATATATTAGTTTTTATGTAAAAAATATTATTAGGAGTTATTGCATCTATATTCTGTAAATAAAATAAGAATTAATATAATTAACATGTTTCAATTTGTGAGAAATAATTTCTCAAGTCATATTAAATAAAAACTGGGTATGATATAAGCGGACGTAAAGTGGTCAAGGGTTAAAAAATTTTCAAATATAAAAATTAAATTATATACGTATGTATATATTGATTCTTTGTTACGACCGATAGAGAGATACATTTTGGCTCACGGTGACATCCCAACAGGTTCAAACTGGGTACAAGGGAGTTCCCTGTTTATCGTCAGTTTCTCTGAAATTCAAGTGAAAGCACACATGGACACGAAATTAGGTGAAATACACAGCTTCAGATCAATGCACAGATCTTATAATTATTTTATCTTTGCCTTTGTGCAATATCACATTTGCGGTGGGGAGAAAAGAGACGGCAGAAAGGTTGTAATGCTTTTTAATACGCTGACTCCCACGACTAAAATAAACCACTTGGAGCCGTATTCATAGACTTTTTCGCAGCACGCGCTACGAGCGTACTAAGCTAGCCCCGGCTATCCACTGGTTACTAGTACAGAATTCAAATCATATCCTATCGCTAACACTGGTTTATGAATACGAAAAACGCTGATAATCCACCGAAAGCCTGCGCTAAAAATGTCTATGAATATGGCCCTTGAAATTTAATAGCCACTGGCCGGCAAAGATAAAATGTAAGATCTGTAGAATATTGAGACAATGTTAAGTGGGCGTATAGGGACCGAGGGATGTGCTTTTGATTTGCTGAACATCAAGACAATGCTAACTCATTTAAAGTTTGTGAGACTATAAGAAGAGTCCTTATAGGTTATTTTACGTCGTTTGCTTTTCCAATTCACTGCGGGCTAAAGCAAGGAGATGCATATCAACTTTACTTTCTAACTTCTCTCTAGACTATGCCACTAGGAAAATCCAGAATATGGAAAGATTTGTGGTGCCAAAATAATTTCCAATGTCCAAACCGTGAAGCAGAGAACAGGAAGGGAAGAAAGAGGCGAGGAGGATGAAGAAGAGGCATATTTAAAGAACAATAGAATATACTCATAAACTCAAAGTGAAATGAAGACCTGCTGAGTGATGAAGCGACTGACGAATTCATTTGGATGGCGAGAAAAGCCACATTTATAGTAGTGAAGATCGACGATAATTATATACATGTCCCAGAAACACCGTTCACATTATTCGAATAGGCAACTCAAATCACGCCACCAGGGATGAGTAAACTTGTTTGTTTAATGATTTTTATTACTTAAAAGAAAATAAATCTCAATTGAATAGCTATAACTTTCATCACACCTGATCTTCAAAATGCATCAAACACGACACGTGAGCCATGTTAGTGTGCTACAGCATAACTTGAAGGAGTAGACAGCGTTTCTGGGTCACACTATATAATGATGCCGATAGTGGTTGTTATATTGAACATTATGACACTGATAATGGTTATTATGTTAGCGATGGCAGTACTAATGATAATAATTATGATAACGATGACGATAGTTGTGATTAATATGATGATGATAATTGTGAAATGAAGATGACCGTAATTATTATGTTGATAGCGATGATAACGGTGATTATTATAAATGTGCTAATAATTATTGCTACGTTGGTGATAATGGTGATAATGATTAGTGATATGGGGATGAAGATTATGATTACGGAGACGCTGACGAATATATTGGTATTTATGATGGATATGGAGATGAAGGGAAAGAAGATCATGGGTTGCACCGACATACGGTTTAATATTAGTGAAATCACAAAGGCTGAAGCACATTCTCCAGACGCCAGCCTGTAGCATTAATCAGACAGGGTGCTGTACGCCTGTGCGAGCACTGCACATGGAGGTGACGCATGGCACGGACTCCAGTCGTCCTGGACAATGTCTCTGCGCTAATGATGATTGCAGAACGTCACAGAATGGCCGGTGTTTGTTATGTAACAGCGGCAAATGGACTGGACGTTATAAAGTGGTCATCATTCTTCTGCGAATGGCTCTACTCTTGGAAAGAACTTTCGCGTCGGGGACGAATATTCGATCGAGGACAAAAACTGAACTTAGAGAGCAGAGCAATTTGTAGCGAGTATACGCGGTTTACAATGTGTGTTCACTGTAGGACGTGCAGAATGCTTCTTGCTAAAGGTAATGAAGTTCGTCCCTCAGACAATCGTTTTAGATTTGTAGTGGAGGAGAGTGGACCCAGCTCAGTATGATCCTAAAGAACAAGCTATCGTCGCCAAATTTTGAAAATAGACTATTTGATGAACTGTTTCTGCTGTGAGTTACAATATTGTTGTCGACCTGGTTGGCGAGTTGGTATAGCGCTGGCCTTCTACGCCCAAGGTTGCGGGTTCGATCCCGGGCCAGGTCGATGGCATTTAAGTGTGCTTAAATGCGACAGGCTCATGTCAGTAGATTTACTGGCATGTAAAAGAACTCCTGCGGGACAAAATTCCGGCACATCCGGCGACGCTGATATAACCTCTGTAGTTGCGAGCGTCGTTAAATAAAACATAACATACAATATTGTTTTCTTTACGATTTTTATTGCTGCATTAAACAGCTTCGCATAAGTAATAAACTTCAAAGTATTACGCCTATAGTCTGATATAAGCACGAAGAAATATATATATATATATATATTTTTTTTTTAATTTTTTGCTTGTTCAGTCAGTACTACGTGTCAATCAATAGCAAGTACCAATAATAGGGTAATTCAATAACACAGTGACGAAGATGATAATAATAATAATAATAATAATAATAATAATAATAATAACGAACGAGAGACACTGCGTTAACTCACCCCAACACTGAGACGTCCTCGAAGTTAGAGGCGCACGAAGCGCACGGTGTATAACGGCATATATTTCTCAGACTAGTTATTACGGGAAGGAATATTTACACGGCAGTTTTATATTTAGTCATATATATATATATATATATATAATTTTTCAATTGAGACTGAAGAAGAAATTAGCAGAGAGATGGAAAGCATACCACAAAACATATTTTTCATCGCAGAAGGTGTAACATCTAACATATAATTTTATTATGCTTTAAATCGTACATTACCAGATGGGGGAGCATGCGCACTATGAGATTACTGATGAGTTGATAACCCACTGGAAAATTTGGCAACTCTGGGCTTAAAATTTGATAATATATGCATACGTTTTATCATTCCACGCTCCCGTAGGTAGAGCGGAAGCGGCAGTTAACATCGCAGCTGCCCATATGCGAGCGTGGAAAAATGAAAGGTATGCACCGTATAATTCTCTTGAATTTGCTCAAGTTTTATTAAATGCGTCCCACACCGTACTGTCGTGGTCTAAGGCCTCATATCTCTGACTAGAGATACGATATGAATTTTGGTTCGAGTCCTCGTGAGGGAGTAAATTTTCGTATAAAATTTCGACCGATGTCCCAGTAACAATGAGTAGCGAAATCTAATTTCGAAAGCATCTGTAACGGCTGGAAGGATCATCATCTTGAGCACACGTTAGCCCCGTACTAGTTGGATGATCGTTTACCGATGTTGAGGCATGTGAGAAAGGTCAGCATCCGCCGGATGGCCCTGGTCCTCCATGGCTGTTGCGCCACAAATATTTAATACAAAATTGTAACGACTTGAGGTTTTGATTGGTGAAAATGACAATTAAAATATGAAGAAGTTTTAAAGATTATGCAAGTATAGGTCTATATATTTAAAATACGTTACAGATATAAAGACTGTACATACATGCGTACTAATATAATCTTAATATAGGCCTACACTACAAGCCACCAGCGTATTTAGCCGGTGGTGCCTACTGATGCGGAGCTGCGTTCGAGAGCGGGCTCGATTACCGTTTGGGATGATTACCTGAATGGATTTTTTCACAGGTTTTCCCCAACCGTAAGATGAATATCAAGTAATCTACGGCGAATGTTTGACCTCTTCTCGCCATCAACAACTTCATGTCGCTAAATAACATAGCAGGTGAAACAAATAATATATTAAAACACAGAATTCAAATACACACACGCATGCATGCATGCATGCATGCATATGTGCATCCGTATATGTTACATGCATACAGACACATACATACACACATAGGCATACATACGCCTACATACATACATACATACATACAGTCGGCCTCGGTAGCGTAGTTGGTATAGCGCTGGCCTTGTATGCTCGACGTTGCGGGTTCGATCCCGGCCCAGATCGATGGCATTTAAATGTGTTTAAATGCGACAAGCTCATGTCAGTAGATTTACTGGCATGTAAAAGAACTCCTGCGGGACAAAATTCCGGCACACCGGCGACGGTGATATAACCTGTGCAGTTGCGAGCATCGTTAAATAAACCATAATTAAAAAATTACATACATACATACATACATACAAACATAAATACATACATACATACATAGAGCCGAGCTCGACGCGTCAGTCATCCACCTAGTACGTCACTTCGCCCGACAGAGTGCACTTAGACAGCATATCATAGATAGCGCTACAATTTCCTTTCATTTTCATACCTAAATTTTCCTATTGGCCGGTTGGTTTCGTTAAGCAAAAGAGAGAGGGAAGGCGAGGTTACTTGGCTACGCTCGGATATGTTTGAGTTTACTCAGGAACCAGGGCGCGTACCGACAACTTTACTCAGCAGCCAGGGCGCGTACGGATAGCTACACTTAGGAATTAGCACTCAGGAGGCAGGGCTCGAATAGTAAACTACACTTTGCAACTTAAGTTCGTCGTGTTACATTGTTCGAGAATTGTGCACCATTGTATTTCACTTAGAAATGTATGGATTACATGAAACCTTGTTTGGAATATATCTTGGGATTCAGTGCTGCAATAAGTTTGTATTAGATTTATTATTGGAGTAGTTAAATTAGGCTTGTGATATTATTTTCATATTTGGTTGTATGTGTTTGCGGAATATTGGTGGATCTTGTATCAAAGTCACTCGCTGATTATACGTCTTGCTTTAAGTGGTTGGGGTCATGTGAAGAGATATAATTTTGATGTGTGAGGTTGAATTGAAATTCCAAGACAGTTTTGGTGATATCGCGGTGATTACGATCTCTTTGCTTACATCGTAATAGGCGGTGTAATGAACTAGAATAGTATGGCTTTCGTAATTATTCTAGTACTTGTTACTCCATATTGGTTATCATTAGTTTCCACACGCTGATATTCAGGAATCCGAGTGTATTGAGTTTCAGTTGCTATTCAAACGAGTATTCGTATTTGAAACTATCGTCGGCGACATATTATCTATCGTATATATCTCTCTCTCTCTTTTAGACATTATTTGATTGTAAGGTATAGAGATTATTATTAGTTCTATGTGCAGAGTTTATGTGAGACATATGTTTAGTTAGTTATCTGTATATTGATTACTCGTGTGACAGTTTGTATTGGGTTAATTCTTTGTGAAATACTGAGTCAATGTGTACGTTGAATTTGCTTGTTGCATTTCATGGTAACTGTAATTTAATGGGGCATGTGTTATGAGTTAGCATACTGACTGGGCATTCATGTTAAAGTTTATATGTTGTTGGCTATGTATATATATTGAGAGAATGTTCCAGTGGGTAAACGCTTAATAGGTCAGCAACCTGTTATTGGGAATTGGTTAATCAGATTGTATCATGACTTGTAGGTACATTGGCCGAGTTTAGTTAAAGTCTCGACGATTCAGTGATTGGTTTATTGGTTATTGAGATTAACTTGCAATATCTTTCCGTTCACTTAACTTCATATTTACATGTTACTTTCATTCTATCATTCATGTAATTGTTATCCATTATTTGTTAATTATATTTGTTACAAAAATTCACACTATTTATTTGTAAGTCTTCCACTGCGCATATCCCAGTCATCCAATGTACCATAACATCTGGGGAATAACAACCCGGTAGAAGAGATGATCGTCCCCCTCCTCTCAACATACATACATAAATACAACATACATACATACATACATACATACATCCACAGGCGGTGCTCGAACAACCAAGCGGAACAGTACGCCATTCTCAAAGCCCTAGAACAGCTCGAAGTACTCCAACAACTAAAAGATGTTCGAAAATCAGCAGCCATTCATACCGACAGCAGAATCACACTCGATTCGTTACGAAATTTCAATAACATCACCACTTGATAGAACAAATTAGAAAACAGATAAGAAAGCTGGAAACATTAAACTGGATTATTCACTGCGCATGGGTCAAGGCACACGTTGGAATTGCGGGGAACGAGCTGGCCGACCACTTGGCAAAGCAGGCAGCAAGTAACAACGAGTTAGCAGTGAGCTTCGACAGGATACCAGTCAGCGACATCATGCGGGAACTTCAAGAAGAAAGTGTGGTTAAGTGGGAAAGTGAGTGGCAAAACACGAAAAATGGTGCAGTGACAAAATCGTTTTTCCCCAGTGTAAAAGAGAGGTTACGCGTTAACATTCCACTTAATGGAAAGGTCACAACTCTTCTAACTGGACATGGAAAAACCGGTGCTTATTTATACAGATTCAAGCTGAGGGACAACCCGTCGTTTGCGTGTGGAGCAGAGGAACAGACCGTCGACCACCTCCTTTTCGAGTGCCCGAAATTGGACAAAGAAAGTCTAGCGTTCCAGAGGGAAATGTTAAGGAAAATTGGCAAGTGGACTTTCACAAAGCTTAAAATAATGCAAGAACATGCGCATACATTCACAAACTATGTCAATGTTATAAATTTAGACGAGTAAACGCAGGATAATTTAATCTAGGATAGATAAGAGTAGGCAATGGATATAATGAAAGACTCAAATTTTCACAACAGAATAACAGACCTACATACCCCTAGAGAGTGACAGAAACGAGACATAATGTGTTATATTATAAACATACAGGTAGCAAGGCATGTAGTATTGCCTTTATTGTAATGGGACATACCGTTCAACTAATATAAAAAATACATACATACATACTCGTACATACATACATACTCGTACATACTCGTACATACATACATACTCGTACATACATACATATATACATACATACATACATGGGTGAAGGCCCATGTCGGAATAGTAGGGAATGAGATAGCTGACCGTCTTGCCAAACAAGCCGCCATAGAAGATGAAGGGGAAATAGCTTATAACAAAATACCGAGAGATAACATAGTAACAGAAGAGAGAGAAAAGACCTTAAGAAAATGGCAAAAGCAGTGGGCTATCTCAACTAAGGGCGCAATAACGAAATCATTCTTCCCATCAATTAAAGATAGATTGAAAATAAATTTACCTGTCGGAGCAGAATTTACTTCTATTGTGACAGGTCATGGCTTCACAAGATCGTACCTTCACAGATTCAAGATTATCCCAACTCCAACGTGCCCTTGCAGACTAAAAGAAGAGCAGACAGTCAACCATATAATATTAAGATGTGCCACACTGATAAAAGAAAGAAGAATCCTACGAGCTAGTATAATACGCACAGGTCAAACCTGGCCTCCACCTTTTGATCAGTTCACAACAGCATACCTCAAAAGCTTCAAAAAATTTATAAAATCCATAGAATTTGGCAAAATGTAACAGTAATTGAAATTAGAAATAATATTAACAATGATGGTAACCTAAAATATAAGAAGTACAATTAGGCAACACTTGTATCTATAAGAATTTCAAGATCGCAATCAAAATTGTAAATATCTTGTTCTCATGTCATAAATTATGTAACTAATTATTGTAATATTTTATGTAAAGCATGTAGTATTACTCCAATGTAATGGAGCATGCTGATATACAAAAAAATACATACATACATACATACATACATACATACATACATACATTTACGAAACGCCTGTAAATTCAATAAAGAAAAACTTCTTGAAAGGCAGTGACTCTTGTCTCAATAGGCAGCCGATTTGTTTAGTACCGGTACTGCTTAAACAGTTCACTGTCTTTTTACATAATATAATACTTGTATAATTCACTTTAATTATTTCGATATATGAAAAATCATGGACACGCTGGTATAAATCACACTCTTGTAATCTATCATGTATGCGCGGCTGTCGTCCGCTAGCGTAGTTTGATCCCCCACATGATCGATGCGTTTCACAAATGAGCGACCAGATTGCCGCAGCACATTGTGATCTTCCTGAACTCGAAATGTTTGTCTGCAAACCAAATCCACGATTTTAATGAAAACTGATGTATGAATCCAAACGGAAGTTAGCACTGAATACAATTTTGGTTCACTTGGTTCTTTTATGGATAGGCCTACTATTGAACTGCTTTACGATTGAAATTTCAGTGGAAAATACGGAACAATTAAAGTGTGTGATTGATTCATGTCACATGTATGTCAGTTACTCATTTAATGTAGTCATTGTGTTGCAGTAGAAAAATTTAAGTTCGATTCCTGACTCTCGAACGGAATATTTTAATATAGTAGAATTATCACAACTGCCTTCAGCTTACTTCCAGAAACGGATATGAAGCTTCACAATGACATTTCTGTAACACGCGACCAACAAAGCGGCTTTTGGACAGCCTGAGTTTTATTCTTCTTCTTCCTCTTGTATTGACTAGGTTGTTAGTCACAAAACTCCGTCATAAATATTATCAGGTGATCGATTTGCTGTAAAGAGAACGGTGCCTCACATACGAAATGTAGCTCCTATGATTAGGTCTGGCGGTTTTCGACCTAAAACATTGCTTTTGGGTTAAACATAGCCGATATGTTGTTCTGAAAACACGCACAAGCAGAGTGGAGTTAAGTGGTTATGGAATGAGGTGACATGGCTCATAGTCCACATGGTCGCATTGCCTGATATTGTTTACTACTGTATACTCTGATTGGTCTGTTCCGGCACAGTGTTCTTAAACTGTATTGTTTGTGTTCCCTTCTACTTATTATCATTAGAAAATATAGGCCTAATAGTCAACATCTAGGTTGAGTGTCGGAAATCGCTAGTCTTATCTATGATATTTGCGATGAAATGTGTGAAATGCTTCTTATTATACTTTTTCATAGTATATTAACTTAGATTAGTCACATGACTCTATATAATTACCACCAGGGCCCTATTCTACAAAAGTATTGTCTAATACTGTACATTACACTGAACAACAAGAATTTTGTTCCGTCTTAAAACAATGTGTTCCTTATGGTTTGAGGTGTGCTGAATCCGGAAATGCATCTCTTTTCTTCGTATTACGTAAGGTTTTTTAACATATACTATGATTTTACTTTTCGATAAACGCTTCCCCAGGAAACAGTTGGCGCGGGTTGGAGGTATAAACCAAAACAAAAGCTAATGCATTTTATGAGTTTATGACTTATTTCCGGTTTCTTATGGTTGTTGGTATGTTCTTTTGTACTTCTAATAAATAAGCAGATATTGGTTCCTTCTATTAAGTAAATTTCATAACAGTTCAAAGTGAGGTCTATGCAATGAACAAACAAGGGTGTGGTTTTCAGTATTTAAAGGAAAAGTTTATCAGTTTGAGTGAACGCAAATTAAAACAGGGCATTTCCGTCGGTCCATAAATTCACAAAGTTACGGCTGACTCTTTGTTTAAGGAAAACTTTCCGTTACAGAAAGAATGGCATGGCGCACTTTCAAAGATGTTTGCTCAAATTTCCTTGGAAATTCTAGGGCAGAGAACTATATAGAATTTGTTATGGAAACCATGTTAAGTGCATATGACAAAATGGAGTGTAATATATTATGTCTCTCAAAATACACTTTTTACATTCTCATTTGGATTTCTTTCCTCCTAACTTTGGAGCGGTAAGCGACGAGCATGGGGAAGAATTTCATCAAGAAATATCTGAAATGGAAAGGCGATATAAAGGAAGATCATCATCCAGCATGCTCGCAGACTATTTGGTTCCTTATAAAATACAGTCCCGGATCTATTTATAAACAGAAGTCGTCCAGAAAATTATTTTAAATGTAAGTATGAAATATTTTTATTGTTGTGTTTTAAACTATGTAACATCATTTTGTATCTGGTACACATTTTTCAAGTATTATGAGGAATGTGTTGCAATTTTATCAGTGGCAGTGAAAAATTAAAAACAAATAAGTTTTGTCATACAAAATTCAATTCATTTTCCCCGGAAAATGGTACGTGATGGGGCAATTTCGATTTTAAATTCTGATTTAGGACACACATATTAGTAATACGAGTATTCACCTATTTTTATTTCGGAGCAAGACAAAAAGTAAAAATTTGTTGTTCAGCGTTATTAGTTATTAATATTAGTAAGGTTCGGATAAAGTAGCTGTACCAGAATAGGCTGTATAGCTGTATAGGCTAGCCCTTAACTTGTTTCAAACTAAGTAAACGCTACCTCCTTCCACTAGCTAAAACTCTACCTAGCTAAAACGTCAGTCAATGGACAATACTGTCGATAGGAACTGAATATGCATCGTCACTACTGTCGGCTGGAGGACACGCGACAACTAGTTAGTGTTTGTGAACAAAACGTATGGATCAGAGATGCCTATCCTGATACAGTTACTTTATCCGAACCCTAGTTGTTAGAAATATTTCTACCTCTGATTGAGATTCTCGGTGATATGTACATCTATTATCAGGAGGTACAACTCACTTGGCGTTATGAGTGAGAGGGAGAATAATTGTTTGGATACATCTGAAATCTGATTAGTGTAACATGTTACTAGTCAGCAATGAGAGCAATGGAGGAGAAAAGGAACTGGCCATCCTATCCCATTATCTCCTGGCTTAGTTGCCTCATAAATGATACCTTGCAGGTATCACTTTTGAGGTTCAGACTTTTCTTCGGACAGCTGACTAAACAACATCGACAACAACAAACAACAATACAATTTCTTATATTATATGGAGATGTAATTTTCTGTTGCACAAAATAATGTACAACAGTTATATGGTATTAGTAAAAAATTATTAGTGAAGTCATAAAAGTGTAGGGCGGAGGAACGTCTGTTTGCGACATGACGTCATACCTTGAATTAGGTTATGTCCATCTCCTTGGTCATAAATTCGTATTTCAGGATGCAAAAACAGTTTATTATCATTCCTATAATATTTGTCAGAATTATTTTATCAGGAATAATGACAATTTAAATATCTGATCATGTATCTGTCAATATTTGAAAGTAATCTTCCACTTTAAGATTAACGTTGTAATTTTCCGTGCGTAAAAGTACCAATTTCAATCGCGAAATGGTGCAAGTATCGATCTTCCCATATTCGAGCCTTAATTTGTTTGTTATTGTTTCGCAAACTAGGAAAATTCGTGAAAATGATGTTAAAAGAGACGAAATTATTTATTTTAAAAGAACTAGAGGTAAGGAAAGACACTTTGTTCGGTACATTTAGCGATAGTCTTAAAAAAAAAAGACAATAAGGATCTGTACTGAAATTATGTCATAGCTGCTTTTACAGAGTGAATTCATCTACACTGAAAACTTTGATATTCCATGCACATCTGCTATGTCATGATATTCACTACCATTACCCATCTTATGAAGTGTATTTAGTAACTGAAGCTTAGCTGATAATGATTTACTTCGATTTGATGGATGTTCTAATCTGTGCCTAATGTTAGTGAAAAGTTCTTCTATTTCAACTGCACTTAACCTAAAACGTTCATTGTACTCAAATACAGAGTTGATATGGAAATTTATCCCTCCTTTCTACACACGGATATTTTAATTACCATTATCATCACCTTTAATACTATTAGATTACATATTTCAGTCAACTATTTCCTTGAATTGCACAAAATGTTCACCGATATTTGAAATTATTAGCATTCCTTCAGTGTAGAGAAATCTGTATAAATTATAACAGATTCAGTTACGTAGAACACAACAATCACTTCTACTGTTGTAAGTATGGAGTAATAAAGTACCAATGTACAAGAAATCTTTGTGGAGCACAATTATACTAATAAACTTGTAGGCCTAATGTAATAGAGTAGACCATACTTTCGTGGAATACGGCCCAGCTAACGAATTTCCACTGAAAATTATGGATCCTCACGTAACTTATGCCTTGTGATAGCATATTAGCTATGACAAAACCTGGCCGTTAGACAAAAATAATAAAAAACGTAGAAAAAAAATGGTTGACTGTAGTCATTTCGTACATTTACACTTCATCTGTTTATGATATGATATTTATTCCACCATCGGTCGTGATGGCTCTCCAAATTTTTGTATACAGTGCCATCACTCCCTTGGATACATATTATGCTTAAGTTCTTTTTCTTTCTTTAGCATCTGGCTATTACATATAAATGACCGTGATCACTTTTCTTCCACTTCTCTCACCTCTGTTTCACTTCCCTTCTTTTTATACTTACTCCATCCCTTTCCCATTTATCCATTTTATTCTTACTTATCTCATTTAACTAAACACTCACTTCTCTCAGTTCCTTATTAATTGTTCCCCATATTGTTTATATTAAGTTGAACCCTTTCATAGTTGTCATCCTATTTATTCACTTGAAACACTAACATTTACTGATCACTTATTCCAACTAATCTAATCTGTACGTATATTTTCCGACGAACTAGTTTCTACACTTTCATTACATCTCCACTCCCACTTTCTTTATTATATTTGGATCACTACTTACTTATCATTCATCACTCCCTGGCTATTACTCTTATCTTTCTCATCCTTTTTCACTATTATTCCCTTGCCTTATCGTCTTTTCAGCCACCATCACCATTTTCACTTTATCACTTTCCTATGCTTTGCCATTCATGCACTAACCCCTTAAGTTGTAACTTTTCTGTCCCTTACTTTCTCCCATTGACGTATCTCTATTCGGTGTCGCTAAAATTACTTCATTCCTTCCACTTCTTGCAGAATCTGACTTCTTATCTCACTTTCTTCTTCTTCTCTCGATCCATCTTGTAATTTGCTGACCCATATTTATTCTTACTGCTGATTTCACTAAACTCTTTTTGCTGTTAGCTTCTCTTCGGTTCCCCTTTCTACAAGGTGCCGTCATCATTATTTTAGTGCAAGTCTCTTCTTTCTTCCTCAATCTCTGTTGACGTCATCCTTGTCTGGCGCTCTTGCTGCACTTCGCATTTTCATACTGCTCCCTGTCCTTTCTTCCTGGTTGCCGGAATTTGCTGTTTCATTCCATCACTTGCTATTATTTTCTGTGTAGTGACCTCTCCACCTTCTAATTTTCCAACTAGTTGTTCCGTCGTATGTTTTACTACAATTTTCCTTATCTCCTCTCTCAAATCTCTTTTTTTCTTTTCATTAACATTTGTCCCTATCTCTGCATGGTTCAAATTTTCCAAACAGAATTCCACTTCCAAACATCTTCCCATTTATCTTTAATTTGTCTCGGTATAATCTAGCAAAATGACCATTTTTCCTTGCAGCCTGCATAAAAAAATCAATATTCTTCTTCTGCATCTTACTTGATATTCAAAATCGTGTTTCAGTCTAATATGTGAGTTCTTTCAGTTCTTTCGTTCGCTCAAATGTTTTTCTTTTGCCATTATATTTGAGAATTTTACCAAAATAGGTATATTTATATTTTTTCACTCATATCAATCCTGAACCAAACGCAGCACATGTTCATTACAGTCTCATCTGTTTGCAATGCCTGTTCCTTCCTTTTTTCATCTATTTCAAAAAATATAAAGTTCTTTCTTCTCTGATCGTCTTCTAGAAATTTCACCATAGTTTTCATTTGTTCGTTTCCTCTCTGTAAAATTTCCAACTAATTGATGTTTACTTCAAGATTTACTACTGCTTGACTCTATTCTTCAATATTCGCCATTATTATACTGTTACGTGGTGAAGTAGGTCAATGCCTTTACTACAACGTTTTCTCACTGCCGACATTCTTTGCATACGTGTATACTGATCCGCTGTTCGCTGTGGACTGACTTCATGTGGTTATAAAAGAACTAAAGAAGAGACTAGTGAAGTGCATTGTGTGGAGTGTGGCATTGTATGGGGCAGAAACATGGGCATTACGACGAAGTGAAGAGAAGCGATTAGAAGCACTTGAAATATGGATATGGAGAAGAATGGAGCATGTGAAATGGACACACAGAATAAGAAACAAAGCTGTATGGCTGAAGAAAAAATAAGCTGAAACTGATCAGGAAGAGAAAGAGGAGTTGGTTGGGTCACTGACTCAGAAGAAACTGTCTACTGAAGGATGCACTGGAAGGAATGGTGAACGGGGGAAGAGTTCGGGGTAGAAGAAAATATCAGATGATAGATGACATTAAGATATATGGATCATATGCAGACACTAGAAGAATGCAACAAATAGGAAAGACAGGAAAATGCTGGGTTTGTAGTGAAATACATGCCCTTGGGTAGAACACTATAAATGAATGAGTTTATTTATAAATATAATATTAATTACTTACGTTTTACCAGAAGGAATATATGAATTTTTGAACAGAATAGGCTATATATACGTTAACTTCTTATTATAATCTGTGCACTAAGTAAATAGCATTTATACAACGTTAGACAATATTTCCTTCGGCATTGCACATTATTATGTGATCACTGATCACACATACTAACACACTATTGACTGCAAGTAGTAAGTTCTGCTACACTGAGAAGGATTGAGCGCTCAGTGCACAAGTGACCCAACGCACAAAATTTGCATATTGATTTTATTGCTTTAAAGAACTTCTAATATTGTTCTCTTCAATGTGCAAATCGGCCAAATCATCATTCCCAGTTTTTCCATGAGATTTCAGCACAAGTTTGGTTTGTGTACCGCATTTCGCGCACTGTTACAAAAAGGTAAGGAAGAAATATAATTTTGTGGGTTAGGCTATTTGTGCGCTGAACGTCTCAATTCAGAATGGAGTAACTATGAACTCACTCGTTCTTTGTTATGGGCAAAAGAAAGCATTATACCCAGCTACTAGTGATGAAAACATTTCACCACCAGTGGTGCTACTAATTGTACAACAACGAAGAATTACTAAGTTGCTGTTGTAATACTTCTGACATGACTGTAGGCTAAAACAGATCTCCGAGTGACAGAGCATAGGGACTGTAGTTGCAGTACCTGTAATCAGAAGAGTAACTGTTTCTAATCCTAATTTTCAAAGGTTCTGGGTTCACGCCTTCTTCAAGTTTTCATTTTATTTTTTAATCGTTCTTTAGCGATGTAAATGATATTCAACTTATCATTTATATCCAGTTATCGTTCTTTATGGATATCACGTTATTTATATTTTGTTATCGTTCTTTAGAGATATGAATACAATTCAAGTCATCATTTGTATTCTGTTATCGTTTTATAACGATATGAATAATAATTATTACTATTGTAGCTACAGTATCTCCAATGGGGGTTAGCCCTATTTTACATATGTATGTTAGGGCTATAGTTTTATACACAAAAAAGATAAGCATAAAGAGAAATGGAAAAGAAAATTAAATTAGCTTACGCGATGTAAACAAAACATAAACAATCCGTAAATTAGGCATTGCGATTGCAAAACAAATATCAGTTATCAATTTGAAACATACAAAAACATTAACAACACACATACATAACACTTCTATAACACAAATATGCAGCTTTCCGTACCACAAATCATAAATTAATACACCTAGTCACACAAACACAATCAAACTATAATTATGACATTGCGACGACATCAAGCATCCCATAACTCACTCACATACATAACAAATCAAGCATCCGTTGCAACACATACACTTGAACATAGTAACCACACTTTTAAAAGTTACAAATTTGGCTCCAAGAAGAATAAATAGGACACTGTTACTAATTACTATTCTTCTACAATTTCTTAAATACATCTGTAATAAATCTGTGAAATTCCGATATGAATAATATTCACGTTTTGTTATATTGTTACCGTTCTTTAGCGATATAAATAATATTCAAGTTATCATTTATATTGTTTTCCTTCATTAGCATTATAAAATAATATTCAAGTTATTTATATTGTTATTGTTCTTTCGCAATATAAATAGTCTGTATTTTATGTAGGTAATTATTATAACAGAAATAAACATCTTTCTTTGTAAAATAGGTTATTTTACTTAGATAATTAAATACGTATTATATAATATCTTATATTAATTAAACAAACCGACATTTATCATTCATATTGTGTTATCGTTCTTTAATGATACTGTATAAATAATATTCAAGTTATTTATATTGTAATCGTTCTTTAGCGATATAAATAACATAAATTTAATATTAGGTTTGGAAAAATCCAGTTGCATAATACTGCTATTAGTTTTTCTTTTTGTATTATTACATTATACTATCTTGAACCACAACAAAATGAAAAGGAGTAACGAGGAATTGAACCTGAGACGTTGACATCTAAATTCCGACGTTCGTCCGCTGAGCTACGAGGGCAGAAGTGTGGAAACATTTTCGGAAAAATTGGCCCAATCACACTCTAAGATTTTCTGATGATTCGTAGAAGCTAGTCCAGGATGCGGGGGGCAAAGGCTAATTGAGATTTCCCGATCTCTGATAGAGTCAAACATCCTGATAGAATTAATATTTAACCCTTGCCGTGACTTTCGGTGAAGTCCGGAGGGCCCAATTAGTCAAATCCACTCTCCTCATCTCCACGCTTGGGCCCCCTGGAATTTAATAAGATGCGAAAGAGATAGTGATGTGCGGAAAGCAACGGGATGTTACCGCATTTAGGCCTATCATTCCCAAGAAAAACTGCAAACATGAACAAAGGAAGCTTTAAATAGAAGAAGAAGGATCATCTGCGGACCTCTGGAAAAAGAACTAAGGAAGAGACTAGTGAAGTGCTGTGTGTGGAGTGTGGCATTGTATGGGGAAGGAACATGGACATTACGACGAAATGAAGAGAAACGAATTGAAGCATTTGAAATGTGGATGTGGAGAAGAACGGTGCGTGTGAAGTGGACAGATAGAATAAGAAATAAAGTTGTGTTTGAAGAAGTGAGTGAAGAAAGAATGATGCTGAAACTGATTAGAAAGAGAAAAAGGAATTGGTTGGGTCTCTGATTGAAAGGAATAATAGATGATATTAGGATATGTGGATCATATGCGGAGACTAAGAGGAAGGCAGAAAATAGGAAAGATTGGAGATTGCTGGGTTTGCAATAAAAGACCTGCCCATGGACAGAACACTTATGTATGTATGTATGTTCAGAATATCGTGTCTAAAAACAGTCGCTATTTGCAAAGACTAGTCAATTCCATGCCCACTCGACTGCAAGATGATCGAGATAAGAGGAAGATAGACTAAATATTGAATTGTGGCTTTTTGTTTTGTTTTTTGAACGCTTAATTTTTTTAATGTTTTAAGGCCGACGCCAGTAAATTTGTTTTGTTTATGCCACGAAAAATATTTTTATTGAGAACAAAATATTTTTTCTTTCCATTCGTAGCCACAATATCATAATGATAAAGTCATGGCATAATATATTAATGAACCTGATGTTAATTACTAAAATAATCGTAAAAGAGAAAGGAGCCATTATTTATAGTTTGCCTCTCTCAAAAACAGAACAAAAAAGAACATAAAAAGCACGAGGTTGTAGTGAACGCAGGACCTCATGAATAAGAGGCCTGAACGCTACCATTATGCTATCGATAACACACAGAATACTTCAATTATAACTGTAGATATCAGGCAACGTGGTCCAACAACATGTAACATCGCCTGTCTCCGAATTGTAGCGAAGATACCCGAAGGGAACTTTGTTTCAGGAGAGCGGCCACTTTTTCTTTTGACAGCTGTACAAAGGTGCAATCATAGTCTATATGTTGAATCGGTACATCTAAGATATCTTAAGGTGCGACAGCCCGTGAAAGGCCAAGGCCAACGAGCCGACAGCTGGCCTCATGTTCACTTTCTTCAGCAGAAGTGAACGATCATCCAGTAAGTAGTGAGGTAATGTGTGATCAGTACGATGATTCTCAAGTCGTTATAGCTGATTTTCTAAACCGGAGTTCACTATCTGTCGTAACTGTCCTAATTAATCACGATGCTGAGTCTCATACACTGGCCGAAATTTCGTCAGAAAATTTTTTTTCTCTATGAGGACTGGAACTAGCGGTCATTCTGTAACGCGAGTTCAGGTATAGTACATTTGACCACAGTCTAGTATATACAGTGACGAAGGTTGAGTTTATGAGGGTACTAGGAACAATAGACTGTGCAGGTACTATTTCGCATTGTGTGTAATGAGGCGATAGTAGCGATCCTAGTGGTTAGCAACTACTGTCCAAATTTCACGAGAGGATCTCTGCGAGGGGAGCATGGTCCTTGCGGGGTAAGAGGAGAGAGTAACCCAGTAACTTAGCGTTCTTGAAGGAGCAGGTGGATGGGAGTGATGTCATTGGCAGGCTGGGACAAACAAGGCTCAGTCAATGGCCGGCCGGTACCTTGTCAGGGATGGTTTATAAGAGTGAGGGAAAAACTCGCATTCCTTACTCGGATCTTCTCGTGAAATGCGGACATTATCTATGGATGCATATTTACTACGTATTGAGCTTCATGACTGTATATACTAGACTGTGCTTACAACTTGATGTTTCCGTGCAGGACTACGTCTAAGATAACGTATAATTCGCAGACACCTATTTTGAAGCTTATCTATTGCTATTAGCTTACAAAAATGTTTATGCCTACACGTTGCAAATTTAGATCATACAGGATTAAGTGATTGTGAAGTAAAGGTCACCATGTGGTGATGGTAATTGCTCTGGGTTACTCCGTCTCGTCTCGTCTACCATTGCATTCGGCAGTGTAATACTTTCATTTTGAATATGTACAGAGCGACAGAAAAAGCTGTTACAAACTTCAGGACGTCATTTATTAGATAAAATTAGTGGGAAAGCTCTTATACACTTATGGCCTGCAATTAAGATTTACCAAGTTACAGCTACCTGATGTTAGTAAAATGAGTGTTCAAAATTCATTCAATGAATGTCAATAAATTAGCTTCACATTAATATGTGATTCGTTTCGATTATCAATTGTATTGTTGTCTCGAGACTACGCCTGATATACTGAGGAAGCAATTATAAATTAATTAATGAGAATAATTTTCAAGACAATCTAAATGTATATCAACAAAATGGCATACATAGCCAGCTTTTAACAGTAATAGATTTGCTCTAATAAACATAACTACTGAGTTATTTCCATTTGAAAATCTCCCGATTCCGCTGTCGCACCTTGTACTCGTATAATACCGCTTGCATTCGTTAATTTAACTGTCTTATCAATAATGTTGCAGCTAGTTACATTCTGACTGAATAGTAGGCAAGCATGTCGTCACGCCTAGCACCTAGTTCTGTTCTGAGGATCCTTGTGACAGTAGGACAGTACTCTCAGTCGTGTGGGGTAGTCAAGCACAATGGACAGAACAGAGAAACTATTCTTCCAGATATCGAGCCATGCTGAGGATAAAATGTGTAGGCCTAATACGAGTAGTTATGAATAGAGCTAGGAAGTTGTTACCAAAACTGTTAAGTTGTGTGAGCTTGGACTGTATCTCTGTCGAATGAAACGTAATAGAGCGTCTCTCAATGTCGGTGAACCAGAACGACTAACATGTACAATAGGGTGGTAACCAAACATGTGATCCAATCGTCCACAGCCTTAGAACAAGAAAATATACTATAAAAACAATAATTTGTAATTATAAAGTTCGTAACTTCCAGTCTAAATTAATGTACTCATACATATAAAAATAACGTACAGTCACGGAAGAAAAAACTGGCCGATGTGCAGCAAAACTCGTAATGTTACTTATGCCGGTTTTGTTGTGATTATCACAGTTATAGAGCAGTGGTCCCCAACTCAGAGCACTGTGTCGTCATCAAGCCTTGCCCGCTCGCCGCGGAAAGTCGTAGCAGGGCAGGTAAGACGTTCAGCGGCGGGACCAAAATATGAATTTACTGCATAGGTTAATGATTGTTTTCTGATGGAAAAAAGATACGGGCTGAATAGAAATAACTAAATGAACTATCTTAAGCAATTTGAAGAAAAAAAAAAAAACATTGTAGCCTATTTTCAACAAAGATAGAAGTTAATAAATTTATAATTACTTTTAGAAATGTAATACTCATTTCATGTTAATTATTCGGGTAATGCATGACAATTACTGTAAATGTGTAAACTGCTTCTGTTAAGGAAAATGTTGAACAAAATACATAAAAATCCTAGGAATAATAATGCAGAAATTTAACTCCATTCAGTCCACTCAACACTGGCATTAGCACTGATTTTTCGGGATTTGTTTAATTCTCTTTTTCCTCAGCAATTTCTCAACGATTGGAACTATTGTTTGTATAGTGCATAATGTGACAGCACATTTTAAGTTGTGATCCGATAATTGGCTTCCATGACATGGCTTGTTTATCTTCATCATAGGAAAAAATTACTGTTCGCACAGATGGCCTATGTGAATCCGAAAAAGGATGTCTGTAAAATCGGGGAACTCTAAGACATGGAAAGTTCATATAAAAGTCAGATAACTTCTTTTGTTTTGATTTTTATCCTTCAATTCACTATCGTAAAGTAAATCAATAAGTTCTAATTACAAATACTAATTGAAAATCAAATTGAAAATTTTCCTAATCTTTAAATCTCGAATCAAATTTCTGGTGCAGATCGTCATGATGTGTGAACATATTATTCGAAATCCAAAGTCTTAAGAAACTAGTATGCCTATATCGTTGTTAATATTGAAAAATGTGCTGTAACTTATCCTTTTAGTTAAGCTAACGTTCTATAATTAAAGGTGGTTTATATTAAACGCTTTCACTCTGTCATATAACTGTGTAATAATCTTGTTGTTACCATGTAGAAAACAATTTAAAGCATTCAGATAATTCCATTAAGAAGGCAAGTTCACAAATCCATTTTTTCATTCTTCACTTATGATACAGACTTTTCTTCTTCCTCCGTGAACGCTGATGTTTCCTCCCTCAGTTCAAAGAACCTATTCAATAATTTGCCACGACTAAGTCACCGTACTTTACTATAATATGACAGATCACCTTAGGCTAATTTCTATTGCATTCATCAAGAAAGACTTAAATTGACAATGAGCGAGACTTTTCGATATAATTGCGTTGGTGGTTTTTCCAACTGGACTACTTCTATAACACCATTTTGATTTGTTTTGCACATGATTTCTGTTGGTGTATAATGTAGTGAATAGAAATAACTTCATGGGATACATTAACGCTTTTCACTTCGTCCCTTAGAGAGATTGGCTTTCGGAATGGTTTTATTTACATTCTACAGTATTCTGTAGGTTATGCAGAGCCGGAGTTAGGTATAGTGCCGCTCCTAGGCAGTGCTAGATTTTGCCGTCCCCAAATCCCACAAACAGTTTATGGACAGATGTTATACAGGTGACGTTCAGTTAAAGTTATTTTTAAATGAAATGTTACGATTCAGAAAACAAAATGTTAAATGTTATGATTTATTTAACGACGCTCGTAACTGCAGAGGTTATATCAGCGTCGCCGGATGTGCTGGAATTTTGTCCCGCAGGAGTTCTTTTACATGCCAGTAAATCTACTGACATGAGCCTGTCGCATTTAAGCACACTTAAATGCCATCGACCTGGCCCGGGATCGAACCCCCAACCTTGGGCATAGAAGGCCAGCGCTATACCAACTCGCCAACCAGGTCGACTTCAGAAAACAGTAAATTACTGAAATCAAAATACATGCATCTTACTTGTGAATTATAAAGACTTTCTTCGGACTTTCACAGAGAAAGCAATGATGGTATTATCAAAGTCGATCTGACGAAGCATATCAGACTCGAAGCAAAGAAACATAATACTCAAACTTATTCATTGTTAAAACAAAATTTATTTTTGAAAGGCAGGCTGTGGTTTTTTTAAGCATGGTTTCTGTTGGTGTATAATTTTTACGAGTATTTCTTACTTCGACAGGAGTATAAAATAAATTGAAAAATAAACTCCAATTCTTTACAGAATAAACCTTTCAAATCGAATTATATAGTGAACATACTGAAAAGGATTAAATAGTAGTTTTGATGATATAGGCCAGTGTTTCTTAAACTTTTCTGAAGTGGGGACCACTTTTTTAAGTCAGAACAGTTCCGAGGACCACCTTACTCTTGTTCCCTTTGAAAGCAAAGCATATTTTAATACCAGTATATTTTAAAACTGAATTAATTAATTAAAATTAATTTACTTCGTTTAACTTTATATTAGTGTTAACTAATTAAGTTAATGTTAATAGAAAAAAATTCATTTTTGATTTTTAATAAATCAAGGTATTAGAGTTTGGACAATCTTTAACTTATTAACTAAACAAAATAAATAAATAAATAAATAAATAAATAAATAAATAAATAAATAAATAAATAAATAAATAAATAAATAAATAAATAAATAAATAAATAAATAAATAAATAAATAAATAAATAAATAAAATGTTGGTATTCTCATTAATGAGATAGATAAGCCTGCCGATTATTGCGCAGTTCTATATTTTGATATATGCTGGTAAGCTTAAGTCAGAGATCGTTACATACATAGAGTCGATTTCGGTAATTTGGTTTTATTAGAGTTAGTGATGAAAACCCTTTCTCACACAGATACGTAAAAGCAAACTGAATTATAATCTGTAAAGCACCACTGTACAGTTCAATATATTCTCTTTTCACTTGTGTTGAGGTCCAGAAATTAACCATACTCTCTGCTTGGAATTTCATTTTAAATCGAGAGTTCAATTAACTGTTCTCTTTCACTCAACGAAAGTTTGTTATTTTCAATATCAAGGGATCGCGAATCCATGAAAATTCGTCATATTTACATGGAAAATAAGTTTCAAATTGTGACCTCAGAGTTTCGAGATGCGAACGTATGTCATTGCATAATTTTCTTTCCAATAACGAAATCATTTTCAATCAAAGAAGACTCTAGGGTTGGAAATAGTGAAAAAACCTCTGTTTACGGATCTGACCCACAAACCAAGTTTCCTCCCGAATACTTTTTTCTCATACAGTCAAAGAATTACCTTGTAGAGAGAGATTTAGTTCGTTTAGTTTTGAGAATATAACTTATCTGGAAGATATTCCAATGTACTTAGCCACATGTCGTCAGCTGATGTGCAGGGAAAAGATGGCGAGAAACACCATGTTCATAGTGCTTTAAATCCCTCTTTTTTTTTTGCTGAGAGTAGAGTGGGAATTCGGTAGACAGGTAGAGATTTTCAGATAGTGTGATAAGCAATTCGTTTGAATTTGATTTTTTCTTCTGTCTTTTTTGAAGAACCACAAGAGCAAACCTCGGGGACACAGGTGGTCCAAGGACCATAGTTTGAGAAACGCTGATATAGGCTATTATATTGTGAATGTAACTGAGAGTTGTGGTTACTATTCATAGCGATAAATAGCTAATAAACAACAATATGCAATTTGATTTTCAACACTGCATTCTTGTTCATACAAGCAGTTAAATTTAAGCAGTTTCATAGTATAATAATGTGATACCGGCATTACAATATAACTATGCAGCTGCACACTTTCCTTTCACTCTTGCCACGACCGCGACAATGTGATAACAAAACAATATCTGACTTCCACAAAGTGTTCAAGAAGAAACTTCAGAAAAGATTTACCAACATGTGTTTTAAAAATAAATTTCATTGTAAAATAAAAACGAAAAAGGGAGAGAAAGAGAGAGAGAAAATGCCGCCCCCTGGAAATTGCCGCCCTAGGCAAGTGTCTAAGTTACCTAGGCCTGAATCCGGCACAGAGCCTATGTGTATATTTGCACCGTTTGTTGTGTTTTAGTCAACATACAGAAAGTTGTTTTGCCATTGGTTTTGCCATTGCGGGTATGAGGAATGTTGTTAATGTTATTTTCATCCCCTCTGTTCGTCTCTCTTCACTCTACAGACATACTATGTTTATGGTTTATGACTACTGTATATTTCGTGTTCTTTCTAGAGTCCTAGGCACGTGACCCTTTCCAGCCCTATTAACAGAATTTGTCTATAAATAGCCACAACCACTACGAAAATCATCATCAGTATTTCAGTTCCACAGATATGGACGTCAAAGGCAAAGTAATTGCACTGATCGAGGAAGGCCGATTTAGCACGGCTCGAGCTGGAGAACGCTATAGAGTTGCGACTAGAACAGCGTCCAGGTGGTGGGCGCAGTACCAAGAGCGAGGTTACATAACTCGTAAACCTGGTAGTTGAAGACCCAAGGCATCAACACCACAACAAGATCTTATGTTAATAGAACGTTCGAGGCGCTTTCATTTTATATTGCTAAAATATTTGTGACCGGCAAGGAATTTCCTACTTCCAGCAGAACGCTAGTAAAAGGCTCAATAGTGCCAACTTTGTGCTGAGAAGAACAGCGGTGAAGGAAGTTCTGACTGAAGACCATCGAATTGATCGTGTCACATTTTGTCGAATTCATACTACTATCCATGGAAAGAGGTCGTCTTTTTGGATGATATGTTTATGAACTATAGCAGGCCAGTTCACGTATATCGACCGAAACAATCCAAGAGATTTGACTCTGAATATTTGTGGTCCAGGGACAACGCAGTGGTCGTTTGTCCGTGTCGGTGTGGTACGGATTTCTGGTTATGGTGGCGTTGCACTATGGAGGATTCATGGGCATATGAATGAGCATCAGTACACCAATAAACTGGAAAATGTGATGCTACCTGGTGTTCGTGTGTTTAAGCCCGAAAACAAAATAAAATTCCAACATGACTTGTCTTCGGTACACACATGCGTCGCCATGCAGCGGTGGTTCAGCATTCACAGGGACGATGTCGAGAGGTTCCATGGGTGCCAAGAAGTCCTGACTTAAATTCCATAGAAAATGTGTGTACGGAAGTGCAACGCAATGTTAATGTGTAACTACAGAGTCGGTGTTCTAGGATTGCAGATGAATTGTGGAATCTCATTACAGATGGGATGATGTTGCATTGTCAGATAGATACAGTAGGTCTATATCCAAAGCCTTGTTAATTCTGAAAGTAGAAGAATGGATGCAGTGATCAATGTCAACGGTTTATGGACAGGCTATTAAGTCCAGAAGAAAACTGTTGTATATAACTAGAACTACATAGGTAGAAGAACATTTTAATTTGTGATATAAAGAACATTCAGTACTAATTATTTTACTTCAGGAATGTATTTTTCTTTTCTTTTTTTTAGAACAAAAATAAACACTGTGGGCCGTATTCATAGATATTCTTAGCGCGGGCTTTCGGTGGATGATCAGCGAACTAACGTTTTTCGTATTCATAAACCAGTGTCAGCGATATGATATGATATGATATGATATGATATGATATGATATGATATGATATGATATGATATGATATGAATCCTGTTTAGCACGCTCGTAGCCCGGGCTAGCGAAATGTCTATGAATAGCATCCTGTAGCTTTAATAATAGAATAAATAAATAGGTTCTAGTAAACACTAGAATCACTTATAGGTTTTCCTAAATTGCACAAAAATTATTTCTAACTAACAAATCTATTTGTGTTTCTCTTCCCTCATTACTAATTGTTTACCGAAAGTAATTTATAGGTATTTATTTATTTCAATTTAACTGAATGTTCACTTATATAATTTGTATTGGATTACCTTAATCAATTTATATTTATTCTACTTTAACTAACTGTTCACGTCTATATCATCTTACCATTAAGTTCGTATGTATTGTATCTATCTCAATCTTGTTTACTCTTCGTCGTATGTTTTGCCAGGTAGATATTAAAGTAAAAATAAACCATAAATAAATGAAGTACCGTATGTCTATAGAGCAGGCGTCTCAAGGCCAACGCATAAAAGTTGTTATAGAGAGCGAGTCTAGATAACATAGTCAGCTGAAGAGATAAGCGCAGTACCCGAAGATAGCCGATCGCTGATTCATGTCACACGCATGAGCGAGCTAAGTTGTAACTGTTGTGGGAGAAATGCCACAAAGCTGCACTTTTGAGTTGTACTGTCACAATAAACGGTTGTTTTCGGAAGGAATTTCTTAAGTAGTTTGCAGTAACAATAATAATAATAATAATAATAATAATAATAATAATAATAATAATAATAATAATAATAATGATAATAATAATAATACATTTATTTTCTAATTATATACTATCAATGAGTAAAAAGAAGACATCTGAAGCATGAAGAACCATACATGTTACGTAATTATTTAAGCACAAGGAACTGGCCACCTTACTCAATTATCTCCTGGCTTAGTTGACTCATAAGTAGTACCTTGTTGGTATCACTTGTGAGGTTCAGACCTGTCTTCGGACAGTTGACCAAACAATAACAATATTTCATTTCTAGTAAAGGTTTTTGGTATCGCTCTTTTTTTGAGTTTATACTATATTTAATAAAATATTTTTTATTGGATTATTTTACGACGCTGTATCAACATCTAGGTTATTTAGCGTCTGAATGAAATGAAGGTGATAATGCCGGTGAAATGAGTCCGGGGTCCAGCGCCGAAAGTTACCCAGCATTTGCTCGTATTGGGTTGAGGGAAAACCCCGGAAAAAACCTCAACCAGGTAACTTGCCCCGACCGGGAATCGAACCCGGGCCACCGGGTTTCGCGGCCAGACGCGCTGACCGTTACTCCACAGATGTGGGCTATTTAATGAAATAAAATTCAATTAAATAATAATAATAAAATTACAATTAAACTTGTTGGTTATTAAAATAAGTATTCTTACGTTACGCTAATATTAATATATTAATTACAATAATAGTTAAATAATATATTTCGTAATGTTTTCAATAATTAAAAATAACCTAAACATCTTAGAAATTCACAAGCAATTATTTTAAATTACAACTATTCAAATCTTAAATCTGGTCTCAAATTCTTTTCTCAAGTCCTTCAGTACATCTTTATATTTGTTACACTGGTCTTGATTCATATTAGGTAACAATTTTAGATTAATAAAGTGGTAGGGGAGAGTCGTGTAGTATCAGACATCGGGTAATATCGGACAGTGCGTTTCTTTCATCTACTACCAGATGGTAGTACCTGAATGACATGGTTACGTTTCTCTATGCGACATCACAGAAACGTAACCATGTCAATCAGGTACTATCATCGTGTGGTAGATGAAAGAAACTCACTCTCCGATATTACCCGATGTCCGATACTACCCGACTCTCCCCTAAGAGTTACCCACTGAAACTTGCGTCTCCCACAATTTCGCTTTCCCTATGAAAGTTTTTATTTCTTCATACATTTGCGGTAATAAGAACATTCTTTCCTCGGAGATGGACACAATGACTGACTGTTACATTGTAGCGGTTGCAGATGTCTATTCAAACGTCGCGGTCAATGACGTCATTCCGGAGATACACGAACTGGTCCTGCATCTTGTTCCACTCTTACATTGAAAAAGAGAAAGAGGAGGAAGTGCTCTGAGAAGGCCCTATTGAGACGTCTGCTATAGAGTAAAGAGAGACGAACAGAGGAGTTGATAATGAAATCAGTAACATTCCTCGTACTGGTAAAAACAATTAAATAACAAATTTCTGTACATCGACAAAAACACGAGAGTTTCAACCTTATAGAATGTGAACAGAAACAGTACGAAAGCCTTTCTCTCCTAGTCCAGCAACTTCGAGTAAACAGTACTCTGTACTGTGATAATCACAACAAAACCGGCATAAGTAACATTACGAGTTTTGCTATTCATCGGCCAGTTTTTTCTTCCGTAACTGTACCAAGTACACAATTATGATTCTAGCTCATTACAACAAATAACAACGAATATTTTCATTTTCTCAAAAGAAATACCACTTTTAGGTTCAGAAAAAGAAACAATATTTATACTCAAAAATATTCTTTCTACGTCACAAGAAATATGATACAGTATATCGTACATCATCACGTAAACAACTACTTCCTGAATCTAACAGTGTATCTCGTATGTGGCACATAATATTAAACCCATATTTGATTTCAAGAAAATTTTTTATTTCTATTGTAATGGCAGCTATGAAATTCGTATCGTAATTCCGATGTTGGACTGTAACGCAACCGAATGCATAGCAACACAAGAGGTCAACATTTAATTAAAAATAATCGGGGGAAAAAATAAACGTGTTACACACTCCTGTTTGCATAATTATTTAATAACAGATGAGTTTACTTTTTTGGAATCATACATAATATTCACATTATGTAAGTAATACAATAATAAAGAATAGCTCACTTTGTTCAGAACCTGAACTCTTCATATAAATTAACAATATTCTTCAAACTGTCCACGACTCTACACAGCTCCACAGAATGCCACTATTCATTGTATATGAACATACTGTGTATCGTCTGTAGCGAGCGAGAGCAGGGCGAGGCGCGGGTGACATCTGTACTGTACTACTCGCTGTAGTCAACTGAAATCTACTGTTTTTGGTACGAACTTGCTAGCTCTGGTTATGAATCATGGAGACATTAAATCTCGAGACAAAGGATTTCAAAGTTCATAATACTTATCACAGCTTAATCATCGTGAAAGTCTGAAAACTGATTTGGAGTAGTAGCTGCTATGTTGAGATTCTGTGTAATGGAAGGAGTACTTATGTGTGATGTGCGATTGCTTGATTAGCCTAGTTGTTGTTCGCCCGGCTGGCTCTCCGTGATGTTCAGACTTCCTCAACGGAGTCCGCAGTTCCGCCGGCAGTACTCAATTGCTGCGGCACCAGAGCCAGACACCCCTCGTCAAAGTCGCCGCGGGCGGCGTCCACCCTGACCCGAACAAGCAAATGAGCAGCGACACCCCGCGATCTCTACACTTCTCGCGATCCAATTGTCATTTGTTGAGGGGCATGATGTCATCAGCTCGGAGCAGGGGTGCGCAACAATATAATTTCCCTCTCTCTGTCATAATGACGTTAAATAAGTAGCAGGAATACAATTGACATAAGCTTACCTAATCTTAGACTAAATGACAATAGATGTCGAAAAAATATAAAAAAATTAATTTGAACTAATATATTCTTTAATTAGCATATAGAATTTCGTGGTTTTCTCTACTTCCATAAATTAATTAAACTACAGACGGTATCGGTATTTAATGAGCTTTACGATTAGGCAATGGTTAAAGTAGAAGTGGGTGCAGCGATTTCTCTTAAACTATTGGACGGATTTTGTTCATATTCAGTACCTACCAGTCAATTTATCAGGTAATTACGTATCCGGCACATAAAAACTATACTAAAAATGGAGCTGCACTTAAAATAATAGCACAATGTGGATGTACTCACAATCACTCGTAACTACATTGCTCCTGAGAAATATTTTTATTATACAGGTATTCTAGGAACTGATTCCTAATATCGTTGTGAAGAAAAACGTTTTTAAATACATGTGTCCGATTTTGAATAGTTTTGGGAATAATCACGGTTCTTGCTTCCGTAACACAGATTCTTGTGAACTTCTCTTGAGCGTTTAGAATTGCGCTGTACGGTATGTAACTGACACTACTTGGAATAATGGATAGAGTATTCCATAAAATTCACAACTGCGAATTGGATCCAATGTTGACAATTTTGTTTGATTTATTACTACTACACGTACTACGCAGTGTCATCAAATAAGCGGCTTTGTAGCTAAATTTGACGAATTTTAACTGCTTCTCGGAGACTATTTCGTTTATATGATGTCATTTAATTTTCGTCCAATAAAGTGTAATGAACTTTTCAATTCCAACCAATCACAGTCATACATCGCGATAATTTCTACAGCTCGATTTATCACTATCAATTTATCGCATGGTCGTTCTTTTGTTTAAACAGTGTCGCCAACTGTTTCCACCTAAATCAATGAGCATGAATCCATTGTACTAAATAAATTACGAAATCCTACTTCCACATCTACATCTTCATCTTCTAATTCCAAGTACATTGCATTTCAAGAAACTGACACTCCTTCATAACAATTGTTCATTTAATTAATGTAGTAATCAGGTTATTTGTAATTATACTATAAAATGTTTAAATTAAATTATGAGTCGGTAGATAATGAAAACGTATTTATGTTATAATAACAAGAGAAAAGCGCAGTACATGTAATTAATATTTTTAAACCTGTATTTCGCTTTTCTCAATTGGCATTACTGAATAACATTCAATTTCTTTATTGCAGTAATCGTTATTGATCTATTTCGACTTCACAATGTCTGAATACGTTAAGTATTCATAAATATACAATTATTAACATTTTGTGAGCAAATTTTAAGAATATGGTATTTACATTTTTATTTTATTCACGAACTAGTCCTAATAAATGTCACTGGAGGTTTGAGATTTCCCAAATTAATCTCAGAACTCTTGTGACATTACTATAGATAATTTCTTGCAGCTTTTCTATTTAGCACTATTTCAACACTCTTTAGTGACAGAAATAAAAAGTTCTCTATTGCTAATAAGGAATCTTTCGACTTTTGAACTACTGTTTGTTAACTTTTCCTACATTTCAGTTGGCAACACTGATACTGTGTTGTTACGTGGAGTTTACTCTTGGGCGAATACATGCAAGATTTAAAAGGTGAATGTCTTTGAAAACCAGTTTTAAAACAAATTTGTCTATTGCGTAATAATGTAAATATACTGTACTTTAATAAATTTATTATAGACTTACATTCAGTGCCATTTTCTTAGATATTTAAATGTTTATACCTTCATGACTTCTACGTTCATGTTAAACTTTCAGGAGGCTGTAACTTGGTTAATTTTAAACTTATGACATACGTTTATATGAACTTTTTTCATCACAATTAAAAAAAAATCAGTTTCCAAACCATTGAATGATCTACGTGAATCGTGCAGTATAACATTAAGTAGACTTATCAATTTAAATATTGTACCATATAAACTCAAAAATCAGTATTGTTCCCAACCAGCTACAATGCTCGAGATCATAGTATTTGAGTTGTGCATTCGTAATGATTTTCTCCCGTCCAAGGAGAATACGGAAACACAGTTTGTAAATTGTTGCTCACTTTGAATTACGTAGCATTTTTCTTGTTTAAAGCAATTCATTGTTCCGAGATTAGTGAAGTGTAGTGGTTAATATGTTTTTTTAATAAGAGAAACTCTTTCCCTTGAGAATGCATAGTCAATTTTGTAAAATATATGGACGAGATATGACGAGTGCAGGAATGTTGAGAGACTGGGTTAATTATTTAAAATTCTATGTAAGATACAGCAGCTGATCCACCTATTTGACTGGAAACTGGTAGATTAATATTCTGTTATAGCCTGGACTTGACACCGAGTTAGTTCTTGTCATTATGAAATCCGACAGCTAAGAATAAACGACTTGACTTTACGAGGGCTGGACCCAGGATGAGTCCGTACTCTTATAACTTACATGCTTTGGCCCAGATTTGAGAATGCTGGATTTGCAGTGAAAGACCTGACCTTGGGCAGAAAACTATGAATGAACGAATATATGCGACGTTTGTCCAGTTTGACAGATGACCTGGGTGGGATTCGTGAATCCGATGCTGACAGGTGGGTCACCCTACCTCGGACTTTGATAGAGCCAGGCCTGTTTCGTATACGGGTAGCCTGATAAGCCTCAGAAGCCCGGAGCTCAAAGTTTTTCATATATAACAGCATCGGAAACACGTACTACCCCCCGAGACTTCACCCCGGCCTACTTTTACTACTGCAGATTATAGATGAAATAAAGAAGTGAAGAGAGTTGATGGAATGTTAGAGGGAAAAGGGAGTACTCCGAAAAACCCTCTGTAATGTCTGCTTTGTCCATGACCTGGACGGGGATTGTACAAAGGAGCGGAAGGAACTGACTCAAATAACAGAGACATAACTTCTGTAAACAAGGGTACACAAAGTCTATCCATAAGTACAAGTGCTTCAGTGTGTATGATAATTGTGTTGGGAAGTAAATTAAAACAAGAAGAATTTGACAAAAATAAGATGCATAATTTTTTAAGTTGTCTTGAATAACTAAACTGCATCTTCTTTTAAATGCGTCACCAAAAAGTCTGTTAAAACTAATAATAAGTATGATATATAGAAATAATTATACCCTTCAGTTCGAACTTAATTCGACAAGAATATTACACAGAAAATGGATAGGCTATATATGACTTATTTCGAAAAATTAATGCAGCATTGATAGCTAAGGAGACAGAGTAAGAAGCTGCAAGTACTGACAGCATGTTCTAATCTCTTGTATATGCATTATTGTTACTTCTTTATAATAGTGTAGTCCAAAATTCATTTTACATAAATGCTAAGTACATATTAACTCACACAGACACAGTTATTATAGATATATTGATGAATAGTGTAAAGTTTGGGGTATGAAAGAAGTATTTTCAAATAAGAAAGAAGTTTTAACGTTAAATAACGTTATTGACGCAATTCTATCTCTGGATATTAAGAAGTCTAATAACTTGATACATATGGAGTAGGCTATTTATAACAACATGTTATATGTAAATAAAAGAATAACAACTGATCCAAAAATGAAGTTTATTTTCTTTATTCCCAAAATAAAATTGTACATTATTTAAATAATAACTCACAAACATGTAACATTTTCCTTAATGCCACAGATATTCAGTCCCTTACTATGGATAAACCGTATAAGTTGGATTGGACATATTGTGAGTGAAATACGTAAATATATGCAACGTTTCCAAAAACGCAATCCGTTTTGACTCATCTCTTACAGCTTAGGAGTTAGGACCATTTTATCCCATATCGCCCACTGTAAATATGAGTGAACAAAAGGCAACTTTTCTCATACAACTACCTTGTATTGTAAAAATCACTCGGAAAGTAGCGTTGCCTTCTTGCGCTGGAGTGGGACGAAGATGACATGATTTGTCTCGAACTATAATTGTTCTGCACACGTCTTAACAAGCCGTTCCCATGCAATTTGCAACCTTATCCACCCTCTTCCTATTCCTTCCAGGGAAAACCCGTGTTAAGTCTTACATGAGCCGCAATAAAGTAGCCGACTTTTGAAAAGAAGCTGGAGTAAAGGAACAAACTGGAAAGATGTTGAAAGATTAAAACAAATAGCTTTTCAGGTTATTGCTTGACCTATTTACTTTAAATTTAGTAGACCTATACGGAAATGGGATTTTCCGAGCAATTAGAAAGTATGGTTGTCGGCTGGAATAATCCTACCCTTCTGAATGAGATAGGAATGTCACTTTTCAAACAACAGTTTGTAAATGCCTATAGTTTGAGATTTTAGTAGGTACTTTGTTTCTTACAGGGAGCAGCTAAATAAAATTCATATGTCCTACATCTCTTCTTATTTTCTCCTAATGTAGTAAAGCGAAACAGTGCTTGCAGTACTGTTGTGTCATTCATTTCACTCAGTCCTCTAGTTTTAGTACTTACAGTATAAAGTGAAAGTGAGTTTATCTACTGCTTTTAACTAACTAAAATGGCCCCTGTATCTTCAACCCTAACAACAAAAATAAAATCATGGATTGCGATGGACGAAGCTTTCCCTCCAGATGGAAAAATGGTAATGTGTCAAGTGTGCGGTGAAAAAGTCGGGTGTTCTATGAAATCACAACTGGAGAGTCTTACCTATCCTATACCTGCCAGATATTGATACTAAATATTTTACATATTTCGGTACATATTCAGCTTATTTTTCTTACATAAATATGTACATATATCACACCTTGATATTACATAAAAATCCGGTTCCTAATCAATACACTTCACCTCTTTTATCATCATCTCCGTTTCTTTTCTAGGTTTCAGGTTTGCTCCGATGTAGAGTAGGCTGCAGGCTGCCACCGGCCTTGGACCCTGTGAATATGTGGTCATCGTTGTTGGTAGTAGCGATATGTACCGTGGATTCTCCATCGGGATGAGGGACCTCGGTGAGGCCTACGCGGAATGGTAAAGGGATCATGTAGGCTGTAGGAGAGTTCAGAGGCGGCGCGCAGAGGGATCTGCGCGCGGGGGGCCTTGCGACATGCACATTATTCCATTCCAGTTAGTGCTATGGGTCCACCCGAGCGGCCTGCGTGCAGGACAGTCCCAGTCCGTATCTCCACTAAAGGGGAATAATAGAATACTCGTATTTGAGTTTTCCATTGAATATATTAAATTTAATATTTCTGACTTACTGACTGACTTATGAACAGTTCAATTGGAATCGTGCAGGTTTAATGAAACTTGTATGGTTTTCCTCTCATATGAATAAGTTATATTGCATGTATATTTTAACTTCATATAATCATGACTGAACTTTCGTACACACTTTAATGAATATGAGAGGTAGCTATTTGTTTTTGCTTTGATAAAATGCTCCACGCAGTTTAGAGTTCATCATACGTTTTATATCTGTGTATAAGTTTCTACAAGTGTCATAGGATAATTTACATGCCAATGCCACATTTCTCCTGATCTTTTAATTTTTGCTTCATCAGTGTCCAAACTTTGACGGGGAAAGTACTGCTAAAAGTAGGACTTTATTTAGAAATTTTCTAGAAAATACACTTAATTAGATTATGGCTATTGTGAGAAAGCAGGACTAGCATGGCGGTAACTGTTTATTGAAATGTAAGAATGTATGGCAGCGTGTGTGTAATAACAGTATATTTCTAATATTGCATCGTGGGGCAGGAGCCTGGAGAGAGAGGGTGGCTCGGCGAAATTAAGGTCAGAGTAGCGAGAAGTGGAAGAACGCGACTCCAACGGAGATATGAACGTCGGTAATCTGGAATAGGTAAGCTAAATAAATGAGGTGGGAAAAATTTGGAGGGAAGGGAGTAGGTGCGTGGCCCTTTTTTTAGGTCTCATATCGACATTTGTCTTAATGTCCGAGGAAAACCACTGATAAACCACAGGCAGAATGTCTCATACTGACAAGTAAATTGACTTACTGTATGACTAGGCCTATAGAATTGTGGAAGAAGAGGTTATATCGGTTCTAGTAAGGGTTTAATGACTTTATTGATATATACAAAATTTACAATTTAAAACGTGAACTCAAATAAAAAAATTACAATTTACAGTATAATACCATTCTTAAAAGAAGATAAATTGCTCTGATTTACCAGCAGCGTTCTGTGATAGATTTAAGTTTGAATTATTTTATTAGACCACCGGGTTATCTATTTGGGCGTGGTTATGGTACATGCAAGGTACGTTTAGGCCGTTTATATTCATCAAGAGGGGGGTTATAATTGTCTAGGCTAGAGATTAGGATGTTTTTATTAACCATATCTTTTACTGTAATTTCGAAATGCTGAGTTGTTTATGAACTCCGTAACAGTCCCCCCCCCCCAAAAAAAAAAACTAAAAATGAGCAAAATATTAAACTAAGATCTGATGATAGGTACTTTAATGATTTTATTCCTTTCGTAAGGACACTTTCACACTTATGAACCCCCAGGACAAAATTTGTCTACAATTCTTTGTCCGTTTTAAATTTCGACGCTGAATAACACTTGCAGATGGAATTGTCGATAAATAAAATACTACTATTGCACTGCTACTGCTACTGCTACTGCTACTACTACTACTACTGCTATTGCTACTACTACTACTACTACTACTACTACTACTACTACTACTACTACTACTACTAGTACTACTACCGCTACTGCTACTACTACTGCTACTACTACTACTACTACTACTACTACTACTACTACTACTATTCGATTTGTAACAGTTATATAAAGCACCTGAATGACTATATAAACTTACTGATGTGTTGGGCAGCTGGACAGCCCTGCGTGGCGACTCAGACAAGTGGGTGGACGCCGTCTCAATAGCAGATAATTGTCGCAGTCTGACATCACGCTCGTGCCAGGTGGTTGACGAGCCGCTCCTATCTGATCAGCGACCCGCATACGGAAGGTCACCACATCTGACCCCCTATCGGCTTTCCCTCTAGGAGAGGCGATTTTCCATCACAATGTCCATAAAGGCTATAGTAATCTTGTTTTTACTTAGGACCACGGGTATTGCTTGAGCAATGGTTACAGCTACCATCGATAATTTTATTAGATCATTTGCATGTTACAGTAGCAGTACAAAAGTTGTTTGTAGATGACAATGACCGAAGGAAATGCCTGAGAAAAATGTTCGATTGAAGTTAAATTACGATTTTGTCAAAAATATAATTCATAGTTGACAGGGAGTTAAGAAATAAACAGTACTTCTCCCAAGAGTTAAATAATAATAATAATAATAATAATAATAATAATAATAATAATAATAATAAAGGAATATACAAGTTAGTTACAAATAACATTTTTATGAAAGAATGCAATTGTATTTCTCTGTTCCATAGAAGTGGTGTATACTCGTAAAGTAAATCTTGTGTATCGTAATTTGTTATTAGTTAATACTGATAGGCCTAAATGAAACCATGAATTAATTAATTTATTTATTTATTCTTTTAATTAATTAATTAATTAATTAATTCATTCATTCATTCATTCACGTTCCGGACAATTAAAATTAAACATTTTCTGAATGTTTGTAGTAGATCTATACTGAATAATTAACCAATGTAGTTAGCGTAGTTAAAGATTGCTGATTGTTGTTTAGCCATCAATGCTTTAGTCCTGCATGAAGGGTATTATAAGTCTCTAGACTATAGACCTATTCCTTCTCTTGCAAATTTTTCATGTCGTGCTGCCTTTAAAAAATGGTAATTTCTTAGTTCTCTAGTAGATCCACAGTAAGTGTAATTAAAATCATCAGAATTTTCACTACCGCTACTGATACATTTAAATAGTCGATGTAAATATATACTTTATAACAGAAATTTTACACATTCACCCGTTTCGTGTCTTTTAATTATTTATTAAACTTGTTTCATGAACCTCAATCTTGAGTCAAATGAGTATGTAAAACCATGTTTAATAGGTCATGAAACTAAACAAAACATTATCACTAACCAAACTATACAACAGATGCTCAAAATGAGAACCATTCACAGCCAAACAATGTCCCAGTCTATCACGAAAACAGTCCATTGTCTTTCTCACAGTTACATGACTGAACGCTCTGTATAGATAGGCCTACCAGCAATATATAGACCGCTGCGCTGGACTTATAATCTTTTGGACCCAGATTCGATCCCCGGCGTACCCCCGATTTTATAACTTCTATTGGGCAAGCTCATGTAACACAGGGGTCTTCTCCAGGAGCTCCGGTTCCTCTGTGACATCACAACAAATCTCCATCACCATCTCATCTCATTGCGGGTGTAGCGTAGACCAGCCTCCTGTGGCGCACCCAGGGCAACGACTCTGTCTGTAAATTGGTCTATACAACAGACTTATTATGGGTGAATGACGAATAGTGAAGTACCGCCATTAGGAAAACAATATATATATGTATGTATATATATATATATATATACTTAGTGTTATATCTTTCTGTAGGAAAATCTATATTAAAAACAAGTGAATTACACTAATACTATTTCTTTCGAGAATTAGCAAAACATAAATATTAGTTTTAACTACTAAATATGAAATAGTAAGATAAAGCTTTTAAAAATCTTTTCTACAACACCTTTCTGTAATTTGCATTAATTAGTTACAAGAGAAAAACTAAAACTACAAAGATATCAGCGAAAAATGGAACATAGGATCACCAAAATATCTCTCAGAGATAAAGTGTCAGCCACAACAATAAGGAAGATGACAGGTCTACAAGACGTCGTGATGGCAGCCCAGCAACTGAAGTGGAAGTGGAGAGGCCACGTGAGCAGACTGAACACGTCGAGATGGGCGTTTGTGACAACCATGTGGGATCCAAGAAGACAGCGGGAAGACCGAGGGCCCGATGGAGGGACTTCTTCAGGAGCGAAGTTGGTAGACACTGGACAAGAACGGCGATATGCAGGACAACACGTCAGATCCTCGGAAGAAGTTGGACAGACCCTAAGGGCTGTATTCATAGACATTTTTAGCGCGGGTTTCCGGTGGATGATCAGTGTTTTTCGTATTCATAAACCAGTGTTAGCGATAGGATATGATTTGAATTCTGTACAAGTAACCAGTGGATAGCCGGGGCTAGCTTAGTACGCTCGTAGCGCGGGCTGCGAAATGTCTATGAACAGCACCCTAAGTGACAGAAAGTGGACTGACATCAAACATCTAACTATTATCAGTGCATAACCTCTACTGGCTGAAAATGGACAATATTAGAGACAGTAAATGAACATCGTTAAGTATGAGGGTAGTAACTTTTTTAACCAGTACAATAGACTCTTCAGGAATAGCTCCCCAGGCGAATATGAGGAGAGATCACCCTGGTTGTTGCAGGAGGCCCTTGCCCTAATGGGATGTAGTGGGATTATTTATTTATTTATTTATTTACTCATTTACTCATTTATTTATTTATTTACTCATTTATTTACTTATTTATGTACAAGAAAATTGACTTGTAATGTATTACTCTTTACTTTTTTGGAATAGGTCCCCTGCTCCTAATATTCTGAGAATAAAACTATAGGGATAGATAAGAGTAGTAGTAGTAGCAGTAGTAGTAGTAGTAATAATAATAATAATAATAATAATAATAATAACAGTAACAGTAATAATAATAGCCTCAAAGGATACCATAAAGCGCAAATCTCCTCCACTCATCACAGCGATGCGCTGCTTGAGACCATAGGCTGCCAGAGTTCTTTGACGTCATCTGTCCATCTTGTTCTCGGTTTTCCTGGGTATCGTTCTCCAATTCTCGGGACCCATACTGTTGTTACATGGACCCAGCGCTTGTGGTTGAGTCATATTGTGTGTCTCACTAATTTCCATTTCAACGTCTCTGCCATTGATGCAGCATCCTTTCCCTGATGTCTCAGTTCCTTATACTGTACTTAGGTTAAACCTGTTTGTAGGAGAGAGAAAGCAAGATCAGTGTAAGTTAACTCGAAATGCAGAAACAAAGCCAGTATCGTAATTAAACCTTGCTGAAAGGCAACACTAAGAAAGAAACTGAGACATAGTGCGATATTTTGGATGAATAAATGAAAGTGGGAGGCACAGAGAAGAAAATACCAATTAGAAGTTACAGGATAATAATTGCGATTTTGGTAGGGCTCTTGGAGCTCATTTTAATATTCACGTGAGCTCCTAACTCAAAGGCCATTTGTGTCGTTTCGTTGACACTGTCGCACTTCAGGCTCTTAAGTAAATTTTGCAGGGGGGAAAAGTTGAAAAGACCTGAACTAACACAATGTTAGGTAGTTGATACAGCGTCATTAAATAAAATTTAAATGTCTGATCTAAACTAGCCTATATAGGCTAATATGTATAGAAATCTGACTTTATTTTTATTCCTCTTCTCAATGTCAAGAATTCATAAGCATACAGCTATACCAGCATTGCTTTTTTTTTAATTGGTTTATTTTACGATGCTTTATCAACTGCTATGGTTATCTAGCGTCTGATGAGATGAAGCTGATATTGTCAGCGAAATGATTTCAGAGTCCAAGCCGAAAGTTAAACTCATATTTAGGAATTGCATGCGGAAAGGGAAAAAATATCTGAGTTGCGTGCCAAAGTTTTCTAGGGGTATCCGAGTTGCATGCCATCACAGTCACAGGTATAAACAGGATTAAACAAGGCAATACCTCTGAGCCGCGTCTGTGGCTCAAGCACAAGTTCGCTGGTCTTCCTTCCAGAATCACCGGCCAGGAAGTGATGGAATTTGTGTTGGACAGAGCAGAGGGTTTTTCTCGGGGTGTCTCATTTCTATCTGTCATTCCACGAACACTCTCCACTTCTCCCTCATTTCATCTATCATCTGCAATAGTAAGGATAGACTGGGATGAAGACTTGGGTGTAGTACGGGTTTCCTGTGTTGATACAGGAAGGGCTTGGGACCCCTGGCCCCTGATACTTATCAGACTACTCGTGTGTGGATGGTACCTGGTTCTAGTAGGGACTGAGGCAGGATGACCCACCTGTCAGCGTCGGATTTATGAATGCCACCCAGGCTACCTGTTGGACTTCGACATTCATCCCATGTATTATAGGGCGCACAGTGGGTCAAACCGTGTCTAAGTGTACGGACCTGTTCCGGGTGCAACCCTTGTAAAGTCAGCCAGCCAGCCAGCCACCTCTGATTGAGCTTCTGGCTGATATGTAGGCTACATCCATTATCAGGCAGTACATCTCACTTGACGATATGTATTAGAGAAAGAACAATTGCTTGCATGCATCTGAAGTTTGATTAGTGTAATATATGGTACTGGTCAGCGATATATGCAATAGAGGGGGAAAGGAACTGGCCAATCTACCTCATCCAAGAGACCTCCAAGGGCACGCCAACATGCAATTCAAGTTTGCGTTCAGAAATCCCCGCTTGTAATTCAATGTTTACTTTTTTACATGCACTGATCCCGCATGTAATTCGGAATCTCCCAGTTAAACAACATTTGCTCTTTCTTAATGGGTTGAGGGAAAACCCAGAAAAACATCAATCATGTAGCTTGTCCCAACCAGATTTTAACCCGAGCCAGCTCATTTCTCGGTACTACCATTATCACAACATTGTAAAATTGTAGGATCACTTAATAATTATGTGTGGGAGTACTTTGCATTGTAACATGTAAATATTTTTTTTCGCGTGAATACGTTCTATGAGTTGGATCCAGTACTGGGATATCGTTCCAGAAAGTAGACCGACAAGTTTTCAGACCAATCTTGTCGCGCCTATAGGCTAATTTCTATCCTACACGACAGATTCCAATGAAGTAAACGGCGATCGACAGACGAAGGATCTGTGTATCCAACGTGATCTTGAGTTCGAGCGGGAGAGAAGAAATTGGCGGGTAGCGCGGCAGCCGAGGCAGTGTGACTCGAGAATACAAGCCGATAGAATATTCGTAGTGGTGTCAAATGGTTCGTAACGTACCAGGCTGCAATCTCAATTGATTAACAATCAACAGTCGACAAGTTAAATTGGAAAAATCCGAGAGTGAAATTGAGTGAAGCGAGAAATGTTGCACTGTCGAGACATATATAGCGCAACGGGAACGAGCGTGTAGGATTTCGGAAAAGGGTAGCAGTCGACAGTACGATAATTACTATAACAACCGACATATTTACGCTCAATGCATACAAGATGGCTACTCTCAGGAGTCGGAAGATGTACCGAAATTTCAAGGTATCTGGAAAGAAGAGATGTTGTCACTAATTACGTTTACTTTAACAATTCTATAAGCGACGTATTCACGTATAAAACTTGCGGATGTGTCTCGGATATAGCCTACCTCGATTTTTTCCAACAGTTACCTTTAAAGTTGTGATTTAATAACTGAAATCTTGAGACTAAAGAAATACTTTAGTTCATTTCATTTAGTGTTCTGTCCAAGGGCAGGTCTTTCACTGCAAACCCAGCTTTCTCAAATATTTCCTATTTTCTGTCCTCCTTTTTGTTTCCTCATATGATCCATACAACTTAATATCGTCTATCATCTGATATCTTCTTCTACTCCGAACTCTTCTCCCGTTCACCATTCCTTCCAATGCATCTTTCAATAGGCAGTTTCTTCTCAGCCAGTGCCCCAACCAATTCCTTTTCCTTTTGCTGATCATTTTCAGCACCATTCTTTCTTCACTCACTCTTTCCAACACAACTTCATATCTTATTCTGTCTGTCCACTTCACACGTTCCATTCTTCTCCATATCCACATTTCAAATGCTTCTAGTTCCTTCTCTTCACTTCGTCGTAATGTCCATTTTTCTGCCCATACAATGCCACACTCCATAAAAAGCACTTCACTAGTCTCTTTTTTTCTAGAGGTCCGCAGAAGATGCTCCTCTTGGTCATTGCTATCCTCCTTTTGAATTTCTGGCAGCAGCTCATGTTACTGCTTGTAGTACATCCCAAGTATTTGAAGCTGTCGACTTGCTCTACTGCCTCATTTAGAATTCGCAAGTTTATCTTTTACTTACATTTATCTTCATCCCATACTGTTCACAGCTGTCATTTAGTTCCAGTAGCATGTACTTTAGTATCATTTCCTCTTCTGCTCACAACGCCAGTCATCACCAAATCTTATAAATTTTATTCTTCTTCCTCCTATTATCACTCCTCCCATGTTCTGAAAACAGTTCTTTACTAAATCCTCCAAGTAGATGTTGAACAGGGTAGGTGATAAAGGACATTCTTGAAGTACTCCTCTCCCAACTTCACTTCCTTCTGACATTTCTTCTCCTATCCTGACTTTGACTCATTGTTTCATATAAAGGTTACTGAACAGTCTTTTATCTTTCCAATACACACCAATTTACTTTAGGATCCTCATCAGTTTATTTTAATCCACTCTGTCAAAAATCTTTTCTAAGTCCACAAATACTAAATACACTTCGTTATTCTACTTTAGGTACCTTTCGCCGATTGTCCGTTGCAGTCCAATTCCATCCCTCGTAGCTTTTCCCTTCCTGAAGCCAACTGTTCTTCCTGCAACTGTTCTTCCATCTTAGAATATGCATTTCTTCGCATTATTTTTCTTCGGTATTGGAATCACCACTTTCTCCGTAAAATCTTCAGGCCAGTAGCCTTGCTCATATATTTCGTTGCATAATGATAGAATTTGCTTCTTCTCTTCATCCAAGGACTTCACTAATTCAATGGGGATTCTATCAGGTCCTGTTGCTTTACCATTCTTCATTTCCTTAAGCGCTAGTTCAACGTCTTCTCTTAAAATAGGAAATCCATTTTCGTCTTTTGATACGGATTCTTCGTCTTCTGTACCTAAGTCATCTGGACGATTCCTCGTCTCATGTAACTCTTCTACATATTTCGTCCACCTGTTCAATATTCCTTTCAATATTCCTTGTTATTTCATTTTCGATGACGTCCTTTATCAATCACATGGATTTCCTGTTCTTATTTGTGAAGTCCAAACTTTTTACTTTGTGGCACATCAAATTATATCTTCCTTTTCTCTCTAGATTCTTATTTCTTCACATTTCTCTTTTGCTTTATCATTTTATCTTCTTAGTTCGTTGTTAAGTTTCCTGTAGTTTCTTCTACCCTCTTCTGTGTTGATGTTTTTCCACTTTCTCCTCTCCTGCATCTTCTCCAACATTTTCCCTGTGACGTAAGGTTTCTTAATTCTCACACCTTCTGTGTATCCTGTTGTTCCTTCTGTTGTTGTCTGTATACAGCTTTTTAAATGCGTCTAGTACTCATTACTATTGTCAAGTGTGGAGTCCAATGTAGCGGCTTTCTCTTGAAAATTAGCTTCAAATTTTCTTCTGTCCTTTTCGTTCTTTAGTTTTTCCATGTTAAATTTCTTCGTCACCTGTCTTCCTCTTATCTTCTTCAGACGAATACCTACATCGCCTATCAGGAGGACATGATCTGAGTTAATATCCGCTCCTGGTAAAGTTTTTGTATTTTTTAAGCAATTTCGGAATCTTTCCTGTAGCAGTATATAGTTATCTGATATCTCCTTTCGTCCCTTGGGCATGTCCATGTGTATCGTCTTTGTTTATGTTGTTGAAATAATGTATTTCCAACAATCTTTGCATTTCTTTGAAAGAAATTCATCAAATATTCTCCTCTGTCATTTCTTTTTCCCAATCCATATTTTCCAACTGTTCTTCCATCTTGTTCTTCTCCTACTACTGCGTTCCAGTCGCCCATTAGGATTATGCATGGTCCCTTTTTCTCCTTCTCAACTAGTAACTCTTCTATCTTGTCATAGATTTCTTCCACTTCCTCATCTGCTAATCCACTATGTGGCATATAAACTTGCACTAGCACTAAATCCGTTTCCTTCCTTTTGTAGTCTCACCATTATAATCTGGTCATCTACATAACGCACTGATATCACTTTATCTTTCACACGTGATCCCAGTAACACACCAACATCGTGACTTCCTTTGCAGTCACCATTTGAATAAAACAATCTAAATTCACCACTATTTTCCCACCTCACTTCTAATATTCCCATCACAGCCACTTTGTTTCTTATTTCTTCTTTCAAGTTTTCCAACTCACCTGCTTGCAGAAGAGGCCTTACATTCCACGTTCCAATCTTAAATCTTCTTTTCTTCTCTCTGTTGGATTGCTTCATAATGTGTTCTTTCCCAGCATCCCCCTCTCGGACATCCGAATGGTGAGGTGGGAATCTATTATCGTGGAAAGACTCATCATGTCATGTTTGCAGTTTTTCTTGGAAAGATAAATGCGGTAGCTTCCTGTTGCTTTCCGCACATCACTCTTTCTTTCGCACCTTAAAAATATCCCAGGAGTCCTCAGCATGAAGGTGAGGAGAACGGATTTGATTAATTAGGCTCTCCAGACCACCGAAATCCACCGCAAGGGTTAAAAATCAGTTATATCAGGGTTTTTGACCCGATCTAATGCTTTAATAATAGTCTATAAAATTTTACTTTAATCACTAGTGAAAAAAGTAGCAATAGTATAACACAAATCTGTTATTATAGGAATGCTTTAGCAATAAGGATATGATTGTAGAGACTGGATTAATTTTGCTCAGAATAGGACCGATGTCGGGCTTATGTGTGGGCGGCATTGAACCTCCGGGTTCCTTCAAAGCCATAAGTAAGCAAGAAAGTATTCACTAGTGGTTAAAGTGGCATATTAGGACTATCCATCCTCATTGTTAAAGCTTTAAACTTTAATAAAGAGATTTCAGTTATTTTATTGATATTTTCTTCATTAATATATAAAGTAAAATTTTATCCACCCTTATTATTAAAACATTAGTTTGGTGACGAGATTTCAAATATGAAATTGATACTTTATTCACTAGCGATTAAAGTGGCATATTAGGATTACACATCCTTATTGTTAAAGCGTCGCTTTAATAAAGAGATTTCAGTTATTATATTGATACTCTCTTCACTAGAGTTTAAAGTTTAAAGGAAAATTTATTCACCCTTATTGTTAAAGCGTTGGTTTAGTGACGAGATTTCAGTTATGAAATTGTTACTTTATTGACTAGCGTTTAAAGTAAAATTTTACTCATCCTTATTGTTAAAGCATTGCTTTAATGATAAGATTTTAGTTCTTCTTCTTCTGCTGCAAGGGTAGGCTGTAAAGTCTATTCCGATGCAGATATATCTTTCTATCTCATCCTAGGTCGACCGATCGAACGTCGGCCATCTGCTTTATATAGGAATGCTTGTTTTGTTATTCTGCATTGTCCATTCTATCTGTGTGTTGAAACCACTTCCATTTCTATTGTTAATTTTATCTTCTAATTTGTAAATGTTTACTTCTTTCCGTATTTGAACGTTATAAATATGGTCTTGTAATGTATGCCCTAAAATATGTATGAGAGGTTGCTAGTACTTTGTAAAATCTAATTAGAATCTCTTTCCTAATTTTATATCTTGGCGTTCTTTGCATAATACCGCACATTTTTAATTTCGAAATTGATTCAATTTATGTTCTATGCCTCTTTCTTGTTCATATGAGATCTAGCATCCCAAGTATTTAAAGCTACTCACTTGTTCCACTATTCCATTATCCAAAGTTATTGTAGATCTTATCGGAAATTTGCCTTCAAATGCCATAACTTTTTATTTTTGAATAGATATTTTCAGATTGTAGAGAGAATCCAAAAACCAGGTTAAGGCAATCTCTCTAAAGGAAAGAAACCTGATACAAATATCCCGTAAGCTTGGAGACGGAGAGATAGCAATCCCACCACCAAGCTTTTCCACTACGTCGGAGTGGTTTTTCGACCAGAGGAGATTTATCTAAACTCATTCAATGCGAAGATTTTAGTTATAGGCCTACCTATTTAAATTGTTAATTTATTGACTAATGATTAAAACAAAATTTTATTCATTCTTATTATTAAAACATTAGGCCCCTACTTTAGTCGCGTCGCTGTTATTTCCGGCGTGACTCCTCCTCTTTGCTTACGCCTTAAGAAGTAAAGGCTCTATAAAGTCTAAGTAGATGATAATATTATCATTCGCCATTTTTGTTCTTTCGCTGCCGAGCTACCAGACGAGGAATCTGTTTGCCGCGCCGTTAAATATTATCTTGTCGTAGCTCCTATGATAATAAATCAAACGCAGTGTAACTTTTAGGATACATAGATAAATGTCTAACGAAAGCATTGAAAAAAATTCTAAATCAAAATTATTTTTGGAAAGTGAGAAAAAAATTAACTTCAAAGTGAGCCGTCCAAAATAGATATTGACATGATAAGCGACAAACTTTTTTATTTTTCACATCAGATAGGGGGTCAAAGCGTGAGAAATGTTGTTTAGAAGGAATGAAAATTACATTTAAAAGTGGGTGCTACTCAAAATCTTTACTGGTTTGCGAGTTACGGCGAGTTAAAGAAATCTCCCCCCCCCCTGTATGTAAAGTGACAATTTAGGGCCGGTATTATAAACTCCGTTTAAACCTTACGTTCAGTTTAAACTGAAGTTTTTCGCTCTGATGCGTATTATAAACCTTAACTAACAGCTAATCTTGAGTTAACTTGAGTTTAACTTGATCGGCAGTTCTCTTCCGTTTAAACTGCAGTTCAAAGCTCAACAGTGCAAGATGGCGGTTTCCAATACACATGGATATTGCAGATGTGTTCCAAGAACATATGAGTGACGATAAATGAGTGCTCAATATTACTGAACGACCACTGCGGCCAAGAATTTTTCGAAATTGAGTGCACCACTTTGAAATATACATAAATGAACATAGTATGTTTTAAAATAGATTGAGACTTTCTAAACAGACAGTCCTAACCGTCAGAATTAGGCTTATAGTCCTAACCTTGTTTCGAAAAATTGAAACACGGATACAACATGCAACAGAAAAATGAGAAAGTGCAAAACTATAACCTATTTTAAGATTTGAATTTAAAGTTTATTTGAAAAGATAAATGATTTCTTTCTTATTTTTGACAACATTCTGTTGAATATCTGCATCAGTTACTAGTTGCGCTGCGCTATTTTTCCTAATAATATTACCTAATTTTGTTTGTATTCTGTTTCATAAATATTCTAGACAACACATAAAATACTCACACTAATATTATTACTACATTACTCAGTTGATTCTGTATGGAGTTATGTCGCGGATGGTCATGCAAGGTTGTGTTTGGGAGTATAACGTTGGTAGCCAGCGTTAAGAAACTTTTTGAGGTTAAGTCTGACAAGCATACTAAAGTACGCGGTATTGGTCCTCTTTAGGTTTTATTATGAAACTCTCTCTGATATCGAAGAACAAAGATGTTTCTTAATGAAGATTCTCCACGAGCGTCGGCTATTTTAAATCAATAATATAATTAAACAATTGCAATCGTCTTCTTTTCTTCACTAGCAGTAATACCAATCGTATTCCACTATGGTTTAACTTAACCAAGACTCTGTAATACGGCACGTTGAGTTAAACTCACGCTTAGGTTTAACTTAGGTTAATCTTATTTATAAAAGCGGGCCTTAATCTGTTAGAACTGCGGATTCTCATAGAAATAATCACTCTGATTTCAAATTTCTTCTCAAAATATTTTCATTGTTTAAGGTTTTCGAGTTAATCGTGAGTTGTGAAAAGTAATTAAAATCTTTCTAGTACTGTACATAGATATTCGTAACATCTACGCTGATTAAACACTAGCATGACATACTTTGAAATTGAGAAAAATGAAGAAAATGACATAGTAGTCTTTAAATTTATTATGGGTATTACTGTCACTATTATTATAAATATTATTATTATTATTATTATTATTATTATTATTGTTATCATCATCATCATCATTATGGTCATTTCATGGAATGAAGCTCCCTTATTTCACTTTCTGCCCTTCCAGAAGAGCTAATCCACTCCAAACCGATCAAGATTTGACATTGCTATCTCCGACTTTCTTTTTTAACCTATTCTGATACATTTAATACTCTATTTGGTTTACTGTGTCTTGAGTTCAGAAGAAAGGTAAAAATATATTTATTAATATGAGGATTTATATGCAATAAAAATACAGAAATATGAATACATTTTATTCGGCGGCGTTAAGTGCACTCAACCAGGTCTACAATAAATACAGGTACAAAGGTTATAATCAGGACAAATCAAAAGTCTGGCACCATACAAATATCTTCCATATGCTTGATTTTCAATTACTATAGGTGTTACCGGTATTTGTAAGACCAAACGCTCTACCAATGACACATTCGATTCTAGCTCTCAGCTATCTCAAAAGCCGCCATATTGGATGCAACTTGAAATTTTAAATGGAAAAGGGGTCATGTAGGTACTCATGTAGTAATAAAAAATCAAGCATATGGAAGATATTTATAAGGTTTCAGACTTTTGATTCACTCTGTATAATAATAATAATAATAATAATAATAATAATAATAATAATAATAATTGGAGTGGTTTAGCTTTTATGCTAGGGCAGGAAAGTGAAACAAGAGAGCTTCATTCGATGAAAAATCATAATAATGATGATAATGATGATAATGATGATAATAATAATAATAATAATAATAATAATAGTGACAGTAATATCCATACCAAACTTAAAGACTACTATGACATTCTTTTCATTTTTCTGAATTTCAAAGTATGTCACGCTAGTGTTTAATCAACGTAGATGTTATTTATGTACTAGAAATATTTTAATTACATCTCAAAACTCACGGTTAACTCGAAAATCTTTAGTAATAAAAATATTCTGAAAAAATTTGAAATCAGAGCGATGATTTCTATGAGAATCCGCAGTCCTAACAGACAAAAGTTGTCACTCTGTATACGAAAGTCCCATAAGAAAAAACCACATTTCTTTAGCCTGCCGTAAGTCGCAAACCAATAAAAATTTTGAATAGCAGACATTTTAAAAAGTAATTTCCGTTCTTTCTAAACATTTCTCTCGCTTTGACCCCTATCCAACGTAAAAAATAAAAAAGTTTGTCGCTTATTATGTCGATGTCTATTTTGGACGGCTCACTTCAAAGTTAATAATTTCTTTTCTCACTTTTCAAAAAAAATTTTGATGCAGAGTTTTTTCTATGCTTTCGTTAGACATTTATCTGTGAATCCTAAAAGTTACAGCGCTATTTATTGACTCTCATAGTAATTATGACATGATAATGTTTAACGATGCGGCAAATATCGTCCTCTCTGCTTTCTGCGAACGTCAATAAAAGAACCAAAACGGCGGGCTATTATATTTAGTATTTATGGAGCCTTAGAAAGTGCATAACGTCATCAGCAGCGAATGACAAGACACAAACGTTTAAATGTAGCCGACCTGCGACGTGATTGGCTACCGGAAATAAGAGCGACGCGACTATTGTAACGAGATTTTAATTATTAAATTGGAACTGTATAGGCATAAGTGTTGGGAAAATAATAGAATCATTATAAATGGAAATTTGAAGTCAAATTGCTGGCTATACTAGTACATTAAGAATTTACAAATTCAGTTAAGATCTCTGAAGTGATATTCATGTGAAAATTTTAATTTTTATTACAGTAAATTTGAGTCATTGCGTTTTAATTATTTGTTTTTAGCCTCCACACACAACACAAGTTGTTACATGGGAAAAATGAGACATGCAAGGAGATGTTGGAATGGCAATCATTATTAGTTTCCTGAAAACCGTATTATTTTCGGTGTAACCCCTGTCCATAATGGTGATAATGATGATTATTATTATGATGATGATTTTACTATAATTATTCTGTTTCTTGTTTATAATATATTTACTTAAACTGATAAAATCGAATTTTATTACTTATTCTCTCGTTTTTCCATCAAGAATAACTTTTTGCTCGCTTCGTTATGGGTTAATATCTTATTCCATTTCTTCATCTTGTGAGAATATATCAGTTGATCGAGTTGAGGCTGGGCCTGTGCCATGTAGCAAGTTATTGGGCGCTACTGCTAGAGTGATGACGAATGACGACTTGTTTGCTCAGCACACTACCACACTGACACAGTCGCGGCTGGCAACACGTCATGCCAGCGTGTCGACATTGGGACGGATCTCCGGCAAGACAACACCACCACCAGGATGCGCCGTGACGTAATGAGGCAGAGAAGGGAGCATATTTTCTCACATTTGCGACTTTTAAAGAGATACCAAGAATGCGACGATTCTCATAACCAAACAGTAGGAAGTAAAGGTCTTCTACCTCTTGCTGCGTCATTGTTAGAAACATATGAGATCCACCCAGCGTCCACAAACCGTTCAGACCCTGTTTGGGGAGGGGTGCAGTCTTCGCGCGAAGCAAAGTGCGCAATTCTGTCTTTACTGACATAGGCAAGCATGCGAGATGTTTGGTGGAAGTCACAGATGAGGCACTTGAGAAAAAAAAAAACTGTTTCATTATAAGCGTATTAAATAATTGGCATGGAATGCAACAAAACACTTTTTGGACATATGTGTGATCCCAAACAAAAGAAGTGGCATTATAAGACAGGATATTCAATTCAATTAAATTTAATTCAATTCAATTCAATTCAATTTATTAAGTCATAAAACATACAGTGATAGGCTTCGTCAGAAAAAAAACATACATTTGAAAATATACATATAATTGAAAACAGTAAAGTTTAATTAGAATGAAAACACAAAACATTTTGAAACTGTAAAATTAACGAGAACACTTCACTCTTAATGTGATAATTGTAACTAAATGTAAATAACTTTATTTATTAAACAACAATTTCGTATGAATTTATGTTAAGAAACTCCTCTACAGAGTAGAAAGGATGAATTAAAAGCCAATTATAAAATGTAGCTTTGAAACTATTAGTTGGTAACTTATAATATTGACTGGGAAGCTTATTATATAATTTCATCCCCATACTAGGCCTACTGTAGTCTTTGTCCTTAAGCTTCATGTTGATCTCGTCCTATGTAATTTTATTGTACGGTATATATAACAAGTCTAAATATCGTCCCATTATAGGCATAAGGGCCAACGTAACATTTTGTTGATTGTACAGGAGAGAGAACAAACATTAAAAAAAATGACCAATAATTTATTTAATAACTATCTTAAAATGTTGGTACAACTCCATATTTGAAGGTATTGTAATGTTTTCAAAATAGATAAAAGAGTTTATATTTAACTGCCAAGTTAATGTAAAAATTGAGACGTTTGACCTTCTGGTAGAACGCCGCCATATTTGATTTGAACGTTTGCCCTAATTATTGAACTAATTATAAAAAGATATTTCAAAGTACAGTTTTTACTCAATTCAAAGTGAAGATTTTAATTAACTTCAGAAATGTTCATATTAATACCTTTCGCAAAATAATGTTTGAAAAACCTTAAACTTGATTTCAAAATTATAAGTTCGACGACCTTAACCTCATTTTTTAAACAGTAACAATTTACAAAGCTTCTTAATAATATTATTAGAACACAAAACAGTGAATGAAATTCAAACTTACCTATTATTGTTGTACTTTTCAAGCATCCAGTGGTGATAAATAATATTTAAATTGCAATTTATTGGCTAACTGACACAGTAATAACAATTCTATTAGCGAAATTCGCTAATCAAACACATTGGATAAGCAACATTTACAGATTAAAGAAATTAATTGAAACAAAAAATATAGCAAACAACAGCATTATAAAATAACTGTGTTTTTGGGAGCTATTTTTTGTTTTTATTGCCGCTCTGTGATATTTAAAAAGAAAAATAAATATCTACGTATTTATGACATCATAACATCGCTTATACAGAGTGTTTAAAAAATACGGGGCATAAATTTAGGTATGTATTTCCCACATGTAGACAATCAAAATAGTTCATTACAACATGTGTCCGGAAATGCTTCATTTCCGAGTTATGGCCTTCACAACATTGAAATTCACCGGAACGTTTTTCTTTCCGCAGGTCGTTGTCATTACAGAAGATGTTCAAAATGTCCACCTCCTGCTTGAATACAGACCTCACATCGATGTCTCATTGGCCTGCGAACACGATCCCAAACTCCAAGAGTATTGTGTAAGTCCTCAGAACATGCCACAATTCGATTCCGAAGAGATTCCAAATCAGGCACCGGAGACAAATAAACCAATGTTTTTAAGGGAACCCGTATGTTAAAATTTTAGATTTTCATGCATTTACATATTTTTAAGTAACTAGGCTGTTTTTGCATATAATGAGATAAAATTTTGAACACTCGTTCTTAAAAGTAGGAGAAAACATAATTTATAATTGCATATAAATCGACATAGTAGTTTTGGAATAATTCAGATGTAAATTATGCTAATTAATTATACATAATCAATTTGATAGGTACACTTTTCAAAGAATGTATTAAGCCTAGAGACTTGAAACTTTGGAGGCCTAGTAATAATGCTTTTGGCTATAATTTACTACCTCTGCTAGAATGCTGACTTATTTCTAACATTATTTAAATCAATTTCATTTTTTATAATTAATTTACATAGAAAAACAATCAATCCTGTGTGACTGGTAATGGAACTAATAATGTTAGAACAGTAATTGTGGTAGCAAACAGTTACCAATACAATAATAAAGCACTTTTCCAAATTTCAGACTGATAGCTGCAATAGTTTTTTAGAAAAGTGTACCTAAAGTATAAAAAATGTAGTTTTGAGAAAACAGTGGATAAAGTTCAAACTTACAATTACTGTAGTTTCAATGCATCCCTGGATTGTAATCATCTTCCTTCTCCTTTTCTTCCTCTTCTCGTCTTCTTTTCTGGTTCCTCTTTGCAGTCCTATGCTCTTTTGACTGGGTTTGCATCGCTTTCTCAGCTTCTTTTACTCTTCGGACATCGATGGCACATAGCGCACGTTCCATATTCAATCCTGGTTTTATGCCCATCAACTCCAGAACTTTCTTTCTGCTGCTACTGCCATCATTGAAAGTGATAACAGCATCCAGGACACCAGTCTTGAGGACATTCAGGCCCACAAACACTGTCTTTGGCAATCTTTCCCATATGCAGTTGTTGAAACTTTCATTGGGGTTTTGGGTGCAGCCGTGTGTACATTTCTCCAACAGCTTCTTGTCAGCAAGATCTCTGAATATTGGCTTTACCTTCAACATGACAGCTTCTGGTAGGGAATGTCTGTGATCATATACTTTATTTTGAGCTTGTGCCTTATTATAACTGCACCACGAATCCAGACCTTTGGGACAGAGTTGATGGTATGGTTTCTCGTTGGTTGAAATTTTATGGAAGTATGTAGCCCATACACTCTTCCTCATTTCTTCCACATTCCCTGTGTTCCTTCTAATGGCTAAGCCATAGTAGGTCTGAAAGAGATCAATTTCTGTATTGGTCAAACGACCCGCTCCAGCGAGTGTCTTGCCATCATCCAGTTTTATCCCCTTTAGCTCCTTCTCGAGTCTTCCCAGTCGTGCTCCCATTCTCTTGTGAACGTGGCCTATGCATTCAAGTTTTTCAATTTCTACCCCCTCCCCATAGGGTTTGTCTTCTTGTACCTTTTTGAAACCCTTGCTGTCACCATCACCAAGATATTGCACATACCGAATATTCAGAGAATCCTCAGACTGCCTAACAATGTTCACTGCACCTTGCACCTCCATTCCTCCACTATAACCTTTATAGTTTTTTGTACATTTATGTACAGTTCCCTTTCCCTGTGAACATGTCTGACAATATTTAGTCAATATTTCCACTGCCAACACCTTGCCCGTGAGTAATGATGTTGCAGTGACAACACCATTTAGTGACGTATGCCCCCGCTTTTGCCAACTGCCATCGAAAGCCCCACATATGTCTCTGTTGTTACCATTCAACTCCACAGTTTCCATTGCAGCTTTTCTCATTGAGGCTTCTGCAATTTCAGAGAGGGATTCATTTATAAAGAAAACTTCTCTGTCAAACCTAGCAGGTGGAGGAGGAAGATTCATAATAGCACAAAATGTTTGTGCAGCGTGTCTGCCCTTACCAATGCTTCGCATACCATACACAAGTCTTGTATTTACATTGTACAGCCTATTTCTGTTCATTGCAGATGTCATTGTGGACTTTACACTTTCACAATTACTGCAATGTAAATTTATTTTTGTTGCCAATCCCTTCCTGGAACAAATGTTTTCAAACATTTCCACACAGTCTTCACTATTGCAGTATTTGCATTTCACATGCTGTTTTATGAAGTCAGATAGTATACCTAAATCTATAATAATATTATTATTACTAGATGATGACACATTTTGACCTTCAGTACCTGTTATATTCTCATTCTCCAAATAAACAAGTTTTTTCTTGGATGAGCTAGGTGTAGGTTCATTGTTTTTCTCTGCCCTAACCTCAATGCTGGGGGTACAACTAACACTGTTTGTATTTGTATATTGATTGCCACGGAACTTACGTTTTTTCCCTTTATTAAAACTCTTTCTTCTAGGCATATTTACACAATAAGAGCACTATGAACTATATTCACAACACCACAAAATCACAATAAACAAAGCCACGTGCTAATTCACTCTCACAACTGTAACAAGCAAAGCACTGTTGGCTACTCTGTGCTAGAACAGAGTAGCCAACACAATTTTCGTCTTGTACATGTTTTCTTCTTCTTCTTACATGAATTCAAGGAGAAAATAATGATAGAAACAGCCTGCAGTCGAACGAACTACAGAAGTGGGCGTGACGCTAGCATGCATTTAAATACCCACGCACACTCAGCCATTTAAAGTCATAAAAAGACATTCAAAAAGGTCCTACCGCTAATAATGTATATATCAATCTGTTCAGAATTGAATAAGGAATAATATTAAGTAAAAATCTAAAAATGCATATTTTGGTCAATTTTAACATACGGGTTCCCTTAAATGGCCCCACAAGTAGAAATCGAGAGGGTTCAGATCAGGTAAGCGTGGAGGCCAAGCAATTGGGCCACCTCTACCTATCCATCGATCAGGAAACCTTCGATCCAAGTACCGGCGAGCCGTACGACTGAAGTGTGCAGGAGCGCCATCTTGCAAGAAGTGAATGTGTTGACGATTGATCAGTGGAGTGTCTTCTAAAACATGAGGTATGGTGTTTTCCAGGAAGTTTTTGTACGCCTGACCCGTAAGTCTGTTTACAAGTGCATGGGGTCCAACTAATCGATCACCAATGATACCGGCCCACATGTTGAGGGAGAACCGCACCTGGTGATGAGATGGAACAGTTGCACGTGGGTTTTCATACGCCCATACATGCTAATTGTGGAAATTTGTTATGTCATCTCGTGTGAACTGTGTTTCATTTGTAAATAATACTAAGGCAGGAAAGTTCGGATTTACACCACACTGCTGCAAGAACCACTGACAGAACCTAACTCGTGCAGGGTAATCTGCTGGTGACAGGGCCTGTACACGTTGCAAATGATAAGGATACTATTGATACTCTTTCAACAGTCTCCAGACAGTCGTATGAGGAACATTGACTTCCAATGCTACCCTTCGTGTGCTGATAGAAGGAGTCATGTTCACAGCCTCCAGAATCTCCTCCTGTACTTCTGGAGTTGTAGATCTTGGTGGTCCCCTTCCCAAACCAGGAGAGTTAAATTTTCCATACTCGCACAGACGGTAATGGAGACGTACAAATGTCTTCCGATCTGGACATTGTCGCTGTGGGTACCTCTCCTGGTACAAACGACGAGCCAGCGCAGCATTGCCGTCCGCCTTACCGTACATTAAGTGTATCTCTGCCAGCTCTTGATTTGAATACATGTCGCACAGTCTAACGCCTACACAACATTGAATATAACCTTCGCCTCGGAATGAACTGTCAGAGCGCCCTCTTAATGTCTCCTTTGACGGCAACGACCTGCGGAAAGAAAAACGTTCCGGTGAATTTCAATGTTGTGAAGGCCATAACTCGGAAATAAAGCATTTCCGGACACATGTTGTAATGAACTATTTTGATTGTCTACATGTGGGAAATACATACCTGAAATTATGCCCCGTATTTTTTAAACATCCTGTATACTGTAAACATAGGACGTTGGTTGGCCCTTTTAGTGGTCATGTCTCATTAACATCGGCCCCAACAACCAACATTATTTTCTCATTTACGGCAATATTGCGAGTAAACGTGTTCTTTTGCATGTTGATGAAAAATATGGTATGGAATCACATAGTCAACATAATTCATTTATGAAAAAGTGTTACATTGGCCCTTATGCCTATAATGCAACGAAATAAGGGTTTTTATAAGTAACGAGTCTATCGAAAAATTAACTATTTTTGATAATGTTTGAAATGATGTTCATCCTCACGAGAAAGAACCCTTCCCGGTGCCGTACAGTCGATTTAGGAACAAAGACCCTCTGCCCTCTCCGCCAGAGCTATGAAACGAAAGAATGGTTACTTTTTAAAACCTTTATTAAAACACATAAATGTAAAAACAGTTTCAATTGTTGACAAATTGTGGTGTACAGTTTTCAAAATGCTTTCCGTTCTGCTGAATGCACAAATGTAAGCGACGTATCAACTCCTCATGGACTCTGGTGAGCTGCGTGACATTTTATCATTCCAGTCTATCACATCAATGTGTATAGGCATGGCCGTGTGCCATTATCGTTGAAGTATCGAAGACCATGCTCCAGGTCATTTTAAGTCCTTGGCATATAGAAGGCCCTCCAGGTAATTTTAAGTTGGCATCAAATGCACATTGCACTTGGATAAGTAGCTTCCTCTGGTGGTGATGTAAGGGGGTGTTTGTTTCCAAATCGACTGTACGGCACTGGGAAGGTTTTTTTTGCCTTGAGGATGAACATCATTTCAAAAAATTATCCAAAATAGTTGATTTTATCTATAGACTCGATACTTATAAAAGACTGTATTTTGAAACCAAAATGAATCTTTCACATGCTATTTTCCATATTACAGAGGCCGTTTCAGTTAATTTTATTATAAATGTATGTTTATTTCATTATTATTATTATTATTATTATTATTATTATTATTATTATTATTATTATTAATGAGAACTTACAAACTTTTCTAGACCAGAAATTCTGAATCTCTTTCCTCCGTATGCAGGTGAATTGAAACTGCAGTAAATTCTATGCATTTAATTTATAGGTTTAGTTTTTACATAAGTCTGTCACACTGACAGCCCGTGGTTCGTTTCCCATTGTGGACAATGGAAGAAATTTATTTTACGTCTGCGGGACTGGGTGGTTTTTCGTTGTCTTCTGGTTGTCATAACACTTTAAAATGTTTACCTTGCGTTTACTCAAAACTAATTTTAGTTACTTACGACAGCATTATTTTAAGGTTGCGATAATGTATGCAGATATTACAACTTTTGTAATTACACATAATAATATTGTTGAGCTTGACTTCATGGAACATGTACTTGCTGAAATAAGAAGGTGCTTTCAATTAATTTATTAATGTTGTTTTTGTTGCTGTTTAGTCAGCTGTCCGAAGACAGGTCTGAACCTCACAAGTGATACCAAAAGCACCACTTGTGAAGCAACTAACCCAGGAGATAATGGGGTAGGGTGGCCAATTCTTTTTCCCCTTCAATGCATACATCGTCCATTAGCTACATGTTTATTAATGGTTAATGAAAAAAATCTCATATGTCAGTTTTTATTTGAAACAAACTCCTAATAATTCAAGAAGCCTGTACAGTTGTTAGGTATGTGTCTGGATTCAAAATTTAAGTGGAAAAATCAAGTCGGTAATGTACAGTAGGCCTATACAGTATTAAAAAGCTTAGAGCAGTTTATCTCAATTACTGTGTTATTTTAAGAAGTCTTAATAATATCTCCACACATTATTTCAGATATGCGAATATCTATTTTTCACTGTTTGAAAGTGTTATTAGATATGAGCTACTCTTACGTAGAAACATTTCTGACCTTTCAGACACCTTTCTGCTGCAGAGAAGGTAGTTCGTATTTTGCACTGTTTGAAAGTGTTATTAGATATGAGCTATTCTTACGTAGAAACATTTCTGACCTTTCAGACATCTTTCTGCTGCAGAAAAAGGTAGTTCGTATTTTAAAAATGACACCACAGACAGCGTCTTGTAGCTCTCTTTTTAAAAATAAAAATGCTATGACTATGTACAATTGATATATTTTATTCTTGATGCATATAAAGAGAATATTGATAATAAATTAGCCTACATGCTTGTTGAACATGTGAATCATAAAATACTGAACAATGCCAGGCTAGTACAATGCAATCAATCAACTTGTGTAATTACTGCAGTAAAATTAAAGTAAACAATAAGATAATTGCTAACTCATCTCAATGAAGGGGGAGAGAGCAAGGTGAATTGTTCAATGGTTGAGCTGTTTGGACTTTTTCCGTTACTAATGTTCAAAAAATTGTAGCACAACGTTTCGAAGAGTGGATCTCTCTTCGTTGTCAAGTGAAAACCTACTGTGGGGATCGTTACAAACAGCTAGCCTGTCTGACTGATCCTGATAGATAACAATCAATGTCATCTTTCGGATAAGCTATTTTCCTAAAATATGGAAACACTCATATATTGTTCAAATTCGTAAGCCAGGAAAGAATAATTCTGATCCAAGAAATTATCGTCCTATTAGTATTCTAAATGTCCTACGAAAAATTGCGGAAAAGACCATACAAAAAGACTGAAGTCCAAACTGGGAAACAATGGTCTAATCCGACACGAACAGTTTGGATTCCTTGCAAGTCATTCGTGCACACAGCAATGCTTCGCACAACGGAATTCTTTACTACACCTTTTAACGCTGGAGTGCCACAGGGCAAAATTCTGGGTTCGATATTATTCCAAATCTATATAGCCTAAACGACTTAACTTTTAATCCAAATTTCAATAACAGTATATTAGCGTTATTTGCAGACGACCTGGCATTTCTTAGCTGTTGCCATGAACAGACTCCAAGGTCACTTGCGTGACATTGAATATTGGTTGCTAAAATGAAGAATTAAATTTAACATAACTAAAACCAAAGCAATCTTATTTAGTAGAAGATATACATATAATAGGCCACGAATAAATCAGACAAGATTAGTTATAAATGGGTCATAAATCGAGTGAAAAACTTCAGTTAAGTATCTGCGAATAGCACTAGACAAAACGACTTCCATTCAGGGAACATACAGGACACAAACTCAGACGTAAAGGATACAGGTTTTTCCAAACAAAATACTAAAATTCATCACTGGACTCCCCAAAGTAACTCCTGTTAGTTTAATTCACAATTAACTATTAATCTGGACGATAGAAGATTATATTTCAAATCAAGCATTCTGTACACATACAAAATCGTACAACAGCTATAATCCATTAATTTCTAGTTTGGGTAACTATAACCCAGCTTTAGATAAACATAGAAGACCTAAAAGCGTACTCCACGTTCTTGTTTGGAACGATAACGTACCCTTCTTAAAGTAAATGATCAGCGATGCAATTAACGAATTAATGTATTAAAATTGTTATTTATTTGTTTCAGGGTTACAATGCTGTTATAAATTTCATGATCTGTAATGTACATGATTTATTATAAATTATGAATAAAGTGAGATCTACTTCCAAATTACACTTTGTTTCCAATGAAGCCAATTGGCTTGTCGTGAGTACAGTGAGTGAAGGTTTTCCGTGGTTTCCCTTGGGTAAAAAGACAAATGTCTCCTTGCTCCTCTCTCCATCCTACTATTCACACTTGTTTGGAAATTATGCCAGACTCTTTCTTCTCTCCATTAATAAATTACTGTCAATAATTCAATAAAACCTCAAACTTTTATACAGGGGAAATAAAATAAATATACTGTAAATTCACAGTGCTAACGGCTTCAAAGCTGGGTACTTGGTTTAAATAAAGTGCACTGGTAGGGTAAACATTGGTAATTTCGTAGCAGTGGTTATTTCGTCATACTTTTTCTTTGCTCTTTCGTGAACAAACCAATGGTGTTACGAGATTCAAATTTCCGCCAAGGGATTGAATATGTTGTCCGGTTTCCAGAAACATACAGCTACGCTTTGTGTGACTATTATAGCTGCTTCAATGAGCTTTTATGTTTGGAGAGAGCAAGTTAGAGTCGACTTCTCAGGCGTACAAATTTTGTGGATGTTTGTAATTAAATTTCAGGCTTATTACTAAAGGTAAGCATATGATATTTGGTACGATGATTTATTATATCTTAATGAAATTTTAGGAAATGTTTTTGGAATTTTAGATACAGCTGTAGTCGCCATATAGGCTTAGCTTTACTGATAGAAATCTTAGCTGTTTGAGGCGAAATTTTGTTGAGCATTAAGGGTTACATTTTATTAAAAATTGTATTACGATACGAATTTTAGAAATCTGAAGATAAGATGTGATAACAAAAAAGAAAAGGAGGACGCAATGTGTTCAGTGTAGCTTCTGCTTGATTTGTTACCATGCTAAGTGCCAATGATAAATGCTAGATGATTTACTTGCAAGAATTGTGACAGAAGATGAAACATGGCTCCACCATTTTGGACCGGAGACAGAGGCAGACAATGGAGTGACATCATGCAAATTCACCAAAGAAACAGAAATTCAAAAGTGCACCTTCGGCAGGAAACGTTATGGCTACTGTGTTTTTCGATTCAGAAGAACTCTTGCATGTGGACATCATGCCACACGGAACCACCATTAATTCTGACGCGTATGTGGCAACTCTCAAGAAACTACAAGCTCGACTGAGTCGTGTTCGACGACATCGGGAGAAGCAGGATGTTCTGCTATTGAACGACAACGCACAGCCATATGTCAGTAACAAGACCACAGACCATATCAGAAAATTCGGATAGACAACACTGAAACATCCGCCTTACAGTCCTGAACTGGCACCGTGCGATTACCATCTCTTTGGTAAACTGAAGGATCCCTTCGCGGAACGAGGTTACAAGATGACTCCCTTGTGCACGCTGCTAAAGAGTGGCTCAGACATGTTGGTCCAGACTTTTACCGTGCTGGTCTACAGGTCCTCGTTCCTAGGTTACGTAAGGCAGTTGAAAGGGACGGGGATTATGTGGAAAAGTGACATCTTGTTCCTAAAGGATGTATCTACATTCTGTGAAAATAGCAAAGCTGTAGGATAAAAATGTAATTTTTAAACAAGTGTTATGCATTACTTTTGGAGTTACCCTAGTAATATAGGCTATAGTAAATAAAATCCGTAATAAAAGTGTTCACCTTTTCAAGGCAAAGAAGATTCCTTTCCGATTTCAATTTTTACTTTGATTTCGTTCTTATTATGTGTTGATATGTATATCTATGTTTTCTTGCTGTGAATATTAGACGGAATTACTATGTTTGAAGTCTTGTAGCAATAAATGAGAATTTCATTTGACTTAATGCATTTTTCCACAATTCTTCTACCTCTCACGAAATTGTGAATGTAATATCACGAAATCACCAAGGTTATCACGAAATAACCAACCTTTGAGCTCAAGTTGTAAAAGTGGTTTTTGGCACTTGTTCAAGAACGTGTCCAATCATTTATGTCTCCAGATTTGTATAGCAAATTATCGTCCTATAGATGAAAAATCGGAATAAGGACATATTTACATATTTGCATTTTAACTTTATTTTCAAGAAATTATCACGAAATTACCAATGTTTACCCTATAATAATTAACATGGAGGCATGAGATAATTACTCCGCTTGCCATTAAAATTTCACTTTGATTCAATATCCCCGTTTATAAAAAACTCACTCGGGGCATTAGCATTTTACATGTAAGTATATTACAATATGGAACAGACTGTAACATTGTAAGATGTTTATTTAAAATGTTATATAGGTACGTCTACCTAATTATATTTAACCCTATGTTTGCGTGCCTAATAATAGAAATGCTGCATTACGTGTCATAGACTATAATTTGGTAACGGTAAATAATACAGTTCCCTGTCTGGCTCAAGGTAGAAACGAATCCGATTGAAAACTGTCCCGTAGACCGCTATTAAGCCGAAAATAATGACGTGAATAACTCATTAATTATTTTTTAAGAAGACATGGTTTGAATGGTTGCTCCACATTGTATTTATTGTTTTAATACGCTCTTCTGTAACCATAGTAATATCATCCTCTTTATTATAGGTAATACAACAATATTTGAATATGATTAATATTCTAAAAATTCCGGGAAAAATAACGAATTTTGTGGTTTTGCACCGTTATTGCAAAATACTTAACGACAAATGCGAGAAAGCTGGCGTAGAAGTCTGTAGAAATGAAAGTGAGGGAATACTACTCGTACATACAATAGAAGTAGGCCTACTGCATTGATTTGGTTCAATTGATTATAACACAACTGACAATTAGCCTATACCTCGGTGGGGTAGCCAGATGACGATGAAGGAGCGTTGTAAACTACATTGAAAAATATACTCGAAAACTATTTTTTTTAAATTCTCCTTTTGCAATCAGCTGTTTCTTGTCACCTGCAAAGGCTTCCGTTTATAACTGAGCTGCACAAGATTCATACGAATTCACGAAAGTATACTGGGTGTTCAATTCGAAGTGTGTCATGGCTCGCTGTATGCCGTCATGTGGCTAGCCGATGAGCCTAGAGAATTCAATCTTCCTACACTTCCGCAGAGTCGTAGTACCTATGAGCCAGAGAAGTTGCCTAGGAAGTATGGCGTTCATTCTGAAGAGTACTTACCGATACGTACGGTAACGCCGGTAGTGGCAGGAATGTGAACTGTATGGAAACAAGTACTGTCGGGATATGGGGAGAGGGTTAAGACGATTACTTACGTATTTGTTGACATTAACTTCGACGGTCAACATGGACACGGAGCATTTGATTTGTGTTGTGGAATGTTGCCGTACGCAACCGATGATAACAAATACCCTGCGTACGACTTGCCAGCGCAAAAAACAGTAATATAGGAGGTCCTGGTACACGTTCTCAAGTTCAGATTGAACACTTTGAATAATAGGCAACTTCTCTGACATATAAGCTGAAACTCGTTTCAAATCGGTGACTCAACAACAGTGACGTCATGACACACTTTGATATGAACACCCAGTAGTAGGTATAAGCCAAACTTCAGATTGGCTTCTACCGTCAATTACTCCAAAATTTAGATGAACGATTTTGTAAAAGAATCTTTACAGGTGATGAAAAATTGATCTCTCAACGCAATACATATGAGAAGAAAGTATTCTCGAACTGTAGTTCGTCCAAACCGTATTTCTTACAAGACTACGTTGTAAGTGTGGTAGAATTTTGAAGGTAGGCCAGTGCTTGACTTTGAACTTGTTCCTGAGACTGAACCTTTGATGTCGAACTATTTTCTCATGACTGGACTTGCATACGAGCTTTACAGAATCGCTAATCATTTTTAATTAACCAAAAGCAAGTCAAGTTTGAAGAAGCGAAAGCCATTGAGGTTTTCCCACATCCAACTTACATCCCACACATTACAGTTTATTTCTGTAGATAGCTCAGTTTGTTCGACGACACCACTATATATTTGTAAGAAGTCCATATGACTTCATAAGAACGTTTTGCCTTCAAGCTAAGGAACGGTATCGCCTTCAAATTGTACTGTCAGATAAATAATTATAGGCCATTCGGTATCTCGTGTAACTTAACTGCGCGTCAGGGGAAGAAGAAAGTGGATTGAGAAGCTTCCCTCCCTCGCTACGCGCCTATTCGTAGCAATCGAGCTCACTTACCCCCACTATAAAGTTATCACTGTAAGCTACGGAGTGGCTCACTGAATCATTCGGTTTCACAAGATAACGGATGACCTATTGTCTATACATAATCACATAGAAAACGGTGGACTTTATTTCGAAGAATGATTTGTGTGTGTTGTTATGTAATTCGCTGTTAAATAAATGTTATGTACAGATCTAAAAACGCTAGAATAAACCTGGTGCAAACACATGGATGACGATCATGCGATTCTTTGTAACTTCTGAAAAACAAAATGAGAAATAAGGTGTGTCCTTGTATTGTGATTGAAGGAAGGACACGCAAGCTACTCTAAAGAAACTCCGCTGCGAGGGAGCGGCTTGGTTCCTCTTCCGATAAAGATTCGGATTTACGATCTGTCAACAATCCGAGCCGTCTTGCCACAGAATTACATATTCCTTGAAGAGATAGCGTTTGCGCCAGTTCGACTTCCTCAACTGTTTCGACACGACAGGAGGTCATAAAATTACAGTGCCGCTCTTCCTTACGCGCCCAAGTTAAGGGCTCTCTGATTCACGCCCACTGCAAGCATGCCATATCCCGTAAATGGACCTGCAGAACAGTAACATCATTCACTTCATAATTTTCTGCCCAATGACAAATCTTTCATTGCAAACCCAGCATTATTCAATCTTACCTATTATCCACCTTTCTCTTAGTCCAAAGAGATTGCATATAAATCACTAGTACATCCAGTAATGGAATATGGTGCTGCAGGTTGGGATCCTTACAGATTAGAACATATTAAAACACTGGAAAAGATTAAAAAACGGGCTCTCAAGTGTTGTAAAAATTCACCATTAAAATGGGACACACTCACGGACAGGAGAACGCGAATTCGATTATGCGCACTGTTCAAAACATACAGAGGTGAGCCTGCCTGGAGAGAAATAAAAAATAGGTTGCAGCCGCCAAATTACTCTTCAAGGAACGACCACTCATATAAATTGAGTGAAAGAAGGCAGAGGACGGACACTGGAAAGTTTTCTTTTCTCAATCGTACTATCAGGGACTGGAATGCTTTACCTGCAGACTTACTAAAGGCTTTACCAACAACCAAAAATGCATTTAAAAATAGGCTTAAGGACCTTACTAATAGACGGTAATTATACACAGTATTTAAAGGGTGTAAATGATATGTTGTTATTGAAGTGTTGTATCAGTGAAGGATTATGTTGTGTCAGTGAAGTGTGTTGCATCAGTGAAGAAGTATGTCGTGTCAGTGAAGTGTGCTGTGTAAGTGAAACGTGTTCCTGTCAGTGAAGCTTTATAGTTTATAGTGGCAGTGCAAAGTATTTGAACAGTGAAATGTTTTTGAAGTGTTATTGAAATCAGGATAGAATCAGTGAAATGTGTCGTAGTTCCAGTGCAGTGAGTGAGTTGACAGCGAAATGAGTGTAATGTTGAAAGGAACTTGTGCAGATATGAACATATCATACTCGTAGGTTTTAGTTCGATCTTAGTTTTAAGATACAAATTAGAATATTTCAAATGTTATTTTAAGTGATCGTTTCATTTAATTTAGTATATTCCCTGTTGTTGTTATTGTTGTTATTATTATTATTATTATTATTAGTAGTAGTAGTAGTATTAATTATTAGTATTATTATTAATTGTATTTTTAATTAATAAGTTTATTATTGTCATTAATAAGTGTAATTAGTTACCACTGCCACCGGGTATATACCCATTGCAGTGTGAATAAATACATACATACATTCCTTCCAGTGCCTCATTCAGTGGGCAGTTTCTTCTTAGCCAGTGTCCTAGCTAATTTCTTTTTCTCTTCCTGATCAATTTCAGCATTATTCTTTCTTCAGCCATTCTTTCTAGAACAGCTTCATTTTTTATTCTGTCCGTCCATTTCACACACTCCATTTTTCTCTATATCTACATCTCAGCTTCCAGTCGTTTATCTTCACTTCGTCGTAATGTCCAGATTTCTGTCCCATATAATGCCACACTCCACACGAAGTACTTCACTAGTCTCTATCTGCGTTCTTTTTTCCAGAGATCCGCAGATGATGCTCCTTTTTCTATTAAAAGCTTCCTTTACCATTCTTTTAACTTCCTGACAGCAGCTCATGTTACTACTTATATAGACGCTTAAGTATTTCAAGTTTGAAAAGAAATATTTTCTAACAAAATATTCAGCATATGATTGGTTCCGAACGCCGAATATTTGATACTTCTCAACTGGACCCGACTTTAACGTCTATTTTTAATTTTTTGCTTTTAAATGTGCGACAAATGGCTATCACTACAAATAAAAAGCTGCATAAAAGAGAGATTTTAAAATGTTTCTAGTCTTTTCAACTAGAGGCATGGGGTAACGATTGGCTGGATATACAGTAGAATTATATCTTTTTTCATCTTTCTTCGCGAACATAACTACCTTGACAAGAAATAAATAGACTGTCGGTATAAGACCAATGCTACTTCCTTATCTGATAGAAGTCTCACTTCTGATATTATTTTATTTCCTTTCATTAGGAATTATCATTATATAGAAGCATTCTTATGTTGCCGAACTCTTAGTAAATAGCCTAAATTACATTGTATCCGAATTTTATAGAATTTCAAATAATATGTTATGTGACACGCCATGTATATTTTTTGTTAAATAATAATTGTACTTTATTATTAAAACCTTTTTATCATATTAAGTACTTATCCCCTCCACCAATATCAGCATGCACATTGCCATTACATTCAACAATACTAACACGACGACAGTATCAGCACACCATTATCACAATGTGAACACTGTCATAATAGCCTCATCGCCACTTGTATCACGCCTTCATAACTGACACTTATATCACCATCATTAATTTCACCTCCATCACCACTACTACTACCATTATAATCATCATGATTCTCAGTACCACCAGTCACTACCAGCAGATCTACTATTATCACCATTATTTAAAAGCGCTTGGCCTGATTACTTGTTTGGAATATTTTTCAGGTTTTCTTCAACCGTTAGGTGAATACCAGGTAATCACATTGCAAATCCTGAACCTCATCTCGTCAAATACTATCTTCTTATTACCAATACTATCAACGCTAAAAAAATCTCATAGTTAAATAACCAACTAAAAATCTTCTCGATTTCCGTCTGTTTAGTACTCTGGAAATTTATAATTTAAATTATGTAATTGATGCTTTCTTAGCCAAATTTTTCTCACAGAAATCTCTCTGCAATATGGATTTTTTTCGTCATTATTTAGGAGAGTCCAATATCCTGAGCCACATAGCACTAATATAAGTAATTAAATTATAAATATGTCAGCCTCACTTCTCTTTATTTACTTGATTTAATGTAGCGAAGTCACTTCATCTACATCATTGTTTTCACAGAAAGCAAAGAGAATGAAAATAACATATATCAATAAATAATTGAAGGGGTGAGAATGACTTAATCCTAAGCCACAAAGTCAAAATTTCACAGGAAAGCGTATTAAAAGATGAGAGTCCAATGCTACTAGATGCATATATTTTTGTTATCTGTTGAGTAAATTTTATAAGATTTCATTAATAGCTTCTCCATATGTGTAAGAAAATCTCGCACAAAAATCTATTTCATTCTCACTTCTGCAATTTATAACAAAATAAACGTAGTTAATTTTTATGACGGTATCGCAGATATTCTTTAGCTTCTTAATACCTCTCCCAATATCAATTACATGCTGTCACAAGATATTTAAATATAATTAATTTGTATTGTACATTATTACAGTTTATTATTAATATCGTAATATATTTCACGAACTGATGTATCTAAACTATTTCGATTTTTTAAATTACGGTCTTCACTGTTTTCCGCGTGACTAGATTCGCAATTTCTCTTTAGAGCTTTCGGGGTTAGGAAAATATACCATTTGGTAGGCCTATAGCTATAGGCGTCTTCTTAGCAGACATTCTCCCTTCATGTATTAAAACAAAATAAGTTATTTAGGCTACATATTTTTTGGCATATATAAAACAACAGAAGTAAATATACATTACATATATTCTATTATTGGAAATGCAACAAACTAATATAACTCCATTTATAAGCAATATAAAGCGTTTTATTTGAAGCAATTATTCGTTACAATATTTACACTTACTTCTGTTATTTTATATACCTACGTTAGAAAATACGTACATAACTTATTTTAGATATAGCTATCACAAAGGAGGAGGGTGTCCCCTAAGAAGATGCCTATATAGTATCCAATGGTATTTTCAAAACTTCGTAAGTTTGACGAGTATAATAGGCGTATCTATCAGCAACTGTAGAGCAGAATTGGAGTTACCTCATTCCGACAGAGTTGGATTTATCACGAACTGACGTACTTCAAGATACTCCACTCCGAAAAAAATGAAAATCAGCACAGGAACGAATTACTCAACCCCGTGCGTATCTCAGTGGTTCATTATATTTTCACTTTGTCTTATTTGTTATTTCTATAGATCAGACCTGTTTTCCTTATGTACTGGCGCCACTCAACTCAAAAATCTTTATTATTAGACTCTAAGAACATTTTCTCAGACGACATTTTCTGTTTATATGAAGATAACATATCTCGTTTACTTTTATATTGACTGTACTTTTAACGTTGTAGTTTATAATTTTCTACTTGTAAAGTAATTACACTAAAAGAGACTAGTTTATACTTATAAATAATGTAGTCCTTTATGTTTGTATTTACTATAATTTGTAACATGAGCTGCTTCCAAGGAGTCAAAAGGAAGTTAGCACTAGCAAAGGAAGATTTTAATAGCAAAAGAAACATTTTGTGCGGACTTTTGGAAAAATGATCAAGGAAGAGAATACTGAAGTGCTTTGTTGAGAGTGTGGCATTGTATGGAGGCAGAAATATGGACATTACGATGAAGTGAAGAGAAACGACTAGACGCATTTGAAATGTGGATATTTAAAAGAATGAAGCATGTGCAATAGAATAAGAAATGAAGTTGTGCTGGAAAGAGTGGGCGAAGAAAGAATAATGCCGAAACTGATGAGGAAGAGAAGATTCTCCTGTACACATTAATTTTCTTCCAATTATCTAGAATGTACTGTGTACACGTTTTCATTGTTCGTAGCCACTGGCGTATCTCAGGTGATAGTGCGTTTTCCTGTTGACCCAGAGCTGTGCTCGAGCGCGGATTCGATTCCCGCTTGAGCTTATCACCTGGTACAGCGAGTCCCAACATTTCTGACGTGTGTTCTTCAGTAAAATGCCAATCAGTCAGCATTTGTTGTCAGTACAGCTGAGAATGGTACCACTCAAACGTCACGTCAGCAATATGCCAATCACAGTTGAGGCACTCAGAAGCAAAGTGATACAAGTGACATTTAGTAAGTTTTGAGATAAGTGACTTTGAAGTTGAAACGGAAATTAAAAAATCTGTTACAGGACTATGTTGCTGTAAATTTACAGTTGTATATGTTGGTACCTATATTTTTTAACTTCTAAATAGAAATTATCTATTATAAAACAGTTTAGGTAAAATAGGGTCCTAAAGTCACTTGTATTATTTTGCCACGAAAATATTTTTGTGGAAAAGTAATATAAGTGCAAGGGTTTTCAATATTTTTATATTATTTAAAACAAGAACAAGGACATTGCTTACAACATTGAAACATTTCTGTCTTAACAGCACTTCAGCTTTCTTATTATCATATTATAACAAAAAATGCATCTGTATAACCGAAAGAATCAATCAATCAATCAATCTTCTTAATGTATCCAGTTGTTTGCAGACAACATAAAGTCAACTATAGTCCACTGTAGTATTTTCAGTTCTTTTTTTCATAGTAAATTAGGGGTATTTTGATCGGTGTTCATTATAGACGCCTGTTGCTAGTAGCCAGAGTTGGGGTGTAGTCAATATATACAGCAGAGATGTGTCTTCTGCAACTGGTACTGATGATTTTAATTTACTTCCTTTGTGGTTTATGGATGGACAGTATATATGAATGTGTTCCAGATCTTAATCATGATTATTACACCACATACAAGTAGGAGTATCAGAAATGTGAAATCGGTGTAGGTACAATTGTGTGACAATGTGACCTGTTCTGACTCTTGTTAAAAATGTTTGAACATGCCTGGGCAAGTTTTTGTAAATTTCCAGGTCATTCGGTTTCTTTTTAACGGACTGTAAAATTTTTCCTTTTGTCAGAAGAGAGCCAATTGTTGATCCATAAGTTTATAAAATGAAACTTTACTGAAGTAAAGGCATTGGATAGAGATGTCACTTGAAGAGGTCTTGGTTGCAAATATGTTGCCTGTTTCTCAACGTCATCGACTTTCTCGTATCCAGGTAGACCACAATGACTAGATATCCATTGAAATTTTATTTTCTTTTGGAGTTTTTTTAGTTCCTTAGTTGTTTCTGAATTGGAATAATTCTATGTGCGTATAGGTGTGGTACATATTTGATTATATTAAATATAGCCCCCTTGGAGTCGGTAAGTATTCAAATAGATCTTTCATAAATTTGAGTAACACACTAAAGAGCAGCATCAATAGCTAGCAATTCAGTGTCAAGACTGGAGGAGGCTGAACATGGTATGAAGTAATTTTCTTGATATTTTGGAATATAATACCCTGCTCCTGATGTTCCATCATCAGCGTTTAGAGATTCATCTGTGTAAAGTTTAAGGTAATCCTTATATGTGCTGCAGAGTAGTTCCATGGCATCTAACTTAAGAATGTATGGAGGATCATTTTTGAAATGATTTCGTGGAATTTGTAGGCTATGTTCTGGAATTATCCATTTTCATGGAGGAATTTCATTTACAACTGGAGTTTTAGCAATGAGTGTGTCTGCGATATAGACTGATATTTCTTCTTTGTTTATTTTGCAGAAATTACATAGGATATTATCTGACAGTTTGAAGAACGTCTGAGATCTGGATGAGGCTTGCAATTTTAAATGTATTTTTAGATCCTTTTTTAAATACGCAATGTCTGATTGGTTGAATATTATATTCAATTTCTAGGGCAACAGTTGATGTGGTTTTTTGTACTCCGAAAGAAGAGGGCTAAGAAAATTTCAAATTTTAAATGAAATTCAGCCTTAGTAGCTGTTCATTACATCACTAGCCTCATCTAATGAAGTCACATCTCTCTCTGTGAAATATCTATGTTTCTGTCATGAAGTGCATCTGTAGTGTTCCTACCTCGAATATTCCTTCAACTTCCTATTCCACGCACTTTTCCACGTCCTACAGTCCTTGTTATAGGCCCATCCTAATGCTTCAGGTCATCAAGGAAAGAGTGGAATGAATTTCATTAGCTATTGCAAGTTGCTCCACTTAGCAAAAGTTATCCTTATTAGATCACGGTATAGTTGGTCCAGCTCAATGTGTGTAGGCCTTCCACGAAGATGTTTCGAACATGTAAGCTATTAACTCTCTCCATTATGGCAAATGAATTAGTCATACACAGAAGAAACGCAACAACTATATGTAAACAACGCACTTGTATTAGTTTGCCTCTCAGTCAAAACTCTGTATGCATTGTAATACAAGTGTAAGGCCAACATGTAGCAGCACTGACTGGAACTGCACTTATATTACTTTTTCTCTGAACAGAAGTGACGTTAAAGATTTAGAATATATACTTATCTCACTTTTTAAAAAAATGTCACTTATATTACTTTGCTTCTGAGTGTCTCAGTTGTCAATCTACCAACTGTGACAAACGCAAGATACTCACACTTTGAATTTATGGGATGTGTCCTTGATTACATCTGTGGCATCTGTTGCCAATTCGGCTAAGAGTGTTACCACCTCCTAAACAGAAGTGACGTTTGCAATCTGCCAATCACAGTTGTCAGCTTTCTCGCCTACAGACTGCGGCAAAGATAAGATGCTCGTTCTCAACGTTCCCATTACTTATGTCACACGCCAGAAACGGTGGCTTTGGTTATATAATTTTCTTCGAGGCTTTTCCCAACCGTAAGGCGAATGTTAGGTAATTCATGGCTAACCTTCGGTGTCATTTCGCCAAGTATCATCTCGCTATCATCACTTGAGCTAGATAACCTAGCAAATGATACATTCATTTATTCATAGTTTTTTTTCCCAAGGTTAGGGCTTTCATTGCAAGCTCAGCATTCCTCAATCTTCCCTCTTTTTCGCCTCCTATTAATCTCTTCATACGATTCAAATATCTTCATGTTGTCTATAATCTGATATTAGGCCTATCTTCTACCCCGAACTTTTCTTCCTTTCACCATTCCTTCCAGTATATCTTTATTCTGTAGACAGTTTCTTCCTAGCCTGTGACCCAGCCAACTTAATTTTTTCTTCTACTTCAGTTTCAGCATCATTATTTTTTCACCTAGTCTTTTTAGCACAGGTTTATTTCTTATTGTGCCTGTCCACTTCACAAGCTTCATTCTTCGCCATTCCCACAATTCAAATGCTTTCAGTCGTTTCTCCTCAATTTATCGTAATGTCCATATTTCTGCCCCATACAATATCATACTCCATATACAGCGTCGTTGAATAACGGAATAAAAAACGACTTACATATGTGATCTTTATTATTTATAACTCTTGCTTAAATAAAATCGCAGATAATGGCGTTCTAATGTTTGGAAATAAAGGCATGCTTTGAAACTAATGTATGCGTATTATTTTCGAAAAGAAAAAATTGCGACCACATGCTCATACGAACTCTGTTTCCTATCTTTTATCCAGAAAGACGCATATGGAATTTATAAACATAGCTTTGAATAACTCTACATATTGATAGTTTATGTCACGGCTTCTATGTCTCTGGCTTTATAAGAAACATTCTATATAAAATCAAACCATAGGTTTGTTCGTACTTCATCGAATATGGTTAAAATGATCATAATTTTCTTTCTCAACATGAAATGCTTCGTTATTTCACAGCTTGTGTGCATCTACGAATAAATTACAATCTAGTAAATATAAAAAAATAAAGCCTTGGATCACAGTTGGTATCGCGAAGTCTATACGAACTAGAGATAAACTAGCTAAGAAAATACATAAAGAACCATTCAGTAATGAACTTAAATATAAATACAAAAATATCGAAATATTCTAACAAAAGTTATAAAATACAGGAAAACTAGCTATTATTCCGAAAAACTAGAAAACAATCGAAGTGATCCTAAAAAATGTTGGCAGACAATTAGAGAGGCAACTAACTTAGAACCGAAAGTGAAAGACGATATTACGGAATTGTATAATAAAGATGGTGTATTAATTACGGACAAATTTTAAATAGCTCAGGACTTTAATAATTATTTTTCAAATTGCTTCTAGTATAAGAACTAGGAGGAGTAGTAATTTTTGTAATAATATGAAACAACTACAGTCTTCTATGTTTTTGTTCCCTGTAACAGAAAAATGAAATAATTAAACATGTTTTCTCATTACAAAATAAACGCCCTGGCGAAGATGCTATACCCTCCAAAATATTTAAGCTGTTCAGTATTTTCTTGGTTAAACCGCTTGTTCATGTATTTAATTTGTGCTTCTTATATCCTAATATCCAGATAAATTGAAAAATGCTATAATTGTCCCTATTTTCAAATCAGGAGATAAAAATGCATGGACAATTACCAACCAATGTCTTTACTCTCATGTATATCTAAACTCTTAGAAAAATGCATAAAAAGTCGTCTATTAAATTATATGGACAAATACAACGTACTTTCTTCAAATCAATTCGGTTTTAGAAGGAAACTTGTCACAAATGATGCTATTTCATGTGTTACAAACAAAATCATATGTGAGTTAGATCGAGGGAATAAATGCTTGGGTATATTTTTGGATATTCGAAAAGCATTTGATACCGTTAACCATGAAATTTTATTGGAGAAATTAAACTTGTATCATCATAATTATGGAACTAAAAGATCCGATTTTATACGACTAGAGGAACCAAAGTGTTTCACAAGCACAGCTCTGAGCCATGGTACCTACTTTGGTCCAAGGTTATAGGGTAAACATTGGTAATTTCGTGATAATTTCATGAAAATTAATTTAAAATTCAAATGTGTAATCATACCCTTATTCCGATTTTTTCATCTTAAAGACGATAACTTGCTGTACAAATCTGGAGACATAAAAGATTGGACACGTTCTTGAACAAGTGCCGAAAACCACTTTTACAGCTTAAGCTAAAAGGTTGGTTATTTCGTGATAACCTTGGTAATTTCGTGATATTACATTGATAATTTCCTGAGAGGTAGAAGAATTGTGGAAAAATTCATTAAAGTCGAATCAAATTCTCATTTATTGTTACAAGACTTCAAACATAGTAATTCCGCCTAATATTCATAGCAAGAAAACATAGAAATACATATCAACACATAATAAGAATGAAATCAAAGTAAAAATTGTTGAAAAGGCATCTCCTTTGCCCTGAAAGGGTGAAAACTTTTATTACGGACTTTACTATAGCCTATATTACTAGGGTAGCTCCAAAAGTTAATGCATAACATTTGTTTAAAAATTATATTTTTATTCTACAGCGTTTTTATTTTCACAGAATGTAGACACATCCTTTAGGAACAAAATGTCAGTTTTCCACATAGTCCCCGTCCCTTTCAACTGTCTTAGGTAGCCTAGGACGAGGGCCTGTAGACCATCACGGTAAAAGTCTGGACCAACACGTCTGAGGCACTTTTTAGCAGCGTGCACAAGAGAGGCATCTTCTAACCTCGTTCCGCGAAGGGATCCTTCAGTTTACCAAAGAGATGGTAATGCGAATGTTTCAGTGTTGTCTATCCGACTATCCGAATTTTCTGATATGGTCTGTGGTCTTGTGACTGACATATGGCTGTGCGTTGTCGTGCAATAGCAGAACATCCTGCTTCTCCCGATGTCGTCGAACACGACTCAGTCGAGCTTGAAGTTTCTTGAGAGTTGCCACATACGCGACAGAATTAATGGTGGTTCCGTGTGGCATGATGTCCACAAGCAAGAGTCCTTCTGAATCGAAAAACACAGTACCCATAATTTTTCCTGCCGAAGGTGCACTTTTCAATTTCTATTCCTTTGGTGAATTTGCATGATGCCACTCCATTGTCTGCCTCTGTCTCCGGTCCAAAATGGTGGAGCCATGTTTCATCTTCTGTCACAATTCTTGCAAGTAAGTCATCTAGCACTTATCATTGACATTTAGCATGACAACAAATCAAACAGAAGCTAAAATGAACCCATTGAATCCTTTTTTTCTTTTTTTGTTATCACATCGTATCTTTAAATTTCTAAAATTCGTATTGTAATACAATTTTTAAAATAGTATAAAATGTAACGCTTAATGATCAGCAAAATTTCGCCTCAAACAGCTAAGATTTCTGTCACTTAAGCTAAGCCTGTATTGCGACTACATCTGTATCTAAAATTCCAGAAACATTTCCTAAAATTTCATTAAGATATAATAAATCTTTGTACGAAATATCATATGTGTACCTTTATTAATAAGCCTCTAATGTAATTACAAACATCCACAAAATTTGTATGCCTGAGAAGTCGACGCTAACTTGCTCTCTCCAAACATAAAAGCTCACTGAAGCAGCTACAATAGTCACACAAAGCGTAGCTGTATGTTTCTGGAAACCGGACAACATATTCAATCCGTTGGCGGAAATTTGAATCTCGTAACACCATTGGTTAGTTCACGAAAGAGCAAAGAAATAGTATCACGAAATAACCACTGCCACGAAATTACCAATGTTGACCCTACAATAAAATAATTGACAAATACCCAAATTTGGAAAATTTTAGTATCAGAAATTGAAAAAATAGCGTTGCGAATTGACTTTTTAAAGAATATATATGTTGATATAAAATGTATTTGTATGATTTAAATTGTTAAAATTGAAATTGCATTTTTAAAGTTAATTTATTCCTGTAATTTTTTTTCTTGACTCAGTTTGTGTCAAATAATTATCTTTGTTTATGTTTATCTTTGTGTTTAGATATCTCTCTGAGTGCGAGTTTTATTCCTTCAGGGAAGAACTAAGATTGTATATTTGTACGTGTTATTTTACTAACAATAAACAACGATATTGAACAACAAAAATATCTCTTTGGAGTTAAACATCTCGTCGAATTATTGTTTCCTACTTTTGAATTTTTATGATTTGAATGAAATCATATAGAGTTTAATTGTAAGAATATATTAACAACTGTCACTTTGTATACTTGAGATATAGGTACAGAAATTGCTCTACGTAACATTGACAGAAACGGAAATGTTGAGTGATAATTCTTAGCACATGTTAAATATTATCTCCGAGAAGCTGCTAATAGAGTAGAAGAAGTGAAGTTCTATCTATGCTTTCAAAATAACTTAATATCCACTTCATAATTATTGTGTCACATATAGGTTTACTTGAAAACAACTGAAATGCAAAGCGTATTAAGGATGGACGTAGGCAAAAATGCAGTCAATTATAAAATATGTTATGACTAATGGAGTTTTCACAGCAGAGGATTGCAATTATCCCATGCATATTATAAGTAGAAGGCCTATATATTGATTTATTTTCAGATCATTTTGAAAAAAAAAATGTAGGGTACTTTTGGGATGAATAATTTTGTATGAACAAAAGCCGCCCTAAATAAGGGTTCGATAGATCGGCCTACTAATCAATTCACAATGAACAATGATTAAAAACATTTATGTAAAATTATATTTTAATACATTTAATAACTCGGGTACATTTTCCGCTAAAACTATTTAAGGTAGAGTTCTAATACTTTTTACACAAATTTTCTTTAAATGCTACGTACTTAAAATATATTGTACGCACATATCTCTAAAATTGTATTATTATTTTTTTAATTTTGACAGAAAATAGCTCTAGGAGCAATATTGATGACGGATAAAAAATTAATTCTAACCAAGCTATTAAAATATCCTCGCATTGAGTTAAGGATGTAGTTTACATTAACTTGTGTGCAAAATTCAATGACCATAGTACCAGTACTTTTGGATAAATATGTACCTAAATATAGAAAATTTGACGGTACGGCAAAATGAATTCAAATCTACAACATATGTACAAAGCCTTACTTTGAACTGTTTGGTGTTTAAATTTTAAAGAGTACTTGTAAGTGGATTTAGAACGTAAAGTTTTGGGAGGTTGTTAAATCTATATAATAATGCCGAAATTAAAAAGAAATATATATTTTTAAATAATTATGCCTACATTTGCCCTTAAAGGAAGTAATCTATTTAATAATACAGTAGGCCTAATTATAATCATTAACATCATCATTATGATTTCATAGACTTCACTGTTCAGTTATGTGTAGTTTAAAATTAATCTCTTCAGCGCTATTTGTGTTTATCCATTATAATAACTAGGTAATAGGCCTAATAATAATAATAATAATAATAATAATAATAATAATAATAATAATAATAATATTAATAATAGTAATCTGTTTTTTTTTTCGACTTGACCTGTACTTCTGTCAGCATTATACTGCACCACTGTATAAGAATATTGGATATGCAGACATGTGGGATTATTCGATGACTTTTACTTAGACAAGACATGGGACAGATGCCTTGTCTTTGTAGGAGGAAAATAAATCTCCATATATTTACTGCACATGAACCCATGTCCGCTAGAATAAATGTCATGTAGGCCTAATGTTATTTATTGGGTTACTTTCGTGTGATGCAAAATTGTTGCAAGAATACTTTAAAGCTGTGACTTGATTCACTTGCCCTTTAAGTGTACAAATTATGTTGTTTAGCAGCGATGAAGACTGACCCTCAATGGCGCATGTTTAACAGAACTGTGAGGGTGAAAATCATCGCTAATTCTTTGAACGTCTTACTTAACAATGAATCAAGCTGACGACGAGCAGCACGGAGGCGGGTTACCCGTAATGGAGTGTTGGGACCGGGGATGATTATGATAAAGTTGAAGATGATAGTACATTGAGACAGTTTCCGGTATCTCCCGACAGAGCGGCACCACTGTCACTTAAATCCATTTTGAGAAGGGGGGTCACTTTGTTGTATTAAATAGTTAGGAGCGAGATTTATGGATGGGCTTCTACTGCACCAGAAAGGGTAGCAGTACGATTCTACTTCCTGTTATGACGTCACTTTGAATCCAGCGGTGTCGGCGCCATTTCTTCAATGATTCTACTAAGGATGTTAGTGGGCGCCGTGCTATGGGTTAGTTAAACGGTTCTTTCCATCTTTTTCTCTGGCTCACTCCCTCACTTGACGCTCCCCACGCCTGCACAGCACATCTCCCGTCTCCATTAAGGCTCACTTTACGGGGGTCTCGAATGGTAGCTCGGCCCTTATCGGGGCCGTACTTAGCACGTTCTACATCTGATGTGTTCTGTTTTTGGCACTGTACAGTGAATATTAATGAGTGTTCACTTACTTGCGGAAGTCTTCATTCTGTTAACAGCGAAAAGACCCGGATTTGTGTAAAGAGGATGAAAGCTTTTTGACTGACAAGTCCGCATACAGTATGTGGCACTTGGTGCCAGGTCAGGGTCATTGTATTTGTATCGAGTCTTGCAGTTAGGCCTACACTATCTTCAATGCTGTTTCATGATATCACAATGACTAATAAGAAAACTTACATTAAAACATTGGAGGTTGATAAAAAATTAGGTCTAATACAAAACATAGACCTAATATTTAAACATTAAATAATGTGCCGACAACGTTATCTATAACAACTGTCGACTATTATTATTATTATTATTATTATTATAATTATTATTATTACTATAATAATAATAATAATAATAATAATAATTATTATTATTATTATTATTATTATTATTATTATTATCATTAAGGAATTAGTTTCAGTTACAAGAACTTCGCATTAGTTTACGGATTAATACATTTGAGAAATCTTGAAGCTTCACGATAAAGTAACAAACGAAGATAACAGTAACAGTACCTAATAAAAAACATAAGGCGATTAAGACGAACAGTTAATATGAACGGAATGTACCTTTCATTACAAAGAGTAAGTTTCAAAATAGGCTTAAAAATCATTAACAATTCTGAAGAAATCGTAAAGAAAATAGCATGTGCAACATTTGCGAAAATTTTGATGAAATTATAAAACATCTAATACTATATGTCAACGGTTCTCAACATTTTGAATATCCCGGACCCCTTCAAAGTTCGTATTAATTTTGGCGAACCCCATAAAATGTTTTGCATAATTTAAGGGCGCAAACATGTTCCACTCATTAAATATTTACATAACGTAGTAAATTAAGCAAATATGAAACATTAAATTGGTAGCAATATTAAATGTTTGTTTTACCATTTGCATATAAACTCAAAATACATAAATACAAAGACGTTTTACGTTCTATCACTTTTTTCGTGAAACATTTGATGAGTGTTTTTCAGTGACCATAAGGTTGTTAATAGAATGGTTGAAATTGTCTTGCACCTGTTAGTTTTGAGAAGTCTGGTTCAATTGTAGATACTCTAAGTCGGAAGTTAAGCTCAACATTTAATTCATTTCTACATATTTGTTCTTCAAGAAGACCGAAGCAGAAAATATAAATTGGACACAAGTATGCTTATGCAAATGGTATTTAAGTGTTACATTGCAATTTGAAAAATATCGGAATATGTTGATCGTACTTTAATTCATTTATTAGAATAATAGTTTTCTGCCCTTGGGCAGGTCTTTCACTACAAACCCAGCATTCTCAAATTTGTCTATTTTCTGCATTTCTTTAGTCTCCGTATATTATCCACATATCTTAATGTCGTCTACCGTCTGATATATTCTTCTGCCTCGAACTCTTCTCCCGTTCACCATTCCTTCCATTGCATCCTTCAGCACGCAGTTTCTTCTTAGGCAGTAATCAACAAATTTATTTTTCTTCCTTCACCCACTCTTCTCAACATAGCTTATTGTGGATCGTACGTTTTAGGAAACACGATTTTTAAGGTCGAATCAGAAGATAAATCTAACACCTTCACCTCTTGGACGGACAAACAATTTTTTTGCCACCAAGAAGGGTTTTTACCCAATTGTTTTTTTTTTCAATTGCAGAAAGGAAAATGTTTTTTTTTTAATTTTTATGCTAATGAACCAAGATGTTCTTTATTTCCAACTATACAGAGCAAGAATTCAACATCATGTCTTGCTAGAAAGTCATTTAAGCTGGGAAAATAACCGAATTCTCGATTGACAACTCAGCAAAACTACAAGTTTATTTTTTTTATCGTTGCTTCAATCATATCGTGAACGGTGAACATAGTTAAAGTTGGACCTTGGAAATTTAATCTACGGAATTAAAAAAAAAAAAAAAAATCAGATGGTAAATAAGACTGACAGGCCGAGAGAAGTCCCTCAGGCGATCATTTTTGTTAAACTCTGTGTCTGAAAAGTCTGACAGAAGCAAACATATATTCCAGAAAGCTGAGAAATATGAGAGAACATGATAAAGTTAAGTCTAATTAAAATATCATTAGAAAACATATCACAGGCTGCCTATACCTAATTAGTGTGTTTACAGAACCGGTTAATTATTTGTAAATGCATTACAATAAATTTGGAAACATCTAGCTTGTATGGACATAAAGAAATTCCAGTAGAAGTGCAGATTCACAAGAACCTTTCATTTAAAATCAACATAAAAGCCTCATAATTATATGGAATAGAATTAGGTATAATGAGTTAATAAATGTTGCCCTTGTATGAGATAGGAATTTAAAAAGACGAGAAGCTGAGGAGATCTTGACATGTATACAATAGGCCCACTTTACATTTAGGCCTACATTGGAATTTCTATCTGCAAACCGAGGGAGATGGCTCATGCGTTACGCACGGGACTCGCGTTCGGGAGGTTCGCGGTTCAAATCTCCGGACCAACCAACCTGACTGTGGTTTTCCCGTGGTTTTCCATATTTACTTAGGTAAATACTGGGTTTGAATTTTCATTGCCACGGTCCATTTTCTTTCCTCTTCCCTGTAGAAACAGAAATTAGATTTCATATCATATCATTCATCTTCATCATCTCATTCCATAGCATATTCAGGTCATGGCACATGTCTTCGTCTGCTAGCAGGAGGGGCGTTCTCTCCGAAACCGTCTCTGGGTTCCAAGTCTTTCACAATGTCTCCGCCAGGATTCATTCCTTAAGAGCATTTCAGAGGGCGTTTCGACACCTTAGAAGGGATATCAGAATGGATTGTGTGCTGCTTGGTAACCTTGGTGGTATGAACTTAAGGCAGGAGGCGTAGGGGACCTATTGGGTGAGCGGATGAGGAGTCTTATGCGGTCGGTCGCTGGTACATCTAATTCTCATTTATCTCATAATTCGGCGTGCACAATGGGTCTCTGTCGAGCCGACGTGCTGAAGCCTCGTCCCTAACCCGTCCCTAGCCCTTTAATACTACTACTATTACTACTACTACTAACTTATTACTACTACCACTACCACTACTACGACCTCCACCAGCACCAACTACCAACACCAGCACCAACTACCACCATTATCATCACCACCACCAACCACTGCTACCACCACCAACTACTACTGCCACCAACCACTACTACTATTACTACTACTACTACTACTACTACTACTATCTGCACCGTAGTTTAGAAGATTATACTAGGTACAGGTTAAATTATTTCCAAACACGTCAGTACCTTATATCGAATTCGAACTCGAATACTTTTCACTGTTATTTCAGATCTGTTCCTCTCTTAGGACTTCTTACGCCGCTGTAGAAATCTTTAGAAATGTTCTAGCAATGGTGAAACAGATTTTTATATTTCCTGTTCCGATTATTATCAGACTTCACTGCATTCTCGTAGAGTTTATAGATATGTTCTTTCACGAAGCATAAAAGCGGAAAAATGAACTGTAATTTCACCTGAAGCTCTCTCATTCATGCAGAGCGTGCCTTATCGGCGACTTACAAGTAAAATGAAACTTATTTGGTAGGCTTATGTCTAATCACCTAAACTAAATCTAATTAAACATAAATTTGCAATGTAAATTTCTAGTAGGCCTAGTTGAAATAGAGAACAATTAAAACAAATGAAATTCTTGAAATTCAAAATTATTCTCGTTATGAAAATTATGACCATAATGGGATAGTCCATAGAAACGTAGACATGAGGATTTCAAATTAAATTTGTTTAGTCTGTGTAAATTATGATCTTTATTTACTTCTTGTATGTTACACGAAATTCGTTTTAAATGTTCGTGGCCTGACACATAGATAGCATTGAAAACGTGTCAAGAATACCACCATTGTTGGCGGACATTTTGCGATAGTGCAGTCGCGAAAAATTATAATTTTCTATTTACTATTTTGTGTAGTTTAATTTTGAATTTGTGCGCCGAACAGATTGGCAAAAAATGAAAATGTCGAGCTTCGTGTTGTCATTAAATATTTCGTAAAAAGAGACTGAGTCCAATAAAAATCAAAACAGACATGAATAATTTCAAGTCTCCGTCACAGGGAGCTTTACCTGAAAGCTAGATTTGCAATAAAACAGACATGGATGCTACACTGAGGGAATCCGCACCTGCTTTTTCGACTGTGAAAAAATGGACGGCACTATTTACTGTAAACATGTGAACGTCCAATAACAGCAACAAACGAAGAAATAGTAGCAAAATCCACGGTATTATGTTAAACGACAGTCAACTGAAAATGCGGGAAATTAGAGAGGTTATACGTATCTCAAATGAACAGGTGCTTCACATCTTAGTCAATATCTTGGGCATATGCAAGGTCTCCGCAAAGTGGTTCCACATTTGTTAACACCGGAACAAAAACACGTTCGATATAAAATTTCAAGGTACTGTTTGGCTCGATTCAAGAAAAATACGCAAATTTTTGAGGCGGTTTGTGACCACTGATGACACCTGAATCCACTACTACATACCAGAGACAAAACAACAGTTAAAACAATGGAAAAACAATTATTCCCCGTCTCCAAAGAAAGCAAAAGCTGTTCAATCGGCTGGGAAAGTCATGACGTCAGTGCTCTGGGATTCTAAGGGGATAATCTTGGTTGACTATCTAGCAAAGGGGAGAACAATAACTGGAGAATATTAGTCAAATCTCGTCCAACAACTGAAACAGAAAATTCGCGACAAGAGGCCGGGTATGGCCAAAAAGAAAATGTTACATCACGACAGTGCACAAGCTCACACGTGTGCAATCCTCCCTGCTCACCAGAACTCGTACCCTGAGACTTCTTTCTTATCCCAAAACTCTAAACCCGCTTTGCTGGGAAGAAATTTTCATCAAATGAAAAGGTTATTGCAACAGAACTAAAGATTGTTTCAGAGTAATCTTATTTTAATTTCTGTACCAGGCTATGAATTTTTCAAACAAACCTCGTATGAGTCGTTAATTTATTTCCAAAGAAAACTTATTGTGATAGGTCCTACTGCATGCTGGCAAATAGTCTTCGTTAAATGTTTCAAATGTTGTGTTGAACATTTAATTTAATAACATTAATAGGCCTAATGCTGGTAATTTATATTGAACCTTGAAGATTTCTTGAAACAAGTTATTATCATAATTATTCGTCATTCTAATAGGAAAAATGCAATAATTCAGGCTAATGGCGTATCAAGATACCATGGAGACCAGTAATGAAATTTGGATACCAGTAATAGATAAAATATTGTACTGTATAGCACATGAGAATAAACAGATTTTATGGTCTAAACTTTTAGATAAAATTTAATTTTATACTCTTATACTATAAATTACTATTATTATTTAATCTTTTTCACAAAGAAAATAACAATATTTTTTGCAGATCTTTTCTTTTTCAGTTATCTCTGGAACCCTCTGAGAAAAAAGAGGAAGCGAGGAATCGTCTACATTCTTTTGTTAAAATTCAGAATAATTATTGCTTCGTTTGGTCTCCTAGACTACGCCCTTAATCAAGGCAACATTTTATTGATATAATTAATTGTTGACTGCCACAAGTGATAGTTATGGTTTTTAGAGTTCTTTAGCCTATCAGTTGTGCAGGAAATACGTTTCAATTATTCGACAAAATGGAGAAAGTGGATATGTAAGTTATGTTACGTAATTATTTTAAATGTTTTTCAAGTGTTTTTAATTACTTTTAAAGTACTTTTTCGCACACGACACTTTTAATATTTCCCATTTCGTTCCATACACCAATTAAATATGTTTTCTAGATGGAAGTACGCTGCCTAGAACAAGCGTTCTACGTCTTAAGCCAAACATTGCAGCTGACATAACTTTTAGTTAACGGTGAAAAGAGAATAAATTTGTACCTGAAGATATGCTTAGTAAGTTCCTGGTCGCCCAGCTACTGAGTTGTTATTTTCATTTCTTCGTAGCCGACTCTATTATAGATACTCAACAGTATGCTTTATCTGTGAACAAAGTTAAGCCATGGGCCAATCAATCTTGCAAACCTCGAAGCAAATATGTCTGGGAGAACAGAGCTTCTGAAATCCTGAGCACGGCGCTCAAAGCTGGAAAGATGGGAGATAGTGCGCTTGTGTATCCAGGGGAGGCGTCTCGTGTGACTTGAGCGCCACTGAAATCTCATCTATGGAGCGATAACTCTTACTCAGGATAACAGTTCGTCCGTATCAACATAATAGCACAGTCTAGTGTATACAGTCAAGAAGCTTTAGTTTATGAGGGTACTGGGAACAATAGACTGTGCAGGTACTATTTCGCCTTGTCTGTAATGAAGCGACAGTAGTGGTTAGCAACTATCTATGGATGCATATTTACTACGTATTGAGCTCGTGACTGTATATAACTTACTAGATTGTGGTATTAGTAGGGGAGAGTTTCCGAAATTGGACCGTTGCCTAAATTGGACGGCAGTTATATTTCCATATATGAAAGTATTTCAAACATTTCAGTTGACACCACTGCTTGCTAACGCTGTCTAAGGTATTCATCTTGAAGTTCAGTGAGCTGCAGCCATCTTAGCGAATAGGATTGCCATTAATGTGTTTTGGTGCTATCTCTTACAATTTTTACGCTACGGATCTTAAGCTTCTATATACAGTGGGAGTAAGTAATGGCAATTTCTATACTAGGCCTATATATTCCAAGTATTTTTCATTAGCTACTGTCAGCGTGTATTAAAACTAGTTTTTAATTTCATGTGTTTGTTTAGTGTCGTCTGTCTGCATACGTGAACAAGTTGCCTAGGTTGGACCTCTGCGCGTTGCATGGATTGGACTAGTCCAATTTAGGAAACTATTAGTATTTTTTTCCAACATGAATATAAAACATTACATTATGGTCAACGTTAAGAAAAAGTAATGTATTGGGGGATTCTGTGTCTTTATGTTTCCAAGATGTCAAAAAGGGGAACCTACCGGAAATGAAATGATACTTTGAACAAGGCGGTACCAGCATACAGGAATAGTGACTATGGATTCAACGAGTATGCTCGCATATATGGAGTGCCATAGGCTACAGCAAAGAGACATGCCGATTGTAAAAACGCTTTCCAATGAAGTCCTTCGGAAGGCAAGCAACCTTAAGTTGAGATATGGAAAAACTTATGCCGACCACATTCTCTTATTTGAAGAAAGGTTTTATGGGTTAACAATCAAAGATGTGCATAAGCTTGCTTTTCATGTCGCAGAAAAATATGATGCTCCCTACACCTTCAAAAAAGAAAAAAAAATGGCGGAAAGAAGTGGTTCTGTGCTTCTATGAAACGAAACTCAAAACTTTCTCTCCGTCACCCAGAAGGAACATCAATGGCCAGAGCTAAGGGGTTCAATAGGGACAGTGTTAACCAGTTTTCCGACCTGCTGGAAAAAACTGTCGATGAGAATGGTATCACAGCAAACACTGTGTTCAATGTTGCCGAATCTGGTTTACAGCGGTGCAAAAGAGGCAACAGAAAGTTATAGCTCAGAAAGAGAAGCACCAAGTCGGAGCCATAAGTGGTGAAAGAGGTGTAAACATCACAGTAGTCTGTGTTGTCAATGCGGCAGGGTTCTTTATACTGCCACTGGTAACTTTCAAACGCAAGAGGAAATCATGTCAGCTTTTTATTTTTTTATGTCTACGTTTTCTTATTCACAGGCGTTTCGTAGCCAAACAGGGAACTTTTCAGTCTATGTAACATTTTTGCTTTTTTTTTCTATGAGTTTTCCTGTAATTTTGAAATAGGCTATGTAACCGAGACAAGCAACTGATATAAAACTAATTCAGTGCAAAGAGAAATATTCTGAGTATAACAATCAGCTTGAATGCAATAGTGTTTCTGTAATTAATTTATCATGTTTTTCTTTAATTTCTCATCATAGTTCAGAGAACTGTGTAACTTCTTTCACCAAATGTTAATATCTGATACATTTTAACATAAAATTTATAATAAATACCCTTCTTCTACTTATTTGTTTACTATTACTAATGTATTTTTGCGAGGTCCAAATTAGGCAACCGGTTTCCCAATTTGGACCATTTCCATGATTTTGGTTTTACTTTTTTATTCTTATTAGCAATTGAGTAATTTAGAATTTAACATTATAGGATGAAAGCACATAGAATGTAGAATGTACTAAAACATATTTTGATTTAATTTCATGACTATTAAAGACATGGGATTAAAAAACAAAAAAAAAAAATGGTCCAATATAGGCAACCTTCCCCTATATTGCGATACAAGTGTTGTAATTGCATTATAACAGAATCGAGGACACAGTTTGCAAAAACCGAGGCGAAGTCGAGTTTTTTCAATTTCCGAGATTCTGTTAAGCACAACGGATGTATATCGCACATCATTTTTTGCACGATCGTCATTTAAGTAAATATGTTTTCAATTTTGAATATTGCATAAATATAAGAAAGTTATGAACTTCGTTACCAAGGCAGTATGTAGGCATTTGTCTTTACTTACCGCACACCAATGCTGTAAGTAGTTATAATAGTGCTGTGATTTCTTTTATTTGCATAGCAATCAGAACGTGCGGTATTGTAAAATTACGAAGCATGTAAAAATCAATGGTAAGTAGGGGAAAAAAGCATGGTCGTCCAAAATTTATGTAAATTATATTTTACTATATAAAAATAATAATTTTTAGCTTCTTACTAATGGTTTGGATTTGATTTATCCGACGTTTCGAAAACTACTTAAAGTTCCACACTCATTGCCAGGATTTAGAAAAGTCACCTGTTCCATTAAGTGTGAAATGTTTGCCTACACCAGAAGAAAATCTACCGAAAATATTGCATGTGTATATATATATATATATATACACACACACACACACACTCACACTTACACTCACACTCACACACACGAAGAAGTAAATTAGGAAAAGTAATATATTATATATACGTGGTGTGTCTAAAAAGTTCGGTGAATGGTGTCATATCTGAACGGCAACTTGGCGCATGTGCTTGCGAATGCGCATGGTTCTTCAGAGACTTGGGGGGAATCGATACACATCATGCAATGCATGTGACTGGCAGTGTAAACAAACTGCGACCAGTTGAACGTAGTCAGTGCGAGAGGAAGTGTCACAGCGCAATGGAGCAACGTGTAAATATCAAGTTCTGCTACAAATTGGGAAAGACTGCAACAGAGACACATGGAATATTGGTGCAGGTGTACGGGAGGGAAGCCGTGAGCAGAAACGCTTCCGTGAAGGGAAGGAAACAATTGAGGATGAGCCACGTTCAGGTCGGCCATCGACAAGCAGAACCCCAGAAATGATCGAGAAAGTGCGACAAATGCTGGCACAAGATCGACGACTGACTCTAAGATTGACTGCGGAGGAATTGGACATTAGCAAGGACACGGTGCACACCATCGTCCGCGATGATTTGGGTAAGCGGAAGATCTGCTCCTGATTTGTGCCGCACAAGCTCACAGACGAGCAGAAAGCAAAACGGATGGAAACCTCTGGTGATTTCATTTCCATGTGTGACCAGGATCCATTGCTTCTGAAAACCATCGTCACGGGAGATGAGACCTGGTGCTACCAGTTCGATCCGGAATCAAAACGGCAATCGATGTCATGGTGTTCACCGACTTCCCCGCGACCAAAACAAAACTCCGTCTGCAAAAATCCAAGGTGAAAACACTGTTCATCGCCTTCTTCGACAACAACGGCATCATCCACAAGGAATTTGTTCCTGCAGGTCAAACCATTAATGCTGCATTTTACCAGTCCGTTTTGAACCGATTGCTACAGCGTATCCGGCGGGTTAGGCCAGAGTTGCACAGGACTGGAAAATGGATGCTGCTCCATGACAATGCCCCTGCACACTGTGCGATCCGTGTGCGCCAATTCCTGGCTCAGAAGATGGTAACTGTTCTTGAACACCCTTCGTACTCCCCTGGTCTGGCTCCTCCGGACTTCTTCCTGTTTCCCCGCTTGAAGGCGGCCAGATCAGGGGAGTACGGAGGATGTTCAAGAACAGTTATCATTTTCTGAGCCAGGAATTGGCGCACACGGATCCGCACAGTGTGCAGGAGCAATGGTCATGGAGCAGCATCCATTTTCCAGTCCTGTGCAACTCTGGCCTAACCCGCCGGATACGCTGTAGCAATCGGTTCAAAACGACTGATAAAATGCAGCATTAATGGTTTGACCTGCAGGAACAAATTCCTTGTGGATGATGCCGTTGTTGTCGAAGAAGGCGATGAACAGTGTTTTCACCTTGGATTTTTGCAGACGGCTTTTTTTTTTTGGTCGCGGGGAAGTCGGTGAACACCATGACATCGATTGCCGTTTTGATTCCGGATCGAACTGGTAGCACCAGGTCTCATCTCCCGTGACGATGGTTTTCAGAAGCAATGGATCCTGGTCACACATGGAAATGAAATCACCAGAGGTTTCCATCCGTTTTGCTTTCTGCTCGTCTGTGAGCTTGTGCGGCACAAATCAGGAGCAGATCTTCCGCTTACCCAAATCATCGCAGACGATGGTGTGCACCGTGTCCTTGCTAATGTCCAATTCCTCCGCAATCAATCTTAGAGTCCGTCACCGATCATGTGCCAGCATTTGTCGCACTTTCTCGATCATTTCTGGGGTTCTGCTTGTCGATGGCCGACCTGAACGTGGCTCATCCTCAATTGTTGTTTCCTTCCCTTCACGGAAGCGTTTCTGCTCACGGCTTCCCTCCCGTACACCTGCACCAACATTCCATGTGTCTCCGTTGCAGTCTTTCCCAATTTGTAGCAGAACTTGATGTTTACACGTTGCTCCATTGCGCTGTGACACTTCCTCTCACACTGCCAGTCACATGCATTGCATGCTGTGTATCGATTCTCCCCAAGTCTCTAAAGAATCATGCGCATTCGCAAGCACATGCGACAAGTTGCCGTTCAGATATGACACCATTCACCGAACTTTTTAGACACACCACGTACACACACGCACACACACATACAGTAACATCTCTCTCTTCCGGACAGTAGGGTAGGTAATTATTATTGGCTACTCACAGTACAGTACGTACCTTCTTCCTCCCCCCTACTTGCAACCCCTCGTGCTTTCTGTGAAGTACAGGTTGTGTGTGAAAGAAGTTCACCATGCTTTCTAAGATATTTACTGATAAACGCTCGAAGTTTAGTTGTTCTTTAAAAGACAAACTGTTTATTTTGAAGCGGCTGGACGAAGGGGAAACTATTTCTGCTATCCCAAGAAGTACAATTTATGACTGGAAGCGTAATCGGGCTGCATTGGAAGAATAATGTGCATCTACGAGCTCTAATGACAAGTGTCGTACATTGAAGCAGCCTAGTGTTTTCAAATACGATAAGGAACTGTTTCTATGGTTTCAAAAAGAAAGAAGGAAAGGTACTCCAATATCTGGCCCGATTCTGAAAGAGAAAGCGCTTGATATGCATTAGAAACATGGAGGCGATAATTTCTCTGCTAGTTATGGGTGGTTGTCAATGTGGAGGAAAAAGTATGGTGTTCGTCCGCTTGCAATTTGTAGAGAGAGGATGTCATCTGATACCGTTACAGCTGAAGAATATAAAACTACATTCCGAGATTCGGTGAGTAAACAAAAATTATCTCCCCAGCAGATATACAATTGTGACGAAACTGGTTTAAATATCAAATGTCTATCGAAAAGAACTTTATAATCTACATCATACAAAACTGCACCTTGTTTCAAAATCCAAAAATGACATGTGACTTTATTAACTTGCTCCAATGAATCAGGGGAAAATAAACTTCCCATGATGTTAATTGGGAAATCTGCTAACCCTAGAGCTTTGAAAAATCTTATGCATGAGCTACCTGTCTATTATAGGAGCCAGAAAAAAGGCTGGATGACCTCTGAGATCTTTAAAGAGCGGTTCCATACACAGTTTGTTTCCTCCGTAGATAAATATTCCTTAACAAATGGATTGTCCCCCAAAGCGATCTTGCTAATTGACAATGCTCTATCACATGCATCAGAAAGGGAACTAATCTCAGGAGAAATTAGAGCCGTTTTTCTGCCCCCAAATTGCATTGCTGTGAAACAGCCTATGGATCAGGGAGTTTTACAGAATTTCAAATGTCTTTATAAACAAAAGTTAATCAAACATCTTGTTAAAGCTGATGAAGACTCCATACCCGTTCAGCTCAATAAGATGGAAGAGGTAATTTACTGGGCTACAGAGTGTTGGAATTTAGTATCAGTCGCTCTGATTATACAATCATGGAAGTGTCTTTTACCGAACGACACTGATATGATTGCATCAGAGGATGATGGCAACTTGGGAGAAATTTCACATGCCGTAGGTTACTCAGCACTACAGATGGCTCTAGCTTATTTGCAACAGCATAGTGCTTCAGCTGAAGAATTGCAAACAGTAAGGCGGTAAGGCGTTGGCAGGATCACGCTGCTTCCCATTGTTAATCGTGGGACTCTGTCATTACGTTACACATTTCGTTTAAATATCACAAAGGAATAATTATTTTATTTTATCCACAAAGTTACTTCAGTGAGGTGTGAAAGTGTCTTTTCATTCTTTTATTTACTGATGACCGAAACATATTGTTATTCTCTGGCATAGAGAACATTTATTTTGTGATCTAAGTTCTTTTTCTTTAGTTTTGTTAAGAACATACTGTATATGTTTTATGGGGCTCAAGCACAACAATTTATTCTGCAGGATAATCTCATTTGCCTTTTCATAAAGAAATAAGTTATTATTGTATGCACAACAGATGCTCGTATATTGTATGCAAGTATTCTTTACATTGTAATTGGTTAACATGTAACGAAGTTCATTTTGTTTTGTAGAAATGCCTAATTTTCTCGAAATTTATTTCCAGAAAATTCATGCTTCTCTGACTGATGTTGTGTTCATAGGAGACGCCTGGTGCTCTTCATTGGACTCTTAAAGACAGCAGCTAAAATTGTAATTGAAATATCCTCGTAGGTAGTTGCCGTCCAGGGTCTACCTGCGCAAAGTCGATCTTGCACACTGTCAGAATCCTTGAATCGTTGGAATAATTTCACGACTACATTATGAAAAGAACAGCCTATTTTTCAGTTCACAAATTTGTGGCGTTCTTAATCCTGATTCAAATGATATAAGCATGCAGAGCCATAGCTTTGTATTCAAGTCATTAATGAGACAGTATGGTGAAATAATGGTGAAAAATTAAGAAAATTCACTTAAAGATTTATTGCTACTCTCTATTGAGACTGAACTCAAAAAAACTAATTAATTTATATTCACTTTACTATTTTCAAGCTTTTGAGCCAATATGAGCTAAAATATTTTAAACACTGCTGTCGCAAGGAGCCCTTTTATTGAAGTCAGTAAAATATATATTTAAAATAATATATATTTTCAAAACTATTAGCCCTAATGGCACCAAATTTTGTACAGATGGATAGTATTGTAGGCATGTTTATGAAGTTTAAAATTCATAAAATTTTAATGAAAATTGTAAACGTTTTAAAAATCTCATAAGTGTACTCTTACTTACTTACTTACTTAGTGGATTTAAGGAACCCGGAGGTTCATTACCGCCCTCACATAAGCCCGCCATTGGTCCCTATCCTGAGCAAGATTAATCCAGTCTCTACAATTATATCCCACGTCCCTCAAATCCATTTTAATATTATTTTCCCATCTACGTCTCGGCCTCCCCAAAGGTATTTTTCCCTCCGGCCTCCTAACTAACAGCATTTCTGAATTCGCAATTCCAAACCCTCTGTGTTATCCTGAACTTTCCTAATGGCATATTCTAGAGCGAACTTAAAAAGTAAAGGAGATAATGCATCTCCCTGCTTTAGCCAGCAGTGAATTCGAAAAGCATCAGATAGAAACTGGTCTATACGGCTGTAAGTTTCACTAAGACACATTGTAATTAATCGAACTAGTTTCTTGGGAATACCAAATTCAATAAGAATATTATATAAAACTTCTCTCTTAACCGAGTCATATGCCTTTTTGAAATCTATGAATAACTTATGTACTGTACCCTTATACTCCCATACTCCCATTTTTTCTCCAATATCTGTCGATTACAAAAAATCTGATCAATAGTCGATTTATTACGCCTAAAACCACACATATGGAGTTAATCTTCTCAAAAGGATATTCGACAAAACCGAGTCATACGGCTTTTTGAAATCTATGAATAACTGATGTACTGTACCCTTATATTCCCATACTCCCATTTTTTCTCCAATATCTGTCGAATACAAAAAAAATCTTATCAATAGTCGATTTATTACGCCTAAAACCACACATATGGAGTTAATCTTCTCAAAAGGATATTCGACAAAATTTTGTACGACGGCAACAAGAGTGATATTCCTCGAAAATTACTACAGTTAGTCTTGTCCCCCCTCTTAAAAATAGGTACGGTTATGGACTTCTGCCATTGTTCTGGTACAATTTCCTTTTCCCAAATTGCAAGTACAAGTTTATAGATTTCGCTAGATAATGCGCTTCCACCCTCTTGTATTAATTCTGCTGGAATTTGATCAATACCTGGAGACTTGTACTTTTTCAAATATTCTATCGCAATTTCGCATAAGTGTCCCCTTAACGAAAAAAAAACAATTTGGAGGTTATGTGTACATATTTAGCTATTTCATGAAAAATATCTTTGAAAAGCTAACTTTCAATAGACATATTCAAATGGCTCCCTCTTTCCGGCAATATACCGTTCAAAGTTCTTCTTTATATGCTCTCTTGTGGCATTATGCAGTATTTTGGAAGAAATGTGCGTGCTTACCTTGAAAATCTTGGTTTGCAGATTCTCTGACTGTATCATAGACACCTGATTTTAAGTGTCCTCAATAAAAGAAATCTAATAGTTTTATATCTGTAGAAGTGTAGAGCGGACTGGCATCTTAATGGTCCATTGGTTCCAATTCATATTTGTGAAAATTCCTCGCCCATTTATTCACAAATAACTGCTGCATAGTGTGCTGGCTAACCATACTGCTTAATGACCATCTGAAGTCTGACTTGATGAGGTAGTTCTGACAAGAAGATAACCAGAGAATTCTGAAGAAACTACAAATATTATATGGCGACCGTTAAGGTTCCTTCATGAAAGTATGTGCCTAGAAGTCCCACATCATACCCCATACTTGTTGATAATAATTTTTTTCGCACCAAGTGGGCTTTTTATGCAGCCCAGTAATGTGAATTAAGACGATTCATTCTCTATTGATATATGAAATCTTCCTTCATCTGTTCATAAAACTTAAGATAGAAAAATGGGATCATAATCTATTTTAATCATTACTTCAAAAGCAAAATTCGAACGTCTCTTATCTTTTTCTCTAAGACCCTGTACTAAATGCAATTTGAATAGATTTAATTTCTGCTCTATTTTTAAATCAATGTAGTGAACTTTTGAATACAGCCCTACATGATTTGTTTGCAATATCTCTTACGGATACTTGTGGATTTTGATCAACATACGCTAGCAATGCTAATTAATTTTCATTTGCTGCAGAAACATTAAAGCCTACCAAATATTTATATTGGCTTCTCAAAGCCATTTTTCATGAAACAGCTAAAAATGTACGCATGATTTTAAAATTGTTTTTGATTTGTTACGGAACTGAATACAATGCTTTGACAGTTCACGCCTATGTAGAAAAATGCAAGAAATTTATGGAATAAAATATAGAATATCCCGTTTAAAACCATGACATTGTGTTACACTCTGTACAAAATTGCTAACTATTCCAAACGGTAGACATTGATCAACTCAGTACCGTAATATACACCGGTAACTATTTTTAGATACCTGCACTACAATACGCTAGTAATGAATATGTCCTAAATGTTATGGAACATAGTGGACACAGGTGTAATAAGATATAATTACAATAAATATATGTTTACAGGTGTAGGTAAGTTACTTTCTGGGAAACTCGAAATAATTTCACACAGAAAAACCGTCCCTGAAGTGTTTCTACAGGCATGGCCAACTTACATGACATTTTTCTTTCCTCTCTTTTTATATACTTCACAGCATGTTTATGTCAAGAAACTATGTAACTCTAGCATCATTTGCTGTACACGGTATTCCCTTTCTCTTAGATATCCTGTCTCTGGAATGACTACAATCGTGAATCCCAGAATGAATTCGTTTCATGATTACTGTGAATATATACGAAACGCCTAAGAATGCACATCAATAACGTCACACGGAATGTGATTATGGTTATGGATTCGATTCCTGTCTAGGTAATGGATGTTCTTCCATTGTGAATATGATGCCAATTTATGTCTTAGGTGGATCTACCATATAAGATTGAAATATTTACCTACAATTTGAATAGAGATGAATTAATCCTAATTCATCGATTTTTTTACGTTATGATCACACATATTTCCTATTTTTGTAAAAGCGTAGATGCAACAAAACACGGATAATCTCTTGAAATAGGAAACGCACATAGAATAGGCCTAGGGAAAACCCGGGCAAAGCGGATAAGCTAAGAACAAACAATGCCACAGGCTATATTTTGGTGATCCCCAAATAAAATCTTCATGACATTGGTTGTGACACATGTTGTCCACATATATAAAAACAGCAATTCGTTTCTCGTACCTACGGACAGTGATATGATTTGAAAAAGAAAATAAAGTTAATTATTCGCTTTGCCCAGGTACACGGGCAAAGCGAATAATTAACCCGGGCAAAGTGAATATCCCTATAACATTTTCACATTTCTATTTAGTTTTTATTCACTGATAATAAAATTAAATCAACACATGATCACGATGTTAATGAGTTATATTAGACGACAGGATATGTTCTTTACAGCCCATTACAGCACCTTAGATTAGTACAAATACAAATTTGAACAAGTCGACGTTTCACTAGCACTGAAGACTTGGATTTCTTCTGCTCTTGCTCCTGCCCATAAGTTACTTCTCTTTCAACGTTTTTAATCGGTATAGATGTAAGAACTTCAGAGCGCTGACATTTTCTTCGTTGAACTCGTATCTTTCGAGCATCCACTTTTGGCACTGGTCTAAATCAAAAGAACTGACTTGGATTCTCTTGCTGACGATGTTGAGTGTTTTGGTGTAACCGGAACTGAAAATCTGAGTGTAATTGATGTCCTGAATATTCCTTCAATCTCTGAAGATAACGACATCACAGAGGTGGCTGATTCTGAGTGAGCGTTAACTGTTTCTTCAGCCGCTGAAGAAGCTGGCACCGCAGAATTTGTTAAATCTGAGCCAGCTGTCGTTTCGCTGATTTCTGTCTCAAGTGGGCGATCTGTAAGTTCATCTGGAGCAAAATCTTCATCAACAAACACGTTATGGTTGTATGGCCAGATAGTAGAACCAATGATTGGAAGATTTTATTTATTCAAGTGCTTTCTTCATGCTTCTTCAGACCATTTGGCTTGTTCCGTCTTCCTCTTGAAAAATTAAACCATCTGAAAACACATTACGACCTTTTTAAGTAAAAATTAAGATCAATCCTACTGATTTATAATTTAATTAGTGTGACTTAATGCCTCCACTATGTAAAATGATCTAACACGCTTTATTACAATAGACAAATACATACAAAAATACAGCAGACACTTATACAGTCATATAAAGGTGGCAGGGCAAAGCGGATAAGTTATCGACTTTGCCATATTGACTTTGCCCGCAGACGTCATTTCGCTTTTCATTTAAGGTTATACAAACATAAACGTCAATAATCTTCTTCGTAAGTACGGCACTTAAAAGTAATCGTATCGCCTATATATTAGTATCACATAACAAAAAGTTTCTGTAGTTTTGTATGTTGTACATTTGTTTCTCTTACCTTGAAATATTTTAAGAAAACAGTCAATTTTCTTCAAACACAAGCTGTTGTGCATTAAGATCCTTCCTTACCTTCTATAAAAATCCTTAAAGTGGCGTATAACTGTTGAGTTCATCTAATCTTAGTCTACTTAAATTTTTGCACAAATTACTATTACTTTATCAGTATGTTCATCACCTTGTACTTTTTGGCATTTACAGAGGCTAAAGATTCATGATAACATGTTGAACCATGGTTTCCTATTGTTAAACTGTTATATTCCAACCACTTAGAAAGCTCCTCCAGATTGAGAGAAACCTTTTGAATCACGTTATGTAGGGAGGTAAAATAAAAGAATTAATAACAATAAAAACTAGATATTTCGATAGATGCTGGCGGTGGTGAACAATTATTACACTTCATACAAACAGACCACTCTGGATTATTTGACAAACCATTGAAAAGAGTAGGTTACTGCACCAAAATAAAATATGTAATGTACCCTATTTTTTTTAGTTAAAAGTAATTATTTTTGGTTGCAATTGCAATTTATTTTTCTTTCTCAGTTTTCAAATTTAAAACTATATTAATGTGTATTGTCGATTTATACTTCCCCACATAGAAATGTCCTTTAAGGAACCCGGAATTTCATTGCCGCCCTCAAATAAGCGCGCCATCTGTCCCTATCCTGACCAAGATTAATCCTATCCTTAGTATCATATCCCACATACATCAAATCTATTTTTAATATTATCCTCCCATCTACAGCTCGCCCTCCCGAAAAGTCTTTTTCCTTCAGGTCTTCCAACTAACACTCTATATGCATTTCTGGATTCGCCCATACGTGCTACATGCCTTGCCCATCTCAAACGTCTGGATTTAATATTCTTAATTATTTAGTACCTCTGATTAAGGTTCTGGCTTATATGTATATCTATTATCAGATAGTACATCTCACTTGACGATATGTGTCAGAGGAAGAACAATTGTTTTTATACGTCTGAAGTCTGATTAGTGTAATATGTAGCTAGTCGGTCCATTATCTCCTGGCGTAGTTGCCTTATAAGTAGTGCCGTATATGTATCACAGACCTGTCTTCGGACAGTTGACTAAACAACAACTATGTTAGGCGAAGAATACATTGCGTTCAGTTCTGCGTTGTGTAACTTTCTCCATTCTCCTGTAACTTCATCCCCCTTAGCCATAATACAGAATTTTCCTAATCACCTTACTTTCGAACACCCTTAACTTCTGTTCCTCTCTAAAAGTGAGAGTTCAAGTTTCAGAACCATATAAAACAACTGGTAATATAATCGTTTTGCAAATTCTAACTTTCAATAAGGTCCCTGAGCCAAATAACCTTTAACGCCAACATATTAATTTTTGTTAACGACACAAGTTTTCGGTAGTGCACTACTGTAGCCTGCATTCGCTTGCAATCTGGTGATGAAATGAGTTACTACGAGTAGCTGTCCGCTGACATTTACGAGTGACATGATATTCCATCATTTTCCTGTTGTGTGTTGATACTGAATGGCTGTTCTTATATCAAGGTAAGAGGCAATATTTGATTTTGTGTGTTGAGCAAATAATAACTATATTAAACTATATATTTTCGTGATCCTTAAACATTATTGTATGTATAGAAAATATTTGCTATCTATAAAATTTGAAAATGTTAGAGAAACAGGCATGTCATGTTATCAAGTACTCAGTAGCGCTTTAACGCCATGTGGCGTTAAAGATCTACAGACAAAATCTTAGGTTATGTTAGCTGACAGTATAGCATCAGCAGACTGTTCTGACTAGGAGAGGTGCAAGAAAGAGCATCTGGTTGCATCCGAGCACGCAGAAAATGTCACAATAAATTTATTGTTACATGCGCTAATGCTCTTTGTACACATAGGCCTATGGTTATTTTCAAAAGCCAGCGTTTGTAGCCGAAGTGGGAGACAGATATGCCTCTTGGAACGGGACTGTCATGAGTGCCAAGGGCTCTATGACAACTGCTGTATTCGTCCATTGGCTTGATCAATTCGCCCGATATAAGGTGGCAGGAGAGGTGGTGTTGATATTTGATGGAGCATCATCTCATCTGGACGCAAACATTGAAATGCCACTGATAATTACGGAATCACACTGTATTGCTTTTCCTGTAATAAAACAAATGATCTGCAACCCATGGATAAAGTGCAAGCACTAGTTCGATATGTTTTATACGTGAAGAAGATCGCGTTGAGAACATGTCATTATATTCATATTGTGCGAGGCATTTACATGATAAGTGTGAAAACATCAGGAAAATCACTAAGCTTTCAACTTACAAATGTTCAGAATGTGCAGTGATGATATTGGTCCAATTGCTTATCGAACTCTTAATTTTTTTTTTATTTTACATAACTTATTTTTTTTGTTTTACCTATTGGAAAACAGTCATATTAAACTAAGGTAAATGCTTTTGTGTTTAATAACTTTCAACTGTGTCACATTGTCTCTTTTTCTTAAAGTAAGGAGTCACTGGAAAACATATTTTCCTAATCCATCTGGTGTTTCAGTTTCAGATCAAGAATCTTTCATTAGTATTGAGTGATTTTGTATCTTTTATTAATAGAAACTCAAATTTAGTTGCCTAGTTAAATTTGTGTTGCTTAGGAAAAATAATTCATGAATAATTATAAGTGTATAGGTTACTAGAAAATAGGTGGCGTTAATTGGACAACCTGTTCCTAATAACGCCAGTTTACAAAGTTTTCCTATTTGAGTTCTAATTCTTGTTCGGTATATAATATATCCATTTTCATCGTGCTATTTTGTAAAGATAAGATTACAGTTTCTAGTTCATAATTTTCGTGTTTGTACATAACTTATTTCCAGAGCAAAAGTGACAGAAGTGTTAAGGTGGCGTTATTTGGTACGTGTACCTTATTTTTTTTTTAAAGGACACTAGATGACAAAGCTTCTCAACCGAATAATAACAGGCATTTCTCATATTTATTCTGCGTTTCATTTCCTTCCGAGTGTCATATTTTTTTACTGTTACTCCAAGGTATTTGAATTTTTCCACCTATCCAAAGATAAAATCCAATTTTTTGTATTTCCATTTCATTCTATGTCCTGGTCAGGAGACATAATAATCTACTTTGTTTTTTCGGGGCATACTTCCAAACCTATCTCATTACTTGCTTCAAGTAAAAATCCCGTCTTTTCCCTAATTGTTTGTGGATTTATTCCTAACATATTCAAGCCATTCCTCATAAACTAGTACAACTAAGGTAAACCGTTCAGTTCCAAACCCTCTCTGTTTTCCTGGAATTTCCTATGACATATTCTAGAGCAAAGTTAAAAAGTAAAGTTGATAGTGCATCTCCTTGCTTTAGCCCGCATGAATTAGAAAAGCGTCAGACAGAGACTGATCTATAAGAACTCTGCTGTACGTTTTACTGAGACTTATTTTAATTAGTCGCACTAGGTTCCTAGAAATACCAAATTCAATAAGAATATTATATATAACTTCTCTCTTAATCGAGACATATTCGTCTTTGAAATCTATGAATAACTGATGTACTGTGCCCTTATACTTCCATCTTCTCTCCAATATCTGGCGAATGCAATAAATCTAATCAATAGTCAATCTGTCACGCCTAAAACCACATTGATGATCCCCAATTATTTCATTTACGTAAAGAGTTAATCTTTTCAAGAGAATATTGAATAAAATTTTGTATGACATCAATAAAAGTCATATTCCTAGAAAGTTGCTAGAGTAAGTTTTTTCCCTCCGTCTTAAAAATAGGTACAATAATATGGACTTCTGCCATTATTCTGGTAGAATTTCCTTTTCCCAAACAGCAAGTACAAATTTATAAATTTCGCTAGATAATGTGCTTCCACCCTCTTGTATTAATTCTGCTGGAATTTGATTGAGAGGTGGAGACTGTACTTTTTGAGCTTTTATATCGCAATTTTGACTTCAAAAAGTGTTGGTTTGGGTATAAATGGCTCAACTGTTTGTGTTTGATTATGTACTTCAGTTTTGTGTGTGTGCTGTACTTCGTAAATTTGTAGTGTTTTTTTTTGGATCGCAGTTTTACTCCTGCTTGAGTATTAAAGAAGACCTTAACTCTGCCAGGTTAATTACAAATATAATTATAAATATAATAATGGTTTATTGAACCTGGCAGCAAAATTAGAAATACATAAACAGGTTGAAGTTAGAGGTATTTGAAAAGATAAATTACCTATAAAACGAATAAGAATATATGGAAATCAAAATCTTTGTGATAATAAACCTCTTATTATGCATACAATAATTGTTTGGATTAAATCTTTAAGTTAAGAGTTTCATTTACACTGAATAATTTTATCGTGCCATTCGATATAATCTGAAATATTATATAAATTATTTTTTTTTATTTTTATTTTTGTGTTAAAATTAATTGATTGTTTTTGTATATGTTGGTTAATTATAAATATAATTATAAATATAATAATGGTTTATTGAACCTGGCAGAGTTAAGGTCTTCTTTAATACTCAAGCAGGAATAAACTGCAACCCAAAAAACACTACAAATTTACGAAGTACAGCACACACACAAAACTGAAGTAGATAATTATAATATAATATAAACAACAAGCCAGTAGAAATGAGACACATTTATATAACATACAGAAAGATAGGAAAATGCGTAATAAAATGTGAACAGTAGCCTAAGTAAAAATAAATGAGATATATAAATATAAAATATGAGGCAATAATAATAATAATAATAATAATAGTAATAATAATAATAATATCACTTCCATTCTATATATTCGATAAGCTTTTTCCACGATCACTATCATCAATGTTACCACCACAACCGCGATAAGAACAATAATACGAGTATTAATAATAATAATAATAATAGTAATAATAATAATAAGTTAATAATAATAATAATAATAAATATTAAAACTACCGTCATAATCACCACCATTATCGTTATCATTATCACCACCATCATCAGCACCATTACCATGATGAAATTTCCATTGTAACGTTCACCACACTACACTTACACATACACTCATCCTAGAACACGACATAACTCTTCACAGATACACATCATAATATGCAGCGTGGCGCGCCGAAGAGGTATTACAAATTGAAAATGTGTCACAGTGCTACCATCTATCCGCAGTAAGCATGTAAAGTGGGTAGGCATCAGATATACACACACACACACACACATACACACACATACACACTCTTTCACCACAATCACTACAACCATGAGTATCACTACCACTGTCATCACGATCATCTCTACAATCACCGGCACAACCACGTCTGTGACTAATATTAACACCGGTATCATCACTACAATTTTGCTCCTAATTTTATTAATAGCACCATAATTAAGTTTCCAAATTTAGACGAGTTCCTTTAGCATAGAATGTAATCCATATTGACAAATAATACGCGGATATCCTGGCATGGACATGTTTCTTTTGTGAAAATAAGCGTAATGATATAATTGAAGACTTTCAACTTAACTAAGTTGTTTTCATATGGAAATTAAAGTTTCACAACTATTCACTGACTTCACCTTCAAGGAAAACTCACACGTTGCATTGGGAAGCTCGTTTATTTTTCTCTTGAATTCGTTATTTTCAAATATAGACAGAGATGATTATCTGCCGCAACCTTTATAACTTTTTATTATGTCAGACTGCCCAAGAAGGAGTATAACCGTCTTCACAGTTCTGTAGCGTAGGCTCCAACCCTGTGGTGCGATCCACGTATTCGCATATCAGAGCTCTCTCTCTCTCTCTCTCTCTCTCTCTCTCTCTCTCTCTCTGTCGAACATCACTTGTTTAATCTGTATATCGCAGTGTCAATCCGTGACCGAATCTCGATGATTGATCGCTTTATAAGCCAGTCGGTTCCTTTTGGTTGCAGACCGCCAGCATCACAGTTCTGGGTGTATCTTGTACCACCTTGCCTACACAAACACTCCGTCCCGTTATTTGTTGCTGTCATGCAGATAAAAACATTCTTCGCTATAAGAAGTTGAATTGCTGGGTGTACGTCGACGCTTTATCTCTCTGAATTAATCCGAGATTTGGTGCTCACAATATCCTTCCTGTGTACTGTAGTCTGTGATAGTAAAACGAACAGATTCTGTTTCTCACGTAAAGGGGATCTATAATTAAACGAATTGATTCTGTTTCTCCTACAACGGAGTTCTATAGTTAAACGAACATATTCTCTTTCTGACATATCAGATAATAGACGATATTAAGGTATATATATCATATGCGGAGATAAAGAGAAAGCAGATATAGGAAAGATTTGAGAAAGCTGGGTTTACAGTGAAAGACCTGTCCTTGGGCAGAACACTATGAATGAATGATCTTGAGAATTCTCTGTTGTGCTAATGCAGTTATTATAATTGCTGTGAATGATGATGCTCGTGATGTTTATTACATCGTAAACGCGAATTTAGACGTGACAATAAAATAAGTACTGACAAATAGTAATTCAGTTATCCACATTCGGTAGTACAAAATGAAAAACTGATACGAGTATACGGTATCTTATGTAACTTAAAAACTTTCACTGACTTTACATTCAATATTATTTTTGTGATAACATGCAACAATTAGGATTATGTCATCTCAGTTTCGCAGTAATATAAATATTGGGCAGCTAATCACTTACCGTACATCAAATTTTCGTCTAATTCGTAAATGTTAATGCAACTGCTATGTACGAGTAATAGATACAGAATAAATTAGGGCCTACGTTTCATAACTTATCCGAGAAACTTATACCATTTCCTTATTGTACCTTAACAACTAACAAACAGCTAACTTAATATTAATTGTTTTTAAATAATTTATGTAGACCTAGAACTTAAGGCATAAAAATTGTGTTTAATTTCTTCTTTTACTTGAGGCATGACACTTTGAATAACAATATTCTGTGAACAATATTTCTGTAGGATCGCACTGTGTACACTTCAGTACAAGTAAATCTTATATATGAAAATAAATACAGAAAGAAAAAAAATGTAATTTTAGCAAACAAACATTTGTACAATTTTGACCGAAATAAATTTATACTATATTTCTAATGTAATGTACCATATATATTCGAATGGATAATTCCAAGTCGCTATTATTAAAGAAATCCATCCATGAAGTTAGGAGATAAGGTTGTACACAAACTGCATGCTAAAAAAAAAAACATTTTTCTGGAACAGGTATGCTGAAAACTTGAATTTATATAAAAATGCCGGAATTTCTTTCTACAGATTACCGTATAGAAAGTAGGGCTATAACTGTTTGGAAATAAAAAACTATTTGATATTACATGCAATTTACAATCGTTTGTATCGTTAGAGTCGTGTCAAACATTTTGTACCGAATACAGTAGTAGTCTATATTTCTTTCGTTTTCCGTATTCAGGTGAAATGAAGTTGACTATGTGAATTAACTGCCCGATTTTGACTAAAAATTAGGAAAGAATTTCTATGATCTTTTTAATATAATACCTTACTAGAAAATTATAGAAAATTGCGACTTACCTTTCTTATTAAGGTGATATAAGGAGTCCATAGAGAATAAGGACCGCAACTTATTATGAAAATTGTAACTGGATAACCTAATTTACTGGTTTCTGCTCACACCAGTCGTCCAACATTCCGAACATCGTGTTTCTCTCGGAGGCTATACGTTATAAGTAGACTTCGTGGAATTGCCACGAGAATCGTAAGGTTTACTACGCACGCGGTATAGACTGTATGAAAAGGGGACGTGCAACGGATGGAGTATGCCTCTGATGTAAACACTGAGCAGTATACTGCGGTTACAATAAAACTTGTATCCTGCATTCAAGAAATATAATGAATGATCATTTAAGGAGGAAATGACTAAACATGTAAATACACAATTATTTTGTAGTGAGATATATTAACTCTTAAAATTTAATGTAAGATACTCACGTCATCCTTGAATATGTCCATTGCAGTGAAAAGTTATGTACATTTTGAGCGAATGCAAAGTGAACCTCAAACAGTTTTTATATTGGGAAAATGTATGTTCAATATCACACGATGTAATAGGTGCATATTTGAAGAACGAAAATTCATTACTTTTTAGTACACCAACTTCAGCCGTCTTGTCGTGACCTGATAGTACATCATTTATAATACGAAGTTGTGAACAGGCAGAATTTTTAGCAATAATCTTTCTCAATTCACATTTCAGTTTTTCTGAAATTAGTGAATTGTTATTTTGGATAACGGTTTGTGATACTTTATACACTATATTAAGGGCTTCTGAGAGTTGTAGTTTAGACGATTCTAATAGGATGATGCTTTTGGACACGATTTTAAAATTAGAATCAATGAACAGATTATCTTCCAATAGCTGTTCAGAAGGCAATGATTTTACAGCTGCAACAGCGAAACTGTCTGTGCTATCCAATGCATCAATTACTCCATTATTTTGCCGTAATGTTCTGCATAATAATTAACAGCATCCAACCACGTTTTCCAACGGGTCAAGACTGGCTGCGGGGGTAAGGGTATTCCAGGGGCAATAGTTTGGAACAGCAACACTCTCATTGTAGTATGTTTGATTGAATTCTTGTCTGCACTGAACAAATGTTAAGCTTTGACTATTCCAACCACAATAATGCAAAAACAAGTGCTTACATAGGTATACATTAGCTGTAGCTGCTCTATCTATTTGGACCGGTCACAACTCTTAACATGAACTGCTTATACTACGAGACCGGGCGGTCGCTCACCTCCTCTATACTACCATACATCGGCAACCTGATTGCATGCTGCGTGTGGCAATTCAACGAAGTCTAGTTATAAGTATCAAATTAAATAAATTTAAGTTGATTCGCACGTTTACTTTCCACATCTCCAAATATTATTGAGAGAAATTGATTATGCTATTACGTACAGATTACACCTGAAATAAGAAAACTTCTTCAGATAAAATTAAATGAAAGGAATTAAAATGGTAAAATTATTTCATGACAATTAAAAAGACTATTTATTTACCTTATACATTTCATTGTTATACTGATGTGTAATTTATTAATATATTCATAAACAGAGGTAAAAGATGTAAAGGAAAATAATTTGAGAACAAATAAAACGTTACTTTGTCCACCACATCTAGCTCGAGCCAGACCGTATATCTTAGTCTAGAAAGGTTAAGTTTCTCTGAAATCGAAAGCTATTATCATATATATTTTTTAAACATTATGCAATTACTGGTTTTCTCTTCTTCTTATTCATCTTGCAGATCTGAGATCAAACTTCCACTCTCCTGCTACAAAAATTGATCAACACATCGGCGATATAATTTTTTTATCTGAAGTCATTAAAATTTATTAGAATGCCCTCGTTACGGATTACCGGCCTATAAATGGATAAGTGCAATTACTGGATCTGTCGTGTGAAGGAGAGTCTGTACTTCCATAACTTACAATGTTAAATTACTCTATTTTGGATGCACTTTTCTCAAAAATTACAAAAGATACAAATGTAGAAAAAATAGGGCATATGTAACATTCCTTTATCTATACAAGCGGTTAAATAAATTTAAAATTCCACTGAGCGGTAGGCAAAAAAAAAAATGTTGGTAACATTTTTTGCATTAAAAATGACAACAAATTATTTTACATTTTTTCCGAAGATAGAAATAATCTTAATTTTTTTAAGCTACTGTGTAAAATGCCATCACATTGATATTATATATTAATTTCAGCCTTATGGATACAATAGTTTCTGAGAAAAGTGCACCAAAGTCACAAAAATAAGAAAGCGCAGGAAAATGATGTCAAAATTTCCATATCATGCGATGTTAAATTCCTCAATTTTGGAAGCACTTTTCTCAGGAGTGATAAAAGATACAAATGTACGAAAAATAGGGCATATATAACATACTTTTGTGTATAGAATCGGAATAAATTTAAAATTCCACTGAGCGATTGGCAAAAAATTTCATTGATAACATTTTTTGCATTAAGAATTACTACAGTATTCTTGCTGAAGATAGGGATAAAAGCTGACAATTAAAAGAAATAAAATCATATTCTCATTTTACGCATATTAAACTATTGAAAAATGATAAAAACCAACATTTCATTTTTTGTCTAAATTCGATAATATTTAGAAACTTCTCTAACCACAAACGCAGAATTTAAAATATTACATGCCGTTCTGGTAAATGAGAAAAATTATAATAACTGGAATACAATTCCTGAGCTAGAAATACAACGGATTGGATATAAAAATGATAGTGTAAATTAATTTTACAAAAAATTAGTGTAAATTAACACCTCTTAGTTATTTCTTATATTTCAAAATGTTGCATACATCTTAACTCGGAGTAGTGAATTATATTACTAGTCAGAGAAGTGTGCAATGGAGGGGGAAAGGAACTGCCCATACTAAACATTATCTGCTGACTTAGTTGCCTTATGAGTGATGTCTTATATGGTGTCACTTTTGTGGTTCCTACCAGTCTTTGGGCTTGGCTAAACATACACATGAGACGAAATACATGTAGTCGGCATGTTCCAAAAATTTTCTTATTAGAATAATAAACTAATACTTAAAACATATTTCTATTGTACATTTTAGATAAAATTTGGAGATTAAAATATCTATAGAATAAACATAGACTAAAATGCTAATTTATATTTGTAGAATTGTATATCCAATACAACATTTGTTCAGACTAAACTTCTAAGGAATGTACTGTATATAGTATATACACAAATTAATTTTCAAAACTATCGTAATCCTATTCATTGCTTAAACAGAACGAATAAAAGGGCTGAAAGAACAAGGAGAAGAAATTTAAAGTATTTCAGCGACCGGGAAGAAATAATACATCTAATATTTTGATAGCCTTTGTGGAAGGACATGAGGTTAGGTTAGATGGGAATGACATATCACAAATATGAAATTATCTGTTCTATTATGGGGAAGGAACTAATAATCACCAATGAGGAATAGGATTCTTTGTTCATAAAAAATAAAATCAGCAGTAAAAAAACTCGAATTTATCCGTGACAGGTTATCATATTATAACTTTTAAATTCAAAACAACAGTGTAATTTTATTCTTACAACAATAACTCTTCACTTTCTACAATCCAATTCTACTCCCGTCAACAATGGGATTTCCACTCCGCACAGTAACACAGTATTCGTTATTGCACTCCACAGACGACAATGACAATTTACTTGGATTATTGAGAACAACAATGAACTGTTAATTTTAACTAATGTACACAAAGCACTATTTACAAATCAGAACTGTCAGTTCTCAGTTCACAGTTCGTTTGCCTTGGCTAGTTCTTCTAGCTCAGTCACTCAAGTTCACAGTATCTCGAACCACAGACCTTCAGAGACAGTCCATTGAACCTCGAACTCAGGTCCCCCAACTGCGGTCCACTGCACTCGAACTCACGGCTTCAAATGATCACACAGCTGCGGACAAACTCAAGTCGGACTCCGGTCTTGAAGCTGGCTTCACTGCTACACAAGACTGGCTGGCTTGCTGTTCACTGACTACAACAACACTGCAACTAACTAAACTGCTCAAGTTCACTCGCGTGTCGTAATTTATAACCACACCATAGTTGCGAGAAAGTACGATTGCTCGAAATTCCTACTTCAACAGACTTCTGGACGATTCTGTTCGGGAGGGTCCGTTCCCCCCTTCATCTCGCAGAGCGAAGCACTACCAGCTTTGCGTCCCCCCTTGCCTCGCGACGTAGTGCACCGCCCCTTTGCCCTCTCGGCATGCAGACGCTCCCCTTACGTCCGCCACACCTAAGCGACCAACGTTTCGTCTGCCTCGCGCCCTGTCGGACACGCGTTCGAATCCCGACGCAACTGTCACAATATTTAGTACTTCAGGGTAGATGGTGCGATATCATAGTTATAAATGATGACGCCCCTATAGAAGAGAAAGACGACCATATAATGGATAGCTTCTATGAGGAATTGGAACATACTTTTAATCAGTTGTCTAGATATCACATAAAAAATTTATTGGGGGATTTCAACGCTAAAGTAGGACGGAAGGATATTTTTAAACAAAGTATTGGAAAAGAGAGCCTAAACGTAATTAGTAATGACACTGAAGTTATGTTAATCACCTTTCCGACATTAAAAATTTAATTGTCAAAAATACATTCCCTCATAAGGATATACATAAATATAATAATTGGACTTCTCCAGATGACTTGACACAGAACCAAATATATCACATCTTGATAGATAAGCGGAGACATACTAATATAGTAGACATTCGAACCTTCAGGGGGGCAGAATGTAATTCTGACCATTATTTGGTAATTGGAGAATTGAGAGAAAGACTAACAGTAGTCAAGCGAGTAGAGCAACAAGTTAATATTAGTAAATTTTCAATATTCTGAAATTGAAGGACGAGGAAAATAAGCAACATTAACAGGTCGAAATTTCGAATAGGTTTGCCATTTTAGAAAGTTCCGACGAAGTTGAGAAAGAGTTAGATGTTAATAGCGCGTGAGAAAATATCACAGATAATATCAAAATTGCAGCTGAGCAGAGCATAATTTATTATGAAACTAAGAAAAAGGAACCGTGGTTTGATGAAGATTGTTGCATGGTAGTAGAAAGCAGGAAACAGGCAAAATTGAAGACAATTATTTCAATGAAAGACGGGAAGCAAATCGTACACTTAAGAATAAAAAGAGAGGTTACTTGAAGGAAAAACTGAAAGAGGTAGAAACAAATAGTAGGAATAAAACCATTCGAGATTTATATAAGAGTATAAAGGAATTTAAGAACGGATATCAAACAAGAGTAAACGTGATCAAGGATGAGAATGGCGACTTGTTTGCAGACTCTCATTCAATCCTGAACAGATGGAAAAAATATTTCGGGCAACTACTAAATGTACATAGGTCAAATAGAAATGATCGGGACGAAATTCAAATACAAACTACTGAGCCATATTTTATGCCCGAACCCACACTTTTAGAAGTCGAAATTGCAGCAGAAAATCCGAAAAAGTTCAAGTCTCCAGGTATCGATCAAATTCCAGCAGAATTAATGCAAGAGGTTGTAGCGCATTATCTAGCGAAATTTATAATCTTGTACTTATTATTTTGGGAAAGAAAATTGTACCATAACAATGGAAGGAGTCCATAATTGTGCCTATTTTTAGGAAGGAGGACAAGACTAACTGTGGTAACTTTCGAGAAATATCACTTTTGTTGACGTCGTACAAAATTTTGTCCAATATTCTTTTTGAAAAGATTAACTCCGTACGTAGATGAAATTATGAGGAATCATCAATGCGGTTTTAGGCGTAATAGATCGACTATTGATCAGATTTTTTGTATTCGACAGATATTGGAGCAAAATGGGAATAAAAGGTTACAGTACATCAGTTATTCATAGATTTCAAAAAGGCATATGACTCGGTTAAGAAAGAATATTTATATAATATTCTTATTGAATTTGTTATTCCCAAGAAACTAGTTCGATTAATTAAAATGTTTCTCAGTGAAACTTACAGCAAAGTCCGTATAGGCTATTTTCTATCTTATGCTTTTCCAATTCATTGCGGGCTAAAGCAACCAGTAAGGAGACTGGTCTCCCCATGGCTAAAGATAAATTAAATGAAATTAAGAAACTGTACAGAAGCAAATTAACTCAAGCAAAACTGGATTATAATACTAAATTAATCGTAAACTCTGATAGCAAGTGTAAAACTGCCTGGAATCTCATAAATAGAGAAAGGTCCAGTAACACTCAAAATCAAATAAACAATCATAATATATCGCCGGAAGAGTTCAATGAATTTTTCATTGACAAAGTGGACATAATCAAATCCAGAATTCAACGCTCTGAACTATCCCCTATGGGTATACTAAACAAAAATGACAAAATCTCTTGTACTTTTAAATGGAAAGATGTCACCACCCAGTAGGTATGGTATACAATAAATTCCTTGATAAAATCAGAATCAAAAGATGTTTATGACATGTAAAATGATTTTTTTTAAGTTATAAATTCAATATATATTCCTCTAACACATATGATCAATATTTGCCTACAACAAGGCATATTTCCCGATCAACTAAAAATTTCGAAAGTAATCCCAATATATATATATATATATATATATATATATATAAGGTAATAAAACAAGTCCAAGTAGTTACAGACCAATGTCTATCATTCCTGCGTTATCTAAGGTATTTGAATATGTAATTTTCAATCAAATTTATGATTATTTAAAAAATTCAAATCTCCTTAGTACTAACCAATTTGGCTTTATGAAAAGTAAATCAACAAATGATGCAATTGAGCTTTTAATAACGGAAATCTTAAGAAATTTTGAAAATAGGTCACCAGTTAATACTACATTCTGTGATCTCACCAAAGAGTTCGATTGTGTTGATCATAATTTAATTTTATCAAAATTAGAATTTTATGGTATTCGAGGGAACACACTAAATATTTTTAGAACCTATCTTCATAGCAGAAGTCAATTAGTTGCTATAGGTGAAAATTGGTCGTTTCACCACTACACATTATGGGGTTCCACGAGGCTCAATAATTGGTCCTCTATTATTTTTAATGGCAATAAATGACCTTCCAGAATTCATTAAAGCAATAACACTTATGTATGCAGATGACACTACTTTATTATGTTTTCCTCTGCTCTAAATTAATTACATGCTCTCAACAATGACACTCTATCACAGATAGCTTTATGGTTTGAATCTAATGGTTTCTTGCTTAATGAAGAAAAAACTATCAACATAACTCTCAGCCTAATTACTATTTAATACGAGAAAAATTCGTACCGGCACCGGGAATCGAACCCAGGACCTCTCAGCGCGCAATTTTTCTCTTATTAAATAATAATAGTACATGTTGGCTACTTCATAGTAGTCGTTTAGTATTCAATTTAGTTGGGCGAGACCTCATAGAAAATGAATATGTGATGTTTCAGCCTAAATTATCTAATAAATAAGGACAACAGACTCAAGTACACAAAATTTCTAGGACTTTTTATAGACTCCAGTTTAACATGGGATAAGCACATCGAATACATATGCACAAAGCTATCAAGAGTTTTATATTTGTTAAAGAAATTAACGACTTCCGTTTCTCAAAATTATTTAAGATGTGCCTATTTTTCTTTCTTTCAGTCGATAATCCGATATGCCCTAATTTTCTGGGGAAATGGAATCAAAATTGGAAGCGTGTTGATTTTACAAAAGAAAGCCATTATAATTTTATGTAAATCAAAATATCTGGAACATTGTCGGCCACTTTTCAGACAATCACAGACTTTAACAATCATAAATTTGTATATATATGATCCAGTACTTTACACTCGACAAAATATCGACAATTACTCATTAGTGGCCAATATACATGATCATGAAATTAGAAATAGTGAACAAATTAATATTCCATATTGTAGATTACAGAAGAGCAACACAAACATTTTAATTATGGGGATGAAATTGTATAATAAGCGCCCCAGTCAATATTATAAATTACCAACCAATAGCTTCAGAACTAGATTTTACAATTGGTTATTAAATAATCCTTTTTATTCTGTTGCTTAGTTTTTCAACACAAATTTGTATGAAATTACATTTTAATAAATCAGTTTAATTCCAATTTAGTTAGTTTTCTTAAATATAAAAGTTTCAGATTACTTCAGGTTTTCATTGTATTATTTAAATTTTACTGTGTCTTTTATTAGTGTTTTTAAAAATGTATTTACATATTCTTCAATGTATTCTGACGAAGCCTAAAACTGTATGTCTAATGGCCAAATAAACTGAATTGAATTGAATTGAATTGATGCATTATCACCTTTACTTTTTAACTTCGCTTTAGAATATGCCATTAGGAAACTTCAGGACAACAGACAGAGTTTGGAATTGAACGGGTTACATCAGCTTCTTGTCTATGCGGATGACGTGAATATGTTAGGAGAAAATCCACAAACTATTAGGGAAAACACGGAAATTTTACTTGAAACATGTAAAGCGATAGGTTTGGAAGCAAATCCCGAAAATACAAAGTATATGATTATGTCTCGTGACCAGAATATTGTACGAAATGGAAACACAAAAATTGGAGATTACCCTTCGAAGAGGTGGAAAAATTCAAATATCTTAGAGCAACAGTAACAAATATAAATGACACTCGGGAGGAAATTAAACGCAGAATAAATATGGGAAATGCCTCTTATTATTCGGTTGAGAAGCTTTTGTCATCTAGTCTGCTGTCAAAGAATCTGAAAGTTAGAATTTATGAAACAGTTATATTACCGGTAGGTCTGTATGGTTGTGAAACTTGGACTCTCACTTTGAGACAGGAGCAGAGATTAAGGGCGTTTGAGAATAAGGTTCTTAGGAAAATATTTGGGAATAAGAGGAATAATGTTACAGGAGAATGGAGAAAATTACACAGCTCAAAACTGCACGCATTGTATTCTTCACCTGACATGATTAGGAACATTAAATCCAGACGTTTGAGATGGGCAGTGCATGTAGCACGTATGGGTGAATCCAGAAATGCATATAGAGTGTTAGTTGGGAGACCGATGGGAAGGCCGAGGGGAGGTCGAGACGTAGATGAGATGGTAATATTAAAATGGATTTGAGGGAGGTGAGATATGATGATAGAGAGTGGCTTAATCTTGCACAGGATAGTGACCGATGGCGGGCTTATGTGAGGGCGGCAATGAACCTGCAGGTTTCTTAAAAGCCTTTTGTAGGTAAGTAAGTAAGTAAGTAGGTAATATTTTGATATTTTGAGACTTGCTCTATTTCTTCCTTATCCTTCCCTTCTCTTCCCCTTCTTCACCATAAATAATTTAAAAACCCGACAAGATTCGATATTTAGAGGCAAATACTCCAAAAAAGTGACCTGTAAGCCCCTTCTTTGTCCGATATGAACCTATTCTTTGTAGGAATTTTCAAACTGTAATGTATAAGTAATAGAACATTTATTACCAACTTATTTTCTGACAATGACCGTGATAAGTTATTGTATGCTTCTCTAAATTAAGTGAAAGTATTCGATAGATCAGGTGATAACTAAATCTCTTACACTAATATATTCGTATGAATCTCCTGTTTCGGAATTTGTTAGTCAACCTCACAACCTTTTCCTTCTCTGAAGACAACAGAGAATAATTTGATGCTTTTGAAGCGAAACAATAACGTAGACTAATTATTCTGTCGTTTCCATTTTACTAAAATAACCTACTACTTCATATCTTATATCCGACGTAAGCTTTGAACAGACATAAACGTTTTAAAGAATAATTCCTGAATTATTTTAGTTTTCATAATAATGTAAAGCGTTGAATTGCCAAATTGCCAACATCCCATTGTAGTATGAGAACAGTAATATAAAAATTCAATATAAGAAAATTTCGGTCTACACTGTATAAAGTGTCGTCGTAGAGAACAAATAGAAAATAAATCACAATGTTTACCTAAATTCTTAATCTATTATTTCTCAGCAATATTCAAATATGAAGAAGCACCTCACTAATCGTCGAAGTAGTGCATAGGGATCATTTAGAAAATAGCAGACTTTCATTTATAGTTCAGTCCATATCAGGTACGGTCAACTGTAACTCAACCGAAAAGGTAATGTATTAAACCTACAGGTAGAACGCCTATAGATATTATTTCTTTAACTTGTATGAACGCTTAGGTATAGGGCCTACCTTTGTGAAAACAACCGGAGACTTTTGAATTTTCGAAAAGTGAAACATCTGTCAGTGGTTGCGCATAATTCGACACAAGGTTACATAAAATAGCAGTTTGATTAGTTACTGTGTAATATACACAATACGACATTATGTGCATTTACATGACACATATATTTTTTATTTTATTGGATTATTTTACGACGCTGTATCAACATCTACAGTAGGTTATTTAGCGCCTGAATGAAATGAGGGTGATAATATCGGTGAAATGAGTCCGGGGTCCAGCACCGAAAGTTACTCAGCATTTGCTCGTATTGGGTTGAGGGAAAACCCGGAAAAAACCTCAACCAGGTAACTTGCCCCGACCGGGATTCGAACCCGGGCCATCTGGTTTCGCGGCCAGACGCGCTCACCGTTACTCCACAGGTGTGGACTGACATATTTTTCAATTAAATGTATTAAGTATGTTTCATAATACAGAATAAGAACAAAATACAACATATATCTTTGTATAAAGATAGATAATAGGCCACATGCCAAGACTAATGTTAGCGATGTAGGCTAATAGATGTAAGGTAGAATGAGGATAATGGGTACCTCAATAATATTGATCAACCCATTTGATGGATTGCTCTCATCACTACGGATCGTACTTTGTCCCAGAAAGCTACAAGATTAAGTATTACTGAGTTTTCTAAGTATACAACGCAAATTCCATCTAGCAAGCGAAGTACTTCACTGAAGGCTCACGCGACTCTTGTTTCGTCCCTTGGAACAGAACAAAATATGAACAATTTTACAATAATATTTATAACTTAAATTATTTACACTAGAACTCGCTATTTTTACTAATTAGACTATAATAAAGAATGTAGGCCTACACTGATGAAACAACTCGCTATTTTTACTAATTAGACTATAATAAAGAATGTAGGACTGCATTGATGAAACAACTCGCTATTTTTAGTAATTAGAGTATAATGAAGAATGAAGGCCTACACTGATGAAACAACTCGCTATTTTTATTAATTAGACTATAATAAAGAATGTAGGCCTACACTGATGAAAAACTCGCTATTTTTACTAATTAGACTATAATAAAGAATGTAGGCCTAAACTGATCAAACATTAGTCTATATTTTATACTATTAAGCTTATGCACAGTGTTGTGTATTGTAATGCAAGTTATTTTATTTCATAATACTATAGCCTACTTATTTTGTAAATAGTGTACAATAGTGTAAATAATGTTTGACCCATGTAAGCTTTCATTCTTTATGATAGTGTAAATGTTAAAATGGCGTATGTTAATGCAGTCTAAATAGTGTAAAGTGCTGTCAGACATTGATACTATCAAAAGCCGATTGTCAGGAAGACTGCTTTTCCTGTCTAGAATGTGATTCTTCTTCAAATATTACTTTTGTAGAATATTTATTTTTAATATAATATCAATTTCACTCCATTATGTTAATCATTCTTTCGATCCAAATTATCTTATTTAACAGTAAATTGTAGTTGTTTAACTCTTAGAATTACAATTAAATAAGCATTTTACTCTTACAATTAGGCCTATTATTATTATTATTACTACTACTACTACTACTACTACTACTACTACTACTACTACTACTACTACTACTACTACTACTACTACTACTACTACTACTACTGCATTGTTTACCGTATTGATGTTATTTATATTTGCTATGTATTTTTATACTGCTGAGTGGAGGAGAAGGCCTTATAGCAGTGACGTCAATTGATGCCCATAGGAGCAAGCGCGCGCTTTAGAGCTCAGGAGAGCCTGAGCGCTTTACAGCTGGAAGGAAAGAGACAGACGAGTGAGGTAGTATATGGCGCTTGGTCGAGCTGTATACAGGGATGGCCAGCACTGATTCAATGGATAAAGGAAGAGAACTTATTAAAACTGTATCCATGTTAATTTTTAAATATGTCTGACAAGTATAAGTGCATTATAAGAATGTAAGTTTGTATGTTTTATTTTTAATGCTCATTTTTCACATGTTTGTTTTTTTTATTCAAAAGAAATAATTTTTTTCAATTTTATTTATAGAACAGTGAAATTTTCAGATGTAGGCCTATTTATTTAGTAGCTAGCCTTACATGTACTGAATCAATATTGTCGTAAATGTAATATACCGTAAATACGTATTATTGAAGATAGTGTATTACAAATTTGAAAATATTCTCATGGAAAATTAATGCTTGTAAGAAAATCAATTAACAAAGCAACTACTTAGCGCGCGAACACTCTTCCGACTGAGCTACCCCAGGAACTATACACGACACCGTCACAATTTTTCCTTTGTATCCACACGACTCAAATGAGCTGACAAGACGCCAGAACTCAACTATGAGTGCACACAAATACTGTGTGACTTAAATTGTGGCTTTCTGTTATGTTTCATTTACTTAGTACAGTATAGTTGTTGGTACTATGGAATTTATGTGAATTTTCCTTCTTAACTCTTTGTTATGTTATTAACGTTTAAAACACAACTGCAATATCAAGAAGTTAGTGTAAATACTTTTATTTTGCAGACAATATAGATAATATCAAATAGAAAGGAGCCACATAAAAATAACGACATAAAATTTAACGTTCCGTTTGAAATTTGTGCACCATTGTTTTCTTAATCCAAACAGGCTGCTTATTCCTCCTTCCTTAAGTAGCGCTTGATGCCCGCGCACTACGTCAAGGTCAGAAAAATACGTTTGCTTTGACATCACTGCCTTATAGCGTTAATTATGCCATTACCAATAACAATAAAGGAAATAAATATGTGAACAAATAATTTAAATTGTAGGAAAGGTCATCGTATTATAAAAACAAATATGGTTTATTTAACGACGCTCGTAACTGCGGAAGTTATATCAGCGTCGCTGATGTACCGGAACTTTGTCCCGCAGGAGTTTTTTTACAAGCCAATAAATCTACTGACATGAGCCTGTCGCATTTAAGCACACTTAAATGCCAACGACCTGGGCCGGGATCGAAACCGCAATCTCGAGCACAGAAGGCCAACGCTATACCGACTACGCTATCGAGCCCGACTCGTAGTATCAATCTTTATCACTAGAATGCATTTTCAACAGTCTCCGAGGTCTAGTTTTGAATCATGAATAGAATGTCAACTGCAGGAAAACAAGATGTAAGTGTTCCCTGATAGACCCTGTGCCACACGCCAAATATGAGTCACGTCAATATAGTATGTGAACAAGTGACCTTATCTCCATACGTCCTTGGACAGAATACTGTCCTTACTCATCATCTTGTGATGAAAATGTATCAATCGGTTAAAACGATGATTCTCACATATATCATTCTCTTCAACGAAAACTTATCAATTTGATTTCAATCCATAAATCTTACAGTCTAGTTACTATTCGCATCTAACTAACATTGTGTATTCTGTATTTAGTGCAGTATCTATATGGTCATTAAGCTTCTATCATATGCTTCTTCTGTTTTGCTGAAGACGTTCAGTTTTCTTTTCATTGCGTCATGTAACTTTCTTAGGAAATTCAACCGCATATCACGTAGAATAATTCTTTCTGCCACAACACAAATCTCTCGTCACTTAGAAGAGTTAGCTGTAAATGACGTCATATCAATGTCACAGGTCTCACCCTATTTAAATTAGGCCTATGATTTCATAACTCCCCACTTCTACTTACATACTTTATCTTTAATCGCCTCCAACCTCTCCCTTATCAATGAAACTAAATAATTGTCTCAAAGTTTGAAGTATTCCTCTGGCTTAACTCACATATTGGAACACATAAAATATAGATAATAAACTACCCTAAGTGATGAGCAGACATCGGATTCTAGGGCAAATGCCTATTTTGTTTCTTTAGGAGAAAAGTAAAAATAATTATTAATATTTGTGTTTCGTGGAAATTGAAAGGTATTCAAAGAGTTTTATAGTGCCCTAAAATGCCCTAAAACGGTTATTAGAGCCTAATTTGTTAATATTCGCCTAAAAATGCCTAACTCACTGTAAAGTTTCGCATTTTACTCTTACTTTTTATAATTTATACATGCATTCACTGCGAAATTTAAGGCATTTAAAAAGTGGAAAGTTTGCTTCACACCGGCCATGAAACCATTGATAAAGGAAACAAAATGTTTTGAATCTCACGACACTCGCAATAGATTTCACCGAATTTAACATGTTTGGAGGCATAAATGCCGACACAGAACCAACCTTAGTTTTGAAGCAGGCAACAATCACAACATGTGCTGCTACCGATTCAGAGATATACTATACTATTAAAATGACTGTTTTCGGTCTGAAACCGACTAGCTGTACTGCCCTTCAGAGTGTAGTAAAATCACAATTTTTGGAGAAAGAGTGTTTTTGAAATATTTATGAAAAGTCGTAAAACTGTGAATTAGTAGGGTAAACCGTTACAAAATATTTAAAAGAATGGCCCTCCTAGTGTTAACACTACCAGGAAATGCAACAATAAGTGGAACTTCGTATTTTTGTCCAATTGAATCTCAATAACAACGGTTCATTTGGATGCTCGTTAACAGTTGCTGTTTCCCTCACCTTATTTGTGTTGAGAAGTTTTGAGCGGTAGGACGTTTTCCTGTGAAGTTTAACGCGATAATGCCGAAAAATATAAGTGCAAAATCTACATTGATCCGGCAATGGCTAACAGAATATTCAGAATTCACTTATGATGGAAAAATAATATTCTGCAAGTTTGTAGCAAACAGGTATGTAACAATAGTTGAAATATATAAATTCTATTAATTTTTAATGAGTAGGCCTATAATATTTATACATTGACTGAGCTATCCTGAGGTATAATTCTTTTTAAGACCACTACACTTTAACCTTTTAAATTCCGATAGTTAAAGTATTTGCAGGTCATTAAAATTTTGATTGTTCAAACCCACTAACTTTGTGACAGAAATACGGCAATACAACAATTAGGATTTTATTTTAATTCAGTTTACTTCACATTTTTAGAAATTGCAAGAAAAGAAGTGCCACCTAAAGCAGCATGTGCAAGGAGCGGCTCATAAGGCTAAAGCTCAGCAGAAAAATCAACTGCAACAAACTTTACTAACACAGCCTACTTCATCCAATCTCAGCAGCAATTTCTATGCTGATTTAAGCAGAGCGTTTGTTGCTGCTAACATTCCCTCGAATGCAATTGAAAATCCGGTTTTAAGACAGTTTTTACAAAAATACTGCAAACAAAATATCCCATCTGAGTCGACCCTAAGAAAAAATTACTTAGACAGAATATACAATGAAACTTTAGCTTCCATTCGGGAGGATATAGGCGATTTTTACATATGGGTCTCTGTGGATGAAACCTCAGATCCTATGAATAGGTATATAGCAAATATGGTAGTAGGAAAACTTAGTCCTGATGGACCTTCGATTCCACACCTCGTATGTGTTAAGGAACTTTCGAAAGTGAATAGCCAAGCCATTGCTTATTTTGTAAATAAAGGCCTACAGTCTTTATACTCAGGTAATATAGACGATTCTAAAGTTCTGTTGTTTTGTACTGATGCTGCCTCATACATGGTTGCTGCAGCTCCACTTCTTAAAACATTTTATCCTAACCTCACGCATGTAACCTGTCTAGCACATGGCCTTCACAGGGTTTCTGAAACAATGCGGAATGAATTTCCTCTTGTCAATTCGTTTATTTCTAACACAAAAAAAATGTTTTTGTAAAGCCCCATCCAGGATTTCAATATTCAGAGAGAACTTTCCAGATATCCCACTCCCACCTCAGCCGGTTGTTACACGATGGGGAACCTGGATTCAGTCAGTGGTGTATTATTCTAAGTATTTTAAAGAAGTGGTCACAGTTATTGATAAATTACCTGAAACTGATAGTGCAGCGTGTGTGAAAGCAGTGAAAGATTGTCTGAATGACTCACGAGTGAAAAACGATATTGCCTACATAACATCAAACTTTTCTTTCATACCTGCAAGCATTGAACAATTAGAACGTGAAAAACAATCTCTTTGTAGCCAAATAGCAATAGTAAAGGAAGCTCAAGTGAACATACATTCTGCTTTGGGCGAAACTGGGAAAAAAGTTAAAAATAAGTGGGACAACGTATTAAATAAGAATGTAGGATTTTCATTGTTGGAAAAAGTATCAAGAGTGATATCGGGGGAAAGTGTAAATGTTCCAGTAAGTTAAGTATTGATGTTTCTATTGTACCTAATTTAAAATTTGCGCCTCTCACATCAGTTTCGGTTGAAAGAAGTTTTTCTGCTTTCAAAATGATTCTCAGTGACAAAAGGCAAAGGTTAACTGTGGAGAATTTAGAAAACATTCTGGTGGTTTACTGTGCAGATAATTACATACTAGGTTCAAAAAGTTCCCGGAATTTACTAGTACCATAGAAACAACGTACCTTAAACACTATTCTACAGCATTCCCTTCAAAATAGTTGCCTTCCGCAACAACACACTCTTGCCAACGCGTGTAGAGTTCCTGGAAGCAGGCCTGGAAGCCATTTTGTGAAACCCGTCTTAGTGCTCTCGTCGCGTTTGCGATAACCTCTTCAGCATTGAATCTCCGTCCTTTCAGATGACTTTTCAGACCGGGAAACAGAAAGTAATCAGGTGGTGAGAGATCAGGAGAGTATGGGTGGTCCAAAGCAGTTATGTTGTGCCTGGCAAGAAAATTCTTTACAATAATTGCGCGATGAGCAGGTGCATTGTCATGCATAAGGAACCAGTTGTTTTCTACCTACTTTTCTGGATGTTTCCTTCTCACTGCGTCCCGGAGGCGACGGAGGATTTCTACGTACAATTCTTTCGTTACAGTACGACCTTCTGGAATGAACTCATGGTGGATGAGACTCTGAGAGTCGAAGAAAATTTCCAACATAACTTTGACTTTTGATGTGTCCCTAGGAAATTTTTGCTTCCGAGGAGATGTTTTCGATTTCCACTCAGATGACTGTCGTTTAGGGACTGGATCGTACAAGTAGCACCAAGTTTCATCACCAGCAATAATTTTGTTTAAGAAATCACCATCTTCATCAGCCATACTGATCATGTCCCCAGCAAGAGTCATTCTTGTTTCTTTCTGTTCTGCTGACAACATTTTCGGAACTAACTTCTTAGACACGTAATGCATGTTGAGATGCATGTGAAGAACATTGTGTACACTGATAGTCCGACCTCTGCTGCTATCTCTTTTATGGTTTTACGTCGGTCGTCCCTCACAACATTACGCACACGCTGAGCGATTGCTTCATTTGTTGCAGTTGTTGGTCGGCCGCTGCCTACGTCATCTTTGATGCTATCGCGGCCACCAGAAAAGCGTTTATGCCAGGTATACACTTGAGTTTTTTTTCATTTCTGCTTCGCCATATGCTTCTTCCAACAATCTTAATGTCTCTGCAGGAGTTTTGTGTAACAAAACACAGAACTTGATGTTTGTACGTTGCTCTGTGGACATAATTACAAAATGCGACGAACAAACAAAACACTATGATAAACAATTGCCTACAACTCAAAACCAACAATCGCCATTATCAACAAACTTTAAGGAAATGACATCATGAATGTTACCAACAAAACAAATGTATAATATCCCTTGTTATATATTAATACGAAAAATGGTAGTAAAATTCCGGGAACTTTTTGAACCCAGTAGTATAATAAAGTCTGAGCATGGAACTGAATTTCAATAACTTAAAATGAGTAATCTTGATATCAATAATCATTATTTCATTAGTTTCAATATATTAAATTTGTGCAGCTCTGTTTATAAATATAATATAGTATTCTTTTTTAATGTTTAAACATACTTTTTTGTGCGTATTTTAGTGGATAACTAAAAATTTCAGTGAAAGACATAAGTATGATACCTCGATGTGCCTAAAATGCCTATTTTCATTAAAATAGAGCGCAATTTTACAAATTTTGAGCTTATTTTAGGCGCCTAAAACTGCAATTTTTAGTGCCTAAAATCCGATGTCTAGTGATGAGTGAAAATTGCAACTTGAAAATCTGATATCTTTATAAAACCATAACAAAATTTCAGGATTTGAAGAGTATATTTCAACACCAAAGCTCTAGGCCAGCTATAACTAAACGGAGTACAAGTAGAACTCATTGGACCTTGGTTCGAGTCTTGGAAACCACGTCTCCACGGGTTATTGACATGTTTACCGTATTCAATGCTGTGTGCCCAGCAATGTCTTGTAAGAGAACAGGTAAAGTTCAACAGCTGGAAACGTAACATTTTGACATATTAAATTATTCTTAATATACATACGCTTATTGTCACATTACTATTACGTATATTAAAACGATGCAAAATAAACTGGATATAAAAAGGAGGAAGAAACAAAGATATTTTTCCAAATTGCATTTTAGTTTCCGAAGTCTCCCAAGCATAGGTTGTCTGGATATGAGAGATACTATTGGTTATTAATGGAGATAAATTCGCTCCGGCTCCGGGGATCGAACCTGGGTCCTCAGTTCTACTCACTGGGTGCTCTAACCACTGAGCTACGCCGAGACTCAACCCACAACCATAACAACCCACAACCATATCTGGGAAAATGGCACACTGTGAGACGGTAGCGTTTGAGACTCGCATTCGGGAGGTCCCGGATTCAAGCAAGGGATCGGCCAATTTGACTGGGGGTTGTCATGGTTTCCTTCAATCACAAAGGCAAATGTCGGATTGGAAATTTACATACCATGATTCATCACCTCCTCAGTCACCAATATTTTACACATTAATCAATAACTAAATCAGTTACACGAACACAAGCCATCTACAAACACAATAGAAACAGTACTCAACAATAGCAACAACGGGCCTACTGGTATATCCACAGATCCTATACACGCGATATGCCCACATATGTTAAAGCGTATATAAATAAACTCAACGAAAGAAAAATTTCAAAGTATGCTAACTATAGTAATGCATGTAATTTATGAATAACCAATGTAGTTCAAGTAATTACATTAATATATTGTATGTCAAAATATTTGTATTAAATTGAAAATAAATTAAATTTTTTAATTGTATCAAATATTTTGTGACATAGGATTACATAAAAATACAGCATGTAAAGTTTAGTATGTGAGATGAAAATATGTCAGAAGTCTTGTACATGTGATTAAAGTATGTCAGATGTCCATTAGACGAAATGTAGTAGGCCTATGTTAAACGTCAGAGAACCCAGATTTTCAGCCATTTTAAAATATAAACTATTTTACGTTATTCTCATTACATCATTGAGTTCCTTAATATTAAGCATCAGTTAAAACTTATTAGTTTTACTCCTCATAACTTGAGTATAATGAGAAGGAGAACGTTTTTGTTGTTCTATCGGACAAAATTTAATATTATGTTTACTTTGCTCAATGGTTCAATTAGGAGTATGTAGAAACATTAATTTCAAGGCTGAATAATGTATTTATTATTATTATTATTATTATTATTGTTATTATTATTATTATTATTATTATTATTATTATTATTATTATTACTGACCACTAAGTATGTGTTTCCATAAATCATCTGTACTTGCATGAATATTGATATTTTCATATCTTCTCCCTAGAAGGATAAAATTATTGGGTTTTATCTCAATTTCAATCTTCTTAATCTTTAGATGAGGGTAACTATTTATTAGTTGTTGATTTAATAATAATATTGTAGGAAAACTGATTCAATATTATGTGACAACGAACTTTTAAACGCCAGGAATTGACATGCCTTAAATCATAGCCAGGAAGAGAAAGATGAGATGAAGAAATGTAAGGAAGTCAGCTACCTAATGGGGTTTGAAATATCTCGTGCTTAAAGCCTTTTAATAGGAAAGAATTTCTCAAAAGAGTAGGTCTAATGATTAAAATAGTTTAAATAACTTGTCCATAAGAAGTTTTGAATTTTGAAAAAATTACGAATTTCTCGACCAAGTACCGAGAGAAGAATTTAGAAAATTCCTGATTATATTCAAGAGGAAGGTTAAAATAAGAAGCAAGAAAAATTTTATATTATTCACTAGCTCTTGATGACAGCAGTGACATTACTGATACAGCAAAGCTTGAGATTTTTATCCGCGGGATTGATCAAGATGTTAGTACAGGAACCACCACTGGTTGTAGTTTTATGCCAAGTACCTTTCCTCCGTCTCCTTACTTCATAGGCTGTCTGTCGCATATAATCACTACAGCTCGAGGTTTAGTACCGCTGATCTAGACAGACAGTCAATTCCTTTCATGTGTACTACAGGGTGATTCAGTGACTATGTTACAAACTTCCAGGGATGATAGAGGAGACAATTATGAACAACTTTCATACAGGAACCTATGCCTAGATATGTTAATGTAAAAAGCTAGAATCGAATTCAAGACCATCATTTTGAAATTTGGTTGCAGAGGACCTGTTCTTGAAAACGTCGGTGATTTATCATAAATATGGTATAAGCTAGTTGACATCGCAAATGATATTTTGGCTTATTAACCTTGCAACTTTCCTCGCAATTTACTGATAGCATTTCATTTATGAAAGAGCAAAAGGAAATGGAAGGAAAGTTCCAAGGTTTAATCAGTCAAAATATAATTTATAATGCCAACCAGCTTATACCATGCTTATAAGAAATATTAAAGTTTACTGAAACAGGTCGTCTACAATCAAGCTTCAAAAAGATGACCTGAGTTCGATTCTTCCTTGTTACATTAAGATATATAGAATGTAACAACCAAACGTAACGTAACGTAACGTAGGTTCCTGAATGAAAATTGTGCATATTGATGACCTCTATCATCCCTAAAAGTTTGTAACATAGTCACTGAATCACCCTGTATTACTCAATGTTCTTTTTATCTTCAGAGAGAATAGACTGATGTTTTATTCTCAAATTTTTTATTCACTGTGTTCGGAAGCAAAATTTATTGTCCCTGATAAACACCAATGCAGTAAGTGTGACATTTAAATTTTTTTATTGCATTGTCAGAAGTGAGACAGGCCTCGCCATAAACATAGAAACAGGCAAATTTTAACAATATTTAAGCGACAGATATTGGCAAATACCACAAAAAGATTTACGTAAAATAACATTAGACTATAAAATAGTTATTCTCTCAGTGATTTTAGATTGGCTTGACATTGAATCTTAACGACAAAAAAAGCAAACAGAACTAATCAAGTAAGAGTGCTCGAGACAACTTGAGAAAAGGATCTTAGACTTTAAAGAAATGTAAAAAATATATATTATTAAATTAGGAGTGTATAGAAAATAACATTAACGTAAACAATGGCCTGAGTAAAATAATGGAGTAAGTGGGCTAAAAATATTAAATGAATGTAGCTAAAATAGTTAACGGAGTCAACCTGGTTGGCAAGTTTGTATAGCGCTGGCCTTTTATGCCCAAGGTTGCGGGTTCGATCCCGTGCTAGGTCGATGGCATTTAAGTGTGCTTAAATGCGGCGACAGGCTCATGTCAGTAGATTTACTGGCATGTAAAAGAACTCCTGCGGGACAAAACTCCAGCACATCCGGCGACGCTGATATAACCTCTGCAATTGCGAGCGTCGTTAAATAAAACATAACATTTAACATTAGTTAACGGAAAATGATAGATAGAAAGAGGTATATGATAAGGAAGATATGATTAACAGATGAACAGTAATGTTACGTAATTCTATCCATTTATTGTGTATAACTAATGGGGATGTGGTTGAATATAAGGTAAGGATAGTATAAATAACTGTTGTGTTGGCACCGAATACAGAAATGTGAGAGCTACCACTACATGTAAACAAGTTGATAATAAATATACACATACCTATAAATACAAAATTTATTGACAACAGAGAGAAATAGAATACAACATACAGATTATAATATCTAAAACATTCTCTAGTACAATTATGAACACAACAGTGACAGGACGCAATACACATTAAAAAGTAGAGAGAAAATTGTTATAAATTTAATTTAAAACTTAGGAATTTATGTATATGTTTATAATTTTGTAATTTCGTCGTTTATAACTTTTCATGTTTAATCCATAGATGTAGAAGCTACGAGCTAGAAGAATATGTCACCAAGTCTAATCAGTGGTAATGATTATCCACTAATTTCAAAGATAGGAATGTTACAGGCAGACTCGAACACCATGTTATGTAGAACGAAAGAGAGTATTCTACTAAATTGGAGTTAATGGAGTGTATAAAGTCACAGACGCGTGTAAGGACTGGGGCGGTAATTGCTTACCAAAACATGCATCATTTGCATGAAGTCGCAGTAAATATTTGCTGTATACATGCCCATGCATAGCAGCTGTTCTGTACCGGAGAATTATGGTTCGCACCAGGCTTGTATTACCTTTTGTGTTTAACAGTCTACAAAATATTTCGTAAATTGGTGTCCGGGCGGTCAGTTCAAACGTCCCTGGCGCTCAGAGTACATTGCGTCAGGGATGGAATGAATTAATGTGCTCTTTGACGTCACTACGGTACACACAACTCAGATGTGACTTGGACTGTAAATGTTAGCGGAGTCTTTGTCATAACATCTCATTTTATTCTCTGCCGACCTACCAATATTTTTCACATACAAATCACGAATGACATAGTTACCTGACGATTTTCAACAAAGGAATCAAACTTGTATACTGGGAGGATCCTCTAAATACATTTAACGGAAAAATCGATTGTAAATATGTTTTCTTTGATTAGCTCTATGTGATCTTATTCGACCATTGCATCGCATTTTGATCTCGTCGCCAATGATAGCTCTATGGAGTAGTACTAAGGAAAAGAAATTCCAAAGACTTAATAATAGAGTTCTTAATAGAGAACAGGTGTATTTCGCATAGGGCTTATAATCCATTATGAATTCTTGAAAATCTATACATTGTCTCTTTACAAAAGAAACGGGATATTTTAAATGTAAACATTTAGTTGTCATACATAGTAAGAGTTTGTTCCACAACAGACGTTTGAGTTAAATGTGTAGGCCTATATACTTCCGTTGGGACAGAATATTATCAACTTCTCTTTCTGAGAATAAACGGTCTTGTCTTAGCAAACTCGTATCAGGCATATTTAAAGTGGTGAAGAATGTGGGCAAAGTTTTTAACTGCTTCTCTGCGGCACTTAGTCTACTCCTGTAGTTTGAGTTCTTTTTAGAAGATTGTGGCAACATTTATTTATTTATTTATTTATTTATTTATTTATTTATTTATTTATTTATTTATTTATTTATTTATTTATTTATTTATTTATTTATTTAGTTTTTATTCATCTGTTTATTGTATAAAGTTTTTGTGTAAATAGTCATTAAAACATAAGTAACAATAAATAAACATAAAATATTACAATAAATCATAATATGAGGGGCAGTCAGATACCAAAAAGTAGAATAGAACATTTATTACCTCAAAAGTAATCTCCAAACTTGTTTATACATTTACCCCACTCCAAGACAAGATGATCAATCCCATTCTTGAAAAAACTTGTGGGCTGTCTACTGAACCAGATCTCTACTCAGTCACATATGTCTTCGTCCGACATAAAACGAAGTCCACTTATGTCTTTCTTTAACTCTAAAATAATGTGAAAATCGCATGGAGAGAGATCTGGGCTGTAAGATGGGGGAGGTATTGAAGCATTTTCCAACCAAATCTCTTAATCATATACCTCACGGAGTTGGCAGTATGTGGGGGGCAGTATCATGAAGAAGCATAACGCCGTTCGATAGCATTCCAGGGCGTTTTGACTTAATGACGCGTCTCAGTTTTTGTAAAGTTCCTTCATTGTGCATTGATTGTGCCCCCATGCTCGAGAAATGGAAAAAAAAAAAACAGAGGACCCCTAGAATCGAAGAAGAATGTCAACATGACTATACCGGAACTTATGTGTATTGTTTTGGGCTTTTTCGGTGGAAGAGAATCCATATGTTTCCATTGTTGGCTCTGCCGTTTCATCACTGGTTCAAAATTGTAACACCACGATTCGTCCCCAGTGACAATACGGGACAAAAATGCATACTCTTCCTCGTGGTATTGTTGCAAGTGTGCCAATGAAGCAGCCATTCTGTTTGTTGTTTGTTTTTTCCGTCAACTATTAAAAATGCGGATTATGTTCGAACTGAAGGAAAATTATAATGCTATAGCTACACATACTTACTTTACTTACTTACTTATGGCTTTTAAGGAACCCGCAGGTTCATTGCAGCCCTCACATAAGCCTGTCATCGGTTCCTATCCTGTGCAAGATTAATCCATTCTCTATCATCATATCCCACCTCCCTCAAATCCATTTTAATATTATCCTCCCATCTACGTCTCGGCCTCCCCAAAGGTCTTTTTACCCTCTGGCCTCCCAAGTAACACTCTATAAGCATTTCTGCACTCACCTATACGTGCTACATGCCCTGCTCATCTCAAACGTTTGGATTTAATGTTCGTAATTACAGTATTTCTGGTGAAGAATACAATGCATGCAGTTCTGTGTTTTGTAACTTTGTCCTTCCCCTATAACTTCATCCACACACATACTTACTTACAGACGATATTGGCCGATTCATTCATTCATAGTTTTCTGCCGAAGGGAAGGTCTTTCACTGCAAACTCAGCATTTTCCAATCTTTCCTACGTATTTCCTTCGTATTTTCCGCCTTCCTCTTAGTCTCCGCATATGATCCATAAATCTTAATGTCATCTATCATCTGATATCTTCTTCCGCCCCGAACTTTTCTCCAATTCACCATTCCTTCTTCCGCATCCTTCAGTAGGCTTTTTCTCTTCCTGATCAGTTTCAGCATCATTGTTTCTTCACCCACTCTTTTCAATACAGCTTAATTTCTTATTCTATTTGTCCATTTCATAAGCTCCATTCTTCTCCATTATCTACATTTAAAATGCTCCTAGTCGCTTCTCTTCACTTCGTCCACGTTTCTGCCCCGTACAATGATGTTACTTGAGCGTATTTCGTGATTTTAGGTTACATTCACTTCGAGTTAAAATATTCAAGATGTATTATTCATGTACGATTTACATTTCACAAATTTGCACCTTTGAAATGATTTTTGTTTGTTACAAGGGTCGAAGTCTAGAAAGATAAATTTAAAGAAGAAACAAAGAACCGTTTACTGTTTATTCTATAAATTTTATTAATGTTTGTTCCATTAAACTTAAGAATTTACACATAAATGATATGCCTGAAACGTGTATTTTAAAATTTAATCAATTGCACCTTTAATAGAGACACTTAAATGTGTTGGATATGAGACCTTTCAGCAGAAAATAGATTAAAAATATATATAAATATTTCTTAAATTTCAGATATCTATTGTAATTGGGGCTTTGCCCTGTTATAAACATAAACAAAAAAATAAATAAACAGACAGACAGATACACAGATAGATAGATAGATAGATAGATAGATAGATAGATAGATAGATAGATAGATAGATAGATGGATGGATGGATGGATGGATGGATGGATGGATGGATGGATGGATGGATGGATGGATGGATGGATGGATGGATGGATGGATGGATGGATGGATGGATGGATGGATGGATGGATGGATGGATGGATGGATGGATGGATGGATGGATGGATGGATGGATGGATGGATGGATGGATGGATGGATGGATGGATGGATGGATGGATGGATGGATGGATGGATAGATGGATGGATAGATAGATGGATGGGTAGATAGATAGGTAGGTAGGTAGGTAGGTAGGTAGGTAGATAGGTAGATAGATAGATAGGTAGATAGATAGATAGGTAGATAGATAGATAGATAGATAGATAGATAGATAGATAGATAGATAGATAGATAGATAGATAGATAGATAGATAGATAGATAGATAGATAGATAGATAGATAGATAGATAGATAGATAGATAGATAGATAGATAGATAGATAGATAGATAGATAGATAGATAGATAGATAGATAGATAGATAGATAGATAGATAGATAGATAGATAGATAGATAGATAGATAGATAGATAGATAGATAGATAGATAGATAGATAGATAGATAGATAGATAGATAGATAGATAGATAGAAGGTAGGTAGGTAGATAAATATATAAAAATATGCCAATTTTGTGTAAAAACAAACGGATCTTGTTAATGTAATATTACTGCATAAAAACATCTTAACCTGAATTAAAGTAATTTCAGACTTAATTATATTTACATATGGAAGTTTATACGTAAGGTATATTGCTCCCTCTTTGAATTTTATCATATCAGTTTTAGTGCCACTGCTCGAACTTTTCACAATAGTTATTTATACATGAACAGTACAATACTGAGAATTGTGGCATAAGTGAATATTTGGCGTATCAGCGAAGCGGGAGAACTAGTGGCTATGAAGTTTTTTATTTTGCGCCAAAATTTAAATCCGATAGGGAATGTGAAAGACTAAAACATCTTATTATTGAAGACAGAGGATTTTCTGAGAACTACCTTTTAAAAATACTTGTTGTCGCTTGATGGAGAAACACTATGACGTATTTTGTTATCTTATGAGTTTTGTACAGCCCTAGTACATCGTGTAATCTTATCTGAAGAAGCCGTGCTTTTCAAACAGAAAACTTGTTGACAGTTTGTTCTAAGACGTTGTTTTACAAGATGTTAACACTTCGCTTTTCTTTAAGATTATTTCATATTACTTACAAAAACGTTTCATCAGAAGTATGAACAAATAGAGGTGAGGAGGCTATAAAATTCACCCGTGAACTTCCTGTGACTATCCACACACGTTATTTTGCTGCCCTTGTAATCTCTGAGCTCAGTTTTATACACTTTCGTGGAACAATCTCCTAAACCGATAAGATTCTTCTGTTAAATTTTTGAGGTTCGCCAATGCAGTAACTGGAATCGCAGGTTTATGTATGTAATAAAGTCACTATGTATATACAATTAACTCGTCATCGGTGACAATATGGTTAAGATATTTAGAACCTTGTTCCGTGTTCGTGTTCAGGATCTGAAGATAATTTAGAAATAGGCACTATAGTGTCATTCCACTGATCTTGTTCGCAGGTCTTTATTCGCGTAATCTGTGTAAAATTCTAAACCAGCCCATTCTTCGTACATGTAAAAATGCCTGATGTATTATGTTATAATTTCTTAATAATTCTTAACTTACTTCCATATTTCGACCATAATTTCGGGACCGACACCTTACAAGACATAGGTAGATAAGTATAGTAGTAAAGGGAAAAAAATAATTTGTTGGTTGAAGGGATTAGTGAATTAACGTCTTTTTTTAGAGAGAAATACATCAAGAAGATCACAAGGATATGACGCTGATCACCATCGTTGTTAGGAGTCAACCATCTAATTTATTTTATTCCTTTACATGCAAGTATTATTGTGTGAAACTTCAGTTAACCATATCCATCCATATAGGTGCTAAAAACTACGATAATATTTTGTCAGTAGTAAATAATAAATAAATTTAGCTTCCCTTATGAAAAGGTTGCCAGATTTGACAAAGCGTATTACATATAATTTGGAAACACACCTAAAAGGTAAAATGATATACATTTGAAACGGTTAGGGAATCGAATATACAAAATGTCAGAAAAATGTACACCTAAGTAGCGTTTGTGCTCATTTACAGTTAAGAATTTACAGTTATCATATTGGAATAGTATTACTTGTCTAAAGAATGTGTTTGTCTGGTGTCAATAACAATATAAACGTATTATTATAAAAGACATAGCAATTAGCCATTAGCTATATGACAGAGGAAGTGTTCCAAATGTGAAATAGGGGTACAAATGGACGGAGTTACGCAATAAGAGACCAACCGCCAAAAGCCTGTTTTCGAGATACTGACCATTGAAATAAATCTGGTTTTTATTAAACATTTTATACAAGAAATATTGTAACATTCATACTATTACAAAAAAATCACAAATAATACTAAAAAAAAGGCTAACAGAGTTTTAATAACAGGCCAGCAATTGACTTAATATTGCAAAGCAAAATAAATACATAAATAAATTTTATGCAATAAAAAATTTTGCTTATAACTTAAATAGCAGTCACATGCAGCTATCGCATTCTTGCTTTTTCCGGGTTAAATAATCCAGCCAACAACATATTTGTGCAAATATCTCAATTTTTTCAAATTGTCGGTTGGTCTATCGTTGAGTAACTCCGTCCAAATATGAAATAGTGTCATAATCGACCTGAGACGTGTTGTAGCCTATGCGGAATCCTTCCAAATTACTATGCACTGATACTTTCTTTCGCGGGAATATGTTAGTTTTCAGTTACTAACTGAACTGTTGAAACATTTGATCACTTTTGCGTTTTCGAGAAAAGTGGAAATTTTGACAGTGGCTTCTTTTCTTGAATAGGGGAAATCAGGCAAATATGGGCACTTTTAAGATAATGTTCATGTTATCCTAATTTTTCGTGAGTTACGAAGCATCAAATAGTATATTGGTAAATCTGAACTAAGGTGGCGAACCATAGTGTGAATGGTATTGACGCTTCTGGACATGTGAACTCTACAAATACAATATTATGTATGTGAGTACACTTTGGAGCATAGCAAAAATAGTGCTGTTGTTGATTTTTACATGATTTACTTAAGGAATGACTTCCATAAATATGTGAGTAGTACCGAAAAACTCTACAGGCAGAAATGGTAAATTTAAAGAGAGCAATAATCCATATGGTCGGGATTATGAAACATGTACTCACTCGCTGGACAGACTGGCCATTTGTTGAAATACTAAGCTAAGGCAAATATGGGCACTGTCATTCAGGGTATTATGGGCACAAGCATTGAATACTATTTTTTTAAAATCATTCATTCATATTTATCTATAGAATGGAATTTTAAGAGGTAAACGTCATTTATATAATTGAAATTTACTCATATACTCTTAATTATCTAAATTATTGTCAAATACTAAGTTAACTCTTACTTATGCTAACTTTTTATTCCAATTTAAAAAAATTAACATTCCATGATTTTGTAACGTCTTTCTCAATACCAGGACAGTCGTACAGTCATAAAATAATTGTTTATGTTCATTGCTGTAATTTTATTGATCATAACACAAGTTACATACACAATTTAGTTTATAGAATGGAATGTTATCTTACATAAAAGCTAGAATATTTTTCTTTGTTTTCATTTGTTTTTCTAAAGTTATCACAAGAGTGGCAACAAAAGCCAATAGATTTAGAAAATCAGCAACTTGAAAGCACTTGCATACGAATGCATCTTCTTCAACAAATATTTCTTGCATTTGTCCTGCATGTGGACGAAATTTTTATTCTGAGCAAAATGGAGAAAAGTGAGTACAGTGTGAAGGATTATGCGCCTTTGGTACAATGAAGAATGGAAAGTGATTCATTTTTCTTTGATGGCTTCACGAAATAAATTTAGAACATTATTTTGGCTTTGGCTTCTTTTACTTTTGTTCTTAGTCTTTTAGAGATTTATACCATTAGAAATACATTTGTCACTACTTAAAGCATTTTTCATAGTTTTTCTTCCTTATTCAATGTGTTAAATACATTTTTATGTAGTCTCAGTGTTTATTTAAATATTGTTTTTTTTTTCATTTGCTCAGTGTTCTGTTACTTCACCAATAACTTTATTATATGAATGGTTAGTGTAGGAAGCATTAAATAGGCCTATATCTATTTTGTATTAAATATATGCTTGAAAATTTAAAATTCATTTAATTCCTATACTGCCCATATCACCAACATAGGCCTATGTGCCTGTATTACCCTTACAGTGCAGATAATATGAGCACTTTTAAGTTTCTAGTAAAAGCATATATATATATATATATATATATATATATATATATATATATATATGCGATAGTCCACACCTGTGGAGTAACGGTCAGCGCGTCTGGAGGGGAAACCAGGTGGCCCGGGTTCGATTCCCGGTCAGGGCAAGTTACCTGGTTGAGGTTTTTTCCGGGGTTTTCCCTCAACCCAATATGAGCAAATGCTGGGTAACTTTCGGTGTTGGACCCCGGACTCATTTCACCGGCATTATCACCTTCATCTCATTCAGACGCTAAATAACCTTAGATGTTGATAAAGCGTCGTAAAATAACCTACTAAAATAAAAAAAATAAAAAATATATGCGATATAAAATAATAATTTTAGCATTTAAATGGGTTATATCTTTTAAAATATATATACTCTAAAATGTTTTGGGTTTTCAAGCTGTTATCATTACTCAAGTGCAAGATATAGGCCTAGAGTAAAATGCCATATTTTCCTAACTTCCCCTATACATTGCTATTCCCCAATGTTAGAAATATTAATGCTATATAGGCCTATTCTTAAAGAGAAATGATCTACGTTTATAGCAATGTGTATTTAATGGATTTCGTTTTTAAATTATGACATTGTTTTCAGGTTATGACTTACAACATCGGTATGTCATAAATATGAAATACTGGCATTATTAATATTCCATCTTTATATCTGGTTTTCTATCTCTTTACTTGTGTTGGCACCTACATGAGGATGGAAAACAGTGGAATGAAAAGGCAATGCAAGAAGCCATGAAACATGTTCGAGAAAAGACATGACAGACGATTCATCTGGATTCATTCATTCATTCATTCATTCATTCATTCATTCATTCATTCATTCATTCATTCATTCATTCAGTGTTCTGCCAAAGGACAGGTGCTTCACTGCAAACCCAGCATTATCCAATCTTTCCTATTTTTACTTTCTTCCTTGTCTCCTCGTATGATCCATACGTATATCTTAATGTCGTCTATCATCTGGTAGGCCTATCTTCTTCTGCCCCGAACTTTTCTCCTTTTCATCACTCCTTCCAGTACGGTTGGGATAACATCTCTTAAGGGGGAATGGAATGGATTTTTGGGTCAAAAATTAATTTTTTTGTTTTAATTTGTTTCTGAATCTCCAGCATTTTCTGCTTAAAATGGCGTTTGAATTATGTTGACATCTTTACTACATCTATTTTATTTTATTTTTTAAATAATTGCTTGCACAGAAATTCGTCTGCTATCAGTGAATATGGCTGCGGTGCCAGCTGTCAAACGCTGACATAAGTGACTCTGTTTCAATGTTGTTTCAAATGTGCCGCCACTGGCAAGATATTTTATGTTTTGAGAGGATATTTTGTCTGTTGGCTAACAAGTCTTTGCTTGGTCACTATTTTCTCGATCATATCAGTGGCTTTGTCTTTGTTTATGTGTTGTTTGAAGTCTTTTTCATAAATAATTGTTATAATTTCTTGTGAAAATGCCTCGACCAAGTAACAGAGTGTTTAAAATACGAGTCTATTGAAAGAAAAGGTCTATACTGAATGGTAGTGAAGCCAGTAGTGATGTATTATCATCTCCTATTGTGACTCCTGGGCCATTTAACCTCAAGACCATTCCTGCAACTCCAACCTCTTCTCAGAAAAAACTGAACTCAGTGAAGGAGAAGTATGATGAAGTTACTAAGGACACTGAACAGTTTGAAATTATAGATTTATCAATTCTGTGTGAGTTTTTTTCAAATAATGTGTTGTGTAAAGGCTGTGCAACAAGTGGCATGGAACTAATTGTAAATAAACATGTGGGTGTTGCAGCAGAATTAAAATTAGTCTGTAAGTCTTGTAATCATAGTATATGTTTTTCTTCTTCAACTATGAGTAATTCACAAGATGGGAAAAAGTTGTACAGTTCAAATATAAGGCTAGTTTATGGTCTGCGTTCCATTGGCAGAGGAAAGGTGAGTGGAAACATGTGTGTGGAATCATGATTTGCCTGCTCCGCCTTCAAAATTTGATGAGTATAATTATATATTGGGGTCTGCAGCTGAAAATATAGCTCTTGAATATATGAGAGAAGCTGTAGAGGAGGCATTTTCAGAAAATAATAATATTAGAGACATTAGTATAGCCCTGGATGGCACATGGCAGAAGCGAGGCCATACATCTAACAATGGTGTAGTGACAGCTACTAGTGTGGACAGTGGGAAAGTAGTTGATGTGGCAATCATGTCAAAATTCTGTAGGTGTCCAGAAAGATTGAAAATGATACATGAAGAGAAGTGCACTGCAAACTATAGTGGAACAAGTGGTGGAATGGAAGTAGCCGGAGTGAGAAAAATTTTTCAACATTCCGAGGAGTGGTACAAAGTGCTGTACACAAATTACTTACAATGAAGTTAATAAAATGAAACCTTATGGAAATAATGTAAACATTGCAAAATTAGAGTGTGTGGGGCACGTGCAGAAGCGAATGGGCTCCCGTTTGAGAAGATTGAAGACGTCATTGAAGGGGAGTAATTTGAACGACAGTAAGTTTATAAGTGGCAAGAATAGACTCACAGATTCTGCAATTGACAGACTACAAAATTATTATGGCCTTGCAATAAGGCAGAATGTTGACAGTGTAGAAAACCTGAAAAAAGCTGTTCGGGCAGTATATTTTCATACACTGTCAACAAATGAAGAACCAAGTCATGAACTGTGTCCGGCTGGTGCAGACAGTTGGTGTAAATTCAATAAAGGAAAGGTAACAGTAGTTAATTACAATCATCCACACAGTTTGCCTCGTGCCATTATGGACGAAATAAAGCCAATTTTCAGAGATTTAGCTCATCCTGATCTTCTGAAAAAATGTCTGCATGGCCGGACACAGAATCCCAATGAATGTGTAAATAGTCGCATCCCCAAAACTGTTTTTGTAGGGATAAACACACTCCATTTCGGAGTCTTTGATGCTGTAGCCACATTCAACCAGGGAAATTATACAAAGTGTCAAGTGCTAGTCACTAGGTTTAGATGTTGGTGAAAACACTGTCGCAGCAATGTGGCAAATCGACAAGAAAAGGATCCAAAATGCAGAAACCAAGATGTCTCACTTCTTCAGAAGGGCCCAACAGCACAGAGGTACTAAAAGAAAGGTAGCAATGGCAAATGAAGAGGATGAAGATGATCCTAGCTATGGTGCAGGCTTGTTTTGATGTTAAAACTTTAGAGCTCGTTTTCCATAAGTTGAAATTTTTTTTACAAAGAGAACATTTTCTCAGCTTCTACTCATTGTGGGGAGCTGAAATTTTTAGGAATCATTCATGCATGTGTTCTAAATATGCCAGAACTATTGTTTCTTAATTTGGTGAGAATTTTAAGCATGTTACTGAGAAGTGTGTGCTGTAAAATGTAGAAAAATACTTAACATTACAAAAAAAATTACATCTAATACAATTAACTGAATATTTTAAAAACAACGAATTTAGCAGTTAGCTATGGCATATAGGTATTAGCTGTAAAAATTTCACAATCCTATTCCGAATAGTTTATGAGTAAATGTACCTTATATTTCCTCTAGTTTAACATTATCGAGATAGGGTATTCCATTCCCCGTTAATGAAGCTTCTGAATGCTTGTTCTGTGCTTTTCTTAGAAGAGGCCATTTTTACATTGCAGTTTTATTAATAATAGCATTCCATTTATACTTTCATTTTTATGAAGTAAATATGTTAGACTTTGAGGAAATTATTTTTATATCATTTTATAACAACTTACAAACTTGTAAGTCCGGTGTATCATTCAAATGGACATTCAGCAATAAACACGAAGGTTCCAAAACGAAAAAAAAAAAAAAAACAAACAACAAACAAAATGATATCCCATATTTGTAACACTTCCTCTAGATCTATTCAAAATTAACTGATAAAAATTCACTTCTTAATATTCTAATCTATAGGCTCCTGCACACAATATATGTAAATTTAAATCCTACAAGATACTTGAGCCAATACTCTTTACACAAATCTATTACAACGTGTATTTTGAAGAAGTTATCAAATACATCGTAGCTGAAATGAACGTAATTTCCATTGCTCCATTAGGTCTGTCATCAGATTGGATGCGATTCTATTTGAGGTAAGGATTAAGTCCATAACTTCATCAGACTTAATGTTTAGTATAAGTTATTTGCAATAATTTTAATACTTGCGATCATTTTTTTTTTATTTAATTTCTTCAACAAGTCTAACAAGCGATTTCTGTATTTTTCATGTCTTCTCTTGCCGTGCCTCTGTTTCTATATTTTATTTATCTAAATATAATCTGTAATAGATTTACATAACGCAAAAATATGAATTAAGAGGAGAGTTGTAGCAACAAATAACCGATAAATTTTGTCTTCAATCCTCTAATTCAGATCACTTGTTAGATTTGTTGAGAAATTAAATAATAAAAATGATCGGAAGTATTACAAATCAGGACATGGACGAAACACTCTAAAGAGAAACTTTCAAGCAGAAATATGAAGTAGTATAAGTAAAATCATATTTCAGTAGATTATAATTTGTTCGTTAAGGAATTATAGTTGTGTTCTTTAAGTAATACAGTATAGAATCCGATTCACGTAGTTTAAATTTAAATTAGATTAAATAAATTTTTTCTGTCCTGTCATATATGGAGTTTCGCATGACCTCACGAATGAACAAAAATCGTCGTCTTATTCCGAATTTATATTTCATAACTTATTCTTTCCAAAGTTTTCTTACAAAAATCGTACTTCCTTATCAAATTACACATTAATTTCAGATGATAAATTAATATTCATATTTCAGTAACTAATCAAAGTGATCATGTAAGCGTAAATGTAACTCAGAATAAATTTTAAGTGTATTTTTTTTTGTTGGTGTAATTACATTTTCTTATAGACTTCAATTCATGAATTAAGAAAACCACGGCTAAATTCTAATACTAGCGAATTGGCTATTTTTATTGATCTTTCTAAAAGGTGATAAGAATCAGGGATGATTGTAAATCTTGTGTGAGGAGTACAGATTTCCAAGTACAAGAGGCTGTGTGCGTTGTCATGACAGGTTTGTATATTAATCCTCAATGACACGCATATTCACGTCACTCTGTTTGAAAATCACTGCCTGTGACAATCGTGACAGGGTGTCAGATAACGACATTTTGAGAACGTTGATGCGATGACCTGGTTATGTTTGCAATATGAATCGCCACACCCATCGAAAAGTTTCCATTTATATTACATGCTCGTATAAAAGAAGACTGCAATGTATTACAATCAGTAACGCATTTTCAGATTTTTTATCTTAGCGTACATAATTAAACATATATGACATTTATTATTTAAACTCCAATGTTATCATGCATACAGATTGCCTTCCTCCATTTCCATACGAATTTTATGATACTTTTTTGTGGATATTCATTTTTATTTCTAAATTTTTCTTTATTTATATAATTTAGTGGAAAATGTATAGCAATAATTAAAATATTTCATATGTAAAAGAAAATACTTCTCTCGTTATTCTTTCTTGTATCAATGATAGGATTGTTTGTAAAGCGATTGAGGCGTAGGTACAGGTAATTTTTTTCAGTTTGCAGAGAGGATAGATGAAGCCCTTTCTGCGCTTTGATCATTAATTGATCACTTGAGAGAAAACAGTAAGACGAATTGAGACTAGATAGTCATACGGCACATTTACAGATCGGAAAATCACAGAACGAATTGAGACAGTTTCAAAACAATCACCAGATATACGAACTCCAGTCGGTCTTGCTAATTGGGCATTCTTCACTATCCGGTACCATTAGTATTTGGTCGTGAGCTTTACAGAGACAAAGTTGTACTCGTAAGTGTTCATCTCCTACTACTTGCAGGTCTTCCAACTCGTATTTTACAATACGGTTTATTCTATAGAATTTGTACGGTAGTCTACTGTTAGGAATACTTCAATGTGTTCTTTCCATTCTTGTTTGTCTTTTGTGTATAGGTATATTATTTTCTCTTAATTTTTCTCTTATATCGTTAGTTTTATTCATTATATGATCTTACCTTCTTGCCCCTAATTAGTGGTTATAGAATCTGATCTGAGCTACTGCACCTCTATCCTTTTCTCTCACGCTTTAGTAAGCTTCCAATTTTCGCAGTCATGCATCAGAGTATGTTAACTAATTTTATTATCTTACACATTCTTAGCTGATCATTTTTATTAATGGATTTTCCAGAATGTATTCTTACCATTCCATTTATTTATTAAAGTTTCAGAGTGGTATTTCTATTTGTTCTTTCCTTTATAATTTATCCACCTTACAAGTATTAAAATTAAAGATTCGTACACATTCAATTACACAGTCTTTGAATACCATCTTCACTCTCTTCACATTATCTTCAAAGTTATACTCTTGGTATTTTAATGCAAGTTTTCATATCATTTGTTTCAACTTTGCTAGTTAAAATCTTAAAAGATCTTTCATTTTCACTCTATAAAATATGTTCATCAATGTCTAGTATTATTATTATCCTGATCATTATTTTATCATTATTAATGTATACCTATTTTGGATTTTTTGGTATCCAATTGTGTTAGTCTTAAATAAGAAAATAGTGCATATTTTAGACCAAATCAATTTGGTTTCGGTTCGCCTCAGGGCTGTGAAAGTATTATTCACTCATTGCGCTCATTCATTTATGCCAATTCTCATTCTGATAAAATCGTTAAGTTAGATTTCAGAAATGCTTTCAATTTTATTGAAAGAGATAACACGTTGCAAGCTGTCAAACGTAAAATTCCACAACTTTTCCCCTTTTTCTGGCAATTATACAGACACCATTCTACTTTATTTTTTTAGTTCCGATACAATTATGTCTCAATCATGTTGCCAACAAGGGGATCCAGCTGGCCCTTTACTTTCTAGTCTAACAATTCATTCCCTTATTAAGGAACTTAATAGTGAACTCAACCTTTTTTACTTAGATGATGGTTGCTTAAGTGAGGCCCCTTCAGATGTTTTGCAAGATCGTAATAAAGTCATTCATTTTGGTTCAACTATAGGGTTAGAACTTAGTCTTGATAAATGTGAAATTTATTTTTGTTCTAAGTTTAATCAATCTGTTTTCTCTTCTTTTCAAAAACTTGCTCCGGGTATTTTACTAATGTTAAAATCCGTTAACAATTCTTGGATCTCCCGTCTTTTTGGAAGCTGCCGATTACATCATTGTACAAAAACTAATTTCTTTGTAATATTTCATTGATCGTTTAAAAGTAATATATCCTCATATTTCGTATTATCTTATTAAAGACTATTTTCTAATCCCTAAGATGACTTATTTTATGCGTATCGGTACTATTCTTTTATGGCTTCTTCAGTCCTTACATAAACCTGATGCTTTTTTTTCGATCCAGTTTGGAAATGATCCTAAATATATGTTTTACCGATACTAGTTGGACTCAGTCCCGCGCCGTGGCGTCGTGGTCTAAGGCATCCTGTCTAGAACTCGCGTTACGGAATGCGCGCTGGTTCGAGTCTTCATGGGGTAGAAATTGTCTCATGAAATTTCGGTCAGTGTATGGGACCGGTGCCCACCCAGAATCGTGATGCACTTGGGGAGCTACGATAGATAGCGAAATCTGGTTGCGAAAGCCAGCTATAACTATTGAGAGGATCGTCGTACTAACCACACGATCCCTTAATTATGGTTGGATGATCGTCCACCTCTGCTTTGGCATGTGAGCGTGAGGTCCGCAGCCGGCTGGTCGGTCTAGGCCCTTCACGGGCTGCAGCGCCACGGATTATTATTATTATTATTATTATTATTATTACTACTATTATTATTACTATTATTATTATTATTATTATTATTATTATTATTATCATTATTAATGTTAGTTGGACTCAAGCCTCTCTCCCTTTTAAATTTGGTGGTGTGGGCATTCGGAAACTTTCTGACGTTTGTATACCTGCTTTTCTTTCTTCTGCCTTTGGGATTTTTCGTTGCATTAAATCGCTTTTTCCTTTATACAGTGATGCAGCTGAAATCTGCCATGGGAATGATGCTCTGACTAGTTGGTATACTTCCTCACAAACCACTCATCATACTGTCCCTTCCTGAATTTCAAAATGAGTGGGATGTTATCTTTTTTCCAAAAAAAAAAAAAAAATAGATGAACTTATTTCTTCTCTCAAATCCGAACAAGACATTGCACGTCTCCTAGCTCTTCAAGAGAGTGAGTCTGGAGCTTGGTTACACGTATTACTTTCTCCTCACATCGGCACTCTAGTAGATAGTACATCCTTTAAAATCGCAATGGCTTTACGCCTTGTTGTAAACTCTGGCAGCCACACCAATGTATTTGCGGAGGTATTGCTGATATTTACGGCCATCATGCACTTAGTTGTGAGAGGAGCAAGGGTCGCATTCCCAGACATACATCACTCAATGATATCATTAAAAGATCTCTGACTTCTTGTGGTATACCGTCTCTTTTTGAACCAACAGATATTAGTAAACGACCCGATAGTCTCACCTTAATTCCACTTAATTTGGGACTCCACTTGCTTGACACTCTAGCTCCATCTCACTTGCCGAATACCTCCAGACGCGCAGCGTCTTACTGCTCAATTAGCCGTGAAGAAAAAAGTCAATAAAATAATACGCGCATCTTTACACAATTATATCTTTATCCTCTTTGCTGTAGAGACCTTCGGTCCTTGGAGTCATGACAATAAAGTTTCGGTATCTCAAATCGGCCAAATTTTGATCTCCATTACTGGTGATCGTCGTTGCACTAATGATTTGCGTCAACGCTTAAGTATAGCTATTCAAAGTGCAAATGCAATCAGCGTTTCAGGTATTCTTCCCAAATCCAGCTCTTTAGACGAACTTTCCTTTCTTTAAAACTTATTAACCATTTTTGTAAATCTGAACATTGTAATTTTTTGGCCTTGTATGTGCACATTTTGTTGTTTATGCAAGTTTTTGTTAAAATAACATTCTGTATTATTAATGTACTAGCTGTACCCGTGCGCTCCGCTGCATTTATTGGAAATAAATATAAAGTAATTACATAATTAAAATAGAACATTGGATACAGGGAACATTCGTGTTTGATAGAAGAATAAACCGTTTAATATGCTATTTAATTTAAATTATATTTAAATAATTAAAATGCTATCATTTTGGTCCAGAGCACTCATTTGGTGCAAAGATAATTCGTTTAACATTTTTTCTAAATTAGTCTTGAATGCATCCTTTAATAAATCACTCCCAACTGATAGAGTTGATTGTGTACGAAGATCATTTTTATGTTAACCTTACTGTACATCTTTTTTTTTTTTTTTTTGTTAAGTTTATTTTATTCACGCCTTAACATCTGTGGTCATGTCGCGTGTTTAGAATCTGTGGGTATATCAGCAGGCCGTTTTTACTCTTGTTGAGTTCCTGTTTCTATTGTATGCTGTAGATGGCTTGTGCTCATGTAACTGATTATAGACTTTGATTAATGTTTTTGGATTGGTAATTGAGGCGGTGATGAATAATGAAATCTATCTTTCCAATCCGGCATTTGCCTTTATGACTAAGGGAAATCATGAAAAACCCCAGTCAGATTGGTCGGCCACGGGGTTTGAACCCGGAACCCCCGAATACGTGTCTCAAATGCTACCGCCTGAGCCAATTCGCTCGGTTGTATATCATTGTTTATGTAAATAAAAAAGTGAGTTACCCTACATAAATATTATCTTAAAAAACACAGGAAACGAATATGGATAAATTATGAGCGCAGGAACGCCATTTCATGACACCATTTAAAATAACTCAGCTCCAGTGATCTCTATGGTAAAATGAGTGTATAAAATTAGAGTATTTTATATGGACCATATAAAGTTGCAATAATCAAGTTATACAATATTTCGACAGAATATCAATTTTTCTGTGCGTACAGATTTCTTTTCATCTTACCTCAGTCCTCATTTGTAGCATTATATCCATCTAGAGCATCTATGGGGACTATCAGCAAAGTAGGGAGGGAACGTTCCTACTCACCCCACATTCGTTTCATTCACAGGCGAGGGTTAACGCAGTTGTTTGGTGGATTCGACACACCTTGTGCATCAGTAATTTCTCCGCTCTTATTTCTTGTTTCAAAATCTTTACACTCTTTTGTTTATAGGAAGTACACGTACCATACAATAATTATGACGGCCATCTACTGTCATTAGGCAAATTATCCCTATTCTTTAATTGTATAACTATTCCTTTATCATGTGCACGAAAAATTCTTGAACTGCCTTGTGATCGACATAATAAAGTATTTCTTTTTTAAAAACAATTAAGAAAAAAGGAAAGCTTCATTGTCTTTTAACTGCACAATACATTAAAAGATACAATGCTCAACATAATAAATTGTTTCTTTTTAAAACCAGTAAAGTAACTAAGCTCCATTGTCATTTAACTTGAAAACATATTAAACACAATATAATGATCAATAAAATAAATTGTTTCTTTTTATAAATACTAAAGTAAGTAAAACTAAGCTCCACTGTCATTTAACTTTAAAACATATTAAACAAAATATATGAGATATGAATGAAACCAAATACTATTGTAGGCCTATACTGCTGGTTTTCATTTTTTGTTGTTGATTGCCCTCGAAATTTCTTGTTATTAACTAAAAAGGATATATTTGGCTCTAAAATAGAACAACTCAACCGTAATACTGAAACTAAATGCATGTCTGTGATCCTAGACCTGGAGATACTTTTGGTCATATTCATTTTGAAAAGAAAAACAGCTTACAACAGTAAGTTGAGCCAAACATAGATACCACACGCATTGAAAATGTGCGCAGATTAGGGAATTGCTCCTCTGGTAGGTATTTAAAGAGATCTAATCCATTTTTTCCTAAACACTTTAGTGGCGTGCTCTTTTGCATCTCTATAGTGGCTCTGATGCTTGGGTAACATCAAATACAAATTGATTATAGAGATATCCTGAACTAACACCAACAGTTAGCGCACATGTACTATGAGGGATGCGCTTTGCATGTGCATTTGTTCTTCAGTATATAAACATTGAGGATATACGTAGTGTATTAGTATATTAAATACTCTTAAAAACAACTAAAAATGGCAAATTTTTGTTATGTTTCTATATGCAAAAACCAGAGAAAGCTTTTTGTCTTCAATCAGGTCCCGAAATATTCTGAATATATGCTTTAAATCTTAAAAATATAAGTAATAAAATTGGGCCTCGGAAGTGCTAGCTATTAAATAAAAGTAACTACTTCAAGTAAGGAATTGTTGACTATAGTTTCATTTTGGAAGAGGAAAAAGAAAAATTAATGAAAACATGTGCAACCTCGACAGCGAGCTATGTTAGCTTAGATTATATTCAGTAGTTGTAGGAGTCTCCGAATTTTACGCCTGCAGTAAAGTCTCGATAAACTGGAATATTTATTATCCAGGACGATCCCTAGTGAAATCCATTTCGTGAATAATGTTTTTAATGTACTGTACCCTAATTATTAAAGCCATGTTTTAAGTTCAAAGTTTCAAAATCATCCCACACAGTATTCAAAACTGAATGTCCTTAACCTACAAAACACACTACTAATCATGATACTTTGCGATCATATTATATCATCCTATTAAAAATTGCATTTGATCTTTCTGCAACTACAGAAAAAATACAAGGAATTCAATCTCGATAGTCTCTTCCGTATAAAAAAAAAAACACATTGGTGGCTGGATATCCTGTTTTCAGCTTTACGGTTCTTAAATACTAAATATTAAAGAGGGCAATATTCACTTTCGACATATTTCCTATTTTTTATTCGTGCATATTGTTCTCAAAGTTCTCGTTTAGGTTAATGAACATTCAATTTATTCGTATTTATATTCTGCACACTGCAGATTTCCCCACCCATCTCGAGGAATCGCTCAATATTATACAGGTTTACGTTATTATTTATTGTAAATTAAATTAAATTATGAGGTAAGAAAATATTGAATTATATTAAGTTATACTAGGTTATACAAAATAACTGTAAATATAATTCTGACACGCACAGAAAACCAACAAGCAGGAAAACGTAATCAACTGTAGCATATGACAAAACTTAGCCCTACAACATGTTGCGCCGCATGGAACGCTCCTGCCATCTGAAGGTAAAACTTCGCATAAGATATCCCTATTGAACAGACACATCTCCATGTCCATTGCAGTTACTTCTGAAAATCATTCTTGGAAAGAGAACGCATCAAGTAGGCCTAATATGCACTGAAAGTTTTAAATAAGTTCAGTTCCAGATACTTAATAAAATAATAAGTATCTAAATACTGAAAATACCATAAACATATCTTGTTTTGTATCTTTTCACAAATATTACGAAAATAGCTTTAAAAATTGTAAATAAATACCTGTAAGGTCACCGAAGTCCGCTTTATGCTTCAGATCAAAGTGGCGTTTAATATTGAAGCGTTTTACATGCGCAATTTTAAACCTACATATTAAGCAACAGACTTTCTTCTTTTTGTAAGTAACAAAAAATTCTTTCTGCCACTCTTCCTGAAACTGACGTCCCGAGATCGAAGCCATACCCGCCACTGAATGAAGCGTGTCTAGAGAAGCACAAGGCGGGGGAGAGGGTTGGTGGAGTGAGGTAAGGCGGCTTTGAGTGCAGTGGCCCTTCGGAGACATTTTTCCCCATGGTTGATCTAGAGAAACTACAAATTTCAAATAGTGAAGGTTAATTAGCTTCTGAGAGTACTTCATACTAACACAAAACATTCTCTGTATATTAATATTGATAAACGTCAAGGCCGTCTTAAATAGACGGAGTCATTTGTTTTGATTTCATTGTAACCATTGTCGTCGTTCCTACAATAACTCCTATGTCACATATCGATTTTCAGATTTTTGCTCTATTAAATCACTTAAATAGTGATGCAGCAAATAATACAATGTACTATATATAAAACTTAATTATATTTCTTTCTTTCGAAAATGTAAGAATTCACGATCTCCTATGCACTACTGCCATAGAATGAATAAATTTGTTTTTCTTCCTCTAAAAAATTTCATATTTTGCACATAGAAGTTACGGAACAACAACACTATAATCTGAGGCGGCAGTGGAAATGTATTGTATTGTAATTTTTAAACTTTTGTATATCCTTAAATATCAGTCCTATCAAAATTTTTCCCGGAATAAAACTTATCGGAAATCATTTTTAAAGAAACTGTTGCTATGTAACATTTTTCACAAAAATCAATAATAAGGTAGATATTTCGGTTTATTTAATTCAGGCCCCCTTATAACCCCCCTTTTAAATAAAGTATTTTGAATGACATATAACCTAAAATCTAAGCTACAACGAACTTTATTTATATTCCAATTTTCATCGAAATCCGGTCACCCATTATCGCGTGAAAAGGTAACAAACATCCAGACAGACAGACAGACAGACAGACAGACTTAAATATCAGCCCTATCAAAATTTTGCCTGGAATAAAACTTATCAGAAATCATTTTCAAAGGAACTTTTATTATGTAACATTTTCACAAAAATCAATAATAGGCGAGATATTTCGGTTTATTTAAATCAGGCCCCCTTATAACCCCCCTTTTAAATAAAGTATTTTGAATGCCATATAGCCTAAAATCTGAGTTACAGCGAACGTAATTTATGTTCCAATTTTCATCGAAATCCGGTCATTCATTATCGCGTGAAAAGGTAACAAACATCCAGACAGATAGATAGACAGACAGACATACAAAAATTTCGAAAATGCGATTTTCGGTTTCAGGATGATTAATTCTACATGTTAACATCAATTATTTTTAGAAAAGCGAAAATTACCAGAAAAATTTCGGCTACAGATTGATTATTAGTATAGATTAATGTTTTTGGATTTATTAATTTATGATTTAATATTAGATTTTAATGAAACCGATATAATTGGGAAATATAAAAAATTTAATTAAATAAATTTAATTAATCTACAGGTAAATCAATATTAACTTTAAATTTTATTGCAAAACAAAGAAGACTTAATATTGAAATTCTTTGAGTCCAGGCAGCATTTATCCTCACACAGACTCAGAGACATAGACGATGGCTGCAAGACAACTTTCAGAGAACAAGTCAAGCATTTTAAATTAAATTTCTTAGATCTAAAGCTGGACATACAATAATTAAAAAGAAAAGAATTCTTCATTCTTGAATACACTCTTCCAACACATATATCACTAAATAACTGTAGAATTTAAAATAAAGTAAATCTTCATTCTTGATTGCACTCTTTCAGCAGTTATATAATACTGAAGAACTGTAGAATTTAAAAGAAAATAAATCTTCACTCTTCATTACACTCTTTCAACACTTACTGTATATATCACTGAAGAACTGTAGAATTTAAAAGAAAATAAATCTTCATTCTTGAATATCCTCTTTCAACACTTATTAAATAACTGTAGAATTTAAAATAAAATAAATCTTCAACTTTGATTGCACTCCTTTAACACTTATATATCACTGACAAACTGTAGAATATAAAGGAATATGAATCTTCATTCTTGATTGCACTCTTTTAACACCTATATATCACTAAAGAACTGTTTCATATTAACATTAACAAGTGAAGCAATAGTTTATTTAAATACGGTAACGTAACAGTTCTTTAGAGAAAATTAGTATTGAAATAAGAAAACAACTAGAAATGGAAGTATTGAATGGAACCATTAATACATACAGGAGGAATAAAATTGGAAACAACGCTTATAGCAAATATAAATAATAGAATCACTAAAACATCCCTCACGTATCCATAAAAAAATAGAGGGGGAATGATCGCAACAATAATTTGAAACTGAAACGAATGAATGAAGTTCAAAATGTTAACAGAGAGAATTCTATTCCTTGTGGCATACATTATATTTAATGTAACTTGCTTTGTCAATAGTTTAAAATTTTATCTAAATTTTACTGAACTAAGTCATATTTAATGTTCCAGTATCCTCACTGTTATTACATCTATCGTGTTATAATTGATACCTTTTGCAAATAATCGTATTTCATGCCGATGAAGAATAGTACAGAAATATATATTCTTAAACAAGGAGTTTAAATTATAGATTTGTTTGTAAACTAGATTTTACAGAAAAGTCTAATAACCTTTATGAAATAAGACAATCTCTGTACAGGAACTGTTGCAATTTTACATTACTCCTCGATTTTATAGATCTAGAAACATTGACATCCACACAAAATATCAGTGATACGCTTGTCATCACTTCTATAAAGATAACAATTTAGATGTGTTCATGTCCGTGTCATACGGGAAGAGCATTGTAACTGTCATATTTATCGTCTTTTGTCTTTCTCGTCAGCTCTTAATGAAATTATACAAATTCTCATAATTGCAAGAATATGATTGGTTAAAAATTATAGATGCTACATAAAGTAGCTCGCATCTCACTGGACGAATTTTTATACATCATATTGACATTTTTTTAATGTTCTCATGTTTCATAATTTTTTATTAAAATTTATTAACAGTTTCAACAAAAATTAGTAGGAATAAAATGCTTTAAATTCGTATTTTCAACTATTAGAGTAAAATGGAGCAAGAATGCACATGTTGTGTTCATTATTTTCTGTCGAGCTAGAAATGTACATAAATATCTGCAAAAATTAAGATATAGTGCATTATCCATTGCAAACATACGTAAAATTTCAGATAACCCAGTAAACAATTATGTAGGTTGTATTGTAAAATTAGGTATTTTATTTATTTTTATTATTATTGTGTTAAATTGTATTGTGTATTCTTATTGTATTGTGTATAAAATTGTATATGTATTGTAAAATTGTATTGTGTATTGTAAATTTTATTGTGTATTGCTTATCATTTTATTGTGTATTGTTTATATTGTATATACCACTGCCACCGGGTGCTTGCCCACTTGCAGTGTAAATACATACATACATACATACATACATACATACATACATGCATACATGCATGCATACATGCATGCATACATACATACATACATACATACATACATACATACATACATACATACATACATACATACATACATACATACATACATACATACAATAATTTAGCAGGATAAAAAATTAAAAAGTAAGCTGTTAAAAAAGCGCAGTCTTCTCCGCTGCATGAGATAAGAATGCGCACTCATTCCGGTAAGAATGCGCTCTCATTCCGGTAAAAATGCGCATACCAATACTATTAATTTTATAGCATCTTCATTGAAAACAAATATACATACTACTCATTAGGATATCAGAAAAAGCTAATACAAATCAGAAATGAAAGTTCCTTTTTTGATATGAGGTTCAGTTTTCGTGCCACCATTCTTCTCATGCGGCACACTGAATCCAGTCCTCAAATGGGAGATCGGTGTACTTCTCAGTACAAAAAGAACAAATGTAATATTTATTCTAACGTTTGCAGTTTTCTATAGTTTCTCCAATACGAATGTTCCGATTTTGTTTTCCCTGCATTTCTTTGTCTCACTCTTCTCATCCAACAGGCTTTCAACTGGGCTCTAAATGGAGATCCAATTAACACCTCCGATTTCTTGCCTTTCCATCGGCAGTGCTGAATGTGCTGTGCTTTTGGAAGTGGTGATATCTGTTTAACGGGAATGTACTCATTTGATATAGTGTCATTTACTCCTCTTGTTGAAAGCTGGACACTTGGAGTTTAAGCTGAAACCTGTGGCATATTTTGATTGTTGCAGTTCGACATTATTGAATGTTCTAGTGTCGTTGATTCAACTTGTTGAAGACTGGTCACTTGGAATTTCTGCTGACACATCTGTCATGGCATTTCCAACTGTAGGTGTCATTGCATATGCTTTGGTAAAAAAGAAGCTACTTGATAAACTGTAATTGGGCGACTTGGGTGATTGAACATATAGGTACTTATCACACTCAGATGAATAAAATGACTTCAGATGTCCAACAGAGTATCCATCGTAGAGGTGAATCTTGTAGCTACTGCGTACTGGTAGGAACGTGTAGGTGTGATTTCTTCTGAATGTGTGATGTGTGACTGTCGAACACCAACAAAAGCACAAGAGTGTATACGATTTCGTATTTCCTTGGAAATGCTGAAGCTCCTGTAAGAAGAGCGCATTATCTGCAAGAAAACCACCTCTGTGGGGCAAGACTGCATATGTGCTCTGTCTTACTCGGTGATGCATCCTGAAACAAAGTGCGCCATTCTGTCCAGTCATTACACTATGCCCTGAAACGAATATTACTGTACAAACATGGACTCAGCATTAAAGGATTCCCTTTTATGAATAAACGGAGCAACATTATCCATACCTACAGTGAAGAAATTCTACAAAATCTTTAAGCGTAATAAATAATGGAAACCTTAAAATTCTTCCCACTTATCTTTCTCAACATACATAACTTTAAAGATGTCTCCACTACCACACGCGGTTAGCTTCATGATGTTGGAGCAACGGTACCAATTGTGACCGATACTTACTATAAAAATGTGGTGCGCAGTCTTACCCAACCCCGTTTATTTCTAATGGTTGTTATGGATTTTTGTATAATATATTTCCGTCTATAAATCGTGTTATCATCTACTGTTTTGCAATCAAGAGGATCTAAGTGTGTTTGTAAATATAATATAAACTTTTTATCTATATATTTTTATTATTTTTTTTTCTACGTTCGACGCTGACTACAAGAATTTTTTCCTACATTTTAGTGGTTAGAGGCCTATTACTTATTCCCATTATGGACATTTCTTCATGTATGAGTACTAGTGCAACTGCCGAATGCCCAGTTTGTAAAAAAAAGTCTGCAAATCTTCTGTTGGTGTCGATAGTCACATCGGTAAAGCTCATCCGCAAAACTACGGGACAAAATCGTGAGTCAATATTATTCTCCTCCTCCTCCTTTTTCTTCTACTTCTTCCATTCATTCATTCATTCATTTATTTTATTCCATAGATCTTACATGAGCAATGAAGCTTTAAGATGTGGAACATGTCAACATTTTACAATATTACAATTACAATTTTTACAAATTTTTATAGTTTTACAATTTAGTAATTTTCTACAATTTTTACAATGTTGTACAATTTTTTTACATTTTGGCGAGATGTAGTGAGATGAAATGAGGTCCGATGATTCGCCAAAATATTACCCGGCATTTGCCTTTTCGGTGGGGGAAACCTCGGAAAAACCCAACCAGGTAATCAAATCAAAGGGGGTAATCAAATCAAAGGTGTTGATGCCAAGGACTCGCCATAGACCATCCGGTTTCAGTCCCATGGCTGTGGAAAACCTGTGATCTAGTTTCGAACAATCATATTTCTAATACTAATAGTAATGATCCTCTGCTGTTACTTGCAAGCACTTCACTTCAACATGTAATATGTTCAATGCAGTGCCTCGCAATAGTCATAATGACAATCCGATGCAGCAATAGGAAGACCGTATTCCTCGTATTCTGTCGGACGGAAATATTGATGATCTGGAACTATTAACGAATGATTTATTAATTTTTTTTCTTTATCAAGCCACTGAATTGCCTAGCCCTCAACATCCAGTTATACGAAATTACAAAAATCGCAAATTAAACGCCCAATACAAGTATCATTTTCAATCATCTAATAATCCTGTGAGAAAATCTATTCGAAGAGCGAAATAAATAGAAAAAAAATATGAATTTGAGTTGGAGCAGTATAATGTTTATAATCAAAGAAGGAAAATAGCCCGACAAATTTTACGAAAATCAAACAAACAAAATTGCTGCAAAATGCCTCTTAATGTTATTTCTGATTATATTGAAGATGTCTTTTGTTCGAAAAAAATAATGTTTCGTCTCTGTCCAATTTCACTGCTAATAAGTTAGTTATTTACCTGACAACATTACCGTTACTGAAGAAGACATTCATAAGGCTCTTTGCGGCATTAAGATTGACACGTCCCGTGTTCGCATATTAACCTTATTTACCAATGCAATGCTGCAATTTTCTTTTATGCACAGACTCGTACAATCTTAATTTATCGGCCTAAGGGCGGTGATGAAAAAAATATAAAAACTGGAGACTGATAACAGTTTTTCCTGTCTTGCGAAGAATTATTGAAAGAGTGTTGGATTCAAAATTGAGAATTTATATTGTATTAAATCAATATCAGCGAGGATTTATTGTTCTGCCTGGCACGTATATAAATTTTTCAGTCGTTAATGGTTGTCTTCAATCAGCAAAATAATTAAAAAGAAATTGCTGTATCGTATTTGTTGATATATCTAAGGCCTTCGACTCCATCGGACATGAACATATAAAAAGAGCCCTTAAGCATGCATGTATTCCACGGAATCTCCACAATTTAATTTCTTCTTCGTTATCAGGCAATAGTATTCAAATTAAATCAAATTTTCAAAAAACAAAATCTATAGCGTTAAATTGTGGCGTAGCACAGGATTCTCCCTTTTCACCCATATTATTTAATTTGGCAATCAATCATGTGATGCAAAATCTGACTGGTTTTAATATTTATGCAAAATATTGCTATTCTTTATTAGATCAACTACCTCATTTGTCTGCGCTAGTCTTCGCTGATGACCTTTCTTTAATTATTGGTAGCACTGAAGCAAATGATACATCGCTTGTTGATTTAGCTGACAGTAGCTTAACTGTGTGGCGTTTAATTTTCGGCACCCTGTGATTTCTATTGATTTTCTGTCTTATTCCTTATTTACGTTACTTCCTGCTTTTGTTTGCTTTTCTTTTTCAATAGATGGCGTTGTTCTATCCGCTATTTTAGGTCTGATTGTTTTTATGTATAAGGAGCGAGTTTATTTATCACGTGATTTTTGGTTTCGATTCTCATTGGTGTTCCTGTTCAAATTTAGTTTCGGTTATGAGGGTCGGTTTCCTGGTGGAAGTCGACGCGAGTGATATCGTAGTCTGAGTCCGGCGCTCGACGGAGGAGGTCGACAATCAGCCATGGGGGCTGAGACTTGGAGTTAAGAGTTCGTCGCTTGACAGGGCAGGTCGACCATCGGCCATGGCGCTGAGACAGTGGAGTTAGTTGGAGTTCGGCGCTCGACGTAGGACGTCGACCATCAGCCATGTGGGCTGAGACATGGACTTAGTAAGAGTCTGCTGCTCGACGGATGAGGCCGGAGAATCAGGCATGCGGGCTGAAAGGGCATTTATGGAATGGAGTCGGAATGTGTAACTTTCGACTTGGTCTCGGGGGAGACCTCAGCAGTTGGAGAATGACGTCGACCTGGGATGGTGAAAGTACGCGTAAGCGTGCCCTGGCTTCAGGGACTGTAACTTCATCTTCAGATTGGCTTGCCGAGCATTAGAAGAGGACTTTCATTATTTGGTGATATTATGGTTTTTTCATTATATATATATATATATATATATATATATATATATATATATATATATATATATATATCTTGTCGTTACTTGAAAGTCCTCGCTGACATTCGTCAGTAGTATATTTTCTACTATTTGTTTTCTGTTTCATATTGGGAGTTTATTCTACATTGGTTAATGATAGAATTGTGGAGCAGTTAAATTCATATTCGACTTTGTTAAATACGGTAATTCAGTTTTTGTCTGTAATGGCGAATGGTAGATGGGTTTAGATTATCCGGAAAGCCAGTCCCGAAAGGTCACTAACCTTATGGTTGGGTTATATTCATTTTATTTATATTTCGTAATTCTTCTAATCTTATATTTCTATATTATATTTCTAATATTTCTATAATATTGTTGTTTTTTATATAGTTTATATCTTGTTATTACCTGAATTTTATATTAATAAATGTTATCAGGTAATTCATTATTTTGTTGTAAGTGCTTTATTTGTTCTACCTCAACTTGACGAGACAATCAACCTTATTGTACGGTTGACGGCGGGGTTATTCTATCTAGTAGAGGCAAGCCGTTTCAACTGAATTTGGTCTTCACATAAATCCAGCTAAAAGCAAACCAAAAGTTTTAGAGAAGGACAAGCTCTGTGCAGATGACATTATCTCTCTGCAAGGCTCTGTTATTTATTCGTTACGTGATAAAAATGAGCGTATACGATATCTCGGATTAGATTTAACAGAAAAAACCTCCTTCAATAAAAACAAGACTATCAAAAACCTATCTTCAGACTTGAACGGACTCGTCGAAACGAAATTATTAAAGTCAGACTAAAAATTAAAATTCATAAACAAAAATTTATGGTCAGGTTTGACTTACCCTCTGCAATGTGCTCCATTACCTCAGTTATCTGATATTTTCTTACGAGATCTTGACAAAATTATTAGAAGTGCTGTGAAGGAAAATATGATGCTGCCCGATGACACACACAACTCAATGTTATAGTAAAAAGATATGAGTTTTGGGAATTCTTTTTGGAGAGTGAGAGGCCAGCATTCAACATTATAACATCTGTAATCGTCTTCACCATAGTGATGATATGCATCTTAACTTTGTAAGGAACCTGCACCTTGAACAGCAACTGAGTCTATATAGACTAAACATCAATAAGTCTTCTATTGCTTCCAACACTAAAGATCGACAATTGAGGGAGATATTGCGGAACAGAAGTTTTTAATCATAGTGTAAATTACCTCGTAAAAGCAATGGAGTTGTCCTGTATTCTGAGGGCCCCAAGGAAGATTCCTGGATGTCATCAAAAGCAAATTTATCAATTTCAAAATACATTAATGCAATTAAATGTCCAGCAATCTATCTGAGTTTAGACCTGTGCCTGGTAGAATTTTCAACACAACCTTGTCGCCATCCCGGCTGTAACGAGACTGAAACTTTTGGTCACGTGTTGGGATTCTGTCGAAAAACGGAGCTGCTGCGCAACAATCGACCCCATAAGACCAGGACCGATATTGCTGATGTTCTCAACCGTCGTGGATGGAAGGTACATGAGGAAATCCACTGCATTTCATCCTTAGATTCGAACAGAAGAGAAGATATTGTAGCCATCTACAGTATTCAATCTAAGGGAATAGTTCTCGGCCCTACAATCCGGTTTGAGAGGCACAGCACGTTGATGAGGAGAAGAAATCCATTTATGAATATTGCATCCCGTACCTAAGTGAGAATATAACATTCCCACTAGTCAATGGAGTATTTCTAATCTTTTGTTTGGTGCACGTGACACACTTCCTAAATTACATGGAGTATTTCAAAAGCACTCGGTCTCCGATTTTTTGAAATTCAAAAAATATTATTGAATATTCTTAAGGATTAAATACAAATATTACATTACTATTTATATTTTGCCCATTAATGTTTCTATTGGGTTTGCATGTCTCTGGATTTTTTTACTTAACAATTAAAATTCCTGTATTTAATCATTTTTGTCTTTCAAATTATTCTGTAGTGCTTTTATTCTGGACCTTTAAGGTCACCCTCATTGAGAGCAGATTATTTTGTTAAAAAATAAAACCTCTAATGATGATGATGATGATGGTGATGATAATAATAATAATAATAATAATAATAATAATAATAATAATAATTTTAAAGCTTCACGTTATAAGCCCAATGAATTCATGGGTAGTCGGAGAAAGCTTGTGATATATTTTTATAATCCAGATATTTGGAACATGCGTGGTAGAAGAATTAATTGTTTAGCGCTTACGAACATTGACGAGGGACAACACAAATGTAATAAGAAATTAAACCGTTGTATGTATTTTCAAGATTATTTCTAAACACATATTATGAAAACTAATCTTCAATCTTTGAAATCCTATTTATCTGCGCGATGCCCCAAAATTGAGTAAAGTAATGTTTTGTGAACTCCCTGCAAAATACAACAACGATAATAAAACATACTCATATGATCGACTGTTTTAAACTCTTTAGCTGCCTTGATATTCTCGGGACTATAACGATAATACTTTCTCAAAGAGATGGGAAGGCATATTCATTAAAATTCATGAAAACGTGTTGCAGTTGCAAAGTTTCGAGGTCAGACAGATAGGGTAACTAACTCATTCCAACTATCAGATGATAAAACATTACAACTACAATTTACATTGGAAGATTTAGGTAAGTCCTGTTTGATCGTAGAAGTGAACACGAAAATTTAGTCGCAGAAGCTTTGAAAATATTTCGCCATGTCTTACTTACGTGTGAAGGACTTTTAGGCTAAGCTAGCACTGAAAGCTAAATAATATAGGGTGTTTCGTAAGTAACTGATCACTCGAAAACTTGAATAATTTTTACGATTTTTGGCTGTGTTGTACATCTCTGCTAGTAAGGACCTTTCTCGGTGCCGTACATTCCATTTGGTTATGCGTTTGCCCGTCAAAAATCGATCTAGTCACAATGTGTCCACCAAAAAGCGCCATTTTATTCTACGCGGCCTTGAATTGACAACAAAAATGAGCGCAATGCACGGGATGTTAAAACCTTGCTTGGCCAAGTGTTTTCTAACAGGTAGATCGGTCGCGCAGATCCAATTGCTTGGCCGCCACGATTTCCAGACTTAACTCCTCTGGATTTATTTTATGGCGGTTTATTAAGAATCGTGTGTTTGCAGATAAACCTTGCACCAACCCAGAATTGATGGAAAGATATATTCAAACGATACAGTCGAGTAGGCATGGAGTCGACTTGTCTTTTCAGTTCTCAGCCACGCCATCCCAGGCATCCTGGACGAGCTTCCGCAAAACATCAGGACGTCTTGAAGGGGGAATTGGGCCAATTTTTCTGCATATGCTTCTGTAGTTGTATCCCGTAGCTCAGTCGGAGGAACGTCCGAAAAGTCCGAATTTAGATATCAACGTCTCAGGATCAAATTCTAATCACTCTTTTTCATTTTATTGTGTTAAAGATAATATAATGTAATAAGAAAAAGCTAACACGTATTATGCAAACTATATTTTTTTCAAATCTAACATTAAATGTATGTTACTTATATCGCTAAAGAATGATAACAGAATATAAATAAAAAAATTAATATTATTTATATCGCTAAATAACGATAACAGAATACAAATGGTAACTTGAATATTCCTTATATCGCTAAAGAACGGTAACAAAATAAAATGTAACTTAAATATTATTTATAACGCTAAAGAATGACAACAGAATATAAATGATAACTTGAATATTATTTATGTTCCTAAGTTCGATATCAAAATAAAATGATAACTTAAATATTATTTATAACGCTAAAAAATGATAACAGAGTATAAATGATAACTTAAATATTATTTATATCACTAAATTACGATAACAGGATATAAATAACTTAAATATTATTTATAACGCTAAAAACGATAACAGAATATAAATAACTTGAATATTATTTATATCGCTAAAGATCGATATCAAAATAAAGTGATAACTTGAATATTATTTATAACGCTACAGAACGATAACAGAATATAAATGATACATTGAATATTATTTATATCGCTAAAGAACGAGAACAGAATACAAATGATAACTTGAATATTATTTATATCGCTAAAGAACGAAAACAGAATACAAATAATAACTTGGATATTATTTATAACGCTAAAGAACGATAACTGAATGTAAATGATACATTGAATATTATTTATATCGCTAAAGAACGAGAACAGAATAGAAATGATAACTTGAATATTATTTATATCGCTAAAGAACGAAAACAGAATACAAATAATAACTTGGATATTATTTATAACGCTAAAGAACGATAACTGAATGTAAATGATAACTTGAACAAGACTCGAACTCACAACCTTCGAATTTCGAATCATTTAGCGAACACGCTACAGCTCCTCTTCGAGACAGACGAGAATGAATCCTGCTTAAATATCTTAGTTCCGAAACTGCTTCAATAAGCGTATGAATCATGTAACATCACCGTTATCCGAAGTGGGCATAGAAAATATTCGCTGTTCACGAGTGCAGCCACTTTTTTTTTACAGATGTACCTGTTTAAACACATAAATAAGAGAAACTTAGTATGTAATCGGTGTTCACTAACATCACGCTTTATTTTTATTGTATGGTTGGGAGCGTGCTTGTCGAATGTTTCTTCTTGTCTCAAGTAAGGAAGTTCAACGCCGCGTCGCACAGTGGGGTATTTGCAGTAAAAAACTGTACAAAATTCCATTACAGCTAAAATGTCTACAAACTGAAACACAATGATGTCTTTGTGCCTGAGCTACGTGCCACTCTGAGCTATCAGTCTAAATTTAGCTTTTGCTGAGAGTGGTCGTGTTATCTCTCGATGTGTTTCGAGGCTGCTCTACACAAAAATTGTAGTAGTTTTTGTTTGAGTTGAAATATAGGAAATTTTTGTTATGATTCTTCAGAAAAAGTTATGTTGATGGCCCCTATATTACTTTTTACAATAATAATATAAAATGTAGATGAGTATAAGGCCAGAAATATACTGTCTTTTGCTAGTTTGATTATTATTACATACAAATTGTAAGTATTTCGTTATACTTCTAAGATTTTCTAAGTTCTCAAATCCACTCATCTAAGAGGATATCCCATACAAAATAAAAAGTAACCGCGGAATGCCGCAGAGGTCATTTTTTACATATCTTCTTCTCTAACAAGTGGAATTTCCTGAAAAATACTAATGTACAATTACTGATAGGTTTCTATTTCAGAACCTTCAAGTGTCACAATCACATAATATAGGAGGCTATTTAGAATATAATTGACGGCTCAGAGAAAGCAAGTTTTCACAAAAAATACTTGAATGTATGGAAAATATCTTCTTGATAATTTACTTTTAAGTTATACTCTTGTAATTGCCTCTGTATAGTTTCTGTTTCTTTTGCTTCTGGTCATTGTAAGGTTAATGACATTTGTCAATTATCTCTGCATTAAATAAATAAATAATACGGTATCCATATATTAAAGTTGTCTGTCAAAACTTTCTTCCTTTTAACCGTAAATTATAGTGTTGGCATCGCTGGCTTGCAATTGTTGGACGGCCTGAAGCTTGCACGGATGCAATTTGAGATCTGGAGGCAATATTCTGGCCACAGTGCGGCGAGGCACACCTAATGACAATATGTTGCAGTGCAGAAAATTGTGGACTCCGCTGGATGGCGGCATTGACTGCTTGCTCCTGGATGCTTCTCGCTCTTGTTGATTCAAATCTTTCAGCCCATATCTTCACAGTGTGGGCCCACGGAACCGGATCATGACGCCAAAGTTGAAAATGACGTTGAAATTCTTATCGTGCAGATTCACAGCAATAATTAATTACAAATTAAATTACGACTCAGAAAAGGAATCACATATTGCACTTAACCAACATTAAGATAAGAATTACAGTTAAGAGAAAGGCAATCTGAGATCCTTATGAATGACCTTCAAAATGATTACCTAAGGGATTAGAACATCATACTGCCGAAAATCTAAAAGGATACGGTAGGAAATGTGCACAAAGATTGAGGTCATCAGTCACAACAAAGTTATCTAAAAATTTGCAACAATTTCATCAGGCATTGCAAGCCATTAAATTCTTAACTAATGAAAGTGAGGACTTTTTACTAATAAAATTAACGACAGTTAAACAAAATTCAGTTATAATTTTCTTACAGGCCCAATTATAGAATAATTCCTTTGTACTTATGTGCATCTGTCTTGATGACACATTCAAAACTTCCCCAAGTATGTTTCAACAGTTCATTATTCATGGTATGAAATATGGTACTTATTTTGCCTGTTGCTTTTGTATGTTACAGGGCAAGACTAGAGGAAACTATATTACTGCTCTGTAATCGATAACTACGAATGTGATAGAATTGGAGTGGAATTATGTCCTCCCACGTGTACACAGATCTTTAACAAGCGATCCATTATGCTGTTATATCCGCTTGGCCGAATACATCTTTAAAATGTTGCATATTTCACCATGTCAAAGCTGCTTCAATGAGATACATGCTATTGGACTAAAAGCGGAATAATATCAAAACAGTAACTCGGAGATAGAAAAATATTTGGAATTATATTTTGGATTGTACAGTTTGTATCCAGAAGCAGTAGGTGATAACCGATATTTTTACAGACGCAATATTATTTAATGAGTATATAACAACAAGACGATCGCGTGCGACAATTTACAAATATTTTGATAGGCCTACATATGAGGCGTTCAGAGCTAAATTGGATCAAGTCCATGAGACGTAGTTTTGAGATAATAGAAGTTAAAGTTAACTTGCTCTAGTGGATTATCTAATTTCACTAGCTATAATTTTATTGCCCCATTCTCAAATTATAGATTTATAAAATATAAGCAATTGTGATGTTAATTGATGAACGCTTTGGTGATTTGATCCACTATGGCTCAGAACATCGTGAACAAATAATCTCAGTCAAAAGTGACTGGTGTCACCTACCGGCGAATGCTTGCAATTAAGACTAGATCCATTACTGCTCGGAAAAGAGCCAACTTCAGATAATCAAAAAATGAATTAAACTCAATTTATGAAAATTTGTGAGTTGATCCACTTCAGCTCTGAACGCCTCATTATCTCCTTCTACTAAGGTAATTGCCATGATACTCGTATATCACTAGGGTTGCCAACCCTCTCGTATTTCCAGGGGTGTCCCTTATTTGACACTGATTTTCAACAGTTTTTCAATAGTTTTTCTTCTCTTCCAGTATTTTACTCCCTTATTTTTACATAATGTAAAATCTCTATTTCAAACATTTAATTTTGCCGTGAATGGAGCTGATTCACATGATGAATTTTGTTGTTCCAGAAATGCATTAAATTGTGCAGTCTCTACAAGAGGTAAAAGTCTGGCAGAAATTGGTTTCAATGCTGACTAGGTTCAGATTAAAAAATGTTAATGTTGCAAATTAAAAACAACTGACGAGTTTTGTTCTAAGCTTACCAGGTTGTAATGCTGACAGAGAGAGATATAATGTTTTCTCTTATGAACAATAAGTGGACACATCTAACCAAATCAGAACTGCAAATTGCAATCAACTACTCATGCAGGACATTTTTACAATTTGTAAAAAATGATTAAAAACTATTTCGTGAGGAAAAATCTGCCTCGAAATACTCATAACATAAGCTTAACTAGTTGAAACGGAGCTTTCGGGCTAAGATGCTGTGGTCTACTGGTGCAGATGTTACTAGACGTTTCGTCTACTACTGCGGCAGACATCGACCGAGGATACCCAACCACTGAAGATGTCTGCCGCAGTAGTAGACGAAACGTCTGGTAACATCTGCACCAGTAGACCACGGCATCTTAGCCCGAAAGCTCCGTTTCAACTAGACACCGGCCGTGAAAACCTGCATGTTAAGTTAAGTTTAACTTTCAAAGTGTGGTATTACGTTGTTTTCTTAATAATTGAACTGAAAAGTTTGTCAATTTTTATGTGAAATTCTGCTAATTCCTTAGTCTCTCATATTTTCTCCATAAAAATGGCAACTCTACATATTATCCTGTCCAAAACATTTCCGTACTCGTGTATGTATTACAGAAAATACAGATGGACATAATTTACATAAAGATTCTAAGTGCCAATAAAACTCTGAGAAGAAAACAACATAGAAATAAAATTTATCAAAGAACAAGTAACAAAATACCAATCAGGTGATATATTTCCACTTGGAGTTCCTCAAAAATATTTTCTTAAAATTGTTGCATGTAAATGTTTAACTAGAACTACTCCAATTTTATTTATAGAATAGAATAAAATGAAATAGAATATTATTTTATTTGATTAACAGTTCTACTGCATTTCATTTTTACAGGTGTGCCTTAACTACAGGTTGATTCATAAGTCACTGTACAAACTCCGTGGGTGTAATGTAGAGATAAAATGTTATATAGCACTTTCTCTGAACTTACTTTATTTCTTAGGTATGAATGATGCATCGTATGAATTCGTTGTACTGTAGTGGCACCACATCTACTACACTGCAATACACTGCATTCTTTCTGTCGCTAGTTCAGTAGGCTTCAGTTGTTGTGTATTGTACGATCGTTTACTCAAAAAATGAATATGCCGATATGAACCTCCTTTATGGTGCAGCAGAAGGCAATTCACGAGAAGCAAGACGACGGTACAGGGAATTATTCCAAACAGAAGAGTACCAAACCATCAGACTTTTGCAGCTGAGGACAGGCATATGGCATTCGTGATGTGTCACGGCCAGGTCGGCTCATCTGCATGCAGTAGGTGTCGAGGAGAACATCATGGAAATGGTAAGTGAAGATCCGACCATGAGTACTACTGTACGGATTCCCCAATCAACTGTATGGTGCCTGCTTCGGAAACAACAATTACACCCATTACACCTGCAGAAAGTACACGAGCTGCCACTTATAGACTATCGTGACATCAGCATTTTTGTCAGTGGTTACTCCAGCGCCATGATTCTGATCCAATGTTCAGTCGTCGGGTACTGTTTACTGGTGAGGCCCTTTATACTAATAGGGATAAGTCTTATCAAAACGCTTATAACATGCACATGTGGACTTAGACAATACTCACGCAACTACGCTAAGAAGATATCAACATCGATTTGCAGCGAACATTCGGTGTGGTATAGTGGACAATGAATTAATCCGACAATATGTTCTACCACCGCGTCTGATCGGCCAGGTGCAACGACAGTTTTTTTGACACGAGTTGGGTGGTCTGTTTCATGAAGATGTCCCACTCGCTACACGAGCCACCTTATGGTGTATGTATATATATATATATATATATATATATATATATATATATATATATATAATATACACACAGGGTGTTTAAAAATACGGGGCATAATTTCAGGTTTGTATTTCCCACATGTAGAAAATCAAAATAGTTCATTATAACATGTGTCCGAAAATGCTTCATTTCCGAGATATGGCCTTCACAACATTAAAATTCACCGGAACGTTTTTCTTTCCGCAGGTCGTTGTCATTACAGAAGATGTTCAAAATGTCCACCTCCTGCTTGAATACAGACCTCACATCGATGTCTCATTGACCTGCGAACACGATCCCAAACTCCAGGAGTATTGCGTATGTCCTCAGAACATGCCACAATTCGATTCCGAAGGGATTCCAAATCAGGCACCGGAGACGAATAAACCAATGACTTTAAATGGCCCCACAAGTAGAAATCGAGAGGTTTCAGATCAGGTGAGCGTGGAGGCCAAGCAATTGGGCCACCTCTACCTATCCATCGATCAGGAAACCTTCGATCCAAGTACCGGCGAGCCGTACGACTGAAGTGTGCAGGAGCGCCATCATGCAAGAAGTGAATGTGTTGACGATTGATCAGTGGAGTGTCTTCTAAAACTTGAGGTATGGTGTTTTCCAGGAAGTTTGTGTACGCCTGCCCCGTAAGTCTGTTTACAAGTACAAGGGGTCCAACTAATCGATCACCAATGATACCGGCCCACATGTTGAGGGAGAACCGCACCTGGTGATGAGATGGAACAGTTGCACGTGGGTTTTCATACGCCCATATATGCTGATTGTGGAAATTTGTTATGTCATCTCGTGTGAACTGTGCTTCATCTGTAAATAAGGAAAGTTCGGATTTACACCACACTGCTGCAAGAACCACTGACAGAACCTAACTCGTGCAGGGTAATCTGCTGGTGACAGGGCCTGTATACGTTGCAAATGATAAGGATACTATTGATACTCTTTCAACAGTCTCCAGACAGTCGTATGAGGAACATTGACTTCCAATGCTACCCTTCGTGTGCTGATAGAAGGAGTCATGTTCACAGCCTCCAGAATCTCCTCCTGTACTTCTGGAGTTGTAGATCTTGGTCGTCCCCTTCCCAACCAGGAGAGTTAAATTTTCCATACTCGCACAGACCGTAATGGGGACGTACAAATGTCTTCCGATCTGGACATTGTCGCTGTGGGTACCTCTCCTGGTACAAACGACGAGCCAGCGCAGCATTGCCGTCCGCCTTACTGTACATGAAGTTTATCTCTGCAAGCTTTTGATTTGAATACATGTCGCACAGTCTAACGCCAACACAACACTGAATGTAACCTTCGCCTCGGAATGAACTGTCAGAGTGCCCTCTTAATGTCTCCTTTGACAGCAAAGACCTGCGGAAAGAAAAACGTTCCGGTGAATTTCAATGTTGTGAAGGCCATAACTCGGAAATAAAGCATTGCCGGACACATGTAGTAATGAACTATTTTGTTGTCTACATGTGGGAAATACATATCTGGAATTATGCCCCGTACTTTTGAAAGATATGTATATATATATATGGACGATGGTGCCCCTGCGCATTTCAGTCTCGAGGCAAAGGCGATTCTCAATGTTGCATATCTCGATAAGTGGATAGATCGTGCAGGACCAGTTGCTTGGCCAGCCAGATCACCGGATCTTAACTTCCTGCACTTTTACCTTTGGGGCCGTCTCAAGGCGGTCGTTTATGATACTGAAATTCCGAACGTAACAGAACTACAGCAGCGAATTGAAAATGGCTACAAAGGGGAACATTGAAGGAGAAGAATTCGATCCGGTGCTGTGGATTGAATTCGGCGTAGCTCAGTGGTCAGAGCGCTTAGTACGTAGAACCAAGGACCTGGGTTCTATCCCCGGCGCCGGAGCGAATTTTTCTCCTCAAATATTAAGCATGAAAATAAAAACACTTAGGCCTTGAACCTTGCTTCCCATTTTAACTTCACTGTAAACAAGAATTTGCCTAATTTTTTTTACATTGCGTCCACTGACTACACTATTATACTGTTTACTGTATATGTAAATTTTATATATATTAAAGTTCAATATTTTTCTAACGATAAGGAAATAATTTCTATTTCAAAATTACCCTTTAACAATTCCAAATAATAAATATAATTCCATCTTCCAAAATTTAATATCCACGAAATAGCTACTAATAAACAAACATCCCCAATTCGATTAGATAACGCAGTAATTATTCCTGCATTATAAGTTTTAAGTTATAATTTTCTTAGGTTGTCTCTTTCAGGACAAACTAATACCATATTTATTACATCATCTTTCATGTCGCAAAGGTGGTAGGTATTCTTTCTTATGTTACACCTCTCCCAAGGCAAGCCATATCTTCCTTCTCTGTGATCTCAGCTATTCCTCCTGTTCTCATAACGCACTTATATCCCCATTATTAATTAATGATATTTCAAATTCCTTGTTTTCTCCTTGAAACTTACAATTTTTTTGTGTGCTGAACAATCGTACGTATGAGTTTTATTAAAAAAAACAAAAGGGAGCCCAAATTGGCAATTAGCCCAATTTTAACTATTTACAAATTTGATAGGCCTAAAACTAATTTCTTTTTATTTAGGAACTATTTTTACCATTACTTTCACTAGAACATTTACTATAAAATGACTTCATTTGATTCTTAATATGCTTTACAGAAACATTATAACTAATTTGAGAATATCATGGCTTTCAGTTTCGAATATTATTAATTATTATTATAAAGGTCGAATTTATCAGTGATAGGTTATCGTATTTAGTAGTTAAGGTTAGATGCTGCTATATCGTAGTTATCATGCCCCTATAGAAGAGAGAGACGACCATATAAAGGATAGCTTCTATCAGGAATTGGAATACACTTTTGATCAGTAACCTAGACATCCCATGAAAATTTTATTGGGAGATTTCAATGCTAAAGTAGGACGGGAGGATATTTTTCAACCAACTATTGGAAAAGAGAGCCTACACATAACTAGTAATGACAATGGAGTTAGGTTAGTCAACTTTGCCACATCAAAAAATGTACTTGTCAAAAGTAGAACATTCCCCCATAAGGATATAGTACATAAATATAATTGGACTTCTCCAGATGGATTGACACATAACCAGATAGATCACATCTTGATAAATAAAAGAAGACTTACTAGTATAGTAGACATTCGAACCTTCAGGGGGACAGACTGTAATTCTGACCATTATTTGGTAATTGGAGAACTAAGAGAAAGACTATCAGTAGCCAAGCAAGTAGAGCAACAAGTTAATATTAGAAGATTCAATATTCCGAAATTGAAGGTCGAGGAAACAAAGAAAAATTATCAGGTCGAAATTTCAAATAAGTTTGCCGTATTTGCAAGTTACGACGAAGTTGAGGAAGAGTTAGATGTTAACAGCACGTGGGAAAATATCCGAGATAATATCAAAATTGCAGCTGAACAGAGCATAGGTTATTATGAAACTAAGGAAAAACCGTGGTTTGATGAAGATTGTTGCATGGTAGTAGAAAGCAGGAAACAGGCAAAATTGAAATTCTTACAGGATCCAGTTGAGGCGAATAGATATAATTATTTCAATAAAAGACGGGAAGCAAATCGTACGCTTAGGAATCAAAAGAGAGATTACTTGAAGAAAAAACTGAATGAGGTAGAAACAAATAGTAAAAATAAAGACATTAGAGATTGATATAAGGGCATAAAGGAATTCAAGAATGGATATCAGGCAAAGGTTAATGTGATCAAGGATGAGAATGGTGACTTGCTTGCACACGCTCATTCAATCCTGAACATATGGAAAAACTATTTTGGACAGCTACTAAATATACATAGGCCAAGTATAAATGATCGGTACGAAATTGAAATACAAACTGCTGAGCCAATTATACCCGAACCCACACTTTCTGAAGTCGAAATTGCGATAGAAAATCTGAAAAATTATAAGTCTCCAGGTATCGACCAAATTCCAGCAGAATTAATACAAGAGGACAGAAATGCATTATCTAACGAAATTTATAAGCTTGTACTTGCTATTTGGCAAAAGGAAATTGTACCAGAACAATCGAAGGAGTCCATAATCGTACCTATCTTTAAGAAGGGGGGCCAGACTAACTGTAGTAACTTTCGAGGAATATCACTTTTGTTGACGTTGTACAAAATTTTGTCCAATATTCTTTTGAGAAGATTAACTCCATATGTAGATGAAATTATTGGGGACAATCAGTGTGATTTTAGGCGTAACAGATCAACTATTGACCAGATATTTTGTATTCGACAGATAATGGAGAAAAAATGGGAATATAAGGGTAGAGTGCATCAGTTATTCATAGATTTCAAAAAAGCATATGACTCAGTTAATAGAGACGTTTTATATGATATTCTTATTGAATTTGGTATTCCCAAGAAACTAGTTCGATTAATTAAAATGTGTCTCAGTGAAATGTACCGCAGAGTTCGTATAGGTCAGTTTCTGTCAGATGCGTTTCCAATTCACTGTGGGCTAAAGCAAGGAGATGCACTATCACATTTACTTTTTAGCTTTACTCTAGATTATGCCATTAGGAAAGTCGAGGATAACAGAGAGGGTTTGGAATTGAATGGGTTACATCAGCTTCTTGTCTATGCGGATGACGTGAATATGTTAGGAGAAAATCCACAAACGATTAGGGAAAACCCGGGAATGTTACTGGAAGCAAGTAAAGAGGTAGTTTGGAAGTAAATCCCGAAAAGACAAAGTATATGATTATGTATCGTGACGAGAATATTGTACAAAATGGAAATATAAAAATTGGAAATTTATGTTTTGAAGAGGTGGAGAAGTTCAAATATATTGGAGGAACAGTAACAAATATAAATGACACTCGGGAGGAAATTAAACACAGAATAAATATGGGAAATGCCTGTTATTATTCGGTTGACAAGATTTTATCATCCAGTTTGTTGTAAAAAAATCTGAAAGTTAGAATTTATAAAACAGTTATATTACCGATTGTTCTTTATGGTTGTGAAACTTGGACTCTCACTTTGAGAGAGAAACAGAGATTAAGAGTGCTTGAGAATAAGGTGCTTAGGAAAATATTTGGGGCTGAGAGGGACGAAGTTAGAGGAGAATGGAAAAAGTTACACAACACAGAACTGCACGCATTGTATTCTTCATATGACATAATTAGGAACATTAAGTACAGACGTTTGAGATGGGCAGGGCATGTAGCACGTATGGGAGAATCCAGAAATGCATATAGAGTGTTAGTTGTGAGGCCGGAGGGAAAAAGACCTTTAGGGAGGCCGACACGTAGATAGGAAGATAATATTAAAATGGATTTGAGGGAGTTGGGATATGATGATAGAGAATGGATTAATCTTACTCAGGATAGGGACCAATGGCGGGCTTATGTGAGGGCGGCAGTGAACCTCTGGGTTCCTTAAAAGTCAGCAAGTAAGTAAGTATTAATTATTTCCATATTCAATTTGAACATCAAATTTCTATTGAAGTCAAATCTTTTCAAATAGTTTAAGATCTGTACAAAATTTGAGCTTCTCATTATTGGTAGTTTCTTTGTTGTATCAATTTATGTTGAAAACTATGCCCAAAAAAGCAATTACGAAAAAACAGATCTAAAGAGTTGCTTGACATAAACTTACACTTGAAGGGCCAGAGTGTTATTATTGTGGGCTTATATATTTTTTTACATTTTCTGCCTTTTTTTTTAGCAGTTCCTCACAGTTTCATATCACTTACAAGTCTAGTCTTCTATTTGCTAATCCTGCCCATGATGTGTAACTAACAAACTATATTTACAAATGTACTATATAACACAAAACTACACTAACTGCAACCTATATAATACTCAATATTTACATACCATGTGTTTCAAACACTACAATAACTATTTCTGTCATGATATAACAACCATATTTCTATACTTCTGATTAAAAACTATTTTCAATCACAACTGACAAAAACAACTGAAGAAATAATTCCATCTCCAGCTATCTAGTGAATAAAACAAAAAACTAATGCAGATAGGGCATCAACAGTATTGGAGAATGAAATTATATAAAACATACAACGGAAATCAGATTGTAAATGCGGTAAATTTAAATGAGATTGAAAAGGAAGGCGGCGTAGCTTTTTAAACCCTTGCTAACGGAGTTTTAAAAATGGCATAATTAAAAGCTTAATTTTTATTTATGGCATAATCTCTACAGTGATAAGATTATTTTAAGCGAAAATTTTTTTAATGTGAATTTTAGTCAAATTTTAGTATCCGCCTCCCTTAATCTATTTAGGTTTTGTCTTAGCTGTTGTGTCGTTAGTTACTTCATTTTACAATCTTAACATTTGCTTCGAGTTTATTGCCCCGATTTTTTCCCAGAGGCCTAATCATTTAAGACCGAATCTACATATAGTAGGTAAACATTTGTAATTTCGTGGCAGTGGTTATTTCTTGATACCTTGTCTTTCCTCTTTTGTGAACTAACCAATGGTGTTACGAGATCCAAATTTCCGCCAAGGGATTGCATATGTTGTCCAGTTTCCAGAAACATACAGCTAAGCTTTGTATGACTATTGTAGTTGCTTCAGTGAGCTTTTATGTTTGGAGAGAGCAAGTTTGCGTCGAATTCTCAGGCATACAAATTTTGTGAATGTTTGTAATTACATTACAGGCTTATTACTAAAGGTAAGCATATGATATTTCGTACAAAGATTTATTGTATCTTCATGAAATTTTAGGAAATGTTTTTGGAATTTTAGATACATCTGTAGTCGCCATATAGGCTTAGCTTTACTGATAGAAAACTTAGCTGTTTGAGGCGAAATTTTGTTGAGCATTAAGTTTTACAATTTTTAAAATAGTATAAAATGTATTACAATAGGAATTTTAGAAATCTGAAGACAAGATGTGTTAACAAAGAAGAAAAGGTGGATGCAATGGGTTCAGTGTAGCTTCTGTTTGATTTGTTATCATGGTAAGTGTCAACGATAAGTGCTAAATGACTTACTTGCAAGAATTGTGACAGAAGACGGAACATGGATCCACCATTTTGGACCGGAGACAGAGGCAGACAATGGAGTGGCATCATGCAAATTCACCAAAGAAACAGAAATTCAAAAGTGCACCTTCGGCAGGAAACGTTATGGCTACTGTGTTTTTCGATTCAGAAGGACTCTTACTTGTGGACATCATGCCACACGGAACCACCATTAATTCTGACGCGTATGTGGCAACTCTCAAGAAACTACAAGCTCGACTGAGTCGTGTTCGACGACATCGGGAGAAGCAGGATGTTCTGCTATTGTACGACAACGCACAGCCATATGTCAGTAACAAGACCACAGACCATATCAGAAAATTCGGATAGACAACATTGAAACACCGCCTTACAATCCTGAACTGGAACCGTGCGATTACCATCTCTTTGGTAAACTGAAGGATCCCTTCGCGGAACGAGTGCACGCTGCTAAAGAGTGGCTCAGACATGTTGGTCCAGACTTTTACCGTGCTGGTTTACAGACCCTCGTTCCTAGGTTACGTAAGGCAGTTGAAAGGGACGGGGATTATGTGGAAGAGTGACATTTTGTTCCTGAAGGATGTATCTACATTCTTTGAAAATAGCAAAGCTGTAGAATAAAAATATAATTTTTAAACAGATGTTATGCATTACTTTTGGAGTTACCCTAGTAATATAGGCTATAGTAAAGTCCGTAATAAAAGTGTTCGTCCATTCAGGGCAAAGAAGATCCCTTTTCAATTTCTCATTTTACTTTGATTTCATTCTTATTATGTGTTGATATGTATTTCTATGTTTTCTTGCTATGAATATTAGACGGAATTAGTATGTTTGAAGTCTTGTAACAATAAATGAGAATTTCATTTGACTTTAATGAATTTTTCCACAATTCTTCTACCTCTCACGAAATTATCAATGCAATATCACGAAATTACCAAGGTTATCACGAAATAACCAACCTTTCAGCTTAAGTTGTAAAAGTGGTTTCTGGCACATATTCAAGAACGTATCCAATCTTTTATGTCTCCTGATATGTACAGCACGTTATCGTCTTTTAGGTGCAAAAATCGGAATAAGGATATATTTAGACAATTGCATTTTAAATTAATTTTCATGAAATTATCACGAAATTACCCATGTTTACCCTACACTCTAATTATTTTAACTAATTATATTTCAAATTAGTACTCTGTAAGTACTTCAAACATGTTTTCTTAATAATTCTATCATCCTTAGACGTAACATGACAGAAAGATTATATTTCTCTTACTAATATATTACTCATGATGCTATCTGTCCCCATTTCATATCTAGCGGCTAAATTGAAGTACCCATGGGATTACTAGATATTTCCTATAAAATTAAGCTCTAATTATATCAATGAAATCTCTGCGTAAGTCATTACTTACTTACTTATTTATGGCTTTTAAGGAACCCGGAGGTTCATTTCCGCCCTTACATATCTCCGCCATCGATCCCTGTCCTGTGCAAGATTAATACAGTCTCTATTATCGTATCATATTTCACTCAATTCCATTATAATATTATCCTCCCATCTACGACTCGGCCTCCCCAAAGGTCTTTTTCCCTCCGACCTCCCAATTAACACTCTACATGCATTTCTGGATTCGCCCATACGTTCTACATCAGGGCTGGACACATTACGTGATTATGAGAAATGAGCGCTGTGTGCTTTAAAGAGCGGTTCTTCCGAGCGCTGTGACGTATGCATACTGTACCTCATTCAGTGTCGGTGCAGTGGTTGACTCTGCAGTATGATGGCAAACTTCGAAGACGGAGCTTCCGCTTATACACTAAAGCGGCCCGCTGCTCCCAATGCCTTTAATGTATCATGGGAGGAGGAGTTCTTTTTCGTAGACAGCAGTGGATTAGCAAAGTGTTAACTTTGTCATAAAACATTCCAACTGATTAAGAAGTTCATATCCAACGGCATTATTCTTTACAACATGTTACTAAATATGACATATATGTTGGTAATGAACGCCATAAATTAATACAACAACTTAAAGAAAATGTTTTTCGGGTACATTACATTAGAGTATCTGTTTGATATTTATATTGCATTATAATTTCTGCAATAACCGAAAGAAGGTGGTACGACAAATAATGAACATTGAAAAACAACGGTTTTGTTCCCTTTCTAAAGATATAGTTGAAAATCATTTTGCTGACATATTTGGCCATTCCAATAATATGACTTCGATTAACCTTCTCCCTTCTTGTGATACATCCGAATTTTCTGATTCTATAATGATTACTGAAAAAGAAATGAATATAGCACTCACCAAAATGAAGATTGACACAGCTCCAGGACCTGATCGAATTACTATCCGAGTTCTTAAACATCTCAAGTCAGCGAAATTTCTGTCACTGCTAGGATCAGCCATGCTTCACTTCGGAGTTGTACCTGCTCCCCTTCGGAAGGCAAGAACTATCCTGATCTACAAAGGAGGTGACCATAGTGATTTGAAAAACTGGCGGCCTATTACGATCTTCTCGGTAGTGCGACGCCTTATTGAGAAAGTGTTAGATTTTAAGTTAAAACATTATATTTCCACTTCCATTCACCAAAGGGTTTTCGTTTCTACACCAGGGAGCCATGTTAACACCTCATTAATTAATGGTTGTCTAAAGCACGCGAAAAATAATAAGTCTGATTGTTTTGTTGCTTTTCTTGATGTAAGCAAAGCGTTCGATTGCATAGGACATGAGCATGTTAAAAGATCACTAGCTATGAATTCTATGCCCTGTAACTTACGTAATTTAATAATTGAATTATTAATAAGGAACCAGATTCAAATTGAAATTGCTAACGGGAAAACTAAGCCCATTGAGGTAAAAAAAGGTGTTCCTCAGGGCAGTCCACTTTCTCCTACTCTATTCAACTTAGCAATCGACGGTATCATTAAGGACCTTACTGATAATGAAGTATCGCACGCCCATGGTTTTTCATTAGATCCTACTCTAGACAATCTCTCTGCCGTTGCTTTTGCTGATGACATTGCTTTGATTTCAAGTAGTGAAAATGGAATTACATCTCTGATTAGTCTAGCAGAAAGTAACCTTTCTACCCTTGGTTCGGCTATTAACCCTAGCAAGTGCAATTTAATAGCGATTAAAATTGGTGTCCTATCCCAGTTTAATGTCATGTCCGCTAATGGTTCGCTCATTCAATCCATTTCTAATCCTAATGACCGCATTAAATACCTTGGTATTAATTTTAATGATTAAATCGTTTTTGATAAATGTGCAGTTTTTACCACATTCAGTAAAAATATCTCTAAACTCTGTCTCTCCCCTTTATTAAAACCTGATCAGGTCACGATTATGAATCAATATCTCTAGCCCACTCTTGCTTATCCCTTACAGTGTGCTCCACTCTACCAAATCAAAACCAAATTTCTTAATGATTTAGATAAAGTTACCAGAGGAGCATGCAAAGAGCTTATTGGTCTTCCTCATGACTGCCCAGACGGAATGCTTTACTCCCCTAAAAAATATCGTGGTCTTTCGTTAATGAAAGCATCTTGGGAAGCTTATGTGCAACACATAAATATCTGTAATACTCTTCTTCGTGTTGATGACTCCCATCTCCACAATGTTAGGGACCTTGTAAGTGAAAAAGTTTCTGCTCTGTCAAAATTGAATATCACAGCTATTGATGCTATCAACTGGTCAGGTCGTAAAATTCGTAAACACTTAAGAAATGAAGCATTCCAAACTTGGACAAACCATACCTTGCGTGGTAAAGGGGTTATTGTTTATAGTGATCTCCCCAAGGCTAACTCATGAGTAAGCAATCGAAAGGGCCTATCTTCCTCAGAATGGACCAATGCTTTAAAAATGTCAAGCAATATTTCGGCGGTTCGCGCAATACCGGGCAGAACTCTAAGCACAACCCACTGCCGTCATCCAGACTGTAGCGAGCTTGAAACACTTGGACACGTGCTTGGACAATGCCCCAAAGGCGAGCTGCTGATCAATGCTAGACATCATCGTGTACGACATGCTTTGGCGACATCGTTAAAAACTTTAAATTGGGAGATTCATGAGGAAGTACATTGTGTATCATCAGATGGTTCTTTTAGACGGGCAGACATTATTGTTATCAACGGACGCTTAAAACGGGCTCTTGTTCTTGACCCTACTATCCGTTTCGAAAGAAACCTAAATCAGGCCACCGAGGTTGATATTGAGAAGAAGTCCATATATGAATCTTGTCTGCCGTATCTTTCTCAAAAGTACAACGTCCCTCTTAAACAATGGTCCGTCATTGGTTTGCTGTTTGGCAGTAGAGGTTCAATCACAAAATTCACGTGGAATTATCTTAAGGAACTTCACATTCCTTATGATTATGTAATGTCTATTCTTATAAATATTATCAAGGATTCTCTTCAAATATTACATCATCATCTCTATTTCAATTAATCAACTTATATTTGCCTTCAACAATTAACTTTATTTTTTCTTTAATGTATCACATCACATTATTGTACATGTTTATTGTATTCAGGACCCTTGTGGTCACTCAAAATTCTTTGAGCTGATGTCTATAATTTAGAAATTTATTATTTTTACATTTAGTAATATATAATTTTAAATTGTACAAGTATTATGTTATATCATAGTATAGTATACTACAGTTCATGATATATACCATATAATATATTATATTATATTACTAGCTGTACCCGTGCGCTCCGCTGCACTTGTTACAAATAAATATAAAGTAATTACATAATTAAAGTAGGACATCTGGTCCAGGAAACATTCTTGTTTGATAGAAGGATAAATCGTTTAATATGTCACTAATTTAAATTGTATTTAAATAATTAAAATGCGATCATTTTGGTCCAGAGACCACTAATTTAGTGCAATTCATTCATTCATTCATTCATTCATTCATTCATTTTATTCCATAGATCTTACATGAGCAATGAAGCTTTAAGATGTGGAACATGTCAACATTTTACAATATTACAATTACAATTTTTACAAATTTTTATAGTTTTACAATTTAGTAATTTTCTACAATATTTACAATTTTGTACAATTTTGTTACATTTTTTTTTACATTTTGGCGAGATGTAGTGAGATGAGATGAGGTCCGAGGATTCGCCAAAATATTACCCGGCATTTGCCTTTTCGGTGGGGGAAACCTCGGAAAAACCCAACCAGGTAATCAAATCAAAGGGGGTAATCAAATCAAAGGGGTTGATGCCAAGGCCTCGCCATAGACCATCCGGCTTCAGTCCCACGGCTGGGGAAAACCTCCGAAGAAACCAAAGTCCAAAGGGGGATCCAACCCAAGCCCGAACGCAGCTCCGGATCAGCAGCCCAGCGAGTCTGCCGACTGAGCTACATCGATGGCTCTACTAAAAGTATACAATACATAGCCAATCAGATTATTAAATTTACAAACGCAAACGATCATTCATAAGTTGAGCTATATTATAATACAAAACAATTTAATTAAATTTAAGGCATAAACAATTCAACCAGTTGTGATATACAGAAATTGATAATACATATCATGCAAACTACTTCAAATTACAAACACAAACAATTTATCAGTAGAGCTGTATAGATTACTATTCAATTTAAAGCATATACAATTCATCGGCCAAAACTATACAAATATATACAATACAAAGCAGCATACTTCCATTAAGCTATACAAATTTGTGCAATTAATATCAAGTAGATTAATTCAATTTATAATCATAAACAATTCATCAGTTGAGCTATACATATTACCATTCAATTTACAGTAGGTCTATATACAATTCATCAGTAGAGCTACACAGACTAGTAATCATTTTAAGAACATACACAATTCATCAGCCAAACTATACAAGCATATACAATCAAATTAGTTCAATTTACAAACTTATTTTCGTTAAGCTATACAATTCATATGAAGTAGATTAATTCAATTTATAAGCTTAAACAATTCATCAGTTGACCTATACAGTATACTATTCAATTTACAGTACATACAATTCATCAGTTATGCTAAACAAAAAATACAATGCATAGTAAACAGATTAAGTCAATATAAAAACATATTTTAGTTGAGCTATATAAAATTGTACATGTCATTTAAGTAGAATAATTCAATTCACAAGCATAAACAATTCATCAATTGTGTAGAAGGTATGAGTATGTAGAAATTTGGTTAATTCTTTTCTGGACCTTTTCTCGTTGTTCTTCAAATCTTTAAGATAATCAGGCAGTGCATTGAAGACTGTTATACATGAATAGCGAACTCCTTTATTAAAACAGCTTAGACTAACAGAGGGTAGATGAAGATCTGATTTATGTCTTGTATTAAAATGATGAATGTCTTGATTAGTACTGAATTTATCTTGGTTCTTAATATACAGCATCATTAGGGAAAGAATGTATTCACAAGGTAAAGTCAAGATTTCTAAGTTTCGGAAAATATTTTTACATGAGGTCCTTTTATGCACACCGGCCATTATTCTTATAGCTTTCTTTTGTAAAACAAAAACGTGTTTAGCTTCAGACGAGTTACCCCAGAATATTAATCCATATTTCATTACAGAGTGAAAATATGCAAAGTATGACATTTTAAGTACGTTTATATCACCAATAGTAGATAAGGATCTTAATGCATAACAGGCAGAGCTCAATTTACGAGTAATACATTCTATATGCGTTTTCCAGTTCAAGTGATTATCCAATTCTAAACCAAGAAACTTTGTGCTTATAGATTCTTTGAGATGAGTTCCATTTAATCGAATACTGTAGGAAACCTGAGCACTATTGTGTGTACTAAATTTGACTGCACTGGTTTTATCAATATTAAGTGCTAGTTTATTTGCATGGAACCATTCATTCATTAGATTCAGCATTGTATTAGAAGTGTTTATAAAATGATCGTATTGTTTGCTTGAAATAATTACACTTGTATCATCTGCAAATAAAATGACATGGGATGAATTGTTTATGGTCAAGGCTAAATCATTAATATAAACTAGAAACAACAATGGATCTAAAATTGACCCCTGCGGAACACCATGTTTAATATTTCTAAATTCTGAATAAGTAACTTTATGACTATTTGGTACATTTATTTCTACTTTTTGTTTTCTATTTGATAAGTACGATGTAAACCAACCCAACATCTCATCTTTAATACCATAAAACTTCAATTTTTTTACTAATATACTATGGTCTACACAATCAAATGCTTTAGCCAAGTCACAAAAAATCCCACCTGCATGTAGTTTCGAATTTAATGAATTTAGTATTTCATCCACCAAACTAAAAGCAGCATTCTCTGTCGATTTTTGTTTTCTAAATCCAAACTGTTCTAAAACTAATATATTGTTGGACTCCAGGTAATGATATAATCTATTATACATAACTTTCTCAAACACTTTTGAAAATGTTGTTAATAATGATATGGGTCTGTAATTAGCAATAGTACATTTATCTCCCTTTTTGTATATTGGTTTTACTATTGAATATTTGAGTCTTTCTGGAAAAATACCACATAGCATTGACAAATTGCATAGATAGCTTAACGGAGGGGATAATATTTCAGAACAAGCTTTCAGAACTTTACTTGGAATTTCATCATATCCAGAGGAATATTTTGTTTTTAGTTGTTTTATCACATGCATGATTTCTGCTGCGGTAGTGGGAATAAATTTGAGACCTAAAAACTCAGTGTTAAATGCATCAGTTAGGTAACCAAGTGCAGCATCTTCTGCACAATCTTGAATGTTTAAGTTCTGAATAATATTTATATAGAAGTCGTTAAAATGATTTGCAATTGATTTTGGGTTATCTATTTTACTATCATTGATTTTAATGCAAGTAATATTTTCACTCTTTGAATATCGATTAGTTTCATTTTTAATAATATCCCAAATAGTTTTAATCTTATTATCTGAATTTTGTATTTTTTCATTCAGATACATTTTCTTTGCATCTTTTATAACTTTTGTCAAAGTTTTACAGTAATTCTTGTAGTAATTAAGAACATGGGGATCATCACTATTCCTACTCATTAAATATAGATTCCTTTTTCTAGCACATGATATTTTAATTCCCTGAGTTATCCACATGTTTTTACTTTTACATTTTTTCACCACCTTGACTGGAAAACATTCATTGAAATAATTCGTAAATGTAGTGAAAAATGCATTAAATTTAGTATTAATATCTATGGTAACGGTACTATATACATTTTCCCAAGATTCATTTTGTAGACATGTATTTAAATGATGAAGAGATTCAGCATTTATAATCCTTTTTTTTATTTTTAGATTAACACTTTGGAATTTTTCACTCATATTGAAAACACTTAGAATTTGTGCATCGTGATCAGACAGGCCATTGACTAATGGTACTGTTGAATAGGAATTCAATCTACTTTTATCTATAAATATATTATCAATGGCAGTACTACTTCCACCTTGTGTTCTGGTTGGAAAACTTACTGTGTGACTAAGATTATAAGTTTCAAGAAGTGAGTTTAATTTTCTTTTACGTGAGCTTTCTGATAGATAATCTATGTTTATGTCACCACAGATTACAAATTCGGTATGTGGTTTATAAAGTCTTTTCAATAATGAATCTAAGTTAGTTGTAAATTTCTTATAATCCCCCATTGGCGCCCTATAAACACATAAGATAATTAAATTTGATATCTCATAACCAATTTGTATTCCACAGATTTCAATATCTTGTTCAAGGCAAAAATCAGATATATCAATTTTACTAAATAATAGATCCTCTCTGATAAAAATACAGGCACCCCCTTTTTGGAAGACATGTCTACAGAAATGAGAACCTAATATATATCCATGTAAAGACAGTTGTAGTATTTCCTGTTGCTTCATATGATGTTCAGTTATGCATAATATCTGAGGTTTATGCTTTTGAGTTGCTAAAGAAGTGATCAATTCATCAGTTTTTTGTTTTAATCCCCTAATATTTTGATGAAAAATAGTGAAGTTACTGTGTTCATTACTAGAAACATCAGAGCATTTACAATTTAGTTGAACTTGTTTCAAACACCTTACTGGTGGGAGGTTTAACCTAAAAAAGGAGAAGCCCTAGCATTAACTAACACAGGAATATTACAACTCTGCTTTTTAACATGGCTGCCTCTGATGCTATTAGCAATTAGAACCGAAAGGTGCTCCTTGCCTCTACCATTCAGATGCAGGCCATGTGACGTATATTCATACCTTCTTATAGGGCTTACATCTATCAAACCAATGTGTGATGCCCCAGGTCTCATCAGAGCCCGCTCAAGCCGCATATTCACGCTCCGCACCTTCCTGTGAAGATACGGCTTGTCGTACCTGCTGAAAAGACTGAGAAATCCCACATTGGTATGGCTGCTCATCTCAATTATGTTGTTGACATCTTTCTCAATAGAATAGTTACAATCGTTATCAATACTATTACCTGGCCCACCCACTATAACTACATGATCCCTCTTAGAAAAATCTGAACTCAATTTCATCATATCCTCAACAACATTCTTGAGAGGAGCATTAGGCTTACATACACTAGATACTTCAAACTCATCGCCCAGTTTCGACTTCAAGAGTGAGGAAATACCTCTTGCATGGCTGCTTCCTAAAATCAATACTTTACTCCTACAATCATTAACCTTATCTGTTTTCTGACTTACCTTTACTAGTGTCGATACTGGGTCTGAGTTCTCCTGATCAACATTCATTGCTTGAAGACCACTGAATTTGTTGGTCAGTTTGATTGATGCAGCATCATCTGCAGAGAAACGTCTACTCCTAGATTTGGAATTCTTCGGTTTCATCCAAGTGTGAGATCTCCCTTTATTCGAAACACTAATGCTATCCTTCAAAGCTCTCAATTTATTAATTTCACACTTTGCCTCATCTAATTCCAATTCTAGGGCTCTGATTCTCTCCAGTTGATCGCGCATCTTTCTATCATATATACAATCACTACATTCCCAACTATCTTTGTCAACAAAATTATCAGGATCTATATCTATACATTTCCAATGAAAACAGAAATTACAATTATTACATACCAATCCTTTCACTACAATCCTTCTACAACTACGACAGTTTCTAGACAGAGCAGCCATAGCACACATTATGTATATACTGTACCTTATTTACAAATTCAATTTCACTCACTTTTCAATTTAATGTACTTACGTATATTAGTTTTAGGTTATTTCTACCCTTTAGTATCACCACACTATAATATTTCAATAGGCCAACACTACACTTTATCACTTCACTATACCACACTTTTCGATGTTGAAACTACACGACACGTCACTGCTCTTATATTTCGGTCTAGATGAAACTTCACTATTTATGTTTTAAATTATTTCTACTTTGAAGTATCACCACACTACAATATTTCAATGGACCAACACTACACTTTATCACTTCACTATCCGGTACAACACTTGTCGACGTTAATCTACACGATAATATTTCAGTCTTGATGCAACTTCACTATTTATGTTATTTAACACACGCAATTTCTTAACCAACAATAGTATTTATATTGAAATGTGCTATTAATAATTTAGCCTAATCCTTGTTAAAATATGTAAACACGTTCTATATTAGGTGTTACAATTAAGCCTACTTATATATCAATTAAATATTTCAACTTTACAAATAACAAAGAGCCTTAAAATTAGTCAACTTATGAGTTAAGAATTACTCAAGTTAAAAGAAGAAAAGGTCGGGAATAGTGACCAAAGTGTTGATTTGAGGTTAACTGTTTACAATATGGCGATTTATGTTCTGTATGAAATGCGAAGTATATTATTACAAAATTGCGTGGAAAATGGATGTTATGAATTTATGGTTTATATATCAAATGATTAGTGAGTATTTTAAGTATCTTTAAATATGATGCTTTGAATATATATATGAGAACTGTGTTAAATATGAGTATGAAAACACAGAGCTGCTTTATGGCAATCTTATCTCCTCAGTCACTACTACCAACCCTTCCTTTAACATGTTTCTTATTTTTTATTACATCCAAATAATTAACATATGATCATTTGGTTCAGAGAAGATCCGTTTTTGGTGCAATTTGGTCCCATCAAAATTTTGCTTGGAATGAAACGTATCGGAAATCATTTTTAAAGAAACTTTTGTTATGTAATATTTTTCACAAAAATCAGTAATAAGCGAGATATTTCGGTTTATTTAATTCAGGCCCTCTTATAGTCCCTCTTTTAAACAAAATATTTTGAATGCCATATAGCCTAAAATCTAACTTACAACGAACTTAATTTATTCCAATTTTCATCGAAATCCGTTCAGGCATTATCGCATGAAAAGGTAACAAACATCCAGAGAGACAGACATACAAACAAAAATTAAAAAAAAGCGATTTTCGGTCTCAGGATAAGTAATTACATGTTAACACCAATTATTTTTGGAAAAGCGAAAATTACCAGAAAAATTTCGGTTGCAGATTTATTATTATATTATATTGTATTGTATTGTATTGTATTGCATTGCATTGCATTGTATTGTATTGTATTGTATTGTATTGTATTGTATTGTATTATATTATATTATATTATATTATATTATATTATATTATATTATATTATATTATATTATATTAGGCCTATATTATATTATTTGTATGAATTCTATACGAATATTCCCCAGAAGAAGTTTCCAAGGCTTCACAAGCATGCAGCTAGAATTCTAAGCATGTTTGGATCCACTTACACATGCGAGCATTTTTTTTCTGTCTTGAAAATGTGTAAAACCAGCCTGAGAAGCTGTACCTATGTCAGACGGGAACCTTAATTATATTTTGAGATTAGACATGGCTCATTCATTTGTTTCGAACATTGAACGGCTTGTGCAAATGAAATGACCGTATAAGTCTCGGAAAACAACCATGTAGTTATTTTGGTTATTGAGCTTCAAATGGTTTTGTTCAATAGAATTTATTTATTTGTTTAAGATTGACAGAAGTACGATTTTGTTACAATAGTTTATTCATTTAAAAGAAAAGTGTAAAAGAGTGTTTATTATTAAATTCCTTCTTTTGTTTCTGATTCAATCCTTTGTTACATATGTTTATATTATTAATATACTACCAGTATATCTGATTGTAATCCTTTATTACATAATTATGTTTATATTATTGATACCCTACAATTATGCCTGATTGTAATCCTTTATGATTATATTATTAATAGCCTACCATTATGTAATTGTTAAAGCACTGTGCGTATGTGTTATGTACATAAGTCTAATGATTTGTTTCTGTGCATAGAGCGAAGTTTATTTCATTAAATTAATAAGAGTGTTATAACGTCTGTAGTTTACAATGGATTGGTATAATATTCTTATAAACTATTATGTACTGACAGACTGAATGACTAGAACAATCGTGGCTCTTGTTATATTAATGAAGGGAAGATAGCTGTAATGCGAGTCCGCCACTGCGTGTGCGTTCTGCTCTGCTTGGAATTGAAGTGCCTTGCGGAGCGACAGCAGCTTTGGCCGGCAACACGGAGCACCTCTCATGCCCGGCCCTGGCTTAGACCTTATTATACTATAAATTACAACAATATCTATTTTATTACAAAATAATTACAGTACAGATTTAGGTTTATGGCATCTCTCATGCCCGGCCCTGGCTTAGACCTTATTATACTATAAATTACATCAATATCTATTTTATTACAAAATAATTACAGTACAGATTTAGGTTTATGTCATAGGTACTTAAAAGTATGTTAATATTACAAAATAATTATGATAAAACTTAATAATAATGATTTTACAGGTGATTTTACATATGAAAGTCAAGGGAAGTATAATTATTATTAAAGAGGACAGAAAATACCTATTTAGATTTAGGCTTAGGTCTATATTATACTTAAAATTATGTCAATATCGATTTTATTACAGCATTACATATGATAAAAGTCAATAATATAAAATGATTTTACAGTTAACTACACATGAGCCGTTCAGAGCGAAAGTGGTGTAAGTCAAAATTGGGTAATGAGGTTTAAAGTAAAAATTCTGTAAAATACAGCGCAAAGTAGCAATTAATATGGCCTCCTTCTTGCTATCCACTGACTACTAATAGTTTAAGGGAATTGAATATTAATTGCTACTTTGCGCTGTATTTTACAGAATGTTTGCTTTAACCCTCATTACCCATTTTTGACTTACACCACTCCTGCTCTGAACGGCTCATATTAAAGCCAAGGGAACTATAATTATTATTAAAATAGATAAAAAGGGCGAACAAAATGTGAATTTAATATTACTTTGTAAGCAAAGAGATTTATGATAGTTGGCAAAGAGTATATTTCGTCGATGCTGCTGCAACCTACAGGCATTTACTTGAAAAAGCCGTCAAATCAGATAATTTCAAAATATCAGGCATACAAGTTACGAAAAGGAGGACATTTCTTGATTTTTTTTAAATCCGCCCGGACTCCTGACAAAAAACCAAAAAGAAGGAATGTCCGGACAAAAGAGGACGTCTGGTCACCCTACACCCATCCATCCACCCATCCACTCACCCATCCATCCATTTATTCATACACTAGCTGTACCCATGCGCTCCGCTGCACTTATTAGAAATAAATATAAAGTAACTACATAATTAAAATAGATCATTGAATACAGGGAACATTCGTGTTTGATAGAAGAATAAACCGTTTAATATGCTATTTAATTTAAATTATATTTAAATAATTAAAATGCTATCATTTTGGTCCAGAGACCACTCATTTGGAGCAAAAATAATTCGTTTAACATTTTTCTAAATTAGTCTTGAATGCACCCTATAATAATAAATCACTCCAAATTAACAGAGTTGATTGTGTACGAAGATCATTTTTATGTTAACCTTACTGTACATCTTTTTTTTTTTTTGTTAAGTTTATTTTCTTCACGCCTTAACATCTGTGGTCATGTCGCGTGTTTAGAATCTGTGGGTATATCAGCAGGCCGTTTTTACTCTTGTTGAGTTCCTGTTTCTATTGTATGCTGTAGATGGCTTGTGCTCATGTAACTGATTATAGACTTTGATTAATGTTTTTGGATTGGTAATTGAGGCGGTGATGAATAATGAAATCTATCTTTCCAATCCGGCATTTGCCTTTATGACTAAGGGAAATCATGAAAAACCCCAGTCAGATTGGTCGGCCACGGGGTTTGAACCCGGAACCCCCGAATACGTGTCTCAAATGCTACCGCCTGAGCCAACTCGCTCGGTTGTATGTCATTGTTTATGTAAATAAAAAAATAAGGTATTCTACATAAATATTATTTTAAGAAACACAGGAAATTAATATGGATAAATTATGAGCGCAGGAACGCCATTTCATGACACCATTTAAAATAACTCAGCTCCAGTGATCTCTATGGTAAAATGAATGTATAAAATTAGAGTATTTTATGTGGACCAAATAAAGTTGCAATAATCAAGTTATACAATATTTCGACAGAATATCAAGTTTTCTGTGCATATAGATTTCTTTTCATCTTACCTCAGTACTCATTTGTAGCATTACATCCATCTAAAGAAACTACAAATTTCAAATAGTGAAGGTTAATTAGCTTCTGAGATTACTTCATACAAACACAAAATATTCTCTGTATATTAATATTGATAAACGTCAAGGCCGTCTCAAATAGACGGAGTCATTTGTTTTGATTTCATTGTAGCCATCGTCGTCGTTCCTGCAGTAACTCCTATGTCACATATCGATTTTCAAATTTTTGCTCTATTAAATAACTTAAATACTGATGCAGCAAATAATAAAATCTACTATATATATGACATAATTATATTTCTTTCTTTCGAAAATTTAAGAATTCACGATCTCCTATGCACTACTGCCATAGAATGAATAAATTTATTTTTCTTCCTACTAAAAAATTTCATATTTTGCACATAGAAGTTACGGAACAACGACAGTATAATCTGAGGCGGCGGTGGAAATGTATTGTATTGTTATTTTAAAACTTTAGTATATTCTTAAATATCAGTCCTCTAAAAAATTTTTTCCCCGGATAAAACGTATCGGAAATCATTTTTAAAGATACTTCTGTTATGTAATATTTTTCACAAAAATCAATAATAAGCTAGGTATTTCGGTTTATTTAATTCAGGCCCCCTTATAACCCCCCTTTTGGATAAAGTATTTTGAATGCCATATATCCTAAAATCTAAGTTACAACGAACTTAATTTATATTCCAATTTTCATTGAAATCCGGTCAGCCATTATCGCGTGAAAAGGTAACAAACATCCAGACAGACAGACAGACTTAAATATCAGTGCTATAAAAATTTTACCTTTAATAAAACGTATCGGAAATCATTTTTAAAGTAACTTTTGTTATGTAATATTTTTCAAAGAAATCAATAATAAGCTAGATATTTCGGTTTATTTAATTCAGGCCCCCTTATAACCCGCCTTTTAGATAAAGTATTTTGAAATCCATATAGCCTAAAATCTAAGTTACAACGAACTTAATTTATATTCCAATTTTCATCGAAATCCGGTCAGCCATTATGGCGTGAAAAGGTAACAAACATCCAGAGAGACAGACAGACAGACAGACAGACTTAAATGTCACTCCTATCAAAATTTTGCTTGAAATAAAACTTATCGGAAATCATTTTTAAAGAAACTTTTGTTATGTAACATTTTTCACAAAAATCAATAATAAGCGAGATATTTCGGTTTATTTAATTCAGACCCCCTTATAACCCCCCTTTTAAATAAAGTATTTTGAATGCCATATAACCTAAAATCTAAGTTACAACGAACTTAATTTATGTTCCAATTTTCATCGAAATCCGTTCACCCATTATCGCGTGAAAAGGTAACAAACATCCAGACAGACAGACAGACAGACATACAAATAAAAATTTCGCTTACAGATTTATTATTAGTATAGATAGGTCTCAATAAATCCTTGTATTCTATTCCATGAATCAAACATAGTCTTTTGGTTCTGGGAAATAGTACACACAAGATGCAGATTAAGTGTTTACACAGCTTTATATCTAATTTAAATACTTATAACAGGAGAAAAAACTTAGGAACACGAGTATGTGCGAAGCGATTAAAAAATGTATTCTAATTAGTGTTGCTTCGAATAATTACAGTACTTACTGGAAAAAAGAGAAAAGGAGCAAGGACAACATTATTTATCTTCACTAAGAATTTCAGTAAGGGCTTCGTAGTAGCTACGCAACTTGTCGCAGAAACTCTATGAACCCATTTCAAAGAAACAAAAATAAATTTGACGTTAGCATTCATTACGACGGCTTGTAAGATTGTCTTCGAGTTCACATCTCGAGACAAAGAGAGACAATGAATAATGTAGTATTAAATTACATAGCCCAAATCTTAATTCAAGATTCTCTCATTTATCATCTCTTACTAGTACAGAAACGGCATCACATTGTAAACATTGTTTCTTCTGGGATTATGAAACAGTGTATCAAAAGCACATCCGCTGCGGCAAAGCAGCAAGTCTAGACGAGGATATTCGTGGAAATGAACGCATCACTCATAAATCGGGTAGAATATTTCAAGAAGACGCAGCTCTGACTTAATCGGACAACAGCTGTAAAAACTCCCTTCCATGGTAGGTCGCTTGCGTTCTTTGCCATAACAATAATAAGTCTTTCATTGCAAGCTATTTTTCATCGGATTTCTTCATTATAGTTTTTTCCAATCCACTTTTTTTCCTTTTCCTGTGTTTTTTCTTGAATTCTTCTTTCTTTCGTCCCATGGTCCTTTACTTTTCTTCTCTCTCTCTCTCTCTCTCTCTCTCTCTCTCTCTCTCTCTCCGCGTTTATATCTAACTATTCTTATTCCATCTACTTATCTATTCTTCTTATTCCATATATCCACATATCCACATATCTCTATCGTATTCTACCTACCTACTTGCCTATCTCTTATCACGTCTATCTATTCGTATCCTACCTACATATCTCTTCTTATCCTATCAAACTATCTATTCCTATTCTGTTTCTTATATTGTCTACGTATTTATTTTTATCCTATCCATATACCTGGCTATTCGTATTCTATCTGTCTGTCTGTTTACCTATCTGTCTCATTTCCGATAAATTTATTACCGCAAAAGCGTGTATATTTACCGCAAAACCACCTATTGTCATTATCGCAAATAAAATAAAATTCGATAGTTGAAGGAAAATAAATGTACCTCTAAAGCTGCCAACGTTGCATAAAATATATTCCTCTGATGTCGACTTAAGAATTGGGTAGGTTGAGAGCGGTAAACTATTTTTTAAATAGTCAAGTAAGGAATATACCGCACTGAAATTTTCCCATAGTTCATGGGCTATCCAATTATTGTTTGTCTCAGTTATTGTAATTTATGTCACTATATTTTCTTCTTCATCATCACGGTTTAGGCTTCAACACGTTCCGGCTCCAAAATGTGGACTATTTCTTAGGTTTACCTGAATTCTATTTCCCTTGAGGATTGCAGGAACATGCTGTTTTGGGTATCTTACTATTTGCTGTTCTGTTTAGGTGTTCTTTCCAGTTTTCTCTACATTTCATAATTGTCTTATTTAACTCTTCTACATGGGTCTTTCAATAATTACTGGCAACAATGTTTGTATGTGGTGCTATTAGCGGTAAATGATGCAAGTTGATAACAATGAGAAAGAAGAGCATCTGATGTGTGTTATCTGTGAGTTTGAAGACAATAATCTCATTTACAAGATATTGGTAGTGAGTTTAATTTGTAGACCGTTATCTATAGTGCTCTAAAATGTTTAGCAAATACGAACAAATATGCTTAATTAAAATTCAGATTGCAAGAGAAAAGAATGCTCGACAATGCCATACAGCATTACTGGAAGCTTGCGGTAGAGAGAATTCACCGTATAGTACCGTGGCTAGGTGGACACGTGAATTTCGCAACGGGAGGGAAGATGTTGGTCAAAAACGTGGAGCTGGCAACCGCAATCTGCAAGTGGTAATGTGCATGTGAACGCCGTAAGAGCACTGTTGGAAGAACACCGTTGTTGGACTTGTACTGAACTAGCAAGGGAAGTTGGAATTCAATTCTTCACATACTTAAGAAGAAGTTAAAGATGAGGAAAATCTGCGCTCTATGGGTTCCACACAATCTTAAAGAGAAAAACATGTGGCAGAGATGGAAATAGCGAGAATGCACTTAGAACGCTATGGACGTGAAGGCAAGAGTTTCCTTCGATGTATCATAACGTTGGATGAAACCTGGGTTCGATGCTACTAACCAAAATTGAAGATACAATCAAATGAGTGGCGGCACAATGATTCCTCATAGCCAAAAACGTATCGGCAAGAACAGGATCCACATAAAGACATGTTCGTTATTGCTTATGATTTTGACGGTGTCCTTGTCACTCATTCAGTTCCTGAGGGAAATCATGTGAATGGTGCATATTACATTTACTTTCTGGAACATCATTTACAACCAGCTGTGCGCCGCAAACGTCCAAATCTCCTTTAATTCTCATCCTATTGTGGTACATGATGGTGCTCAATTATTTACTTCGCAGATAGAACTGGGAAATTCTGTAGCATTCTCCATACTCCTCATACTCTCTGAGATATATATGCATTTTTAAGGACCTAGTTTGGAATTTTCAAATAACTTATATTTGTCTGTTTTCACCCATATCTAATTTGAGTGGTATTTGCTACCTCGGGTCATCACGTGCACCATACAATTTGTCATTTGTTGAAAATTACAAAATAATGATGCAACGTCTGGGCTATACACACAAAGAAAATAATAACATGTCAAAAATTACATTTGTGCCAAGAACTTCACATGATAATCACAGTAAATATTTCACTATAACCAGCCGCTTCAGCATCCATAGCGGTGGACATATATCTTAATGTTATTTATCGTCTTCTACAGCAAACTTTTCTCCTGTTCACCATTCTCTTCAGTGCACCTTAACAGTAGGCAGTTTTTTCTTAACCTGTGACCCAGCTAATTTGTTTTCTCTTCCTGATCAGTTTTAGCATTATTTTTTTTTCACACGCTCTTTCTAGCACAGCTTCATTTCTTATTCTGACTTTCCATTTCATCTCTAAATCCACATTTCAAATACATCTAGTAATATTTTTCACTTCGTTGTTATATCCATGTTTCTGACCCATACAATTCGACACTCCAAACAAAGCACTGCACAAGTCTCTTGGTTCTTTTCCCAGAGGTCCGCAGAAAATGAACCGTTTTCTATTAAAAGCTTCCTTTGTCATTACTATACTCTTTTTGATTTTCTCACAGCAATTTACAGTACACCTCAATTATTTGAAACTGTCCACTTCTTCCACTGCCTCATTTCGAATTTGTACATTTACCTTATTTATTTTTCTTCCGATATCCATGGTCTTTGTCTTCTTTTCATTAATTTCATCCCATAGGCCTACTGCCTGTTAAAAGCTGTCATTTAGCTCTAGTGGCATTTTCCTTAGTATCATCTTTTCTGTTAACGACATCATATCATCAGTAAATCTGGTGATCTTTATCCTTCATCCTCCTTCTATCACTCCTCCCAAGTTCTGAAAACAGTTCTTCACCGAATCTTCCAAGTAGATGTTGAACAGGGTAGGTGAAAAAGCTCATCTCCTTATTCGACTTCCTTGTGACATTTCTTCTCCTGTTCTGGCTTTGACTCGTTATTTCATATAATGATTACTGAATAGCCTACTCCTTTTTCAATGCACACCAATATTCTTCAGGATCCCTATAAGTTTATTCTAATCAAATCTGTCAAAAACCCTTTCTATTCTTATTGAAATACATGGTCAAAAATACCCTATCAATCGATCGTAATAATAATAGTTTTATTTCCCTGGAAAAGTTAAGGCTATCAGGCCTTCTCTTCCACTCAACCAGGATCAAATCACATACAGGAAAATACATACCGGTATACAAATATTAACTTAAAAAAATAAATAATAATAATAATAATTAGAAAGTAAAAAAGAGAGATTGAATACATATATACAATCAGTATTAACTTTAAAATAATAATAATAAAAATATATAGGGTAAACATTGGTAATTTCGTAATAATTTCATGAAAATTAATTTAAAATGCAAATGTCTAAATATATCCTTATTCCGATTTTTTCATCTAAAAGACGATAATTTGCTGTACAAATCTGGAGTCATAAAAGAATGGACACGTTCTTGAACAAGTGCCAAAAACAACTTTTACAACTTAAGCTAAAAGTTTGGTTATTTCGTGATAACCTTGGTAATTTCGTGATATTGCATTGATAATTTCGTGAGAGGTAGAAGAATTGTGGAAAAATTCATTAAAGTCAAATGAAATTCTCATTTATTGTTACAAGACTTCAAACATAGTAATTCCGTCTAATATTCATAGCAAGAAAACATGTTGTTGTTGTTTTCTAATGCCAGGCGTTTGACAACAAAGTCATTTGACCTCTTGCACTCCAATATTTCTCAAAGATATTATCATGACCAGCCACTGAAGCACAGATTTTGAGGTGTTCCGAATCCATTTCTTGGTTTGAGTCGCACAATGGACAGTTAGGGGACTGATATATTCCAATTCTATGCAGGTGTTTGGCCAAACAATCATGGCCTGTTGCCAATCTAAATGCAAGAAAACATAGAAATACATATCAACACATAATAAGAATGAAATCAAAGTAAAAATTGAAATTGAAAAGGGATCTTCTTTGCCCTGAATGGACGAACACTTTTATTACGGACTTTACTATAGCCTATATTACTAGGGTAACTCCAAAAGTAATGCATAACATTTGTTTAAAAATTACATTTTTATACTACAGCTTTGCTATTTTCAAAGAATGTAGATACATCCTTCAGGAACAAAATGTCACTCTTCCACATAATCCCCGTCCCTTTCAACTGCCTTACGTAACCTAGGAACGAGGGCCTGTAGACCAGCACGGTAAAAGTCTAGACCAACACGTCTGAGCCACTCTTTAGCAGCGTGCACTCGTTCCGCGAAGGGATCCTTCAGTTTACCAAGGAGATGGTAATCGCACGGTGCCAGTTCAGGATTGTAAGGCGGGGTTTCAGTGTTGTCTATTCGAATTTTCTGATCTGGTCTGTGGTCTTGTGACTGACATATGGCTGTGCATTGTCGTGCAATAGCAGAACATCCTGCTTCTCCCGATGACGTAGAACACGACTCAGTCGAGCTTGAAGTTTCTTGAGAGTTGCCACATACGCGTCAGAATTAATGGTGGTTCCGTGTGGCATGATGTCCACAAGTAAGAGTCCTTCTGAATCGAAAAACACAGTAGCCATAACGTTTCCTGCCGAAGGTGCACTTTTGAATTCCTATTTCTTTGGTGAATTTGCATGATGCCACTCCATTGTCTGCCTCTGTCTCCGGTCCAAAATGGCGGAGCCATGTTTCATCTTCTGTCACAATTCTTGCAAGTAAGTCATCTAGCACTTATCATTGGCACTTACCATGATAACAAATCAAACAGAAGCTACACTGAACCCACTGCGTCTTCATTTTCTTTTGTGTTATCACATCTTGTATTCAGATTTCTAAAATTCGTATTGTAATACAATTTTTTAAATAGTATAAAATGTAACACTTAATGCTCAACAAAATTTCGTCTCAAACAGCTAAGTTTTCTATCAGTAAAGCTAAGCCTATATGGTGACTACATCTGTATCTAAAATTCCAAAAATCATTTTCTAAAATTTCATTAAAATATAATAAATCATTGTACCAATATCATATCCTTATCTTAAGTAATAATAATGTAATGTAATTACAAACATTCACAAAATGTATACGCCTGAGAAATCGATGCTAACTTGCTCTCTCCAAACATAAAAGCTCACTGAAGCAGCTACAAAGCTTAGCTGTATGTTTCTGGAAACCGGACAACATATGCAATCCCTTGGCGGAAATTTGAATCTCATAACACCATTGGTTAGTTCACGAAAGAACCAAGAAAAAGTATCACGAAATAACCACTGCCACGAAATTACCAATGTTTACCCTATAATAAAAAAGAGACCGTACACAGAAGCGACGAGGAAGCGATATACCATGTGGTAAGTTTCATAAGTGTATTTATTTTAAATTGCTCTTTTTGAATTCAACAGTAATCAAAGTTTATGTAGTCTCTATTTTACCATCAATGAAACATTTACAGCTGAAATGTATTTCTTAATTTTTGTTGTGGACTTGGCAAAAATTTTAGCGTAAATAAAACATTATTAATTCTGTAATTTAGATTATTCAGGAGATAAGAGAATATATGAGAAACTTTCCACTCTGAACATTTGTCGATAAGACTGTATAATTATAGCTGTGGGCGAATATTGGGAAATGTGATAATAGAAAAATTTGACTCAGATGAAATTTTGGCATTACATATACTCGTAGGTTATGTAGTTTTAAGACTTTTGTAAAGTGTAAATTATGTTTTATTTAACGATGCTCGCAAAAGCCGAGGTTATATCAGCGTCTCTAGTGTGTCGGAATTTTGTCCCGCAGGAGATCTTTTACATACCAGTAAATGTACTGACATGAGTCTGACACATTTAAGCATACTAAAATGTCATCGATCTGGCCGGGATCGAAGCCGTGAACTCGGACACAGAAGGCCACCACACTACTGACTGGCCACTCAGGCCGGCTATAAGAAGTTTTATAGAGGCAGTTAACCACTCTATCATTGCTCTAGCGGTGAGGGAAGCAATGCATAAGTGCACAATTTAATCAATGCAGTAGGCCTATTTCATAAACATATCCCTGTTTAGCCTGTTACCGTAACATGATGCGTACGATTCCCAAACGATGACATCCCTCTATATAGTCTGTAAGGGTGGCTTTCATTACACAATCGAAAATTTTTTATTTCCTTTTCATTGCATTTTTTATTTTTAGGGGTCTCTAGCCAGCAAAGAACAATCAGAATATTATGATATTGCTGACAAATAATGCATCATACATGTAGAAATCAGGGTTTGCATTCAAGGTACTGTATCCAAAAATGATACTCGCACACGTAACATGCCTTGCTCATGCTATTCATAGACTGCCGAAGAAAACAGAATTAAGTTCCAGATGTGAATGTAATTATGTTTCATGTGTAAAATTATTTTTAAAAGTACCACCAAATATAGCTAGCTACCTTCAAGCAACCATTACCTACAATGCCACTTCCACCACAACAAGTATGGACGCGTTGGTGTACATGATTAAATACTCCTCTGTACAAAACTCAGAACATATCAACAATTTTAGAGATAAATAGTTTTGTTAATTTCTTACTTTATATGCTTTGGGTGAAAATTAGGAATGCGGAGTATTTCAAACTCCTGTAAGAAGATTTTCCCCAATATATTATTTTCAGCTTGTCCTTAAAAGATGTTGCAAATTTTTAAATTTTGATTAAGTAAAATTTTATCTTAAAGTAAGTTTAGCAGTGAAATTAGAAGTAGAGTTTGGAAAGATATCTTAAATAATATACGTTTAATACAAGATTGATAATGTATATACACACAGTAGTATTATTTTATTGGTACATAGTGGAATACTAGAATTATTTCAAGATTATTATTATTGTTACTATTATTATTATTATTATTATTATTATTATTATTATTATTGTTATTATTATCATCATCATCATTACTATTATTTTTATTTCTATTTTTTTTTTTCAGATAATTGAAATGTTGCAGGAAGATGGGATTAACAAATGAGAGGTTGGAAGTTCAAGATACTTCATTTGTCGGAGCAGTGAGGTTTGTACATCAAATGGAGGTTCCTGGAGAACTGGGCAGGGCAGTCGAGGCAAAGTTCCGTAGGATTATGAAGAGGAAGCCTGGCTTGAAGGAAGCTGATTCAACTGCGCGGATCCTGCAAGGCAAATGTATCTCACCTCCGGGAGCGCGAAGTCAATTGGACCAGGTTTGCTTCAATTATTTCTCACTCACATCCTGCGTGATGTGGAGAAGTGCTTTTCTCTTAATCTGATATATTCTTGTGAACAACAGACTCACATTTACGGAATCTAACCTAGAAAAATAGGATAGATACTCTGTTGTGAATTCAGGAAGATGGGCGTATATATATATATATATATATATATATATATATATATATATATATATATATATATATATATATATAAGAGATTAACGAGGTTTCTTTTTAACATAATATCATCTCTATGTTAATTAAAAGTATTACGGACACTGCAATTTAAATTTTATTACGACTTTTTGCTAATGCCTCTTTACAGTGTCTTTTTTTTTATTAATTTTGGGTGTCTTTTTGCCTGCCCATTTACAACACTTTCAGTGCCTATCAATCCTCATCCAACTTTGAACGACAAAAAATGTGTGTGTAATGATGCTGTCAATAATCATTTATGAATTACATTTTAAACTAAATTATATATCTCTTATTAATATTTATGTAAAGGAAACTGACTATAGTCTACCTTTGAAATGAATAATGTTAATGTCGAAGACGATAATGATGTTGATGATGGAGGTCACGATAATGATAATGATGATGATGGAGTGGAAGTGCAGATTTCCAGAGCGAATAGCTCATGTTGTATGGAATAAAAACTATAATATCATATTGGTGGAAAGTTCATAGTATTTTCAGAAAAAAAAAATTGCAAATATTTAAAAATCTGCTATTCGGTAACTATTGTTAGTACGGTCGTGATTTTTGTCCATATCGATAGGAAATGTAATAAAGAATAATTTATCCCACTGGCGTATTTGAATAGCGTGCACGGTTTTGGTGTAAATTTAAACCCTTGCACGAAGCGAACGCTTGGCAACGTCTTGGAAGCTAAAGAACGGAGACTCACCGAGTTTGTTGACCTCTTGCATCTGTATACGAGTAGAATGTTTTAGCGATGATGTTGCCGGACTGCTGAAACTTCAAACTTAATTTTCTATTAACCGTGCTTACAAAACGTAATATAGGTTTTCTATACATTTACGTGTACCCTATCGTCTCTTTCAATCTGCAAGGTTATTTCACTTCCACTCTGTATAGTCGAGAGCGGTGGACTTATATAATTCTGTGGACCGGGATTAGATCACGGTGAACCGCGTCTTATAACTTGTTCATATTTTATCTCCCTTAAATTGTTGATTACAATAAATGACTGAGTCATGAAATGAAACTCTTAGGTACCTAGGACATACTCTGAAAAAAAGAAAGAAGCTCAGTTAAAATTTCAGTTTTTATAATGTTTTTTTTTGTTGTTTTTCACAACTTAGTAATGGAGCGAGGTTTTTTGCACGGAGCCCTTCAAATAGGCCTATCCATTATTTCTTTCTGACAACTTGAATACTTCCTTTTTCAGGTGAGTAGGATACTGACTCCAAACTTAGATAATAGGTTGGATATACAGAGCGGTTAGTAGTCTTTGGGTCTTTTTTGGCTCCTTACTAAAAGAGTATAGGAGTAATTGCAGAATGAAACAGAAATAGACCCGAGAAGCGCTGAGTCACATCAGTCAGTTTGGTTTAGAGTTTATTACTGAGTTGATGTATTACTCAGTTCCGTGTTAAAATTGTTATCATTGTGCGTTATGTGTAGAATTTGTTAATGAGTAGACATGTTACTCAGTTCTAAGTTAAAATTGCTTTCATGGTGTGTTAAGTTACATTGATTCTTAGTTGATATGATATGATATATCTGCAGTGCTTGGGTAAAGTGACATAAGTCAGTTTCCACAAACAATTTTTGATAATTTATTGACGACTTACGTCCACACCTGTGGAGTAACGGTCAGCGCGTCTGGCTGCGAAACCAGGTGGCCTGGGTTCGATTCCCGGTCGGGGCAAGTTACTTAGTTGAGGTTTTTCCGGGGTTTTTCCTCAACCCAATATGAGCAAATGCTGGGTAGCTTTCGGTGCCGGACCCTGGACTCATTTCACCGGCATTATCACCTTCATCTCATTCAGAACCTAAATAACCTAAGCTGTTGATAAAGCGTCGTAAAATAACCTACTAACCTACTTGACGACTTACACTGGTTTATGTCGATTTGATTTTTTTTCTGTGTGAATTATTGTAATGGGAGAATTACTTATGCATTTTTTTCCAAGCGTGCAGATGTTCCGTAAGTTGTCAATAAATTATCAAAAAAGGTTTGTGAAAACTGACTCATGTCACTTTTCCCAAGCACTGCAGATATATTTATTCATCTATCATATATCTGTAAGACAGACCTGTTAAAATTCTATATTACCCCAGATCTGCCTTACTTCAGAATTTTATTCACCTATGCCAAGTTTCACAACTAAAAAACAAAATAAAATAAACAAAAACAAAAACACACACATACACATTACAAGATAAATTTAATACACCATTGCTTTTAACTTTCTCTTCCCATTTCATCTTTCTTCACTATCATTAAAAATTTGCCCAATTTATTTAACTCTCTTATATTAGTTATATTACATATTTTCTTATATGCTACATATCCATTTATGTTAAAAAATTTGTTATTTATGCATTTTTTCCTTGTATTGTCTGTTTCCTGACATTCTAATTATATATGGAACACGTTTTCTCCCATGCCGCAAAGGGAGCAGATATCCTTCTCTATGGTACCCCTCCTGTTTTTCAATTTCCATATTCCTAGTCTCCACCGAGCTAAGCCCATCCTCACTTTCCTATTATTTATTCTGACATATTCTTCTTGTTCCCATGAAGTTTTAATGTCCTTGTAGTTATTTTGATTGATAGTTGCGCCACGACTTAAGGTATACACCTTTACATACAAAAAATTATGTTTTGTATAATTTTTCTCTGTAAAATTTTTATACAATTGAGAATGGTACCAGAAAGAGAATGAAGTGAACAGATCCCTTGAAATTATGTCTAAATTGTTTTTAAAAGTTATTTTGTTTACAATTTTGACATGCAACTTGAAACATGATAGTTCATGCAGTTTTTAAGATAGAGCCACAGTTTCTTCACTGTTTTATAGCTAAAACTATTCTTTAGTGGCTGACATAGAGCTATTTTTTATTTTCATTACCATTAATTAAATATTACCATATATGTAACTTACAATAATATTTTATTTTGCATAAATCACTTAAAAATCCATAGATAATTATTAATTATATTAATGTTATCAGGCACTGGGGGACATTTCAAGCTTCAAAATGACACCAATATCTTCTTGGTATCACCATATTTGACTGAGATATCATGTTTGAAAGAATTAAATATTCTAAAATTACTATTTACAGGAATTGAGCCACAAACTTTCAGAGCCTAGAAGACTCCATCATAATATGTCACCCCTTAAGCAGCTTCATGTTGGTCAAGTTTCAGCTTCTCTCTGCCTCTCAAATACCTCCGCCTTGTTTTAACTTCAGGCGTTGAATGTTTTTTTTTTGGCATTTTTGTCCCTATTTCATTGATGCAACAAATCCTGCGATGGTGTTTGTCGCAGGGTTTATGCCCATCCTCCTCAGAATTGTAATTTCTACTTTTTGACTCTTATTAAAATGACGTACAACATCACTGACACACAAATTTACAGTTTTATGACTAACAGTAAAAGATTATAAATTACTTCATTATGTAAAAAAAGTTTTTCAATCTAATGATCATACCCAGATATCTATGCATCTATTTCGGGACTAGAAAGAAGTTTATTTTACAAGCAATGCAGGACGAGGGGATTGACTGCTACGAAGATCACTCCAAAAGTAATGCACTCCAAAAGTAGCCTAAGTGACCGTGGCTGATGACGCAGCATTTTGGAAAATGGGATTTATCTGAAAAACCATAAGGCATTAATCGAAAATTCTTATATTAAATTAAAGGGGAGAAAATTCTCTATTAAAATAGTTATATTTTGAAAATTCTAATTTTTAATCATTTTTTTGCGTTTTGTGGCTGTACATATACCTTAAGCATGCCGGTAGTCTAGAACAGAGGCATTTTTATGTATGACACGTATGTGAAAACGAACAGCGATAATGTGATTCGCATCAAAATATCCTTGAAAATTCTGTTACAGATAGAAAAACTGTTTGTTAAAGAGTTATGAGAAAATGAATTTCTTAACGACAAAAATGCCTGTTAACAGATACAGAGTTCTTACGGAAGAAAAATAAGAAAATACGTGAAAGACTGGAACATTTCCTTAAAAAAATCTCCGTCGCCTTCCTCAGGAAACAGACCTTTCAAAATTCTTGGCAATAATTGAAGTAAAACTACTTAAATTAAAACCCTATAAACTTACGTGATTCACGAATTGCTATGACACGCGGCGCGGTCAAGCGAGTAGTCTAATTTTATAACTGGATGCTGGACGGTGTTACTAATAGCAGCATGGTGCTGGATTAACTATACAGTCTGATGAAACATGGTCCGAATTACGCTAAACAGCCGATTATTCGGTCGCAGAAAACCTTCGGTTTGTTCATGAAGTTCCATTACATGATGAATTAATTTATGTTTGAATGTACAGCTACCCTTAAAAGGAAAGAGACGACTCTTGGTCGTTGGAAGTTAAAGTTATACAGCGCGGTTCACTCGATATCGACGTAACAATAAGTACCATGAGAAACATAACAAGAATTGTTACAAGGACCACAACAAGGACAAGGACCAGAATAAGGATCACGAAGAAGATAGCCATTTAAGGCCACGATTACACAACACAGCTCGAGTCACAAAATGTCATTGCTTCTCTGTACCGAATGGCAAATGTCTGCTATGGGATCTACATTCTGGACTGCTGCTGTCAGTGTCTTGTCTCGGTAACTCATACAGTAGCGTGTCGGTTCCACTGTATAACCCAAACGTCTCATGTTCGATCCCAGGTAAAACTTTTTTTTTTATTGAGGTGTAATTAATTTCTTCAGAGTTCCTCGACTGTCTAATTTGTCGAAAAATATGGAATAATTTATGCCCAATTTCTGGGTCTTACAAGTGGACTGAATCTCGTCAATTAAAAAATAAATCTTATTTGGAAGTTAAAAGTTTTCTTCCACAAACAAAAATCATAAGAAACAAAAAGGGACCTGTTAACTTAAAATCTTGTCCACATGCCATCAGCTTCTATTACAGCTCTAAGGCAATCCGGGATGGAAGTCACGAGATTGTGGAATAAGTTCTGATCCCGGCGAGATCTTCCCAGTTGCGAACAACTTGATTCCACAGATGCGTCGGTGGGCATAGGTGACTATTCTTCTCTTTTTCAATTCCGCCCATAAATTTTCGATGACCTTCAAATTAGGTGACTTCGGAGACCAATTAATGATTTCGATCTCGGGTCTCCTTTGGAACCATCTTTGAATGCTTGCGGCATAGTGCACATGATGGTTATCCTGCTGGAACAGCAATGTTCCTTCGGGAAGACGTTCTCGGGCGGAAGGAAGGAATATATTTTCCAGAATGTGCTCGTAAGTTCCCGCATTAAACCGGCAATCGATGCGTTCTATAACACCAGGTCCATCGTAAGACATACACCCCCAACATGATATGCTAAAGCGCCCCGATCTTTCACGTCGGAGCACATAGCGCTGATCATGTCGGAGACCATCCTCACGATAGACACGGACAGGACCTTCGTAATCACTCGAGATGGTTGTTTCGTCGGAGAAAATTACATTTCTCCAATCGAAATCCACTCTATTGGTAGCGAAGGGAAGACGGTCGACAGCTTGTGCTTCCCCCAATATTTCCATTTGCGCAGTCCTCCGGCTCCTAATACCTGGTCAACCTGCTGATCACAGTCTGTGAAGAACCGGGAAAGTTACATGCTGCTCTTAGTTCGTTAGCACTCCGAAAGGGGTCCTGTCGAACTATCTCGAATAAGAGAGCATCCTCTTCAAATGAAGAAATCCGTGTAAGGACTCTAAACCTTTGTAAAAGTTTGTCTGTGTGGCTTAGGAATATTTTTTTTAATTTCTTTTTAATTGTTAGTTTTTAATATATATGGATTTACATTGTATATGTGTGTGTCTATAAATGCATTCATAAGATTAACGTTTATAGTATAATAACTTGTAATTTTGTATTGTCTGTGATCATTAACACTTAATCTGAGGACTTTGTAAAACTCTATTTCAACGTTACTTAGCTATTTCAACGTCATTTAGACAAAAAAAATTGTTGATGTAAACTAGGAATCGAACTCGCTCTCTTCTACACATCATGCAGAAGTCTTAGCATCTGAGCAATTGAAACGACACGAAAGCTTTCCTTTCTGTGGGAAGTGTAATCTAGTCATGAAGGTCCATTGTCGATTTAACTATACGATTTATGTATATATTTATCTTTTATTTACGTAATATTATCATATGTTTTTCAGTACTTGAAGTGAATTTCGGAACGATGATAGTAACAAACCAAATAGCCTGAATGTAAGTAACTCAGTATTCGTTATCTTGTGTATCAGTGATCTGGTTTTCGATCATGCGCAGTGTCTTACATCTGAGACTTAGGAATATTCAATCGTCTCATTCTTTTCCAGGGAAACTGTACATAGAATACTAGGTTCTTTTTGTGAAGGCACTGTCGTTGTTGTAAGATATCGAGCAGAAATGTTAATACTTTTTTTTCGGAAAACTAACAGACATTGAATGCAAACCATTATTCTTTCAGGAGGATTATGCTACTGCACACACTGCTTACGAATCACTAGATCTTATTTCAGAGATATTTTAGGATGTAGATATCAGCATGGATTTGGGTCCCCTCGTAAGCCCGATCACACTCCGAGTGAGTTCTATATTTGTGAGAGAACCTAAAAAACAAAGTTTTATAGAATAACTCTCACTCAGAGCTAAAAGTAGCTCTGAAAGAAAATAGCTGAAAGAAAAGTAACTAAAATAAAATATGAGTCGAGAAATTGCTTCAGCCACTCCTGAGACCTATGTGTGTTAACGCGAATTTCCTACGCAGATGCCGAGAAAGTATCACTGCTGAGAGATATCACTTTCGACGATTTTGTAACACAGATTGGTGCTCATTATGATCAGTTTTGAATATCAATTTATGCTTTGAGTAACAAAGGAGTTACATCGAGCTGAATTATTATTAGCAACGACTTTGACTCCCTTCTCCAGTTGAAACATGGCGTACATCGAATGCCTGGAACGAAGTCTGACTACCTCTAAAGCTATTCATGACTCTGTAGAAGTGGAGTTCTCGCTTGTTTTTGTCGTATCTTCTTTTACCTTATTTTAATAGGGCCTATTCTCTGTAATTAAATTTACTTTATAAAAAGAACACCGAAATATTTTCTAAGGATATCAATTCCCACTGTTAATCGAAAGGGTCATCATCCATTCGCCTTACTCTCTCCATCTCAGTTTTATAACTCTTACTCAAGTGAGAAGAAACTTATAATAGCTCTGAAATGAGTGCGTGGGATGAGCATACAAGAGGAGTTCTCCCTCGTTCTCCCAACTTTCAGAAACTGCACATAATTTTCTTTTCGTCTGTTATTCGGTTCACCGTTATCCATGTGTTTTACGACATAAATTGAACTACAAAGCAAAGCTGTGTTTTTATTGCTGCGGTTCTTTATGAAGCGCTTTGTGGCGCACTGTTGTGACGCTAATCCTCCTATTGGCTACTTTCACACACAGGGGGACGTAAAGAGAATAAGATAGCAGCAAGTCTGCCTGCTTAAGAATGCACTACTTTGTGTTCCAGTTGTCATCTGTGGTGCGTGATAAATTATAAGGGATTTGTGGAATGACCCCAACAGGATCGCGAAAACAAAGAGGAGGGGCTACTGGGGAAGAAGAGTTAAAAGAGGAAAGGTTTAATTCAATTTATTAAAGAATATAAAAGATTAGCAAATCACCGTTCAAATTAATAGAAATGGCCAACCATATTAAGGAATAAGTTACTACAAAAAATTAGTGAAATATAGAAAGCCAATATTTAGCGCATTCTTGAAAAAATATATAAAGAAAGAAAAAACGAAAGTACGAAAAAAAGGTAAGGGAGAAAGAAAGAAAGGAGGGCAGAAAGAAAGAAAGAAAGGAATAAAGGAAGGAAGGAAGAAAGAAAGAAAAATAGAGAGAGAAAAGAAAGAAAGAAGGAAAGAAAGGAAGGAGGGAAGAAAGAAAGAAAGAAAGACAGAAAGAAGGAAAGAAAGGAAGGAGGGAAGAAAGAAAGAAGGAAAGAAAGGAAGAAAGAAAGGAAGAAAGAAAGAAAGGAGGGAAGAAAGAAAGGAGGGAAGAAAGAAAGAAAGAAAGAAAGAAAGAAAGAAGGAAAGAGAGGAAGGAGAGAATAAAGAAAGAAAGAAAGAAGGAAAGAAAGAAAGGGAGAAAGAAAGGAAGGAGGGAAGAAAGAAAGAAGGAAAGAAAGAAAGAAAGAAAGAAAGAAAGAAAGAAAGAAAGATGTTCTTGTCGTGTCTCTTCGTGTACACTCGCATGAAGCAACTGAATTTCCATTTGGGCGAATCAAATTCAATTAAATATTTTGAGTAATGGTGAGAGTCCTTGTTTATTTTCAAGTCTAGGCTATAGCGTGTATTCCCCTAACGAAGGATGAGGAATTCTATTTCATATACAGATGGAGTGTTTTCGTTACGTGGAATCTATCTCCCTTCGCTATGCGGACTCAATACCTGAATCAGTGCACCGTTATTCAATAAACTGTTGGAAAATTCATAAACGTCGTATGCTAACTTTAGATTACAATGAGATGCCGACAACAAAAAATACGATACGTTTTTAGATACTCAGACAAAGTTGTGGTGTGGGGTTTGAAAAATAGATTTCTTTAAAACCGAAGTGTTGCAAGTACGTCAGCCACTGAAAGTAATCTTTTGATGTGTTATTCTTGTTTCTCGATTATGCATCAGTTCCTTTGCTAAAATTCGAGTCTAATGATTTGGACTACTGGATTTGATGGTCACGATTCGAGTTTTCGTAGTGGCGATTTTAAATTTTTTACTTTAATATTTTCTAATGGTGAATAATTTTTTCTTGTAATTTTATCGACACATTTCAAATACCAAAACTTTTGGAATTACCATATATTTAAAAATAAATCGAACCATTTTTTAAACTGATCCTACTTATTTTATATTTCTATAACAAATTCAAGTCTCTAAATGGTCTGGAGCTATGTCAGTCTCTGCTGAAGGTTGAGCAATGATTTTGAAGGTCATATAGACTGCACAGCATATGGAGCATGAATGGATGGTAGCCTGTGTTATGTTAACCATATACTGATACTCACTCCCTTCGAACCTCTACCCGAGGGGTATTAATGCCGATTGCCGCACAGCCTGCGGGTTCTGTAGTTGCTGCAAATGATAATCGTGGTGTAAAGTTGAGCATTCAAGTGTTAAATGCAGCTCCAATTCAAGAATCACCCCATGCCCCTTCACAGTCTGTACAGTCTGGTTACTATATCCTTAATTAGCTAACTTTATTTCCGACTGCGTTAGAGCAACTAAATGCAAATAACAAGAAAGGACTGGCTTCAGTTTTGTAATATCTGTAACAAAAATATGTCACTTTCTCAAGTAACAACAATCTGTAATTTCTTTCAGTTCCAAAAATATATCAACTAAATTACAGAGGTCACTGTTTCACGAAGGATCTTCTGTGTTACTTATATACGCACGAGTATAAATGAAGAGCGTTTTATGAAATAGCACGTGTTTTTTCATTACATAATTCTAGTTACAAACAGAGCCTCTCTTTCATGAAATAATGTTGCAACTGAAATATCCGCTCTTATTTTATTATTCTGATTGTAGGGAGATATTATATGATATTTATTAGTCAAACAGTATCTATCATGTCATGGTATATCTTCAGATTCCTGCATTTAGGAAACACCATAACTCATCATTACATTATTTGCCATCTCATTATTTTTTCTCATCGTCTACTTATCTCTCCTCTGATCCTATTGTTAAAATCATGAATTTTTTCTATTCATCTGATCACACACCACTTTTGTTCTCAACTATACCCTCTGCTTACGTACTGAAACAACATTAACACTATTGTCCGTGACTCTTTACTATATTCACACTATTCGCCTTAATTCTATAGTATCAAAACTATTTTCCTTTATTATTTACTATCTTGACACTATTCCCCTTTACTCTTTACTATATTAACACTATTTCCCTTTATTCTTTACTATATTAACGTTATTCCCCTTTGCTCTTTACTACCTACAGAGTATTCCACCTTAAAAAAAAAAGCATTCATTGGTCTTACGGGTCTTGGCTAATACGCTGTTGCCGCAAGATGCCTCCATTTGTTGAACGAGTGAGGTATAGTATCTCTATCTCACTCTCTTCCTAATACGTACACTGTTCAAACAAGTTTATCGCACAACATATGATAAAAAAAAAACCTATTAATGCCACAATGATACATGCAAAAACAAATAGCTATTATATTTTATATACAGTATAACTAGACTTCGGATATTTAGGCCATTAACCAATTTTCAGACCCCTCAACTAGGCTCCATAATGATCGAAAGTACGCATTAAACTACAGTTTTAGGGACCTAAAAAGTTTCTGCAGTTACAAATAATAATACTAATAGTAGTAACAATAATAATAATAATAATAATAATAATAATAATAATAATAATAATAATAATAATTCATTAATAGTGTTCGGCCCAAGGGCAAGTATTTCACTGCAAACCCAGCATTCTCAAATCTTTCCTATTTTCTGCCTTCCTCTTTGTCTCCGCATATGATGCATATATCTTAACGTCATCTATCATCTGAAATCTTCTTCTGCCCCAAACTCTTCTCCCGTTCACCATTCCTTCCAGTGCATCCTTCAGAAGGAGATTTCTTCTCAACCAGTGACGCAGCCAATTCCTTTTCCTATTTCTGATCAGGTTCAGCATCATTCTTTATCTACTTTTTCAAACACAGCTTCCTTTCTTAATCTATTTCACACGCTCTAGCCTTCTCCATACCCACATTTCAAATGCTTATATTCGCTTCTCTTCACTTCGTCATAATGTTCATGTTTCTACCCCATAGAATGCTACACTCCACACAAAGCACTTCACTAGTCTCTTCCTTAGTTCTTTCTCCAGAGGTCTTTTTTCTATTAAAAGCTTCATTTGCTATTGCTATTCTCCTTTTCACTTCTTGACAGCAGCTCATGTTACTGCTTATAATACATCCCAAGTATTTTAATAATAATAATAATAATAATAATAATAATAATAATAATAATAATAATAAATCTGTTATTTTATTGGGTTAAGAAGTGCTTATAATAAAGATTTAGGCCTAAGATTATGTGCAGCACACGTTTAATGTTATTAAATGTTGAGAAGCGCTTATATTAAAAATTTAAGATTATTTGCAGCACACGTTTTCCGTTATTAAATATGTTACGGAGTGCTTATAACACAAAATTAAGATTGTATGGAGCACACTTTATCCGTTATTAAAAATGTTAAGAAGTGCTTATAATACAAATTTAGGATTACGTACAGCACACTTTTTCCATTATTAACTTCACACTATAATCAAACAAGAACCTAAGATACATACATAATGTCTTTCTTGTTTTGCTGACAGTTAAATTTTATGTACTTTTTCAGCTAAGCATGTTTTAACAGCGTGAAATCTTAGCCTCAACTGTACCACTACTACTTATCTGTTATGTTTTTCACTGGAGATCTTTGGCAAGAGAGCGGAAGACTATTCCATCAATTTAGCTGTTCCCCCGTTATTCTTAAATTAAATATATGGTAATTTTAGAGGTGTAGTACAATTTTAGCATACGAAATCGATCTAGTTCTCAATGAAATTATGTTCTATGAATTAAATGAAACTAATTAATTCGTAGTTCTCAAGAAAAATACTTATAAATAGTTGCTGGAACAGTCTCCATATGCTCAATGCTATTTTCTTAAAGTGGAGTCCTCCATACATTAATATCATTCCCCTTTACTGTTTACTATATTACTCTATTCCCTTTTACTCTTTAACCTCATAACACTTTTTCCATTTACAGTAGAGCGTCTCGTTTAGGCACAGTGAAAACGTAAGCAAAGTGCTGGTAACGTGTGGGGGGGAGGAAGAGTTGTACGATAAACACGAGGAATGCACAAGGTTTTAGTTACAACATTTATGGCGGAGCATTAATTTAAATTATATTTCCCAGAAACACACAAAATAAAAGAACGCAAATTGCATAATGTTATCATATACACATTTTAACAAACAAACAATTGAAGGGTTCAGAGCCATAGTGGGCCAAGCGCCATTTATTAAAAACGGAGAAAGCAAGGGTTAAAGTTAAGTGAATACCATAGTTTAGTGAAGATTGACATATAATTTAGTTTTAATGTGTATAATTTATATTACTTCCTATATATTTCATTGCATTATGGTAAGAACTTCATTTTAACCCTTGTTTTCTACGGTTTTAGTAAATGGCGCTTGGCCCGATATGGTTCTGAACCCTTCAATTGTAGCATTGAAACAATTCAGTGTAACAAATAAAATTTTGCTACTTATATAATGTTGCTTTCAAGGAACATTTTTTACTGCCATGAATTTCATTCTCTGTATAACTAATATAATATCACCGTCTTCTGTACTGTACCTGAATAAATTGGATCTCCTAAAATGTATGGTTCTTTTAGTGATAAGATTGTTAATAATATAATTAGGATTATGAATCCTACTTTGAGAAGGGATAATTATGTTTAGGAAATAGTGTTGTCACTTCAGATCAATATACTGTAGTTTTGTTAATTCGACCACAGAAGACGGTGATATTATGTTAATCATACAGAAAATGAAATTCATGACCGTAAAAAATGTTTCAAAACATTCGTCTTATTCCGTATGCCCTCACACTCATCCCTTTCTTACCTTATTTACTAGTATATCCATTTTTTTCCCTCTTTTCATCCATTAACACTTTCCATGTCTCTGGATCAATCTTTTCATCACTGTTCAATTCCACCATATTTCTTTCTTTATTCTTATTGATATTCTCTTCTATATTGTTACTAATTTTTTTCCATCACTATTTGTTCTGCTACTGCAATCACATTTTCTGCACTTTCTTCTTCACTTATACTTGCCGAATCTTGTCTTCTACTCAACACGCCCTTTTTACCTGCCACAAACCCCCTTATAACGTGTTCCGATTCGTTTATCAGCTTTTTATCTCCACGGATCTCTTTATTAAGGAGATATATATTTTTTAATTTGCTAATATAAAGTTTTATTAAATAATGGGTGTGTTTTTCAATTTTTATTCTTATTTGTTGATTTTTTTAATATCCTGTATTTTTATTATCATATTACATTACATTAGTTGTATAGGGTAAACATTGGTAATTTCGTGGCAGTGGTTATTTCGTGATACTTTTTCTTTGCTCTTTCGTGAACTAACCAATGGTGTTACGATATTCAAATTTCCGCCAAGGGATTGCATATGTTGTCCGGTTTCCAGAAACATACAGCTCGCTTTGTGTGACTATTGTTTGGAGAGAGCAAGTTAGCGTCGACTTCTCAGGGATACAAATTTTGTGGATGTTTGTAATTACATTACATGCTTATTAATAAAGGTAAACATAAGATATTTCGTACAAATATTTATTACATCTTAATGAAATTTTAGGAAATTTTAGATACAGATGTAGTCGCCATATAGGCTTAGCTTTACTGATAGAAATCTTAGCTGTTTCAGGCGAAATTTTGCTGATCATTAAGCGTTACATTTTATACTATTTAAGAATTGTATTACAATACGAATTTTAGAAATTTGAAGATAAGATGTGATAACAAAAAAGAAATGGGGGATGCAATGGGTTCGTTGTAGCTTCTGTTTGATTTGTTATCATGCTAAGTGTCAATGATAAGTGATAGATGACTTACTTGCAAGAATTGTGACAGAAGATGGAACATGACTCCACCATTTTGGACCGGAGATAGAGGCAGACAATGCAGTGGCATCATGCAAATTCACCAAAGGAATAGAAATTGAAAAGTGCACTTTCGGCAGGAAAAATTATGGGTACTGTGTTTTTCGATTCAGAAGGACTCTTACTTGTGGACATCATGCCACACGGAACCACCATTAATTCTGACGCGTATGTGGCAACTCTCAAGAAACTTCAAGCTCGACTGAGTCGTGTTCGACGACATCGGGAGAAGCAGGATGTTCTGCTATTGCACGACAACGCACAGCCATATGTCAGTCACAAGACCACAGACCAGATCAGAAAATTCGGATAGTCGGATAGACAACACTGAAACATTCGCATTACCATCTCTTTGGTAAACTGAAGGATCCCTTCGCGGAACGAGGTTAGAAGATGCCTCTCTTGTGCACGCTGCTAAAAAGTGCCTCAGACGTGTTGGTCCAGACTTTTACCGTGATGGTCTACAGACCCTCGTCCTAGGCTACCTAAGACAGTTGAAAGGGACGGGGACTATGTGGAAAACTGACATTTTGTTCCTAAAGGATGTGTCTACATTCTGTGAAAATAAAAACGCTGTAGAATAAAAATATAATTTTTAAACAAATGTTATGCATTAACTTTTGGAGTTACCCTAGTGATATAGGCTATAGTAAAGTCCGTAATAAAAGTGTTCACCCTTTCAGGGCAAAGAAGATGCCTTTTCAATTTTAATTTTTACTTTGATTTCATTCTTATTATGTGTTGATATGTATTTCTGTTTTCTTGCTATGAATATTAGACGGAATTAGTATGTTTGAAGTCTTGTAACAATAAATGAGAATTTCATTCGACTTAATGAATTTTTCCACAATTCTTCTACCTCTCGCGAAATTATCAATGTAATATCACGAAATTACCAAGGTTATCACGAAATAACCAACCTTTGAGCTTAAGTTGTAAAAGTTGTTTTCGGCACTTGTTCAAGAACGTGTCCAATCTTTTATGTCTCCAGATTTGTACAGCAAGTTATCGTCTTTTAGATGAAAAAATCGGAATAAGGTTATAATTACACATTTGCATTTTAAATTAATTTTCATGAAATTATCACGAAATTACCCTACTTCCTTACGTTTTTCCTCTTAACTATTTGTACTAATGGATTTGCTTATGGTATATTCCAGTCTTTATATCTGTATTTTAGTTTTTTTCCTATTAGCTTATGTTATTATTTTCATTTTGTATAGTGTCAACCCTTGTTGTGTTATTTTCTGTAAAATGTTAGTATTTTGTTCTTTCAATTTTAGTTAAACTTTATTCCTTTTTTACCTTGTGACCTGGCAGAGTGAAAGAGAAGACCCTATGGCAGGCATGTCAATTGATGCCGACAGGAGCAAGCGCGCACTTTAGAGTCAAGGAGAGCCTGAGCGCTTTACAGCGGAAAGGAAAGAGACACATGAAAGAGGTGGTATATGCCGCTTGGTCGAGCTATATTCAGAAATGGCCGGCACTGATTCAATAGATAAAGGGAAGAGACCTTATTAAAACTGTATCCATGTTAATTTTTAGATTTGCCTGAGAAGTATAAGTGCATTATAAGAATGTAAGTTTTAATTTTAATGCTCATTTTTCACAAGTTTGATTTTTTTATTCAAAAGAAATATTTTCTCAACTTTTCGTATAGAAAAGTGAAATTTTCAGGTATATGCCTATTTATTTAGTAGCCTTACAAAATGTTTTCGTAAATTTAATATACCGTACATACGTATTACTGAAGACAGTGTATTGAAAATTTTGAAAAAATTCGCATGGAAATTGTTTGTAAGGAAATAAATTAACAAAGCAACTACTGTTACATCATAAGCAAAAGATACGTGCCCATGTATTGTAAAAATGTCAGCTCTATAGTTTCAGCAGATTTCGAGATAATAATTGAATATTCTCATGATAGGAAGTTGCTCACAAATATCACCTTAAAAGGATAATGCGATAAGAGTTTTGTTATGTAATATTAATTACACTTAAAACAGATACAGTACCTAGGTAACTTTGCTTTGTACTGTAATATTGTTTTGATTTGTTTATTGATTACTTTTGTAAGGCTAAAGATACCATCAATATAAATTCCAACTTAACATGTCATACTCAATATCTTTCTTTGGAACATCACTTTCATTATGAATGATGTTTTTCATCCACTTAATACAGTATAATATTATACTACTATGGAATTTAAGTGAATATTCCTTCTTAACTCTCTATTATGTTATTAAGATTTAAACCACAAGTGCAATATTAAGAAATCAGTGTTAGTACTTTTGTTTTACAGACAATATAGATCATATTAAACAGAAAGAAGCCATATAAAAATGACAACATAAAATTTCACCACTGTTTGTGCATCACTTTTTTCTTAATCCAACAGGTTGCTTATTCATATACACAACCCTTCCTCTTTCCATACTTAGCGCTTGCTACCTGCGCACGACGTCAAGGTCAGAAAAATGCGCTTGCTCTGACATCACTGCCCTATGGCCTTAACTCTGCCAATATAAATAATTACATAGATGGGTGGATGGATGGATGGATGGATGGATGGATGGATGGATGGATGGATGGATGGGTGGGTGGGTGGTGGATGGATGGATGGAAGGATGGATGGATGGTTGGATGGATGGGCGGGCGGGCGGGCGGGTGAACGGACAGGCAGACAGAAAAACAATAAGTAAATAAATAAGAAAATAAATAAAATTGCACATTAGCTAGAACATGTATAAAAATCTCTCATTTCAGTTCATCAGGTGTCTCCCTTCAGGGTTGCCTGCATCTACTGTAGATATCTTCCTATGTTACTCTACGCCACCTGTCTTGCCAGTCATCATCAGTTATAGACCTCTGGATATCATTGCCGATCTCATTCCATTCATCCAGGTTCTGCCAGAACGTCCTCGTTTTTTTGTTCACCTGGAGGTCCACTGAAGAATTTGCCGGGGTAGCCTATCACCTTCCATTCTCTGGACGTGTCCATACCAGGTTAAACGTTTCTCTTCTATCCGATCCATGAGGATAGTATTCCTACTCACTGTCGTTCGGATATCCTATCTTCTCAACCGATTCATAACAGTCTTTCTAATACACTTCCTCTAGAAGTTTAACTCTGCCGCCTTCATACGTCTTTCTTTCGCTTTTGTCATCTCCCATAATTCTGCACCATACAGTGTGATACTCTCAAATAAAGAGTGATACAGAAGCTTCTTTATATCAAGAAGTATGCTTGGACTCCACAGAACAGGATGTAATATCCGTATACAAACTCTTCCTTGTTCTATTCTCCGTTGCACATCTGCATGACTCTTACCGCTTGAGTCTATCCATGAACCAAGATATTTAAAATTTGAATTCCATTTAATCTTTCCAATTCCAACGTTCAAACCTTTTCTATCCTGCATTCCACTCATGACCAGGTATTCACATTTATTAAGATTGGCTGTTAATCCCCAAGCGGTATATTCGGTAAGAAGTCGCTTCACTAGGAACAAAATCTCTCTGAAATTAAATAAAATTCTTTAACGAAAATAGGCCTGTGTAGTACGTATTTGTTAATATTTTTATTAGTTTCGAGTTATATATTCTCATTTCGCTTGTCATATTCCTGTCATATTTTCCTTTATTGCAGATGATAGATGAAACGAGAGGAAGGTGGAAAGTGTTTGTGCAATGAGATAGGTAAAGGGGAATATCCTGAGTAAATGTTTGTGTTACATCTGCTTTGTTCACTACAAATCCCATCACGATCTAGTTGAGGAACGAATTGGCCGCTTGGAAGGAAGACCAGTGCGCTAATACTTCAACCTCAGACGCGGCCGGCTGAAGGAGGACTGTCAGATCAAAACGCTATTGTAAGCACATGTCAATAAATAAAAAAATAACACATTATTCGTCCAGAGTAATGTAAGTTAAATAACAGAAAGTTTAGGAGGTGGATAGAGTCATTTGTAATGTGAAAAATAACCTAGAGTGTGTCTTGTTCTAAATCGGACCCAAGAGTTTTCCTCTCAATCCTTTTCTTCAAACAGTGACAAAGGGAGGATAGCATATGCGCAAAATGGATACTTTAAGTACATTTTATTTATCCAAAAAGAATTTTTCATTACCGCAAAATATGACGTTTCAGTGTCGTAAAACGATGATGTGCAATTTGATAACGATATCGTGTAGAACTGTAAACATTATTTATAACCAGGGAACGGATTTATATGGACTAAAAATATATGAAATATGTAAATATATATGTAGTTATTTTTACCAAAATATGGAATTAAATATGGATTTTTACCAAAATATGGAATTAAATATGGACTTAAAATTATAAAAAAATGACTATGTACGTTAAATATTGGTACATTTTAATCAAACTAAACAAAAAATATAATGGACGTACCTTATCTTCCAATGTAGTTTCAACAAAACACAATTTTTATTGTCTGTTACCATAACAATAGGTTACAAACATTTCTTTCAAGTGCTGAAAAGTGAATCTTCTTCTATTGTCTCTGAGGATAGATTTATACTGACTAAAAGAGCGTTCGACGTCACAAGAAGTAACTGGTACATAATTCAATTTCACAATGTCTGCTGGGGATAAGTCCAAGTTAATCTTCACTGTTGATTCACCACTCATCACAGCAACAACCTTTTGTAGTTCTTCATATCCAGGGTTTTTTGAAAGTACAGTGTCCACCTTAGCTCTTACTGCATCTGCAACTTTACCTCTACCACGATTCAGTTGTTCCACAGTACTATTTATAATTTCAAAACTTTCAGATAGTGAAAGGTGCCTATTTTGGAGACTTTTGAGCGTTTTTATGATGCATGAAAATGTATGCTGAATGTGAGTTAAGTCATTCTTCACACTTATGTCACAGGTAACTGTTTTCGCAGTATCAATTGAGACTGCATCTTCAGAGTCCAATGCAAGGAGAACATTGTTAATAGAGTCTATATGTTCGGCATAATATTCAACTGCTTCTAGCCATGTACCCCATCTAGTTAAAATTGGCTTTGGTGGCAATGGAATTTCAGGGTACATTTCTTTCAACACGTTAACTCTACTGGGAGCTTTGAGAAATACTTTTTTCACTGATGAAATCAACAAATCTACTTTAGGGAAATTGTCTCTGACCACTTCTGCCACACGATGAAATGCATGCGCCACACAAGTAAAATGAGTCAATTTAGGATATACAACAGATAATGCTTGTCCAGCTTTGACCATATAAGGGGCAGCATCGCTAATAAAGAATAACACATTATCGTACATAATACCCTTTGGCCACAGGATACCCATAGCTTCGTTGAACAGTTTAACTATATTTATTTTGATGTACCGAAGTACATATGATATTTTCATGCAGATATTCTGCTTTCTCAGATGATGAGAGAGAGATGGAACGGAGAAAAATTCTCTCCGGCGCCGGGATTTGAACCCGGGTTTTCAGCTCTCCGTGCTGATGCTTTAACCACTAAGCCACGCCGGGTACAATCCCGACACCGTTGAGAATCGTCTCAGATTAAGCTCCATCTCTTGGGTTCCCTCTAGTGGCCGCCCTCTGCACTACGTCATAGATGTCTATGCACGCAGGACCGAAGTCCATACATGGACCGTCGGACCCCGGCCAACCAGTCACTCATTTGAGTGCACCTCTACACATGTATGGACTTCGGTCCTGCGTGCATAGACATCTATGACGTAGTGCAGAGGGCGGCCACTAGAGGGAACCCAAGAGATGGAGCTTAATCTGAGACGATTCTCAACGGTGTCGGGATTGTACCCGGCGTGGCTTAGTGGTTAAAGCATCAGCACGGAGAGCTGAAAACCCGGGTTCAAATCCCGGCGCCGGAGAGAATTTTTCTCCGTTCCATCTCTCTCTCATCAGTTTAACTATAGTTTTGTTATTGCACTTTTCTAGAACATCACAATGTAAAAGAATTCGTTCAGAATATTGTTCACTTAACAAACCGATAACTACATTACCAACAAGTCTACCATCTTTGTCGGGAGTCTCATCAATGGAAACCCAAATTGAACTATCTTTAATTTCATCTCTTATCTTCTGTATTGTCTCATCGTAGATGGATGGAGCATACGTCTTCCTAAGTGTTGACTCATCCGGGATTGTATGTTGAGTATATTTTTCAAGGAATTCCCTGAAGACCTTATTCTTTAGTTTGTAGAGAGGAATATCAGCAGAGATGAGAGAACGGCACAGGTCGATGTTAAACTCAGATCTTACATTCGATGTTGTTGGTTGTGTTAAAAACAATTGTCTCTGCTTGGAATTTAGTTGTTTGTTGGCCTGATGTTTACTAGTTGTAATGTGTTGTTGCACCAGGAACTTTTGTGTAGATGATACTGCACACTGACACAAATTACAAAATAATATTTTATTGTCAGTTGATAAACCATCTTCTTTAAATTCTGAAATGTAACTTGTTAGTTTTGATTTTAAATTGACTGAATGACGAACTTTTGGCATATTTACCGTCTTTATAGTATGATTTACAAAACTGAACCTATGTGTACTCTGACTGGCATTTAACTGTTGAGCTGCACAACTGAAGTCTGTTAAAAATTTTAAATTAAATTAATACAGTTTTGTAACTTACTTTCCCATTGTTGATAGGACTGCTAATTTTCAAATAACTCTGATGTTAAAGGGATTACTGAACATGTGTTTAAATCTCTATTGTTGAAATGTATTTTTAAAAGTTAATGGAATTTTGTTTTGTTTTATTGTTAAACCTAATATAATATGGACTGTTTTATATGAAATATGGAAAATATATGGAAATTAACGAAAATATGTACTAAACTCTAAAATATGGAAAAATATGGAAAATAAAAGTAGGATTTTTCAACCCTACACATTGTGAAACATAAAGATAATGCAAAATATAAATTATATTAGCTTTATAAGTAAATATGTATTTACATATAAATCCTTTCCCTGTTTATAACGTTATCCATGTTTGATTATAATTATTTATTTACTGTGCCACCTTTGCTTATCTTAAAAGTTAATAATTGTCATTAACGTTTTCGATACATTTGTATCATCTTCAGATGTAGAGTATTAAATGAACATTTTTGTTGAAAATCTTGCCTTATGGTATGGATCTTATTATGATGGTTAAGGTGGCACAGTAAATAAATAATTATAACAAGGTTTTCAACAAAAATGTTCATTTAATACTCTACATCTAAAGATGATACAAATGTATCGAAAACGTTAATGAAAATTATTAACTTTTAAGATAAGCAAAGGTGGCACAGTAAATAAATAATTATAATCAAATATTAACAGCTTACCGGCATACTACAACATGAAATTGTTATCCATGTTGTTTTCCTGGTAGCATACATGCGGTTCTATGACGTTGACTTTATTCATGTGTCTTTCCAGTGTCGGAGGGGGCGTGACGTTATTCATCTGTTTTTCCTGGTGGCGTAGATAGGGTTCTGTTATATTGAAGTGATTCAAGTGTCTTTCTAAGTTCCAGAATGGGCGTTGTCGTCTTGACGCTACTCATGTCTTTTTCCTGGTGGCGTAGATAGGGTTCTATCCTCTTGACGTGATTCATGTGTATTTCTTAGTTACGGAATGGGTGTTGTCATCTTGAAGCTACTCATATCTTTTTACTTGTGGTGTAGATAGGCTTCTATCCTACTGACGTGATTCATGTGTATTTCTTAGTTACGGAATGGATGTTGTCGTCTTGATGCTACTCATGTCTTTTTACTGGTGGTGTAGATAGGCTTCTATCCTATTGACGTGATTCATGTGTATTTCTTAGTTACGGAATGGATGTTGTCGTCTTGACGCTACTCATGTCTTTTTACTGGTGGTGTAGATAGGGTCATATCCTATTGACGTGATTCATGTGTATTTCTTAGTTACGGAATGGGTGTTGTCGTCTTGACGCTACTCATGTCTTACTGGTGACGTAGATAGGGTTCTATCCTATTGACGTGATTCATGTGTATTTCTTAGTTACGGAATGGGTGTTGTCGTCTTGATGCTACTCATGTCTTTTTACTGGTGGCGTAGGTAGTGTTCTATCCTATTGACGTGATTCATGTGTATTTCTTAGTTACGGAATGGGTGTTGTCATCTTGAAGCTATTCATGTCTTTTTACTGGTGGTGTAGATAGGGTTCTATCCTATTGACGTGATTCATGTGTATTTCTTAGTTACGGAATGGGTGTTGTCGTCTTGACGCTACTCATACCTTTTTACTGGTGGCGCAGTAGACACCGGCAAATCAGACAAGACTCACGCCCGTAACTGCCTTCCGTCAGGCTTGGGTTCCGGTGACGCTACAAAGCAAGTTAACTTTTAAGACTGAACCCATGCAGCCCGGGTTTTATGGGTTCAGCCCAGGCGGGACCCAAGAAAGCCTGCCTGTTTGCTCGTATTATAAGGTACAGTGACTTGCATTCACGGAAGCCAGTCTGCGCTGGTTAAGATGAAACAATACTAGTTTGAAATCTAAATTCGTTGGCTATTTAGTCACTTCAAAAAATCTTTATTTTATGGTCCAATACGGCAGAATATTCTTGATTAAAGAAATATAGTTTTACCAATTATTGCGCTACAGAATTTCATAAAATAATAACATACATATTATACATTTCATTTTTCTGCAAAGTGTATCTCGCTCAAGAAATAACGGCAGATAATTCTTGATTAAAGAAACACAGTTTTACGATTTATTGCGCTACAGAATTCATACAATAATAAGATAATATTATACATTTCATATTCCTGCAAAGTGTATCTGACTCAACAAAATGGTAACATTTCGTAACTAGTGACTAGTTGAGAGGAGAGGAGAGGAGAGGAGAGGAGAGGAGAGGAGAGGAGAGGAGAGGAGAGGAGAGGAGAGGAGAGGAGAGGAGAGGAGAGGAGAGGAGAGGAGAGGAGAGGAGAGGAGAATGTTGAAAAGATATTGGTAACAATTATTATGAATATCAACAACTATTATAGAAAAATATTTCACTTTAACTTTTTCCTTATCAATAATTAAAAGCCTCATGAATACCTGTAAAATGTATAAATGTTTTTCGTTCTTCAGAATACTGATTTGGTATTTAACTTCTGAGGGACAGATTTCTTTTTATTTATGAAGCTGGAAGCTTGAATGGTTTGTATTAAATTTATATTACTACGATGAAAAGGAAAGTGCAAGCAATTTGTAATAACTGTTGGCATTTAATAGATATTATGTTGACGAGAAACAGTTTTCTTTGTCTTTATTAACGGTACGTCTCAGAAGACAACAAATTAAGTTTTCAGTAGTTTGTCTATATCTGTAGGCTTCTTGTCAGGTTTGAATGACTTGGTTAATATTTATCATGCACTTGAAAGCAGCTCAGTCTGGCGCAGGTCGGCGGAACCCAACAGTCCTTTCGGGTCACTCTTAGGACTGTTTTCGAGTCACGTGCAACCACACTGGCTGCCTGCTTGTGAGGGAAGGTTGCAGGCGGGCGAACGATACTAAGCGTAAGCCCGCTCACGGACGTAAACAGTCATGGGCAAGCCGGAAAGAGATTTTGCCTGTCTCTGTGGCGTAGATAGGGTTCTATCCTATTGACGTGATTCATGTGTATTTCTTAGTTACGGAATGGGTGTTGTCTTGACGCTACTCATGTCTTTTTTCTGGTGGCGTAGATAAGGTTGACGTTATTCATGTGTATTTCTTAGTTACGGAATGGGTGTTGTCTTCTTGTCGCTACTCATGTATTTTTCCTGGTGGCGTAGCTAGGGTTCTATCTTATTGACGTGATTTATGTGTATTTCTTAGTTACGGAATGGGTGTTGTCTTCTTGACGCTACTCATGTATTTTTCCTGGTGGCGTAGATAGAGTTCTATCCTATTGACGTGATTTATGTGTATTTGTTAGTTACGGAGGGGACACTGTCGTGTTGACGTTATTCATGTACTGTATCTTTCTTAGTTAGTTCGGAGGCGATGTCGTGTTGCGTTATTCGTGTATAACTTATTTCCTAGTTGCTTAGGGAGCGCTGTCGTCTTAACGTTATCCATGTGTTTATCCTGGTTACGTGAATGAAATTCTGTCAGTTGACGTTATTCATGTGTCTCTTTTAGTTGCGCTGGGGGTATTGTTGTGTTAACGTTATTCATGTGTCGTTCTCAGTTTTGTAGAGGGTGCTGTCATATTGAAGTTATTCATGTGTATTTCTTATTTGGTTCGAAGGCGCTGTCGTGTTGCGTTATTCGTGTATATTTCCTAGTTGCTTAGGGGGTGCTGTCGTGTTAACGTTATCCATGTTTTTTTTTTTCCTGGTTGCGTAGTTGAGATTCTGTCGGTTGACGTTATTCAGGTGTCTGTTTTAGTTGTTTAGTTAACTTGAATGCAGTGTCTCACTCGATCCTGACATTCTTCGTCATTCTTAAAAGTGTTGCTTGTGAAATGTGTTAGATTGGATAATATGGCTGATCCGCTGTTTCAGTTCATCTATAGATATTGGTTCTATCTGAAAAACATGCTGTTTCACATATCCCAATGGAAAAATCTAAAGGTATGAAGTTTGGTGATCGTGAAGGCCATGACTGAGGCCCACCTCGTCCAGACCAGTACATACCAATAATATTATTTAATTTCTCACAAATTGTCATAGCATGATGTGCTTTGGCCCCTATTAGCTGAAGCCACATTCTCATCCGTATAGTCAGTGGTAAATCGTATAGGAAGACCATTACAACGCTGTCCAATAGTTCGCCAAGTGTATATTGCTTCACATTAATATATAAAAATATGGCCTCTCAATCATATCGCCTAGTATTCTACAACACACCATTATTTTTGAGCACTATGATTATTGGATTCGCCCATCCATCTTGGAGTCTCTCTAGATCAATATCGTGTATTTCTTGTATGAGCATACCCATTCAGAAATAATAGGCATTCGTCATTGAAAAAAAAAAAAAATTCTGATGAAAAGACTGATCAATATGCAAACATCGCAGGATCCAGTTGCAGCAAGTTCGTCTTTTCCATACATGGTGCAATTTGCAGGGATGAAAACGTGCCGATTTTAATATTCTGCTAATATAATTCTCTACTAATGTTAATCACACTCAAATCTAATATTATTTCAAAGACATTATTATTAAATCTCGGATTTCATTGTCCTGCTCGTTACTGCGCAGCAAGTATATTTAAACTTCAAGTAAGTGTAAACAGAACACATTCGTAAACAGTTTCTGAGGCCGTTCTCGCTCCCCACAGGTATAGTCAGGCAAAGAATCTTATAGTGCAATTAGACATAGTTTTCTTTTAATAAATTAAACATTATTTTGCAGAATCTTCTTTGGTACTTAAACATTCAAAACTTATTACACCGTGTCCCCAAATGATTATCGTGGTTTAAGGTGGTTGGTATGACATTACAAACGAAAATGGATGTGTATTTCCTACATGTAATGAAATAAGATCTGTGAAAGTTTCGTATCATATGTTCGCAGCGTTTGTTACTCATCGTTGTTGCGTCACAGCGTCAGATTTACAAAATGGCGACTCCGGTGCATAAGCCCTTTTCTGTGTCGCAAGTGCGATTGTCTAGTTTCTGTATAAGGAGCTTTCTGGCGGCAATTTGGAATTGCTCTTTCTCCATCCGATAACAACATTCGTCTATCTATGCCAATCTATGGTATATATAGACATTTTGAAACAACTGGATGTATCTGTGAAAGGAAGAGTTCAGGACGTCCACGTGTGCCCAACGAAAGAATCGAGAATATGAAAGCAGCTTTCGTACGTAGTTCATAGTCACCCTACCTCACATCAAGTAATTTCTTTTTATGGAGGTAAATGAAGGATCATGTGTACTTGCCGACCTGCCAGAGATGAGAAGAAGGATTGTTGCAGTAGTTGAGTCTATCACTTCAGACATTCTGACTATTGTCTAGATGTCTACCACGTGACAAATAATGCTCACACTGAACACTTATTGAATACGGTATGAAAACTCGTAGAGCTGTTCTTCATTCCCAAGTAAGGTCTCTTCTTATATATTGCAAGTAAATGAGTTAAGCAACTTTGAAATCGCGATAATAACAATTTAAGGACACGCTGTACTTTAAAAAAGAGATAGAAAAATATATAAATTAAATACGCTTCCATGCATAACAAAACTGTCATTGCCTGTGTGCCAATCTCCCTGCAGCTAAAATCGTCACCCTTAATAATTCCTGCCCTCCTTCCCGGACCCTATTTGAGATGATGGTGCTGAATTCGTTCTCTGGTGACCTGGAATACAACATCGAAAACGACCTGAGAAGCAGGAAGCAACTGTTATCTGTTCGAGTATCTGGATCAGGATCCATCCTCAGCTCATTTATCTCAGAATCATCCGACATTCTGTCTTACGATGAAATATATTCTCGGATATTAAAATATATAAAAAAATCCTATATTTCATCCCCGCACATTTTCAAACTCTGAAATTCGTTGACATGACTGGGCTTGGTTTCCTAACTAACCCGGCTTCTATCATGGCGGATATTATCAGTAGTTTAATCATTTATTTTCAGAATGAAAATGGCACAAATATTCTCCACACCAACCACTATCTAAACCAGCAAAACAATTATTTTACTACTCCCTTAGTTACAATACTCACTTTTCCTTGCATTATCCCCTCAGATACGATAGGGCCACATTTTATTAGAATCACCTCACTCACCTAACGGGTAATTGACTAGTCTCCAAAATTCAGACAACTCATCCTGCCTGTGATTCTGCTAAGGCATTACGACAAGTGTCGGAATAAAGGACTACGGACCAACTTATTTCCATACATAAATTTCAGTATTTTCCAAATTAAAACCTTAAACAATCTGATCCTTGTTTTACGTGTGTCGTCTAGGGTACTTCAGGGCGAGTTTACTGGAGCATTTCTAGCCCAGCTCAAGGGCTCGGATTTGTTGTCTAGCGAGGGCGTACGGAGATGAGATTAGTTGTTCATAAACAATATTAGCGTGACTTTATATTTGGCGTATGGCACAGGTATATTAAGGGACACTTGCATCTGTTTGTGCTCAAGTTCATGTCCTATTTATGATTCAAAACTATACCTCGGAGACTGTTGAAAATGCAGTCTAGTAATAAAGCTATATACTACAATGACCTTTCCTGCAATTTAAATTATTTGTTCATTTATTTATTTTGTTTATTGTTACTCATACTGGCAGGGTTGAGGCCATAAGGCCTTCTCTTCCACTCAACCAATATAAAAATACATAGCAAATATAAATAATTCCAATGCAGAAAACAGTGTAACAACAACAAGAATAATAATAATAATAATAATAATAATAATAATAATAATAATAATAATAATACACATGTAGGAGTGTTTAGTTACATGAACCTATTTTCACTATTACACTATCATAAAGAATGAAGGCTTACATTGATCAGGCATTATTTACACTATTGTACACAATTTAAAAAGGTAGGCTATAGTATTATGAAATAAAATACCTTGCATTACAATACACAACACTGTGCATACGCTTAATTGTGTAAATAACGTTTGATGAGTGTAGGCCTATATTTTTTATGATAGTGTAAATAATAAAAATAGCGTGTTCTAGTGTACATAGTGTAAATAATTTAAATTGTAAATATTAGTGTAATTGTTAAAGTAGTCCGTGTATTGTTCTGCCCCACTTGACGAAACAAGAGTCGCATGAGCCATCAGCCAAGTACTTCGCTTGCTAGAAGGACGTGCGTCCTCTAATTAAAAACTCCAGTAATACTTAAACTTGTAGCCTCCTAGGATAAAGTACAGTTCCTTTAGATGATAGATAGGAGAAGAGTTAACCCTTGAAATTGTCAATGTATCCTATAGGATACAACAGGTTAATAGACTATACACCATAATTTTAATAGAACAATAGAAAAAAATTGACAGGAAAATTAAAATTTCACAATACTATAATATTGCACAACATATAAAATATGGAAATTGCAATAGTTGTTTTCTTTACAGTCCGACACGGTTTAATATACTAGTGTGAGAAATGAAGTTTTGCCAATTTAAGGGTTAAGGAATATAATTATAAATCACTCATCTAGGATTTTACATGTGTAGATAATTAGCCCTTTTGCATTTAAAATCTTCTGTCAATTGTGCCGGATCTGCTGCTGAATCCGCTTATCATGCTAAACGACGTAAATATGAACATTTAACATCAAATTAGATCTTCGTCGCTTTTGCAGTTGAGACCTTTGGTCCATGGTGTAAAAACACTAAAGATCTACTGACCCCAATTGGTACACGCCTACTGTCCCGTACCGGCGATCCTAGATTATCAATTTCCTTCGTCAACGCATTGGAATAGCGGTTCAGCGAGGGAATGCTGCCTCCATCCTGGGATCATTTCCTAACTCTATTTCGATGGATGAGATCTTTCTCATTTAATGTGTACCTGCTTCAGCATGGGAAGAAAGTTCACAAGAAGAAAACTTCCACGAAGAAAGGAGAGAGAAGTCCGATCTTTAATGAAGCTATGATCTTCAGTGTGCCGGCCCACACATTACAGCAGTCAACGCAAACCACGCAATGAAGATTCAATTAAGGATTGGTAGGCCTACAATAGTTCTATTCGGACATAAGTATTGAACCGCACAACCCACAAATACCTAACCAAAAAGGAACATCAGGATTCTCACAGAGCACTGGGTCAGTACTGAATAGTGTTGTTCTTGACGGAAGAAGTCGATTAATCTAATATGAGCGTGTGGATCAAAGAGCCTTTTAGTTATGTGTAAGTGACAAGCATTGGTTTATGTGAGATTTTTTAAGGTTTGTCAGTTTAATAAAATACTTTGTGATTATTATCTAAGTGTCACAGCCTCATTCTCTGCAAGAAATAAACAATTTCATTACTTAATTGCTCGAAGTTCAATGCTCACTTTTTGTCCACAAAGTAAGCCTGTCATAAATGAAGAGGTGGATTCCAAAACCTACTAAGTCAAAAAACTACTTTTTTCACGAGAGCAATAAAACTGAAATAATTATTTTGGAGCTTATTATCTGAGTAATTAATATTGTATCACATCCGTCATAACATAGATATAACATTACGAAATATTTGTGGCATTTACGTTTATATCTTACAATTTTAGGCACGTGTTTTTTTCAAAATTGCACTAAGTCATGACTTAGTTTGATTTGGAAAAATATTCAGAATATTTCCCTTTACTGGTTAATTCAAGTATGCTGTGTTAACTGAAGAAAATATTGCACATATTTATTACTAAATACTGTAATGTTTTTTCATGTTAGTTTTAATATGGAATATTACATTTTCCGTTTACAGAAATAAAGAATTGAATTGGATAAAAAAAATATTACGTAAGATGTTTGGAGCTGTTCAGGATAATGTAGAATGGAGAATTAGAATACATACAGAATTGTGTGAATTTTGTGGAAAACCAGACCTCGTAACAGAAATAATAATAATTTATTGATGGTTAGGGTACGGTGTATAGAACGCAAAAATAAAAATATGACAATACAGTGAAGAAGGTATAGGCTTTTATTGATACAATTGAAGGACGAAGAAATACAGGCACAACGAAGAGAGAATTGATTGGAGGATGTGGAGGAAGACCTGAGCTCCATGAGAATCCGAATCTGGAGGGGGAAGATATGAAATCGAACAGAATGGGTGCAAGTTTAAATCAGGCCGAGATCCTACAAAAGCTGCAGAATTATAAGCTGACTGACTGTCTGTCTGATAGGCTTAGGCTGACTAACTCTCTGACTGTCTGACTGACAGCCTACTGACCGACTGGTTAACTGACTGACTTACTGTCTGACTGACTGGTTGACTCACTGACTGACTGAATGACTTACTTACTGACTGACTCTCTGATTGACTTATTGACTGACTGACTTACTGACTATCTGATTGACTTACTTATTGACTGACTGACTCACTGACTGTCTGATTGACTTACTTATTGACTGACTGACTCAATGACTGTCTGATTGACTTACTTATTGACCGACTGTCTGATTGACTTACTTATTGACTGACTCACTCACTGACTGTCTGATTGACTTACTTATTGACTGACTCACTCACTGACTGTCTGATTGACTTACTTATTGACTGACTCACTGACTGATCGACTTACTTATTAACTGACTGACTCACTGACTGACTGATTGACTTACTTATTGACTGATTGACTCACTGACTGTCTGATTGACACAATTATTGACTGACTGTCTGATTGACTTACTTATTGACTGACTCACTCACTGACTGACTTTCTTACTGTCTGACTGATCGACAGGTTGACTGACTGACTTACTGATTGACTGACTGACCGACTGTCTGACTGACTGACTCACTGACTAACTTAGGCCTACTTACCTATTGACTGACTGACTAACTGACTTACTGACTGTCTGACTGACTTGTTGTCTATCTGACTGACTGATGTAACTTTTAACGGAAGTACGAAGGTTCATTTTTGTCTAAATTTCTTGAATATCTATGTTTCCTTCCTTTTTCCGTTTAAATATCAAAATATCTAACTCTACAGCAATTTTCAAGTCGCCAGTAGCTTATAAAATGTAGTGTTCTTATCTTTGTCATTTAATTAATTATTCTTATTGTTTCTTGAATAGATTTGTCTGACATTATCATATATTTCATAATCTTCCCGAAACATTCGACTCAAGTCTGTTGCCGGTCATTTCTTTGTTCGTCATTCTAGGATTGTCTTCCTTTGGTTTTATAATAATTAAAGATCCACTTTCGATATCGCTTGAAATCTTTCGTTATATGGACTGTATATTTTTCTTTAGTAATAGTTCATTTTTAATTAATAATTCAAGTTCACTTCGTTTATTTTAATAGTTTTATGTGGTAAAACAAATGTGAAACAAATCGTAGCCTAGTTTATTTTGAAGTTACCATTTTACATTTTGTCGAATCATTCTTTCAGTTATTCATTAATTTACATTATGTCTTACCATTCATTCATTCAATCATTCATTCATTCGTTTATTTATTCATTCATAATTTTCTGTCCAAGGGCAGGTCCTTCACAGCAAACCCAGCATTCTCCAATTTTCTCTCTTTCCCGTCTTCCGCTTCGTCTCCAAATACGATTTTTGTCTAATAAATAGCCTTTAATTTGCTAATAAAATGACTAAATTTTCTACAATTCCTCGAAGAATTATGTGTAACTCTTACATATTTAAAGAGGCACTGGAAAAAATTCTTTTTCATATGTTATAGGCAGCAGGGAGCTGATGACAGCACTGGAAAGAGCAACTCAAAATATTAATGGTTCTCAATATAGTATGAGCGAAGGAATTTTGTCCACCGCTGCTACTGACGTCACATTGCCGCACCAGTGTCATCATTCTGTAACCTCGCAGCTGCTTAACACTCTGTTATGAAAATAAAAATGCAACTTGGATATATAGTGAATGCAACGTGATTAACTAAAACGACAATGGACTCGCTGTGGTACGGTGCAGCATTGTGACGTATCGCCAGTATCCACGTTCAGAGAGATATTACTAGGAAACCATTTTAGTCGTAGAAAGAACCAGTTTGCGCCACTGCGTTATTAAATGCACGTCGTTCAGAATGTATCATCCCAGAATGTGATTTTTAGTTCAGTGCATGTAGGCAATAACATCCGTCCTATAATTTGGAAGAATTTTATTGTTGTATCGAGACATGCATTTTCATTGTCACGTCTATGCATCAGGAACGCTGACGACGGAAGTTGTGAGAAAGAAATGTTGGATATTTCTGCATTATTAGCAAGTGCTAATGACGTGGGCTACTAGTTATTGAATCTAAAATGAAACATGATTTTTACTGCCTTTATGCTGAAATCATACACTTCGGCACGTTTTGTATATAGTTATGCTATGTAATTGTTACAATAGTGAGACGTTAGGTCAGTCCAAATACCATCGTCCAGAAAATGCTCCAAACAACCAGGAACATCGAATTCGTGCCGGTGACTCCCAATGAACACATTCCCGAAAATCGAATCAAAAGCCGGACATGTTTGGCGATTCGAACGCAATACAGTCCTCTGACCTCATGCCTGGTTTAAATAACGAATAGCGGATTGAAAAGGTATTCGACAAAGACAACGAGAAAGCAACAGATACAAGACCGTCTTTACGATCAGCCAAGTCTATTGCAAAAGAAGGTAAATTTTCCCAGTCAGCCAAGTCTGTTGAATCATTCCAATCAGAATATGTGCCCTCGCAGGAAAAGAAAGATCGATCAACTATCGCCATTACTGAAGAGATGAAAGGAAAGGTTGTTGCTTGTTTCTTAGGAAAAAAAGATGAAAAGCTAAAAAGGTGACAATTCAAGCTCAAATCAAATACCTAAGTACCTGCAACAAATCCATCGCTGAGAGAAGCAAATCGTTCGACTTCGAAAATGCGGTAAACCTGGGTCATCCGATTCACGAGTCCGACATTCAAATTTAGGCCAGAGAGTAGACCAGTCTCTTACGACTCATCCTGGTTAACGACTCTGTCAATAAATTGGAGTATTCAACTGGCTTCATATTGGTGAATGAAGAATAGTTAAGTACTCGCCATTAATAAAAAAAAGTTTTTTATATAAGTGTACTTCATAACAGCATACAAATGATGACCTTTGCAATGTTTGGAGTCCTATGTTGAATGCATGAACGTAAAAAATTGGAAATTCTTCATACATTACGGTTTCATATGTAATGTGACAAGTATGAAGGTCGCCTTTGCTTAAACACTCTGAAAAATAAGATGTTTCTTTTCAGATTCGGCAACTACTTAACTAGTTCCTCGCAATGGTATAGAAATATCCAATATTTCTCTATGAGAACTCGAGTAGACCTACTTCCCTTGTGAGAGCATGCGTGTAATCACTTACGGCATCGAACATCACAATGCTCTCTACTTCATTTTGTATCGTAATCTAATTATATATAGGCCTACATATTTCATATACGAACAAAGGTAAACGAGTGCTTGTCAGAGGTTATTTCAGGCCATGTCTCCCATATTGAAATGGCTACATTATATAAAATCCTTGTAATGGTCTAGTAAAAATAGGCTTAGGTTCGATATCATAGTCTCTTTGCTCTACATGTTTCCTTAAAAAAAAAACTCCAGACTGCTCGGTAGCAAAAAGAAGAAGAAGAAGAAGAAGAAGAAGAAAGAAAAAAAACGTACAGAGGATTGAGAAAATCCCTTACTGCATACGACGTCTAGGATAAATAAATAAAATTTAGGAATACTATATATAGGTTATTTCAAATGTCAGTTCAAACATTAAACCGCTATTAATATTATAATATTTGAGATAAGGAATAAACAAAAACATCATAGTGTTGGGCAATTAACGGGGTTTACAAAACATTGGGAAGATATCCACCGTTCTCTTGTTCAACGTACAGCATTCTGTCTGCGACACAATGCACAGCATTTTGCAGATAATGTCTTGGAATATTGGCAATATCTTGCGAGATGGCATCTTTCAGTTGAAGTAGGGTTGTTGGATGTGTCAGGAAAACTCGTTCTTTAAGGTAAACCCACAACCAAAAGTCGGCCGGATTGAAATCTGGAGATCGCGGAGGCCACATTGTTGTAAAGTGCCTACTGATCACTTTGGTCTTAACTCCACCATTAATTTTTAGTAAGTTATTTTACCACACTTTATCAACATCTTAGAGGACATTTAGCGTCTGAATGAGTTAGGAGATGCACTATCACTTTTACTTTTAACTTTGCTGTAGAGGATCCCATTAGGAAAGTCCAGGATAACAGAGAGGGTTTGGAATTGTACGGGTTACATCAGCTGCTTGTCTATGAGGATGACGTGAATATGTTAGGAGAAAATCCACAAACGATTAGGGAAAACACAGGATTTTACTGGAAGCAAGTAAAGAGATAGGTTTCGAAGTAAATCCCGAAAAGACTAAGTACATGATTATGTCTTGTGAGGAGAATATTGTACGAAATAGAAATATAAAAATTGAAAATTTATCTTTTGAAGAAGTGGAGAAAGTCAAGTATCTTGGAGCAACAGTAACAAATATAAATGATACTCGGGAGGAAATTAAACACAGAATAAATATGGGAAATGCCTGTTATTATTCGGTTGAGAAGCTTCTGTCATCCAGTCTGCTGTAAAAAAATCTGAAAGTTAGAATTTATAAAACAGGTTATATTACAGGTTGTTCTTTATGGTTGTGAAACTTGGACTCTCACTTTGAGAGAGGAACAGAGATTAAGGGTGTTTGAGGATAAGGTGCTTAGGAAAATATTTGGGCTAAGAGGGATGAAGTTACAGGAGAATGGAGAAAGTTACACGACACAGAACTGTACGCATTGTATTCTTCACCTGACATAATTAGGAACATTAAATCCAGACGTTTTAAGATGGGCAGGGCATGTAGCACGTATGGGCGATTCCTGAAATGCATATAGAGTGTTAGTTGTGAGGCCGGAGGGAAAAAGACCTTTAGGGAGGCCGAGACGTAGATGGGAAGATAATATTATAATGGATTTGAGGGAGATGGGTTATGTAGATATAGAATGGATTAATCTTGCTCTGAATAGGGACCAATGGCGGGCTTATGTGAGGGCGGTAATGAACCTCCGGGTTCCTTAAAAGACAGTAAGTAATTAAGTAAGTAATAATAATAATAATAATAGAACCAGTTAAGAAGACAAGTAAAGAACTGGTTTTTAGCCACATACAATGAATAATTATTTAAGACATCCCTGGAAGAAGAATGTAACATCAGATTCTTGAAATATGTTATGTAGGTGAAAAAAGTAATTTTAAAGCATATATTTACAACATTGGCTGAATAAAGTTGTATCTTTGTATAGTCAAATGGTTGTTACAGTAAATGTAGGCCTAATGAAATAGGCTATGCCCTGAAATTATTTTCCTTTCTCATGAAACATGAATTACAGATTTGTTGCTTACAGCCTTATTCTGGGAAGGTTCGTTAATTAACTGGTATACTGTGTGTGTAATAATATGATTATATGCATTAAATGAAATTATTTATGTATCTGTATGTGGATATTACCAAGCTTTCTTTAATTTTCTACAGTTACGCAAACATATTGTCCACGTCTCTGTTTCGCGTCCATGTCAAGGCATTCCTGAATAATATTATTTTCTAAATATATTGCAAACTCTTCCTTGGATTATAATGTATGAACTCTTTCAGAATATATTATGTATATATGTGGACTCTTCTTAGGCTTATTCTACAAAGTATGATGTTGTACATTACAAGTAAATTCTCTAGTAAGTTGAACAGATTTTAGTTTTTCTGTTCCACAAAAGAGTTTTCTAGAGTTGTACTTTACCACTCCATACTTAAAAATTACCAGTGAAATTTCATGATTGTGTTCCACAAAAGTACTAGTATTTGTAACTTAATAGTGTCAAGTATTCTCTACCAATGAAAGAAGACTAATACATATATGTACTAATGTTATTTAAATATAATTATTTCGTAAAACTAAGATATAGCCCATTTTGATAAATATTTAGCCTATAATATTTTTCTTGCTTCTATTTCCTTCAAGTGAAACAATGTAATTTCCTTTGACATCATTTCAATATTTTTGCAGTATAACAATTAAGTTTGACGAGTGAAAATCGTTATTGGCGGCATCTGTTGGTTAATATGGAAAATGACCATGGAGCATTATGCGGGGATCGCGGAAGAATATAAATGCTAATAATAAGGAAGTAAACTTTTAATTATCAAAGAAATAAACTAAAATATATAACATTGCACGGTTACGAAATTCTTAGAAAATTACAGTACTACAAATTTTTGCCGCATAATCTACCTTAAAATACGACATTACGATTAAGGAGAAAAATATAACCTAATTCGATTAATTAAATACGAAGTAAACCGCTGTTTCACGTTATGACGTAGTATGTTTATTGATATGACATCACTTATAGCGATTTATTGGTAATGTACAACACACTTTAATTCTTTCGTGGAACAGGAAGATACAACTTCATACTTTACAACAAATTTCATCAGTAATTTTTTATGTACAACACCATACTTTTATGAAATAGGCTCCAGATACTACGCTGGAAGCTTTTCTTGATCGTTTGACTCCATAGTGCTCAATCGGTAAGTGGCCTTCGTTGACAAGAAGTGGCAACCACTAAACACTAAAATTGAATCGCATATGCATACGTTATGGCATCTGATATTGAATATTGTGGTTATATTATGGTTACTAATTGTTGTTTAATAGACACAGTAAAGTAATACTGTGGTAATATGTTATAAAATTGAATTAATTTTGTTTTCAAACATAGGCCTAGTACTTTTTTTTTATCACAATGGCTGAGGAAATACCAGGCATATCACAGGAGCACCTTCGGAAACGAACTGTTCACAGTGTGGCAGAGAAATAACTGTTCGGAACAGGTTACAATCGATTTACTATTTATTTAGCTCAGTGTTGAGCTCTCTTTGGTTAGCAGCATTGGCAGAAAAGTTTCGCAGATAGTATACAGGAATGTATTTGTTGATATTATCATCTTATAGGATATGACGTAAGTACTTTATGACAACCGAAGTGGAATTTCCGTTCCACAAAAGCCTTTCATTTTCCTATTACAGACCAATTATTTAGTCCTGACAGCTCAGCGACGCAAAAGAGGGGAAGTAATAGGAGGAGTGGGGAGAGCTCCGGAGTAGAGATAAGGGCGAGCGGTCGGTAAAGGAATGCAGCACAGCTTAATTGTACTAAAAACATACCGCTCTACTGCACGCAAGACATCCATCGCTCCGATGGCAAGCGAGAGACTAACCCAAACACCCCTTGGCGAAACTAAATGGACTCGCCTGACCAGGCGCACATCGCCGGGGACTGTCAGGACTAAATAATCGTAATGTACTCTAAGTCGAATATAGACAAATGTTAAAATAGGGAATGAATTAAGATTTTTATTTAAAATGAGTAACGTTTTTCTTAAAAATATATTTATTTGTAACTTCTTGCCTACCTTTCATTTCTATATAATAGGCCCTATTTATATGCTTCGTTGTACTTTAAATATTTGTAAATCAATCACTTGTTTATTAAGAAATTATTTTATTTGTGTTCTTATAGGTTGCATTCTTCTGAATGTCTTGGTTTTGCCTTTTGTTCATTTTCTGTAAAAATAATTTATTTTACTGTAGCTTTAATATACAGGTACATTTAAAATTAATTTTGACGTCATCGTTAGCTACAAATCTACTGCACATTGCAGCAAATTGCATTGCAAATGAAGGTTTATAGCGGCCAGCAATGGAAATCGTAGCAATTAGATGTGTAAATAGTTAGGAATCTGTGGTCCGAGTGTTAATTACTTTGTGTGTCCAATCACGCACATCTGAAGAAACAGGAAATCAACGCCCAGTGCTCTATGTCGAAGAGACGCGACTATACAGTTATCTAAGCTATGCAGTGTTCATTTCGCAATATTGCATTGTTTTGAAGCAGTGGGTGAAAACGCCGAGCGTTAGTGGATTGTTTTCTTGTTTCTGCTGCTGTTATATTCGGAATCCTCTGGTTTCGCATCTAAGCCTAACCCACCACATGCGACATTGCTCAACTAGGCTCTGTGGGAATGCTGCATGATGATGTCTGTTGCCATAGTAACAATGGTGACTGGCTGTTTGTGGGTAAGTGGAAGGAGGAGGGAGAAGGAATATAAAAAAATGAACAACGCGCAGCGGTATAAAGATGGAGGACTAATTGTGTGCACAATATTGTATTCTGGTTCCTTGCTAGATCCCTCCGCATGGTGCGTCAACTGTCAACGAAGAACGCCACAAATGATAATGTAATAACTAGCAGCTGTATTCTCTTTTTCGCAGGTTTTCTCACAAAAGTAGGGATTTGTGGGTTTCATCACGAACCTTAATTCCCCTGGCACTTCTATCGTGGACAGGTCATTTGTGTTCCATGATCAGTCTTCACACGAAAATGTCACAACACCAATTAAATGAGATATGGGGACATGAAATATTGCAAGTACCGTATGCTACGAATTTCTTAAATAATTATAACAAAATATAAGGTTAATGGAATGTACAATAAATTACGAATAATATTTTTAATAACGAGCATGTTGTTTAGTCAAATGTTCGAAAACAGCTTTGAACCTCATAAGTGACACCAAGACATAAGTGACAAGACATTACTCATAATAGACCGCAGATCTTTACGAAAAAAAAAAACTATTATTCTATTGATAACACATAGCTTGAAGACTTAATAGTTACAGTTTCATGAATATTTATGCTTAAAATGCTATTTGGGAGTGCTTAAAGCAGTCTATTTTGACATTTTTACCTATTTTTGCTTATTTAAAACTAGAGAGCGAAATTTTAGTTTTATTTTTTCATCTGTTTGTGCAGTGCTATTTAAAAAATCCAACTAAAACTCTGATTTTTCCCTTTCAATTTCTCTCTCTCTCTCTCTCTCTGAGTGGAGAAGTGCTTCTATTATTGACTGAATCTAGCTAAATTTATTGACAAGAATGGGCATAACCAACAGTTTGGTAATTTAAATACGCTAAGAATTTCGAAATTGAATATCAAATTGTATTTAACAGTCTTTTCTTTAGTTGAGTTCAGTTTTCATGTCAGTGCAGTGGTGACAATGCCAAAAGTAGCGAGTTCTAAACCAAGCCGCATAAGGTAGTGGCTTCCAGAATTTCCGAACCTTTCGACAGACGGAAAAATGTTGTTATATTCTGCCAAGCGTGTAACTAAGAAGTTAGTTGTTACGTTTTATTTTTTCGTAGTTATTTCTTGACTTTCTTTCAGAGTTATGATTTTCTTTTCACATTATTAAATGACTGCGTTAGGCCTAATATTGAAGTAAGCAAATATCAAGCAGATGATATCAATTTCAAATTATCTTAATTAATTATCTAGTAGTTAACTATCTTCACTCTATATACGATCCTCTCTTTTTTTACATTTCGAGTGATAAAATGTTCCATAATTCAGCATACACAAGGAGCGTTACATAAGTCAAATGCCGAATACAAATCTGAACTTTAGCAAACACTTTTGACACAATCATCTGAAGAATCCAGCAAAATGAATCATCTTTACATTAACTTAGCTTATATCATGTCGTTGCGGCAGCTAACATTCCATTCCGGAAAGAATAAAATCCATCATTCAAAGAGTTTCTTAAAAAATACTGCTACCAATCAGTCCCTTCTGCACAAAAAATTGGATTCAACCTATAATAACGCAATGAACAGAATCAGACAATATATTGGGGACTCACATATTTCAATATAAGTTGACGAAAATACTATCTTAGTCGATACATTGTGAATTTAGATGTCGAGAAATTGAAACCAGATTCGCCATCCCAAGCTTATCTGATATGCACAAAACAAACCAGGAAACAATGGCACAATTTGTCAAAAATGGACTCAAAGTACTATATCTAGATAATGTTGACGAAAACAAAATGCTATTCGCCTACACAGATGCCGCGGCATAAATGGTTGCTGCCAAAGTAAGCCGACTAAGAGCTGTTCGACAGCGACATCTACCGACCTTGGGTTACTGCAATAGCGTTACTTACGCTATTCTATTCTTTTATGTTACACGTGTCTTTCCCAGGATATGAACCACGTAGCAGAACAGGTAAGGAATGGTAGAATTTCTTAGGGTCAATAAATTAATCTACACGGTGAAAACAATTTTCGATAAAGCACCGTCAAGGATACAGGCTTTCAGAGAAGAGCTCCCAGATATTCCTTTCACCTAAACCAGTTCTTACCAGATGGGCTACATAGTACAAAATCTACTCGAGGATATTGCTTGTGTTACTTCGACAAACATTTATTCGAAGGTCCCGTCATTCTCCGTGACTTGGTTTACATTAGGTCTCACTATACGTTTCTTGTGGCAGTCATTTCAGAATTGGAAGGATCAGGAAAACCTATCTATGAAAACATGGCTTTACTGGAGGAGTTCAAACAAAGAACCAAGGAAGCCCCAGGAGATGTTGGAGAAAAAGTGCGTTCACAAATGGGAAAAGTTTTACAAAATAACAAGAGCCTGAATGAAGACTGTGCAGCAACGCTTTGCTTGTAAGAAATTCTGTGTTAAATGATGAGTATTGAAGTCACAATATAGTTAAAGAATAAAATTGAAGAATTAGACACTACGTAGCCTACGTATATACGGTTATAACTTATATATAATTAAACATACTGGTACTGTCACTTAAAATGATATATAGGCTTATACAGCTAAATGCATTTAAAACTCCACAAATATTGTTTCAATTGATCGAACCATAGTCTTCGCAATAAATGACTAAAATATTCTGTAGGTGTTCTAGAGAAAAAGTTTGGCGTTTGTCGGTGAAAATCAGTTTATAAGCAGAAAAAGAACTTCACATCAACAGACGTAACGGGGACATGCTTTAATTTCGGCAAATATTCAATTAAAATGTTGCAAACAACTTCACCAGATTTCCCCACAGTGACATTCTTGATTTCAATGCTAGAACACTTTGCACATTATGCAGTATGAGAAGTGAACTTGTACTACATCTGGATGTTAGTAATTAATGAATTGATGGTGGAATGCTTACAGTGGAAACAGGAGTACCCCGTGAAAAATCTGCAAGGAGAAGCTATCTTCATTCCCCAAATTCCACTTCAACTTCCAGAATTTAAACCTAAGTCTCCCGCCTAGTCAACGACGCTCTGGCATTGGATACCGGCGCACAAATTTTCAAACTTACTGGAGTTATAGTGGAATTTTCGTTACAAATTACACATTGTAGGATAATTTTTTAAGGTAGGCTACCTAATTTCCTTCCAAAATTAACATTAAAAATGTACCATTCAAATTGGAACCTCTTTTTGAAATGTTTTGCAACGTATTTCACGAACACCATTAAAACGTTGTTAAAAGAAGGTTCGTAACTGTAACAAAGGTCATAAATCACTCACCTAACTACATTTCTGATTAAACGTACAAAAACTTAAACGAGTAAATAATAATAATAATAATAATAATAATAATAATAATAATAATAATAAAATTAATGTTAAGATCGTAAATAAAACTATTGGAATACTACATTCCTTTCAAAGGAATATGGTACAGATGAACGTTTAATCAGTACACAGATTTTTGCTTTGAAACAGAATGAAGAAATTTATAGCGATCACCTTTCCTTTTATAGAGCTAGTTCAACAAAAACACACACACCACGTTATACAGAATAAAGTAATGAAACATGAAAAGATATTTCTGCTTTCTCACGCTACGATAGTGGCTGGCTTGCCAGCAGGGGGTGTGGCTGGCGATCGGCTACGGTGCTACGCAGTCATGTGTCACATTTCTTACCACTTTCAGATCTTTCGTGCAATGGGAAGATTAGGGAGATTTGAACGTATGGGGAGATTTGACCCACCCCAAATTATTTTAAAATCCCGCAGTTTGTCAACTCCCATCTTCTAGTAACATCTTTGCTCTGAAAGCCAAAGATAATATTCGTGTTCGAATAGAAAGCGATAGGATAAACAGCTGACCTAGCACTTCCTGTCTGTTTTGACTTTGAAAGCTTAGTTTTGTTTTTCCAGTTTGTAAGAATCGAGGTGTGTGAAATTAATCATATTAAAAATACTTATAATTTTATTTGATTCTATAATGTTTAAGGTTTGAATTGATATATTTAGAATTAGTTTCTTTCACAAATAATCGTGTAAATATTTTTATTAGTAAAAAGACTTAGTAGGGAGATTTGACTCACATGGCATTGTAAAGAAAAATAGATGTGCACTTAAAATAATGATTAAATATGATTGTTATAACTATTTTCATAGCATACAATACAAGTGAAAGTGAAGGACTAATCTTCGGACGAAAGTGGAGCTAGATACAATTAAGACAAATGATCTGTGAAACAAGTGACTGAAGGCGGTTAGAACAGATGCAATTTAATAAACATAGACAGAAAAACGATGTATGTTAATAAAGTCCAAGAAAATCAGAAGATAACGTTTAAGACAAATCACAACAGCTGCCAAATGTTCTCTTCTGATAATGAAGAGACAACTGGGCTCGAAAATTATTTAATTATTGCATCCAAACTGAATAAATGAACTAACACCAAAAAAGTTTCTAAAATTGTCCTATGAATAAGTGGTAGTTAAAGATATAAATGTATAAGACAACTGAAAAAACTGTTTTCTTAATTCAGTTATGTATTACTTTTATATTAGATAACTCATTTTAAGATATTTGTCAACTTTTTTATAATGTGTAAAAATTGTCACATCTATAAGTTGTATGTGGGTCAAACCTCCCTTACCTGTGGATATTTGACCAGCTATGCATTAGTTTATAAAAATATATATTTACAATTCCTAGTAGGTAGCTACTAAAGTTACTACAAATCACTCAATACTTTCCCTATCTTATAACAGAGTTAATTTGAATTTAAAAGATTTCCCTGACAAAATAAAAAAAATATAGGCTAATACTTAAAATAGTTTGCCTACAATATGTCCACATACTGTTTAGCCCAAAACAATGACAGCGAAGAAAGTATGTCCTATACGTATTGGTCCTATATAAGTCAAAATAATTGTTTTGTCCCTGTTCAGTTGGTTCATTACTGTAAGTCCACAATCAGTTAGGGCTACTCCCATCGATTATTAATTTGTTAAGTGATGTATTGGGAATGGGATTTACTGTGAAGGCTTTCTTTTAAGAAAGCATTGCAGAACTTCTATTATTGCCGTGTACCTTTGGAAATGTAATCAAATTTTCAAAGGAAGTAAAATTTTAGTGGCAGATAAAAAATGGCCCCAAGGGTGATAATGTCTCAAAGAAATAGGCATTTGTTAATTCACGAAAGGTCCTGCTGTCACCAACACTCATACAACAAAATCTAGAGGAAAAAATATTGTAGGTGCGAAAATCTGTTACTGTGTAATGCGTGAAGTAGTAGCCTACAGACTGAGATTGTGAGAATTTAATACTTTATTAGTGTAACCTTCAAGTACACTTGCACACTCCAGATAATGACGTAGCGGTTGTTGCACAAGACGTACTTATTCCAAAGGCTTGAAGAAGCTGACTGATAGGTTTGCCAAACACAATTCCAAGGGAAGTATTTATTTTATTGGGTTATTTTACGACCTGTATCAACATTTCAGGTTATTTAGCGTCTGAATGAAACGAAGGTGATAATGCCGGTGAAATGAGTCCAGGGTCCAGTACCGAAAGTTATCCAGCATTTGCTCGTATTGGGTTGAGGGAAAACCCAGGAAGAAACCTTAACCAGGTAACTTTCCCCGACCGGGATTCGAACCCGGGCCACCTGGTTTCGCGACCAAACGCGCTGACCGTTACTACACAGGTGTGAACCCAAGGAAAGTAATCACACAAAGTACGCCATATATTGAGAATGAAGTTTTGTTGAAATTGACACAAAACAATAATATCAGTTATGATAAGTTTTTAACAAATACCAAGTGGCTCGGAATAAGTGGAGTTTGTCCGTCCATGCAACATGATATTTTCAGCTAACTATATTCCTTCTCTTCGATAGTAATGTTCATGGTTCTGACAGATTATCAAAACTTTGTGCTATTTAAAACATGAGAATACTTGCTAAAAGTGACACTATCTTCTCTGAAAGGCGCTTTCAAAGTTGTTCCTAGAGACTTACTCTAACTTTGCAGAACATAGTAAAATGTCGTTATAACGACCGTCGGTATAATGAAACATTTAATATTACGAAATTATTTTTATACCTTGCCTTTCCCCCCCCCCATACAATTTAATGATAAAATACTAATTCAATTTAATGAATTTCGTTTTTACGGAAAAAAGAAATCAGTATAACGAAATACAAGTTTCGCTCTCTTGTCGAAAAGCTACCTTTTTAATTAAAAATATTTTAAATATAAGGTATAATTCGTTAGAGTGTAGGGACACGTTTTATGTTATAATAATATTGCTACTGCATGGTGGCAAAGTAGTCATTTAATATCCAATGTAAGTTACTATGTCTACTATGATGCTGATGTGTCTGAATTTTTGTTAGTATTTTCATGCAGTTGTTCCCTTGTTCTCCCCATTTAGTTTCCTTCTACCAACCACAGCTCACTGGCTTCTCAAGCAAAGTGGCACCTCTTGCCTTACAAAATGCTTCATTAAACTTGAATTTTGTGTTTTTCCTATGCTTCCCTTTTGACTTTGTTCTTTAAATACAATGGAAGTTAAGCTTTTTGTTTTATTTAAAGATATTTTCCAGACAGACATGAAAAATATGCGGAATGTACGGCGTATACTGAGGTAAATTGTATATATTTTTTTTCTTTAAAAGAATGACTTAATTCGATATTAGAAGACTTAACTATAACGCAGTATATCAAAGGTCCCTAGGATTTCGTTATAGTCGTACATTACTGTATATGGTACTTTTATGAACAGTGTTTTACCATTGGTGTTTGCAACATCCAACCGTAAGTCTGAACATAAAAGCCAAATAATATATAGGAAAATATATTTTGCAGAGCATATCGAGCTTGGGTTCCATCCTATACACCAACGGTCATCAGCACAGTGCACCCTTGGGCTAGCGTCCCTTACCCGCGGATAAGAGATGCACTAGCGTGCACCCGTGGCTCCTGGTGGGTATGCTTTCTCTCTCTCTCTTCTTTCTCATAAACAGTAATATTACACTCCAAATATAAACTATTTTAACCTGTACTATGAGTATTTATTTTATGTATGTATTGCCTATTATAGTTTTTGAAGTAACTTCTTTTCTACATAAAACTGTATATGTTATTTTATAACCTGTAATATTATTTCAACTTGAACAATCTTCTGTGAATTGTGTTATTTCTTATTATGCTTCGATTGTCCTCTGAGAAATATTTCTGCTCTTTAGTGTTATAAACGCGTCTTACAGAAGTATTACCTAATTCTTCTGGAGTACGATATTCAAAATACTGTCTTTTTAGTTTCCACCGGAACCATTTAAATCCTAGAGAAAGATTAATTCTAAAATGTAAAATAAAACTGAATGAATATATAAAAAGAATAAATAAAGACTGCGCACTAAAAGCGATATAAAAGTAATGTCTGTGATGGGCAAGAAATAGAGAACTAGAAAGATATAGAAGAGGATGGGTAGTAATAGCATTAGTAGTAGTATTTATTTATTTAACCTGGTAGAGGTAAGGACGTCAGGCCTTCTGTGCCCTCTACCAGGAGATTCCAACTATAATATGAAGATTAAAATTACAATTAGTATTACATTTAAAATTGCAAATAAAATTACAATTAGTATTAAATTTACAATTACAATTACGATAATAATCAAAGTACGAAAAGATTATCTGACTAATGAAAGCTAGATAATTCATCATAGAAAACCAAAGAATATTTAATATTTACTGAATTACAAGTTAAACCAAGAATATAGTGTATATAGTGTATAGTGATGAAATTACTGGATATTGAAACATTTTGTGATAGATTAAGGAAACTATTTACAAGAAATCAATTACTGACCAAGTGCCTAGTAAGTTTGCGTTTGAATTCAATTTTATTTCGACAGTCCCTGATGCTAGCAAGTAGCGAATTCCAGAGTCTTGGAAAGGCTACAGTGAAAGAGTATGAGCATGAGGAGGTGCGATGGGATTGTATTGTTAGTATTGTTTCATGACGAGAGCGTGTGTTCAAATTATGGTGGGAAGAAAGATAAGTGAATCGAAGACGACACAAAGGAAAAGAAGAGTTCAAGATTTCGAAGAGAAAGAGAAGTGAATGTAAATTTCTTTTCTTATGTAGTTTAAGCCAACCTATTGCTTCCAGGGATGGAGTAATAGGATCATATTTACGAACATTGCTTACAAAACGTACACACAAATTATGGGCATGGGTACTGAAATGGAACATGCCAGGCGGTCTAATTCATTAGCATGACAGCAAACATCGTAATGACTGTGGTGATAAAGATGATCTTGTTATTTTTCACTGAAAAATTCTGTATTGTGAGACTTGAAGCTCAACATTTTGCTCTCAGATGTCGATAATTAAATTTTTATAAAATGACTTTTAGCAAAGCCAACGGTTTAACTCAGATTTCAGGCACGTTTGCCTGCTTATCCGGATTTGCTCTCGTGCATGGACAGATTACCTGTTTGTGTCTCTTCCGAGATTTTTCCCAACAATAAGGGAAATGTTAGGTGATTTAATGCTAATCCTCGGCTTCATTTTTCCAAATACCACCTCGCTATCACCAATTCTATCTACGATAAATAACCAACAGCGTCATAATATATTTTCAATTGAAGCCGATATTCGCGTACCGTGGGCAAATGAATTTTGGCAAACTATAGTAATCCTTAGCGTGGAGTCCTTAAGAATGGAAGTAAAACTGTGTATTTTGTGTCACAGTTTTGCGGCACTTAAAAGAGTTCGTTTGTTATTAAATATATTTAATGACATTGTATCAACTATTAGGTTATTTATCGTCAATAGAATTAGTAACAAGCCCGGATATTTCGAAAATATTATAACTGAATTTATGTATGAAAAATTTATAAAGAATTAAATGCGTTTAGAAGTAGGCCTATTTAGGAGTGATAAGGCCAATTTTTATTTTGTCTATTTTGAGCATTTACTGTCCATTTTAAAACTAAGTGCATAGTTTTGCCTTTTTTGCCTCTTAAAAATAACTTTAAAGTATATTTGCTATTTTATTTTAAGGACCAACATTCTGATTGTCTTCAATTTACTCTTTTCATACGCAAGTTTAACTCGTCAAGCCGGTTTGTTGTATGCTTGTACGTGTACGTGTCTAGGGTAGTTATGTAGTGGTTTTACGTACAAAACTGACCACAGTTCGACATCTATGGGAGATACTTCCATGCGATTTTCTCGAATGTATTGCAAAGGGTCTGATTTTTGCTGCCATATGATTGTACAGAGTGTATACAAATGATTCATCGAGATTTGACATCGTATATCTTCAAATGTATAATGTCCATCCATTTGTACTAATGGCCAATCGAACGAGCACATTTTAAAGTTCTGTACATATCATTACAAATGTTCTATATGCCCTCCTCGTGTTACTCGACACACATCTATGCGGTAGTCCAATTCGACCAATACACGTTGGAACATGTCATTGTCGATGTTCCTCAGCGCAGCAGTGATGCGATCTCGAAGTTCAGCCAATGTTGTCGGCATAGGTGGCATGTAAACATTCTCTTTCACGTACCTCCAAAGAAAAAATCACAAACTCTGAGGTCAGGAGACCGTGGGGCCACCTGAGGTGTGCAAAATCATCCTGAGCACATCGCCCAATACACCGGTTTGGAAGTTCCTCGCTCAGATATCGACGCACTTCTCTATGCCAATGAGGCGGAGCTCCGTCTTGCTGGAAGATGAAGTTTGGGTTGTCATTTGTCAGTTGAGGAAACAACCAGTCTTGCGACATTTGTAGGTACGTCGCACCCGTCACGGTATTCTCAGCAAAAAAGTAGGGTCCGTAAATCGTGCTTCTTGAGACAGCACAGAAAACATTCTAATTTGGAGAATCTCTTTCAATTTCCACTGTAACACGAGGATTTTCTGTGCCCCATATTCGGAAATTGTGACGATTCACCTTCCCACTCAGGTGAAAATTTCGCCTCATCACTGAACACGAGTCGAGAGGCAAATTCGTCATCTTCCAACGCTGCCTGGGAACAATAATAAAATTTGTTTTTGATGACGAGGTCGTTTGGCCGTAAATGTTGCAGCAGTTGTATGCGATACTCTTTCTGGTGTAATCGCTTTCGCATAATCTTCCACACAGTTGCGTGAGGAATGCCCAGTTCGTGACTTGCTCGACGTGTTGATTTTTGTGGGCTACGAACGAATGCCTCTCGGATTCTCTCCACCTTTTCAGCTGAAACACCTGGTCGTCCTGAGCTTTTTCCTTTACACAAGCACCCTTTGTCTTTCAACTGTCGATACCACAACAGAATGTTTTGGTGGGTTGGTGGGTCACCTCTGTACTGTCTCCGGAACGCACGCTGCACAGTGATGATGGATTGAGTACTCTGATATTCCAAAACACAAAATGCTTTCTGTTAATCAGTCACCATTTTGCCAACCGCCACTAGTGAGTCACTGAAGAGTCAGAATGAAATCTAAAATGAGACACACCAAATTTAAGAATATGCTCATTCTATTGGCTATGAGTACAAATGGGTGGGAATTATAAATTTTAAGCTATACGATGTCAAAATCTGATGAATCATTTATATACACTCTATATTTAACTTAGTGCTGCTTATGAATAGGTTTTTCTCCGGACCAGTTGTTTGCGCGCTTTCATTCAGAGTCCTCCGGTTACCTCCGATTGATGCAGTGCAGGTTGTATATGTGCTGTGGCGCAGACATACACTTTCCGCTGAGCATTCCTTTAATCGGATGGTAGTCCGCTGACGTCCGCGTATCTTTTAAAATAAGTTGTACAGTAATTTGTTGTAGTTTATTTCTCTTTTATATTTATCTCTCTTATTTTCTTCGGCTCTTTTTTTTCTTGTTTTGCTTGAAGTGCTGCGTTAGCTGACAGATTTTTTTTCTAGTTTTGAAATTCATAGTATATGTGGAAAGACGTATTAGTTTTATGTCATTGATCAAATTAATAACATTAAATCTAATTGCAAAACTAACACAGATGTAAAGCTTTTCAGTAGCTAATGTAAACATTTATACTGTAGTTCTCCTGGATACACTCGTTTATTCGCAAACAGTTTTAATCAATTATTATTCTAATCGGTTTAGTTTAACGTAAAAATATTAAGGCAGTTTAAGAATGGAACAAAACAAACGTGTGGTATCAGTGGGTTAAAGTTTACTGTCCAAAATAACTTATTCATATTCTTCACCAGGCAGGATTGTGATCATTGTGTTAAAGGGTGTCAGTATTTGAACTGCTGCCTCAGAAACACGCCATTCTTTCCCTGCAATAGAAATATAAGCAGATATCAACTTAAGGATAATTGTAATTATATTATTATTACACGTTTCTTTAGTTTCATTCAGAAACTCAATATTTTAATCTAAACAGTAAAATATAACTCAAGTTGTCTTTAAAATATTTCTTATATTTTTATTGCCTCGAAAGTTACGTTTTAGAGAAATTTCAAGATTTTTTTTTTTCTATACTGTGGGCCTTTGGGAACAATAGTACTAAAAAATGTAAATATAAATCGTATCAAATGCTTTGCATAATTGTTTTTGTCGGCGCTTTCATCAAGTTCGCGGCTGTGCGATCGCTTCAAATGGTCTAAAGGTGCGTCCAGACTTGCAACAGAACATCGTAGCGCAACCGCGCTGCGTTCCTATCTGGACAGCGAACGCTACTTCGCAACATCGGCGCGTAGCGTGAGCCCGCAACCTGAGCGTTACGGACCGAGAAGCGCTGAGTTCCACCACTTGTCGTTTATTCCAAGGAAAAATCAAAGGATCCAGAGCGTTGAAATTGCAGTAAATGTGGACGTGCATGGAAACTGGATGTGTAACACCCATTCGTGTCGCATGTGTGGCTACAGTGCTAGTGCACTAGCCTGCCATGAAGATGGTTAGGGTTCGATCTGCATGGAATTTTTGATGGAGAAGAAACGTTGCATAAGGGTTTTCTCGGGGTACTCTGTTTCCCTCTTTCATTCCAACACTTCACTTCTCCTTCATTTCATCTCTCGGAACAACTGGATAAGGCGGACCGCACAGCAGCGCCGACTATGCTCGCCACTAGTGGCCTGGCCGTACCGAAATAAGACAATCGAAATTTCGCTAGTAAATTCGCGACTATATTCTTTAAGCATTATTTCAAATGCAAGGTTTACGGAGTATAACGACGGTCTTTTGAATGCACTAGAAGAAAATACAGATTTAGTAAGATATTATATCAGGTTATTACAGCGAAATGAAAGAGAAATATGATGTGATTCAGGAAATATCATCGAAATCACGAAATCAAATTTCGTGGCAATCGTCGTCAAGCGCTAGCTAGGCTACGTAATTATTACCGCATTGGCGTTGTATTTTTGGTTTAGAGAAAATAGCTCGTCCTGAGCTGCCAAAAAATTAATTATTGCTATCATAACATTGCTTATCAATTTTAAGAAAAAATTATTATCAGAACCATGGGCGACTTGAAATATCACTAGCGTTCACCGCTGTTGAGTAACGGTTGGCTTGCCTGATAGTGAAACGAGCGGGCACGAGCTCAAATCCTGGTTGAGGTTTTTTCCGGGAGTTTGCGTCAACCCATTAAGAGCAATTAATGGTAACTTTCGGCACTGGACCCTGCTCTCATTTTGCTGTCATCACCGTCATAGAATTCAGACGCTAGAGAACCATAGATAGTCAATCGGAGTAAGCCGCTGGAAAAATGAAGCGCGGGACAGAACCAGATGGAGGAGAATCATTGAGGCGGTCTTGGCCTAAGAAGGCTGTTGTACCATAGAAGAAGAAGAAGAAGAAGAAGAAGAGAATCATAGATGTTGATGGTCTGGCCGCGAAACCAGGTGGCCCGGGTTCGAATCCCGGTCGGGCAAGTTATCTGGTTGAGGTTTTGTCCGAGGTTTTCCCTCAACCCAATACGAGCAAATGCTGGGTAACTTTCGGTGCTGGACACCGGACTCATTTCACCGGGATTATCACCTTCATTTCATTCAGACGCTAAATAACATAGATGTTCATACAGCGTCATAAAATAACTCAATAAAATAAATAGATGTTGATTAAACGTCGTAAAATAACCCACTACAAGAAATACATCACTAGTGAAGTGAAAACCATCACATTCGACCATATTGAAACAAAAGAAAATGCGAGCGGGGTTTTAGTTCGTACGTGTATGTCCCCTCACACATTATTTATCCCCTCATCTAATCCACTCCAACCTTGTCGCATTCCTCGGCCTTATGTCGCTTAGCTATTCCCTCATCCAACCCATGAAACCTTTTAACTCGCAATATGTACACAAATAAGTTGCGTTGCAAAATGATTCAACCCCTAGCCTATACTAATGGCAAGTACGGGTTTCCTATGTTAATCTAAGTTCTAAGGGCTTGAGGCTCCAGGTTCTATTCGGGCTCCTGAGTAGATATGGAACCTTACCTGCAGGGCCAAGGAAGGATAGCCCACCTGTTAACGTAGGATTAACGTCAATCAATCAATCAATCAATCAATCAATCAATCAACCTTCAATCAACCAATCCACACCCATTCGTTGTCTGTGTGGGCAGTGAACATGGAATGGACCGAGCAAAATACGTTGCACTTTATGAAATTATACAGAGGTAAAGAAATTTTGTGAAATGCCAAACACAAGGAATTTTAACAAAAGTTTAAGAAACGAGGCTTGGGAGCAGCTGGCGACCTTGATGTTACGACCGAGCGTTGCGGAACGAGACGCGCAGCGATCCATCGGTTGTCAGTAATTCTGCGTAACAATCAAAGGAACCAGACCTCTCAAGTTGCAGTATGTGCGGACGCTGACACAATTACTTGGTCTGCGTATGCTGACGTCACACTGGGATGTTAATGATTGCAATTTGAATTGTATTGTTTCCGAATTATTATTAAATTGCACCAGTACCATGTTCATGCTTTATACTTATTTATGATTATTTTATGTTCAACTTCATTATTATTATTATTATTAATATTATTATTATTATTATTGTTATTATTATTATTATTATTATTATTAGCATCATCATTATCATCATCATTTATATTAATACAACTATTTTATTGACACTTATTATTTCCTTTTTTATTGTAGTATTATTTTTTGATTCGAAGTTTTTCACCATATATATTGGTTATGCAATAACCCGTAGAAAATGACTGTTCTAATGGAGTCAATAAGGATATAGTAATTTCTATTGTAATCCGTCTCACTGGATAATTACTTTTTCAAGTTTAGTGTGGTTTAATTTATTTAGAGACGTCCTATTCAATCAATACGATCCAAAATTGTAACATTTATGTTAATTCACATTCGGAAACCAAAATCACTGTCAATATACAAAATATTGCTGTCAATAATACGAATAATCAATAAGTATAACGTTATTGGCATGTAAAAATATCTCAATAATATGTTTTTATACTAGCAAGTATAAATAATAATAACAATTTGTATACATACTGCTGATATCTACACTTCACTCAAATACACGCCATAATGAATTAGTTATTAAAAATTAAATACACGCAAATACTAAAAAGTAATTAACACTTCTTAGGAACACAAAACTGAAGTCACTCTCAATTTCTCAATTGTTAATTGAACATAATATTCAATACACCGATACGAAATGAGTTTAAATCACCGCCAATTACCGTGGTCAACTCCCTAGATTTTAACTTATTAAACAATAAAGTACTACAATAATTAGGCATATCATATTTCTTCTGTCTGTGACTTTCCATTCTGTATTATAATTATGAAAATTTACTCGTAATATTTTATTATATTCAGTTTCGTCATGCGTAAACAGCATTAAACATTTATAAATAGAAGTATAGGCTATAAAAAGAAATACCAATATTCTGTATTCCTAAGAAAGAAAAAAATTACAAGGTTTTGTACTTTAAATAACAAAATCGTTCTAAGAACTCGTTTCTGAGCAATAAAGACTCTGCTAATATTTACAGCATTTCTCCTTAAAAAGTGCCATAGTTAAAATGAGAATAATTTATAGATAAAAGAGAATGTACATTCAACGTAGACCTAAGCTGTAAAAATAGAAAATTTGACGGTATTTAGCCTTTTTTTAAAATAAAATCAATATAGGCCTACCATTGTAAGTGTTGTCGACAAAAAATTCAAGAAACCTAATGTTATCCACAGATGTAAAAAAGGTATCCCCGTAACATGCCATGAAGGCATTTGGGGGGCATGGAGGTAGAGCCCCATGCTTTCCATGACCTCGGCACTAGAATGAGGTGGTGTGGTCGGCACCACGCTCTGACCGCCTTTTACCCCCGGGAGAGACCCGGTACTCAATTTTATAGGAGGCTGAGTGAACCTCGGGGCCGTTCTGAAAGTTTGGGAACGTATCCACAGATGTAATATAATAATTATTAAAATTGATAGATGGACGGACGGATAGACAGACAGACATATTTATTCCTTCCATAATATTCTTACAGTTACTTTAGAGTATAAAATAAAGAACATGTCAAATTCTTTCGTTTAAAATATAAAAATGGAAATATGAAATTAATACAGAATTAATACCGTAATTACAATAACATATTATACAATAGAGTATGTTTACCATTTTATAGTACTAAAATATTTACACTACCAATATGTGAAATGTCAAGAATTCATCTACAGAATAGAAAGTGTGAGATATTAAGTAATTTTTAGTTCTACTTTAAATAATGCAGGATTTTGATTATGACTCAATGTCTTGAAGACTATTGAACATTTTTATTGTCATGCAAGGTACTCCCTTTGATAGCATGATAAGTTTGATGATGGCGTTTGAAAATCATTCTTTCTTCGGGTATTTATACATCTATGGCTAAATTAGTTGGAAATTTTTCTTTATTACATTAGAGGAAATTTATTGAAGAGTATAATGTACTGATTTGTTAAAGTCAGAATCTCTAATTAAAAAAATTGGTCCACACGATTCTATAGCCTTTGCTCCAACCATTATTCTATTTTCTCTTTTTGGTAATAATAGGCCTACATTTTTACTATCAGCAGAATTTCCCCAAACTATTATTTCGTAGAACATAATGAAATGAATATAGGCAAATATATTGTCTTTAAGATACTCCTATTTACAAATTGTTGTAAGACCTAATTGCGAAGCATGCTGAGCTTAGTTTGGTTGTTATTTCATTAATATGATGTTTCCAGTTTAATGTAGATCTATTGTTAATATGCAAACTAATAAATTTGGTTGTTGATATTTCTAGTAGAGGTATATTGTTGACAGTTGTGCCTCATGTTTCAGAGATTAAATTTGAAGAGGATTTAAATTGAATTATGTTACTTTTATTAATGTTTAAATCTAGTTTATTAGTTGTAAACCAGTCATAAATTTTAAGGAGAAGTGTTTCTGTTTTATATTTGAATGTGGCAAAGTTGCTGTATGTAAATATGATATTTGTGTCAACTGTAAATAGTATAGGATAATCTGTTCCTTTTATTAAGGGGCCAAGATCATTTATAAAAAATTAGAAAAAGAAGAGGCCCTAATAGAGATCTTTTAGGACCCCTGTGTGAACATTTCCCCATGTTGAAGTAGGTTTAAAGGTGTCACTGAATGCGTTGATTTCAACTTTTATTTTCTGATGTGGAGATATGATTCAAACCACTGTTATGCTATGCCTTTAATAACATAGTATTCTAATTTCTAAAGTAGAATTTTATGATTAATACAATCGAAAGCTTTGGAGAGATCACAAAATATCCCACCTACTTGAATTTCCTATGAATTGCTTCCAGAATTTTATCAGTTAAATTAAACGAAGCTCGCTCACTTGATGTATTCTTTCTGAATCCAAATTTTTGTTCTGAAATGAGAATGTTGTACTAATCAAGATGTTGATATACTCCTTTACAAACAGAGTGAACAATAAGTATGGAATATTGCTAATAACTTCTTTAATGCTACAAAAAAAGTTTTATACAAAAAGCTGTTGGAGATAAACCATACAATATGATACCAGTGTTCGAAAAAGTTAGATATTCAGACATAAAGAGTGTGACAGTAAACTTATTTTTTTTTTAATGATACTCTATATTAAAACTTACATATTCCGATTCTCCATTAAATGTTATGCTTGAATGCATACACATTTTACCCGCCGAGTTAGTTCTGTGGTAGCAAGTCTACCTACAGACTAACCGGTCCGGGTTCGATTCCCGGCGGGGTCAGAAATGTTCATGTAAAATTTCTACCTCGTGATTAGGAGTCATGGTGCACAACTTCTAATCACTGAATTGTGCACAATATGCCTGGGTTAAATCCCAAATCTCTCCGCAGTGCATGTGAAGAGAAGGCATATGTCACTATTGATAGTGATTTGTCCGCCGGATGGGGACGATAAGCCTGGCGGCCCCCTTGGTGCTACTCGACAGGATTAGGCTACGTGCCGGCACCGGGTTTCCCCTTCTTCCTCCCTCACCTTCATCATTATCCTCATCCATTCCCTACAATACACTTATACATACACTCACCCTAGTACACGACATAATTCTTCATAGATACATATCATGCATAACGTGGCCCGACGAAGTGGTGTGCAATTTTAAAATGGATCACAGTCCTGCAGTATGCGGGACCCGAATCGCGCAAGTGAAGTGAATTAGCATTAGATACACAAATAATAGTAAAATGGATTTGAGGGAGGTGGGATATGATGGTAGAGACTGAATTAATCTTACTCAGGATAGGGACTAATGGCGGGTTTATGTGAGAGCGGCAATGAACCTCCGCGTTCCTTAAAAGCCAGTAAGTAAGTAAGTAAGTAATGTTCCTAGTTGTTTTTATTGTATTATTCAAGTTTAGAATAAATTGTTAAAGTAAAGTTATTTGGCTTTTAAGATTACTTTGTTTAATTTAACTGATACAATTCTGGAAGCAATTAATAAAAAATTACAAGTAGGAGAGGTATTCTGTGATCTCTCCAAAGCCTTCGTTTGTATTAATCATAAAATTGTACTACAAAAATTAGACTTATTAATTTGCGATCATTACTATTTCTACTTTAAATATATTGAATTCTCTTTGTTTTGCATGAATTCTTATGTCTTGTGTAATCCAATTATTTTTAGATGTTTGAGAATTTTTGTGCTTTACAAGAAAACTGAATTCAAAGATATTTAAGAATGTATTATGAAACGCAATGAATTTACTATTCATATCTTCATTAACATATACTGATTTCCAGGTTTCATTTTTTAATTAACTTCAAAGTCCTTTCATTTATGACTCTTAACCTAATTTTAGTTTGGTGTGTTGATTCAGTGATGTTATTACATATTATTGTACGGTTGCCAGAAATCGCACCGCCACTGCCACTCTTTCTTGAACTGAATGTGGTATCCTTCTTTGCAACCTTAGGCCTGCCAAATAGTCAACGTTTGTAGGTGACTTTCTGTAAAATTTTTGTAATGTCCACTAACTGTTTTGAACTTCAAGTCAGACAGCAAATTTGAATCACCACATTTATTTCTACTTCTATATAACTACTATGTAACTGTGTTTACCACCATTGCCCCTGTTTCCGTTTCTTTTTGCACGCAAAATGCACATATGTATAGGCTGCTGCAGTTACGTCCATGATTGAAAGTAGGAGTACCTGAACTGGTGAATGCTGGTAGGTTAGGACCCAGTGATACATTCTGGAACTCGTCTTAATGTGTGTAATCAATGTAAAATGATTAAACTAATGTAGTGCTTTTTTAAAAATTGATGTCACTGTATCTTATGCCATAATGTAGTTACATACACCAAATCTCCACGCTCATGTTAGCCCCTTGTTCTAACATGACGCTCAAAAAAAAATCCCAATACTTATCCAAACAAAAAAGGTTATATTAGGTGTACAAGATAAATGGGACACTCTGTATGTTAACACTTTCACAATATAAAAAGATAAATGAAAACTCTCTATATTCACATATGTTTTTTTTTCAATATTTCATTTCAAATTCTGAGTTCTTCTCCTTCAACGTCCATTAAACTATTGCAAAACACATCCTCCTCTTCATTGCGATCTGCTGTAATATTCTGAGAAATTACATTTTTATAATAGACAAGATTTTCATTCTCCTCCTAGTTCTCATCAAAATGTTTCTTTAATAAATTAACCACATCTTTCCATTTTTCTTCCTTTGTTGCAATACCTATATTGAAATTCCTTGCAGAAAGCATGTCTAAGTTCTTTCCACGTTTTAAAATGGTCTTGCCCACACACAGATCTGACCGATAATTCTCTCTTACTGTTGTTCTTTTGTGACACTTTATCTCCACCTCTAAGCTCTTTCGATGCAGGGTTGCCAAAATAATATTATCGAGCATAGAAATTTGTCTTTTTCTTAACGTTGGATAAGACGAGTTTTGCTCCTCATATTACTTAATGGTAGTACAGCAAACATTGGATAAGAAGAGTTTTGCTCTAAATTGTTAGATGGATCCGACTTGGTTTTGCAAGAACCACTGTTATGGATATGGACAGTTTTGCATTTGATAGTAGTTTTCTGAGCTCTATGGAAGAGGAATTAGACAAGATTTGCACAAACCGACTATATCAGTAGATAGCTGCAAGAAGTACAACATCCCATATGTCACTCATTTATTTTAAATTTTGGATAAGGCGAGTTTTGCACTTGATAGCCTCATATAATTATTTTAGTAGATCTAGCAATTATATGAATGTAATTGAACTGAAACGTAGTGATGGAACTTTCTTTAGGTAAAAAGAACAAGCATGGGTCTCTTTAACCCAATATTTTCAACCGCCATTTGGATATGAAAACTCAAACTATGACACAAATCAATGTTATGAAAATATTGAAAGAAATGCTAAGACGAGTCATACACAAGATACAGTGGAACATTTGAAAACTGACGGTGGTACTTTCACTCTCAAAGTTGATATTTGTACGAAGATTCTTTCAAATATCCAGGATCAAATAGAACCAATAGAAAATGAAAATAATTGTGATGCTGAATAAGCGTTAACATTATTTTCATATCTTATATATCTAACATATCTTCACACGTCATTGGTCATAATTACATGTGAACTGTTAAATCAGTGAAATAAAGAAATATCGTTTTGAAAATCTGCAATTATATCTGAGTATTAATAAGAATAATATTCACAGAGATGCTTACTTTAATTAGCACATATCTTCTCTTTACTGTGGATGCAGTGCTATTATTAATATGAATAATTTTTAGTATTTATGAACGTATCTATTCTGAATAACAAAAAATGCTGAAGTAGTGATTGCAGGTAATTTTTTTTCACTGCAAATATATCTCGATATAATAATGCGGCGTGTAACATATGTTCTCTGGCAGCTATGATTCACGCTGTAACAGGACGTTAACTGCGGGAGTATGCTATTTTAATTTAACAATGGGTTTAACATGATTTTAGCAGTAACAACAGTTTATGAAATATCACTTCCGTTAAGTTTGCTGTTAAACTGCCTTAACGACATGTTAAATATTTAACAAGGGTTGGTGCAACTGTGCCGTAGTGTTGCGGACTCCGGTGCGGACTGGAAAAGTTCACCGCGCAACGTAATAGCGCAACCACCGTGCGCAACCTTGCCCCGTGTAAACTTGGCGCGGGACGTGGTTGCGATACGGGTTTCGGCGCGCATATCTGTACGAAGCTTAACAAATTCGAAGTTCCACCACCCTTAGAGTAAATTCGCCCACAAAGTTTACAGCGTACGACTTTATTATTATCTTCAACTAAATTATAGAATTTCCATGCGTACCGATATCCGATTTGGTGCCATTTTATTCCACTCACAACTACCGTCAGTCCGTACGCGTCGGTCGTCCTTGAGCTAACTGTCGCTTCGGTCCGAACCACCGCATCCCTCCGTATATCCCGTGTTCCAACTGCGATAGTACTGGAAATCACCGGTGGAGAGCTTTATTCGTAATCTCCGATTCCTCCGCGGTAGTAGTCACTCCGATAAACAGCATTAATTTAACTATTCCGAAAAGAGAAATAAAAGAGTAACGTGATATAAATTTAATTATACTAGGCGATTTAAATACCACTTCAGCGCACCACACTGGGACTTTTAAATACCGCGTTGAGGGGTTAACATTGAGTATGTCACAGTTTTAACCCTTTACATAACTTATTTCATTACACAAACTGATTACCAATACTCTTAAAACTTCCTCCAGCCGACTCAAATCATAGCATTTGGATCTTATTTTGAGATATTATCGCCTTGATCATAAAAGGTAGAATCGGCCAGTAATGGGTAGGAGATTGTCTGACCAGATCCTATCTGCACTTCAAGAAAGGCATTCAAGCGCAATGAAAGTTGCTAAATTGCACTTTCAGTTGCTGAAAATCGTTGGTGCTTCCGCTTAATTATTGAAATCCTAATTTCTCCAATCCAATGGAAAATATTAAATAAATTACCTTAAACATATACAGTTGTAGTAATTAGAAACAAGCTTCAGTTATGTCAAATTATTTAGAATTAGCTTTTCCTGCTATATTCGATAGAAGGCAGAGTTTCATATCACAAAATCTAAGAATAAAAGGTATGTTGCATGAATAAGTTGTCATATAAATTACCTAATAGGCTAAATATAATGATTCTAGCGTGCCCTTTTTATTTTATAGTGCCCCTATCATGTTTACTTATCTTTTTTCAAGCCTGTGTTAAGTATTATAAGTGTAAAAACATCCAGGTTCCACGTAATAGTGAAATTGTATTTGGCGAGATGAGGCAAAGGATTCACTATGTAGATTACTTGGCGTTCGCCTTATGGTTGGGAAAAACCTCGGAGAAAGCCCTACCAAGTAGTCAGCCCAAATGGGAATCGAAGCAACACTCGAACGTAACTCCGGATTAGCAGGAAAAAGGCGCTATCGCATGAGCTATGCCGGTTGTTGTCATGTAAAAGATAACTATTCCTGAATATGAGGGACAAATTAATAAATTATTGGTTGTCCATTACAGAATAACATTTCTCAGTCATTATTCTCGCCTGTCATCCTATTATATGATTGTTTTTGTTTAGTCAACTGTCCGTAGACAGATTTCAATCTCACAAGTGACACCAATAAAGCATCATTCATGACGTAATAAGCCAGGAAATAATGGGGCAGTGTAGTCAGTTCCTTTCCTCCTCCATTGCATATATTGCTGACTAGATACATACTACATTAATCAGACTCGAGATGTATACAAACAAAATGTTATTCCTCTGACACGTTTCGTAAAGTGTCGTATGGTGTACCTGATTAGTTGCACCTTGTATATGTGCTGGTTGTCGCAAGAAAAATAAAGAAGGTAAACTTGCGAATTGTAAATGAGGAGTACAGCAAGTAGACAGCTTCAATTAGGCCTACTTGCGGTGTAAGGGAATTCGGGGGAATATGGGCACGTGGGGAATATGGGCAATATTAAGTTTCATGCCAAAACTCTTGCAAAGAATTATGTTTCTTCGCTAATAACGGTTAGTATAAAGTGAGAGTATCGTAATGGTTGCTGTACGATGCCCGCTATGCAGTACTGTCTCGTATTGTTGTTAAAACAGCCATCTAAATCGTGAGTATTGACTTCCAAGTATACTAAAATTTCACAATACTTATTTTAGATATGTTATATGCAGTAGATTAAACATGAACTTTAGAAAATAGTTTAAATCTAATAGTATACATACAAAATACACATCTTTCACTGCCGTTTTATTGTGTCAGAAGTTGTTTTGTGAATAGTTTACGGTAGTGCCAACTGTTCAAAGTAACCCTACATGTCGGGGTAATATGGGCGCTAATGTTCGGGGGAATAAGGGCAAGCATTACAGTTCATAAAATGATTCTTCAATCTTGATGAAAATGGCCTACAAATGATTACAAGAGCGAAAGATATCATTGCACCCAAAGCACACAAAGTGGTGCATTGCATTTACTCTACAGAAAAGGGAAAAACCATTACCCTTGTGGCCTGCTTCAATGCAGCAGGGAACTACTTTTCTCCAAGTATCATTATAAATCGAGTGAGGACAATAATGACTGAAAGAAGAGCTGGCTGCTGCCAGTAAGTTGTACTCCAACAAGCAGTCTGCCTACATTAACGGAGATACGAGGTGTAATCATTAAATTCCGAGACATTTCCCATAAGTGGAAATAAAACTACCTCATTTAAATGTGGCTGCCATCACCTTCAAGGTAGTCCTCTTGGGCAGCTATATACTGATCCCAGCGTGTCTGCCATTTTTGGAATGCCTCCTGGAAGTCGCGTTCTTGAAACCTGTCAAGCACCTTCTGCGATTCGCGTTGGATCTCCTCCACAGTGCTAAAACTGTGACTCTTTAGCTTGAATCTCATCTTCGGAAACAAAACAAAAAAAGTCGCAGGTGGCCAAATCTGGTGAATACGGGGGTGAGGAACGACGACCATCTCATTAAGAGTGCAAGACTGGAGTGTTGCGAGACCTCTGTGAGCTGAAGCAGTGTCGTCATGGAGCATCCATTTGTTCTTTGTCCAGAGCTGTAGTCATTCATATTCAAAATGGACGTGAGGATCATTATGCACAATTTGTCGAATTTTTTTGTCATTTTCGCCAGTGTTGCACGTGCGTGGTCGACCTGGCATCTCGTCGTCCTTCAGCGATGTTTTGCCATTTCTGAAGCACGAGTGCCACTCGAAACATCTCGCCTGAATCACTGCTTCATTCCCGTAGGCTTGCTTCAACATTCACGGGTTACAGTTGCCGATTTCCCAAAGAATTTGACGTTGGCTCTCTGCTTTAGTTCCGAGTCCATCGCATTTCGCAAATGCGCGGATGCACGTGCTAACAAAACCTTGTGTAACACAGGTTTCAATGAAGAGAGCGCTTCGAAACTTCGTGTCGCTTCGTTTCAAAATCGTCTGTGTCACTGCTGCGCACGCGTGTCAATCACGTGATCCCTTCGCCCACAGCAGACAAAATCTCGGAATTTAATGATCACACCTCGTATATTTTTTCTCAATAATCAAGAACTTCGTTGCTTATTTCAACATCAGTAAGCATGCACCTGCAATTTTGATAGTAGATGCACGTGATTCACATAGTTGTAATCCTGACATTCTTAACTTTGCAATAGAAAATGGATTATGCATGTTTTATCTTCCTCCACACACCACAGCCTGGCTTCAATCAGCAGATAGTGGTCTGTTTGGTCCTCTGAAGAAAGCTTACAACAGTAGTGCTACAGCTTTCTTCAGGCAACATAGGAGACATTTTACGAAGGTCGAGTTTGCTTCCATTGTCAAAGAATCATGGAACAGATGTGTCAATGTATGTCTGCTGTAAATGCCTTCCGAGCTTCAGGCCCTTTTTCACTGCACATGAGTGTCATTCCTGATTATGCTTTACATTGGCACTGCAGCATCAGGTGACAAACCTACAATTCATACAATTCCTTCAACTGATTCAAATGTATTAGAATCTCCAAACGTCATTCATCGCCAAAGAGTCACATTATCTGCCAAAGGCGTTACGCAATAACCCTCACAAATTGCATATACAATATATAATATAGTTAATACAGTTATATTTTCGAGTATTTTAAGTGTTTTTCACTTCTTTCAGTTGAATATGATTCACATAATTAATGCCCATTTTACTCCCACACTCGGGGAATTATGGGCAAAACACATTAACTTGCATTTTCCAGTTTTACTTGTATACACTTAGGAGTAAGCAGTTAGGATTGTTATATAATATAGCTAAATAGATAAGAAACATATCCCAGCTGTAAAATTATTTATTAGAAAAACCCGAGAGATATTGCACCCGAAATAGTACTAAGGTGCCCATATTGCCCCGACTTCCCTTATATTACAAGCAGTAACATGAGCTGCTGCCAGGAAGTCAAAAGGAGGATAGCAATGGCAAGGAAAGCTTTTAATAGAAAAAGGAGCATCTTTTGCGGACCTCTGGGAAAAGAACTAAGGAACTAGTGAAGTGCTTTGTGTGGAGTGTTGTATGGTATGGTTCAGAAACATGGACATTACGACGAAATGAAGAGAAGCGAATAGAAGCACTTAAAATGTGGATATGGAGAAGAATGGAACGTGTGAAGTGGAGAGACAGAATAAGAAATGAAGTTGTGTTGGAAAGAGTGGCGAAGAAAGAATGATGCTGAAACTGATCAGAAAGAGGAAAAGGAATTGTTTGGGTCACTGTCTGAGAAGAAACTGTCTACTGAAGGATACACTGGAAGGAATGGTGAATGGGAGAAAAGTAGAGTTCGGGGCTGAAGGAGATATCAGATGATAGATAATATTAAGACATGCGGATCAAATGCGGAGACTGGGAGGAAGCAAGAAAATATTAAAGATTGGAGAATGCTGGGTTTGCAGTGAAAGACCTGCCCATGGGCAGAACATTTATGTATGTAGAGCCCGGACGAGAAGTTATGGCACCGGCGCGAAGGACGCATTTTAGTTCGTTTGCTTGGACTCGCCCTCACACTCAACTGGAGGGGTGTTGGGTCAGTTGGTTACTAACATTCCGAGTTTTCAGATCGCTCTGCTACTACCGCTATTGCTAATACTGAAAACATTGCCATTCTGAGCGCCCTCATTATGCCATTGTCTAAGGTGTGAAATCATAGAGTAGTTCATAGTCAAGGACATGAAATATCACACAATGTATGGAAATTCATGTCAGAAGAGGCTGTAAACGGAATACCAATTCCATTGAAAAGCGTGTGTGCAAGAGTACTGGCTGCCACTGGTATTTCAAAGCGAACCTTGGCAAGAATCAGGAAAGAAGGGAAAAATATTAAGGCAGGAACAGCAGATTCTTTCTCCAGTCCGGAAAAATCACAACCGAAGAAGAAGATTGTTGCAACTGTAGACAGTTTTGATGAGGAGGTCCTAAGAAGACTCCTCTATAATTTCTACGCTACGCATAAGCAGAGGCCGACTCTGCAATCGCTTCTTCCAAAAATGGATATCAGTGTATGATTATGTGAGGAAAGTAGAGAATAATTACATTGAAAGTGAGCACGCGATGGACAGTATTTTGGAGAGCATTTCCATAAACTTAGGGGCATCTGATTCCAGCACAGATCAGTCGTCTGATTCGGACGGAGAATAACAATATAAAGATGGAATAGCGGGCGTAATTTCATTAGGTACCTCCGGACTCTTGAGTAGGAAAGTGGTGATACTAAAGTAAGACGAATGTTTTTAGAAAGAGATGAAACGGATATGCCTGCCGCTCTGAGCTTGAGAACCGTAACCCAAACAACCCCCACTCCTCTACCCTGCTGGCCGGCAATTTAAAACTTCGCGCAGGTTGGTGCCATAACATCTCGTCTCAGCTCTACATGTGTTCTAACTAAGAATTTAAACTCCGAACATTCTCGGACCAGCAAAATCTAGGGAGATTCAAATGATCGTATCTGGAGAAATTGGAAAGTGTAAATAACCGAGCGACCGACCGACAGATACACTATTTCTCCCATAATAAAGATCATCGGCGTTGTTCTCGGTATAATGTAGATCTACATCCACAAGCTGCAATGTAATCAATTGAAAAACAGACCTGCAGTTTGAGCCCATTTCTCCCAGAGGGGAGCGACTGGGTCAAGTTGATCAATCAAGTACTCATAACTGCAACGTAATGTCTTTAATACTCCAATACAGAAATGTATAAGTGAGGTAGTACGAGCAATTCACATCGCACTCTGTTTCTTGCTGCACGCTCTACCTACAACCCTGACATGATAGATCAAAGTATTTCTGTTGTCTTTTCCTACGAAACATTAAGTTTTATTACTTCATCCCACGACGCAGTTAGCAGCAAGCGGATACAATTCACTGCGAATGGGAAGATATTGTCAAGTCGTCTGCTTTATTGCCGTCGAGGTGATATCGCTTGATGGCGTTCCCACGGTACAGCAGCCATCGCGATATATATCACGGCCTGGAGCGAGATTAAAACTTCATGGGACGACACCGATGGCACTTGTCACTTGTATTGGTAGCATAAGCTACTGCCTCCCTCCTTCCACTTCTTGTATTTTTACACACCTGACCTGCTGGTAGAAAAGATACCTTGAGAGTTCTCGTCAAGGCCTTCATTTGCATTGCATTGTGCGACATGGTTGTAGCTCCAATGGATGAAGTTATTAAAATGATTCACTCATACAGTCTTTAATTAATGGTGCGTAAGAATTAGTTAAATTTCAACCAACCAGAACCATATAGGACAAAGAAAAATGATCGCATACATATTATCGTACCTGAATGCCAGTTACTTTTTTTTTTTAATCAGTAGCAACTAAAGCTCACATTACAGTCATCAAACACATCTAATTGTAGTGACTTACAAAACGAACTCGTCTGACTGATAGACCTATAAAAAATATAATTAAGTCCTGCAAGTACAAAGTCTTGTGGGTTTAAATCAATAATTTTTATTACTTCTTATTGTTTTAATAAGTAGTTGTTTATTTGCGAATGATCTTCCTGCGCAGTATCATCTGCAGGCCTATATGAAGTCCATAATTTGATCACATTGATGTGTTTTAATGCAGCATGTTTACAATTTAAATATTCATTTTTCTATCTCTATTTGCGTTGCATGGAATATAATGAGAAAAAATTGTCATTGTTGAATGAAATATGTGAAGGTTTTGTCAACTATTTTCAATCTGTTTATTCTTCAACTGAACTCACTTATAATGTGGACCCTGTGTGTGATCTATCAACTGATATAGTCAAAGATTTTAATCTCTTAAACATAATGTATTTTACACATGAAGATGTAAAATGTGCTATATGAAAATTACGTCCCAAAAAATCTGCAAGACTAGACTGTATACCACCTTATGTATTTAAAGCTTGTGCTTGTCAAGTCTTGTAAAAATAACGAAATTCAAAATTATAGACCTATTTCAGTTTTATCAGTACCTGCTAAAATATTTGAATCATTAATATATAAACAAATTTATACTTACGTAGCAAAATCAAATTCACATGATCAACATGGGTTTATGATTGGAAGATCAGCTATTTCAAATTTACTAAATTTCACTCAGTTTGTTTCAACCCAACTAGATAATAAATTACAAGTTGATGTTATTTATACAGATTTTCAGAAAGCATTTGATAAGGTTGACCATGATATTCTTTTATTAGAATTGAAACAATTTTGATTTTCTTTCTTATTGCTATCGTTAATTATATCTTACTTGAAAGGAAGAGTACAACTTGTGAACTTCCATGGAGATACTTCTAAGCCTTTTACAGTAAATTCTGGTGTGCCTCAAGGTTCCAATCTTGGTCCATTATTGTTTTTATTGTTTGTTAATGATATTGTGAATTGTGTACACATTCTAAAATTGTATTATTTGCGGATGATATTAAATTATATGAAGAAATCAAAACTATATCAGATTGTAAGCTCCTTCAAAAAGATATTACAAACTTACATAACTGGAGTATTAATAATTAAATGTTATTTAATATTAATAAGTATATACATGTGACTTTTTCTAGATTAAAAAATACAATTAAATTTTCATGTAAAATAGGGGCAAAAGTTTTACCAGCAGAAAATGAACATAGAGATTTAGGTATATTATTTAGGAGTAATTTTACATTTCGTAGTCATATTAATAATATTATAAATTTGTCCTATAAAAGTTTAGGTTTTGTTATGAGAAATTCTTGTAAATTTAAGGTCAAAACTATAATAATTTTGTATAATTCCATTGTTCGATCTAATATTAGAGTATGCTGCGGTTATCTGGAACCCAGTTTCTAACAAATATATTCTGTTACCAGAAAAAATTCAAAATAAATTTCTAAAATGGTTATATTACAGACTTTATAATAATTATCGTACTTACGAGAGTTATGCTACAATGCTTCAACATTTCCATTTTACTAGTTTGCAAATTAGACGAAATTATCAATCTTTAAACTTTTTTTATAAAATTATTAACAGTAAGTTAGACTGTGTTGGTTTATTTTATTATATAACATTATATGCACCTAAGCTTAATACGAAATTTCGAAATTTGTTTTACATACCAAGGGCAAATACTGAATCCCACAAACATTCCCCAGTTTTCCAAATGTTACGGTTATACAATAAATTACATCCTCATCCGAATGTTGATATTTTCAATATGAATTTCTCTACAGAACTATTTTTTATCATATTTTACAGAATATTGTTGTTAGTTAATTTGAAGCTACTTTCACACCTTATTTCAATTTTTTTTCCTTTCTCTTATTTATATTTTGTTTCAGTTTTTAATAACTGTATGTTTCCTTTTCCTTGTTTATATTTTATAAATTATTTTGTTCGTCTTGAACATTGTAATTGGGCTTTACCTGTTATGTTCAATAACTAACAAATAAATAAAAATAATAAATAAATATGAATTAGTTGCTTGTCAAGTAGCGTGCTGTTTAGTGAAATCGAATTGGGTTCAAAAGAAAGTTATAAAACTTTTAACTAATTTCAGACATTTTCCTCGCTTTAAAATAGAATTTTCATCAGTTATCTGTAATATTGTTGGCCCTTGCCGCCTAGCCGGCGATGGCGGATAAAAGGATTTAACTTAAGTACGACCGCGGATAATTCTCTCTGACTGTAAAATTATTTGTGATATTGATTAGAGCAAACACTAATTGTAAGAGTGCTTTTCTGTACAGTCATAAATTTAGTACTTTACAGAGGTACAGTCTATTTTATATATTTCAGTAAAGATTAAAGTTATCTTATTTTATGAATCGATTAATATTTCTAATACATTTATCACTGAATTTTGTCAATTGGAAGCATAATTTTCTAAATAATTATAAATATTTTTATAGAAAAACTTCTTTTATCTCTGTTTCTGTCAGGAGTAGGATTACGTTAATTTATAAAGCAATTTTTGCAGATTTCGTCAAGCCTTAAATAGTTTATCTGAAGCTTTCTATTTGATTGAACCTATAACAATAAAGTTTCTCCTTCATAAATTAATTTAGATGTGTAACGTCTACATAATAATCTATACTTTCTTTTTTTTAATGAAGGTTTATTAATTTCAATACGAAATTACTTCATTACCATGCGTATCGCTTCCATTACTGAATATTAGCGCACTTAATCCAAAAGTTTCTGCGAAATCAAGAAAGGTATGTTAAAGTCAAATTTCTCAGTGTAAAAGATATCGACAGTGATTATCGTCAAGAAAGTCTCAAAGTAATTCTTGCAGCAACACAGCACTGTCTTTTTGTAATATCCTCTAGCGGAAAACTAAAAATATTTATAAACTTCAGCAATCTCAGGGACCTAAAGTCAAAACTTTCCGATTGGTTGACTTTAATAATATGTTATTTCAAATTTCTTGAAGCGATTCACTCCTCTTCTCTCAGAAATGTATTTGTAATAAGAAACGTTCTCCGAGCAACGACCGAATAATTAACCTGTAAGTGAAGCGAGAAAATTGAATGTGACTGATCGTAAATATTCTTGTCATTTAGATGCACGTCATCGTACACACATCCTCCTCTCGAACCCACAGTTTGATCAAATATGGCCGTTACAAAAACATATAGACTTATATATTAATTAAATCTTCTCTTACACACCTGCCTGCAACTGACACGAATTTTCATAACCATCCTCTTAGTACTTCATTTCATTTTATTGTTTCCAGACATCGTAATGTCACATGGTTAGTTACGTGTATGCTCATATATTTCTTTATGTAGGCCTATTTCACCTAATTTTAGAGAACTCGATTTCGGCCTATATGTTGTACGAAAAGTTATAAGAGTCCTCAAATTCTTATTGTATTGATTTGATACACAGCGCCATTTTATTGGGAATGGAGCGTGCTGTTGGACCAGTCTTTGATAGACAACTGGAAATTGATTTGGTCATTTATTTTGCACGGAAGAGAGGTAGCAATACTGATCAAATTAGTGGAAATCCCTTGACAAAAATAAATTCAAAAATACTGTACTACTACTTTTCTGTCATCTAATTATATCGATACTTTCAGATAATGTTCACAATATTACGAACAAATGGTTACTTCTCTATACGTTTTCGTCACTCGAGCATCCAACAATGGTAAGGAAAAAAAAATTGAACGTGCGGAAATGAAGATTGGGTTATGTTCTAGATGTACAAGATGAGATAAAGGTAGTACCTCTACACTCACAAACGACTTAAAAATTTTAGCGAATGGATTTATAGGTTAAAAAATGAAATGCCAGAAAATTCAGGACTAATCGGAAAGAACTGCTCAAGTTCTTTGATAACATGATGTTTACACTGCGTGAAAGAAGAGAAGGAGATGGTGGTTATGCTTCATAAGAAATACAAAGACCGTTTCCAAGAATTACATAATTTATTGGATCACAATCTCTAAAGAATCATGAATTTTGTTTATTACATAAAAAGGAATGATTCTGTCCCCATTTGTGATTAGTTTCAGTGTTAAATTTTACTACAAAGTCACAGTTTATATGTAGAAAATTATAACAAAACCATGCCAGTACAATTTGCTGTAATCCAAGTCTGGTTGTTAACTAAGAAAGAACAACAATGACAGATATTTTAGGTATGTATTTATTCACACTGCAAATGGGTAAATACCCGGTGGCAGTGGTAACTAATTACACTAAATAATTGCAATTAATAATAAATTACAATTCATACTATTAATAATAAAACAATGGTAGCAATATATAATAATATTAATAAGGAGCATCTTAAATTAAATGAATCACTTAATCTATACTAATAATAAATCTGTAGCCGAAATTTTTCTGGTAATTTTCGATTTTCCAAAAATAATTGGTCCTAACATATATAATTAACCACCCTGAAACCGAAAATCGCTATTTGAAATTTTTGTATAAATTAAGTTCGTTGTAACTTAGATTTTAGGCTATATGGCATTCAAAATACATTATTTAAAAGGGGGTTATAAGGTGGTCTGAATTAAATAAATCGAAATATCTCGCTTATTATTGATTTTTGTGAAAATGTTACATAACAAAAGTTTCTTTAGGAATGATTTTTGATAAGTTTTATTCTTCGAAAAATTTTGATAGGACTGATATTTAATGAGATAAATGAGTTTTAAAATTAAAATAACTGCCATCCAAGGCGGTGTATTGAAATAAAAAACAAATGACTTCGTCTATAAGGGGCCTTGGACACAACAATCGAAAGCTATGAAACATAGCCTACAGACAATGTTTCTGTCTTTGTATGAAGTAATATCGGAAGATAAATTAACCGATTTGTGTAATTAATTATTATTTCATCATTGGAAAGTGTAGTTTCTCTGGATGGAAATAATGCTAGGTCAATGTAGAGTATCCAACGCCCACTGAACGAATATTTCACACTTTTATCACTGCCAATGCTGCGCTATAAACCAATTTTCGGCAATCTAATGTAAAAGACTGCCTACAGATGTTTGGAAAGTTTCAGAGAAAATACACAAATTCAATCTTCTAACACGATTTTTTTTTTTTTTGTTTTTAAATAATTAAGTAATTTGCTGGGAGACATCGTTAGATATAAACCACTCTTACACTAAAATGGAGTAATTTGAGCTTATTAATCAGATATGATTCTACTTACTGTTTTTATACGCTCACCTGTTATGTAATTTTTATTTTATACATATTGTTATTGTCCATCCGAAGATCATTAAGAACGATGAATATTACTTAATATCTCCTATCTTTCTTCAAATAGTGTTTATATGCCATGTTAATTTTCATTTGTTTTCATAAGTTAACATTCATGCACATTGGGAGCAACATATAAGATATCATTTTCCTACATAATCCACGCTATATTCACTTTGTCTTGAAATGATTAATCGAAGATGGTGTGCTTATTGTTTATTACAAGCACATTTGTATGTAATTTCCATTTCATACGTTTTTTTTCTATCCATACGTTTTTTTTTTTCCATACGTTTTATTACAAGCACATTTGTGTGTAATTTCTATTCCATACGTTTTTCTTTCTATGGTGAATATTATTCATGCTTGTTTCCTGTATTTCTTAAAATAATGTTATGTGGCATGTTAGTTTTTATTTGTCGTTATTTACGTAAAAAATGATGATGATAATTTTATTTATTTATTTATTTATTTATTTATTTATTTATTTATTTATTTATTTATTTATTTATTTATTTATTTATTTATTTATTTATTTATTTAATTAATGTGCTGTACAACAGCCAGTGGCCAAGATAATAATAATAACAATAATAATAATAATAATAATAATAATAATAATAATAATAATAATAATAATTTCGTACTCACTCCACATCCTATATATTCACATTTGTTTTTCAGTGATTTATTAAAGAATGTACCGGTATTTAAAAGACTAATAATTTATAAACATGTTACATAAATCATACTTGTGCCAAAAGAGAATGCTCCCTGGACCAAATTGTCGTATTTTGCAGTGGTCGTCAGTACTCGCTGCAATGGGTAATAATATAATAATATAATATAATTATGTTGTACGTAGCATTTAGAAACATGTTACATGAATCATTCTTGTGCCAAAAAGAGAATGCTCCCTGGACCAAATTATCGTATTTTGCAGTGGTCGTTAGTACTCGCTGAAATGGGTAATAATATAATTATGTTGTACGTAGCAAGCGGGGTATCGGGGCTGCAAGCCCCGATGATGATCCGACGTGTAGCAAATGATGTAAAAAGCGGGGTATCGGGCCTGAAAGCCCCGATGATGATCCGACATGTAGCAAATGATGCAAAAAGCGGGGTATCGGGGCTGCAAGCCCCGATGATGATCCGACATGTAGCAAATGATGTAAAAAGCGGGGTATCGGGCCTGCAAGCCCCGATGATGATCCGACATGTAGCAAATGATGTAAAAAGCGGGGTATCGGGCCTGCAAGCCCCGATGATGATCCGACATGTAGCAAATGATGTAAAAAGCGGGGTATCGGGCCTACAAGCCCCGATGATGATCCGACATGTAGCAAATGATGTAAAAAGCGGGGTATCGGGGCTGCAGGCCCCGATCGTGATCCGACGTGTAGCACATGAGGTAAAAAGCGGGGTATCGGGGCTGCTAGAATTATGTTATGTTATGTATAGTATTATATGAGGTTATGTTAGGTTAGATTATGTGTGTAGTATTCTCAAAGGATAGGTTAGGTTAGGGTAGATTACGTGTGTAGCATTATATGAAAGGTTATGTTATGTTAGATTAGGTGTATAATATTATATGAGGTTATGTTAGGTTAGGGTAGGTTAGGTTAGGGTAGATTAGGTGTGTAGCATTACATGAAAGGTATTAAATGAGGTTATGTTATGTATAGTATTATATGAGGTTATGTTTGGTTAGATTATGTGTGTAGTATTCTCAAAGGTTAGGTTAGGTTAGGTTAGATTAGATTAGGTGTGTAATATTCCATAATATAATTCGAAGGCATTTTCAGTTCTTTACTTTTATTCGTGCAAATTTGCTTCAAGTGTAAAATTGCCGGTAATTTTCTTTACTAGAGTTGGCAACCCTAAACATACATCATTTTTTGCTTTGGAACCACGAATTGTTTACTGAGTAGAATTGTGTAAATTAAATTTATTAAGCGTGATATATTTATTAATTTGTCCTTTGTGAAGTTATCCCATATCTATGTTTAATATGAGTTTAAAAAATGCAAAGAAAATTTGTTATTGTAATATTATTATCTTGTACATAGCAAGATCGATTATTCAATTGATAGGATATTTTATGAGGTTACAAGTTATACTAAATATGTTTAGTGTAAAACTGGCCTACGTGTCTATAGTGGGCGGGACATAAGTAACGTTCACCTAATGCTATAATGTTATTACAGTAAATTGTGAGTGAATTGAGGACAGGTAAGATTAAAATAGCTTCTTATGCACAGAAAACTTGATAAGTTATTCTGTATATTCATTTCCTGTATTTCTTAAAATAATGTTTATGAATATATTCATTTTTATCTCAGAGAATTAACGAACAACGAGAGTGTATTTATTTCGTATGCAGTAATAGTACGTTAGCTTAGCAATCCATTATTGTATAATTCAAATTTTAACTATGCTCAATTGAATAGTGTTAAAATACGTCAAATATATATGCAATAAATGCAATGCAAAAAAATTGGGTAATGAGCCAAGCAGATTATGTTGCTCTGTTGTAAAAGCTGTTCCTCCTGAGATGCAAGAGCTCCCATAACAAATTAAAAACTTTCTAATTCGAGTACATCCGTTATCAACACACTTTTTACATAATATAATATAGTGTAATGTAATATAATATAATATAATATAATATAATATAATATAAACATAATAATAAATCTGTAGCCAAATTTTTTTGTTAATTTTCGCTTTTCCAAAAATAATTGGTAATAACAATTAAGAAACATGTTAAAGGAATTGTCATTGCACCAAATGAGTGGTCTCTGGATCAAAATGATCGCATTTTAATATTTTAAATATAATTTAAATTAAGTAACATATTAAACGATTTATCCTTCTATCAAACACGAATGTTCCCTGGATCAAATGTCCTATTTTAATTATGTAATTACTTTATATTTATTTCTAACGGGTGCAGCGGAGCGCACGGATACGGCTAGTATAACACAATTAATTAAAGTAAATCTAATTTATATCTTAACCTTAAGTTCGAACTTAAACCACGAATTTATATGATATGTTTATACATGCACAAGTATGTTTCAAAACTACACTCATTTCGCTATCAATTCACTCACTGCACTGGAACTATGAAACATTTCACTGACACTATCCTGATTTCACTAACAGATCAAAAACATTTCACTGTTCAAATACTTTGCAGTACCACTGTAAACTATAGAATTTTACTGACATAAACACATTGCACAGACACAACACACTTCTTCACTGATACAACATTTCAAATAACAACAATCAATTACACCCTCATTATTCCGTAGAATTGTACTTACTATATTAACCTCAAATCGATAGACTAGACCCCATTAGGGTAAACATTGGTAATTTCGAGGCAGTGGTTATTTCGTGATTCTTTTTCTTTGCTCTTTTGTGAAGTAACCAATGGTGTTACGAGATTCAAATTTCCGCCTAGGGATTGCATATGTTGTCAGGTTTCCATAAACATATAACTATGCTTTGTGTGACTAATGTAGCTGCGTCAGTGAGCTTTTATGTTTGGAGAGAGCAAGTTAGCGTCGACTTCTTAGGCGTACAAATTTTGTGGATGTTTGTAATTACATTACAGGCTTATTATTACTAAAGGTAAGCCTATGAAATTTAGTACAAAGATTTATTATATCTTAATGAAATTTTAGAGAATGTTTCTGGAATTTTAGATACAGCTGTAGTCGCCATATAAGCTTAGCTTTACTGATAGAAATCTTAGCTGTTTGAGGCGAAATTTTGTTGGGCATTAAGCGTTACATTTTATACTATTTTAAGAATTGTATTACAATACGAATTTTAGAAATCTGAAGATAAGATGTGATAACAAGAAAGAAAAGGGGGGGCCCCAATGGGTTCCGTGAAGCTTCTTTTTGATTTGTTATCATGCTAATTGGCAATGATAAGTGCTAGATGAATTACTTGAAAGAATTGCGACAGAAGATGAGACATGGCTCCACCATTTTGGACTGGAGACATAGGCAGACAATGGAGTGGCATCATGCAAATTCACCAAATAAATAGAAATTCAAAAGTGCACCATCGGGAGGAAAAGTTATGGCTATTGTGTTTTTCGATTCAGAAGGACTCTAGCTTGTGGATATCATGCCACACGGAACCACCATTAGTTCTGACGCGTATGTGGCAACTCTCAAGAAACTTCAAGCTCGACTGAGTCGTGTTCGACGACATCGGGAGAAGCAGGATGTTCTGCTATTGCACGACAACGCACAGCCATATGTCAGTCAGAAGACCCCAGACCAGATCAGAAAATTCGGAGAGACAGCACTGAAACATCCGACTTACAGTCCTGAACTGGCACCGTGCGATTACCATCTCTTTGGTAAACTGAAGGATCCCTTCGCGGAAAGAGGTTAGAAGATGACTCCCTTGTGCACGCTGCTAAAGAGTGGCTCAGACGTGTTGGTCCAGACTTTTACTGTGCTGGTCTACAGGTCCTCGTTCCTAGGTTACGTAAGGCAGTTGAAAGGGACGGGGATTATGTGGAAAACTGACATTTTGTTCCTAAAGGATGTATCTACATTCTGTGAAAATAGCAAAGCTGTAGGATAAAAATGTAATTTTTTAAACAAATGATATACATTACTTTTGGAGTTACCCTAATAATATAGGCTATAGTAAAGTCCGTAATAAAAGTGTTCGTCCATTCAGGGCAAAGAAGATCCCTTTTCAATTTCAATTTTTACTTTGATTTCATTCTTATTATGTGTTGATATGTATTTCTATGTTTTCTTGCTATGAATATTAGACGGAATTACTATGTTTGAAGTCTTGTAACAATAAATGAGAATTTCATTTGACTTTAATGAATTTTTCCACAATTCTTCTACCTCTGACGAAATTATCAATGTAATATCACGAAATTACCAAGGTTATCACGAAATAACTAACCTTTTATCTCAAGTTGTAAAAGTGGTTTTTGGCACTTGTTCAAGAACGTGTCCAATCTTTTATGTCTCCAGATATGTACAGCAAATTATCGTCTTTTAGATGAAAAAATCGGAATAAGGATATATTTACACATTTTCATTTTAAATAAATTTTCATAAAATTATCACGAAATTACCAATGTTTACCCTACATGCAATTTAGGACGTTCACTTTACCTCACATACGTTCACTATAAATCTATCTCATTTCATATGTGGAAATAACTACAATTAATATGAAATAATGGAAAGCTGACTAAACTATTACATATAATATAACAGCATTAACGCCAAGTGAGATGTAATCATTTACACATGATATCTAAAATGTAGATCAGGTTCCTGTACAGATCAATTATGGCGGCCATTGTGCTAGACTGTATGATTCAACCAGAATTAGAATTAGAATTAGCCACGAAATACCGAGAAAGAGAAGGGCCTCCTGGCTATGCAGGCTGGCTTGTCAAGCTGTCCTGGTTAGCCACTCCGTGAATGGTGGTCACTTTTGTAACGTCATACTAGAATAAGAATCCAAAATTCAATGGATAAATGTAATAGTGACAATATGTCAACTGTAGTACTCTCCTTCTCAGATTCTTATTTTTTTAATTGTATGATCTTGTTAACTATGGTACAATTCTCAAAAATACATTCATTATAATCAGTGAATCGTTGATAATAGATACTAAGAAATATCAAGAGAATGGAAAAATCATCTTGTATGACTTGAGGCTTTCCCGGCATTTGATGTAGAATAATTCTTCTCGGGTTCTCAGCCAGGTGAGTTGGAGATTTGCTTCCAAGCTTTCGATGGCTAGCTCTGCCATCTTCTTCAGGGAATGAAGAGTTATTCTAAAAATCATCTTATTTCTTAAAAAATCTTGCACACTTTAAAACATGTTTTACCACCGCTATAGCCTCATCGGGTCCCAAACGTTAAAATTATCATCTGTTGTTACTCCCTGCAGTTTGTAAATTTCGAGGGAGTGAGTGTGTTAGAGCCCGCATGATGGAAGATGAATTGTTTTTTTTATAGATCGCTACGGAAGTGAATCAATTCGAACCCTCGCTACAAACACATCAGTCGTGCTTATTAAAATATAGACATAAAACGAACAAAATATGGTTTTCTTCTAAATGACTGACAGAAACTAATGGCCGCGCCCGCAATACTACGATATCATCTCTTTTTTAACACTGTTAATTGCAGTTAACTGTAGGGGACTGGCTGTGAGGGCAGAGGATGGGATGTTGCTACGCTCAGACTTCCTCAGTTTTAGGACATTCTTTACATCCAAACTCATTCATTCACAGTTTTCTGCCAAAATGAAAGTCCTTCATTGCTAACCCCGCATTCTTCAGCCTCTCCTATTTTCTGCCTTCCTCCTAGTCTATCATTTGATATCTTCTTCTGCCCCGAACTTTTTCCCGCTCACCATTCCTTCCAGTGCATTCTTCAGTAGGCAGTTGCTTCTTAGCCACTGACCCAGCCAATTTCTTTTCCTCTTCCTGATCAGTTTCAACAATATTCTTTCTTCACCCACTTTTTCTAACACAGCTTCATTTCTTAATCTTCCGCTCCATTTCACATGCTCCATTCTCTTCCATATCCACATTTCAAAATGTTCTTAGCCATATCTCTGCACTTTGTCTTAATGTCATGTTTTTTCCCTATACAATGCCGCACTCCGCACAAAGCACTTCACTTATCATCTTTAATCATTTTTCCAGAAGTCCGCAGAAGATGTTTCTTTTTCTATTAAAAGCTTCCTTGGCCATTACTGTTCTCCTTTCGACTTCCTGGCAGCAGCTCTTGTTAATTACTACGTACAGTACATCCAAAGTACTTGTTCTACTGCCTCAATTTGAATTCCAAAGTTTACGTCTTTATTTTTCTTCCGATAACCATGGTATTCGTCTTGTTTGCATTTATCTTCACACCACACTGCTCACAATTGCAATTTATTATTATTATTATTATTATTATTATTATTATTATTATTATTATTATTATTATTATTATTATTATTACTATTATTATTATTATTATTATTATTATTATTATTATTATTATTATTATTATTATTATTATTGCAGAATTGACTATTATTGATAGGTTATTTTATTCCGTTAATTAGATACACTTAAACTTTACAGCAAATTATATTTAATTATTCTACTTCCATTTCTCTGACTTTTACTGTATAATCATAGCAATTTCCTTGTATAGTGTAGTTAAAAATGTATAGTATAGGGATAATTCAATAATTGTTTAGTTCAAAATTATTTTCTTTTTCTTTTTCCTTCCTTCTCCTCGTCTTACTGGATTAGACATTGACAAGGGAGCCTTTCTCGTATTTAAGTGAACGTCCCAGTTTTCTGTATCCTTCAAGATGATAGTTTGAAATTTCTTTTGGTTTTCATCTCTTAAACATTAGTTTTAATTGTTTGTAATATATGGTCTCGTTCTTACTTATTTTCTTCAGTCCAGCTAGTATTCTTATTTCATATCATGCTTAATGCATTGTACTAGTAATAATTAAACTGTAGTCTGAGACCTTCTGGAGTCCGAGACTTAATAGTTAGGGATCCGCAAGTGAGTTTTCAAGCTAAAATTTGATTTTTTATTTCATTATGAAAAATATAATAAAATAACATGCATTCCCAAACAATAAATATAATTTAATTTTCATAAAAAATTGTAGTTCTAACTTTTATTATTAACAAAACTAATACGGAAACACCTTTGTAAAGTTAACTTGAGTTTAGTAGTAATTTGTGCAGTAAAAATTAAATATAAAAGCATATCAAATATTTCCTAAACTCGTACTAAGCAAAAATATAAAGTTAATGTGATAAGGGGACCAGTAAAATGCACATCATGTGAAAGAGGTTCTCGAACTCATAAAGTTTAAGAACCGTTACATTATAACTTACTTCTCTACACGCCTGCCTTTATTCCTACTTACTTACTTATTACGAATGACTTTTAAGGAACCCGGAGGTTCAATGCCGCCCACAAATAAGCCCGCCATCGGTCCCTACCCTGAGAAAAATTAATCCAGTCTCTACCGTCATAACCACCTCCCTCAAATACATTTTTATATTATCCTCCCATTACGTCTCGGCCTCCCTAAAGGTCTTTTTCCCTCTGGCCTTCCAACCAACATTCCATATGTATTTCTGGATTCCCTCATACGTGCTACATGCCCTGCCCATCTCAATCATCTGGATTTAATATTCATAATTATGCCAGGTGATGAATAAATGCGTGCAGTTCTAAGTTGTGCAACTTTCTCCATTCACCTGTAACTTCATCCCTCTTAACACCAAATATTTTTCTAAGCACCTTATTCTCAAACACCCTTAACCTCTGTTTCTCGAAGTGTGAATCCAAGCTTAATCCTTCAAATTTAGCTTCTACCTACTTAGATAGCTTTTTTTAAACTCTGCCATAGCTTTATACAACATTTTATTCGTAATTGGGTTATTTAATTTAATGTACCATACCTAAAATCTGTCGCAGGAGTTTCTATTCATGTATTATGTGTATATTTAAGGACTACTTATTAACATCGTGGATATTCCATAGATTTTCGTCTTTTCTTCTTATAATATAACAAACTGAAGCAAATTATTCAAAGAAGTTTCGTGTCGTTGTACAAGAATTTAATATTTATAACTCAAATTTCGGGAAAAATGTTTATTTCAAATACAAGTCGTTATTTTCTATGGCATTATAGCCAATGTCTCAGTGAAATCAGAAAATGTTCATCCATCCTTATTTAAAATCAATTTTTGTGAGAGAAGGAAACGGGGTGACCATTATTAATGTGCAATAGAGGTCAGTATTAGCAAATATTTGAAATTTTGTTCTAAGAAACTTGTTTTAAACCATTATGGTTTGCATCCTTCATGAATTGTTGAGAGAATAAATTCGAATTAATTAATATTCTTTTCATAAATTTAGTCACTTAATGTTTCTGAACTAGATTTGTATTAAGGTTCCAAGCTGGGTTAGGACCATACCTCCTACGTATGAGTAAAATATTTCCTATGTACCTATATCGTACACACGGGGGCGCGCGGTAGCGTAGCTGTTAAGGCGTAACAATGCAAAGCCGAAGGATGTGGTCATGAATTTTCTCCACTGATCTAAGGCGCTGTTAAGACATCACGCTACAAAGCCGAAGCTCGGTGAAGTCACGTATTGTTCACTCATCCTTACTTAAGGTCAATTTTTGCGATAGAAGAAAGCGGAGTGGCCAATACTAGTATGAAATAAAAGTCAGTATTAGTGTTATGAATTTTCCCCATTGATCTAATTTTTTCAGCCACACTATGGCCCTGGGATTTACTTAGCCTCTTATAGAAATGAGTACCAGGAACACTTCCTTTGGAGTAATGTGGCGGGCACATAGGACCGACATCCCTACTGTCATTAATACCCATTGCCTCTAAAGATCGGAGTCTTAACCTCCCCCACCCTGTGGTTGCTATGGCCAATAATGGTGTTGGCTGCACCTCGGTTTCGTGAGTCGGCGATCAAGGATCACTGCAGTCTCACAGACTTTTGTGGAACAGAAAATTTGGGAAGAAAATGGCCAATGGTAATTCTTTCAGCGACAGGCTTCTTTAACTTGTCATAAATCTATGATACCGAATCCTCAACTTCACTGTTTTTTTTTCAAAATATATCGTAAATTGTAAATTATGTTTTATTTAACGACGCTCGCAACTGACGAGGTTATATTAGTGTCGCCGGTGTGCCGGAATTTTGTCCTGCAGGAGTACTTTTACATTCCAGTATATGTACTAACACGAGCCTCTCTATTTAAACACACTTAAATGCCATCGACCTGGGCCGGGATCGAACCCGCAACTTAGGGCACAGAAGACTAGCACTCTACCGACTGCGCCACCCAGGCTGACCGAGATATATCGTAAGTAGAACTTCAGTGCATTTCAAATCCATAGTAGAATTCGAATCCTGGAATCTCAAGTCTAAGGAAAAAAAAATGGTAAACTTTACACTACCAGCTGAAGAAAATAGGAAGCTAAATGTAACAATAGGCCTACCTTACAACATGTTTTATTACATTCTTCAAAATATTATCGAACTCGACAGCACCATGCCGTACAACAAACGTGACGCTCTTGAAAATAATTCTAAATTTGCTTCTGCAGTTTTGATGAATTTATCGGATACGGATGTTTTTTTATTTGTCCGCCGGATCTTTAATACATCTGGAGGACAGTTTATTTAGCTGTTCTTTTCTTTACCTTTTAATCCTCGAATTTTACAATTTTAATTGTTTATTTTTGTTAGTAAATTTTTATTTCTTAGTTTCACTTTCATTGGTCCGCTATTTCCTGCCATGTACCTGAAAAGAATCTTTATAGCTTCGTTTCTATTTTTTTTATTTAGTTCAGTGCCCAGAATTCTGAGTCATAGACCTAAACATAGAAGAAAATACTACCATTATTTTTATTTTCATATCTTATTTATGATTATAATGTTATTTCATTCTATTACGCCATAAGGAAGTTGGAGTGAATTTATTTCTGTGTCTAGAAATAATTATTTTCAATCTCTTTAGAATCCTTAGAAGGTGATAGGCCTATTTTATACTTTCTAAATTATTAGATATTCTGTTATTTTTGCTCTTACTTTTCTTTTCCTTATTGTTGTTGTTTAATCAACTGTCCAAAGACAGGTTTGAATCTCATAAAACCAATAAACCATCACTCATGAGGCAACTAAGCCACGAGATAATTGGATAGGGTGGCCAGTTCCTTTCCCCCTTCATTGTATACATCGTTGACTAGTAACATACTACACCAATCAGACTTCAGATGTATGCAGATTATTCTTCCTCTGACATAATATCGTCAAGTTAGATGTATTGCCTGATAAATAGATGTACACGTTGTTTAATCATATTTTTTTTTATGCATTCTCACGTTACGTCGTGTCTTTTGATGTAATAAAATTATAATTCAAACAACAATAACGGTAAAATAGTAAATCATAATAATGATAAATTAATAATAATTATGACATAAAATTAAATAAATCGTATAACAGCAGTTTTCAAATAAATTTAACCTAGGCCTCTAATCACTACATTCCACAAACTACATAATGTTCCTCCTGTTCTTGAAAATAACAGTCATTCCATCTTATAATAAACATTCAATGACAAAGTGAACGATAGATTATATCAAGTCAGACATTAAGGTAGTAATAGTGAGTAGTCCACATCTGTGGAGTAACGCTTAGCGCGTCTGGCTGCGAAATCAGGTGACCCGGGTTCGATTGCCGGTCGGGACAAGCTACCTGGTTGAGGTTTTTTCCGGGGTTTTCCCTCAACCCAATATGAGCAAATGCTGGGTAACTTTCATCTCATTCAGACGCTAAATAACCTAAGATGTTGATAAAACGTCGTAAAATAACCTACCAAAATAAGTAATAGTGGGATATTCAATCATTCATTCTTAGCGTTCTGCCCAAGGACAGATCTTTCACTGCAAATCCAGCATTCTCCAGTCTTTACTATTTTCTGCCTTCCGCTTTGTCTCCTCATATGATCCATATATCTTAATGTCGTCTATCGTCTGATATCTTCTTCTACCCCGAACTCTTCTACCGTTCACCATTCCTTCCAGTGCAGCCTTCAGTAGGCAGTTTCTTCTTAGTCAGTGCCCAGCCAATTTTTTTTTTTTCACTTTCTGATCATTTTGAGCATCATTCTTTCTTCTCTCACTCTTTCCAACACAGCTTCGTTTTTTATTCTGTCTGTCAATTTCACATGACTCATTTTCTACATATCCACATTTCAAATGCTTCTAGTCGCTTCTCTTCACTTCGTCGTAATATCCATGTTTCTGCCCCATACAATACCACAATATTATTGAAAATATTATAGATGTTGTGTAACGTTCAAAACGAAACAGAAAAGGAAAATTATGGCAAATGATTTACGTAAAATTAAATAATGATGGCTTGGAAGTAGGAAGAAAGGCCAGTGGTTTCTGTTATCTAGTACAAGAGTAATGAAAGATTTACTCAGAATGAAACTATCAAAATTATAAAAAAAGAGGTTCTATATGAAATATAAGAACTCTTAAAACTGTACAAATGCCACTTCACGAGGAAGTTCCTCAATATAGCATGTTAAGGAGTTAGGTACAGCTTATAGCAGTAAAATGTTTGAAAATATTCAACATTTTGTTTCTCCATTATTGTATCTTGTACAATAATGAAAATTGGTATGTGTAAAATACTGTCCTTCTGCTATATGGAAAAAAAAATATTTTTACAATTTAAAAAAAATTACATATATATATATTTTTTTTTCAAAATTCAAGATGGTGGCACTTTACTGTTCAGTGATGAAGCGTTTCTCTCATAACTCATAAACTTGTTAACTTTTTTACGTTCTCTCTCTTTTATTTTATTGCTGAAACCCATGTTTACAATATCATGCTCTTTCAACTACATTCTTTAATAAATATTTTTTTTTTTTACTTTGTGTTAGAATAAAATATTGATATTTGACCATTTTTTTAAGAATTTATTTTTGTCAGACAATGTAACAAAGGTAGAGAAGTAGTCTTGCATCATATTGTACATACATAGTAATGCATAAATACACACAAAAAATTTCATTACATAATGTTGGATAGTTTTTGAGTTATGTTGGAAACGCTTCATCACTGTACAATTAAATGAATTTTGAAAAAAGAAAAAAATTTAATATGTTTTAAATCATAAATATATATATATATATATATATATATATATATATATATATATATATATATATATATATTTTTCATATAGCAGAAGGACAGTGTTTTAAATATACTAATTTTCATTATTGTACAAGATACAATAATGGAGAAACATTTTAAGCCCGCGAAAGAAACCGCTACATATGAGGAAAAGTGACAAATTACGATAATAATAAATATCGTTATGTCATCTGTGCAGAAAAAATGCTTGCTTTCAAACAGATTGTCTCATTGCTTTGCGTCAGACTGAAATATATCTTTCGTGTCTCCCACAAACTATGAAAGAAACTCCTTGATATCCGCGCCGTGCTCTGAGTCATCTTGCGGCAGGTAACCTTACTAATTGAAGCAATCGGCGGAGCCCTGCCATGGTGGACCCCACGGTCCATCAATCCTGCTCGTTCTGCTAATCTCTACGTTAAATATTGCTTTTTTTCGTCGTCTGCGGTACTAAATGAGAATTATTACTGCGAAAGTGGGTCAACGTCCGTAAATATGTCGGTATTTTAATGTGAATTGCGCATACCATTTGTGGATTCGCCAGTGCTACTACAACCCGTTAGATAAATTCCCTCATATTTCACCTATTGAATAATTATTCGTCCTCAGTTATCGCCTTCTTGCCATTACAATAGCAATAATAATTGACAACAATACTTTCATTTGAAAATTTTTCTTTACTACGTTTTGCGCTTCTTTTGAATTATCCAATTGCAAGAAAAGAAACAATTATATTCTAAATTAGAAGAAGAGGTGAAAGGAGAGAAATTTGGCTTCAGGATGATAAAGGTACGAGGGATGTAATTGGACAGCTGCGAACAATGGCGAAAGACACCTAGATAAAAAGCAAAGACGGATAACGTATGTATCGTTCGTGGACTTGGAAACCGCTTTTGACAGAGTAGACTTGAATAAACTCAGAGGCATCCTGATGAAAATTGAAGTGGATTGGAAAGAATGGAGGATATTCAGTGATCTCTACATGAAACAACGAGCCAAAGTCAGGACAGGGAAATAAATCATATGCTACTGGAGCTAAATGACAGCTGTGACTAGTATGGGATGAAGATAAATGCAAACAAGACGAAGACCATGGTTATCGGAAGAAAAATAAACAAGATAAGCTTGCGAATTCGAAATGAGTAAGTGGAACAAGGGGACAGTTCAAATAATTGGGATGTACTATAAGTAGTAACATGAGGTGCTCATGAAGTAAAAAGGAGGATAAGAATGGCAAAGGAAGCTTTTAATATAAAAGGAGCATCTTCTATGACCCTCTGAAAAAATAACTAAGAAGGAGACTAGTGAAGTTATTAATGTAGTGCAGGGCCGGGCATGAGAGCGGCTCAGTTTAGTCGGCCAGAGCTGCTCTCACTCCGCAAGGCACTTCAAGTCCAAGCCAGAGCAGAACGCTTACGCAGTGGCGGACTCGCATTACAGCTACTTTCCCTGCATTAATATAACAAGAGCCACGGTTGTTCTAGTCATTCAGTCTGTCAGTACATAATAGTTTATAAGGATATTACATCAATCCATTGTGCATTACAGAATTTATAACACTCTCATTAATTTAATGAAATAAACTTCGTTCTATGCACACACAAATCATTAGGCTTATCTACATAACCCAAACGCACATACTACAACCTCCTCACCACGGTTCTACGAGACAGGCATATGGCTTCCACTTCCCCTACTTGCTGTGGACAGAGTTCATCTGCCAATATAATTAAACATCGCTTGTGAATGCACCTTCGTTGAATGTTTTCAATTCCTTTGCAATATCGTGGCAAATTTTGTAGCTAATTCTCATGGCCGATTCACTAAGTGCATTATTGTCATCCTGTTAATATATAATATAATATAATATAATATAATATAATATAATATAATATAATATATAATATGATATGATATAATATAATATATAATATAATATAAAATAATGTGATGCGATGCGATATATGATATGATATGATATGATATGATATGATATGATATGATATGATATGATATGATATGATATGATATGACCATAAATTAATACAACTTAAAGAAAATGTTTCTCAGGTACATTATATTAGAGTATATATTTGATATTTATATTGCATTATAAGTTATTATAGTACAGTTAATAATATATAATTTTAAATTATACAAATATTATGATATATCATAGTATAGTATATTACAATTCATGATATATAATATGATATAGGCTATGATATATCATGAACTGTAATATACTATACTATGATATATCATAATACTTGTATAATTTAAAGTTATATATTACTAAATGTATAATAACCTATAATGCAATGCAAATATCAAATAGATTCTCTAATATAATGTACCTGAGAAACATTTTCTTTAAGTTGTATTAATTTATGGCGTTCATTACAAACATATTAGTCATATTCAGTATCATGTTGTAAAGAATAATGTCGTTGGATATTGAACCTCTTAATCAGTTGGAGTGTTTTATGCCAAATTAAATACTTTGCTAATCCACTGCTCTCTACCAAAAAGAACTCCTCCTCCCATGATACATTAAAAGCATTGGGAGTAGAGGGACGCTTTAGTGTATGAGCGGAAGCTCCGTCTTCAAAGTTCGCCTTCCTACTGCAGAGTCACCACTGCACCGACACTGAATAACGTAGGCCTATAGTATTCATACGTCACATCGCTCGCGAGACCAGCTCTTTAAAGCACACAGCGCTCATTTCTCAGAATCAAGTAATGTGCCCAGCCCTGATGTAGTGTGTGGAATTGTATGGGGCAGAAACACGGATATTACGACGAAGTGAAGAGAAACGACTGGAAGAATTTGAAATGAGGATGTGGACAAGAATGGAGCGTGTGTAATGTACAGACAATAAGAAATGAAGCTGTGGTGAAAGAATGGGTGAAGAAAGAAAAATGTTGATCAGGAAGAGGAAAAAATTTCTGAGTCATTGGCTAAGAATAAATTGTCTACTGAAGGATGCACTGGATGGAATGGTGAATGGGAGAAAACTTCGAGACAGAAGAAGATATCAGATGATAGACGACATTAAGATATATGGATCATATGCGGAAACTAATAGGAAGGCGGAAAATATGGAAGATTGTGAGAATGCTGGGTTTACAGTGAAAGACCTGCCCTTAGGCAGGCAACTATGACATTAATAAATGTAAGGTTATTTGTCTGAATTGATAGCGGGTGGACAGTTAGCAGTTGCAGCAACATTAGCCATCTCTCTTTCAAATATTATTAGTCGCCGTGGCAGTGCTTTGTTGCAATAACTGTACGCTTAATCATAGGAAAACATAAAATTCTGCTTGTTCAGAAATTTAGGAAAGAGTAGCTGGATCTTTTAATCCCTAACAACTTCGGGAACTTCAACAACACAACCGAATAGATACAGGTGATAAGGTTTTCTGTTTCGTCTTGATCTTCATGATTTTGACTTATTATTACAATCTTTGGAAATAACCAGCCCCCTTTACCGATCAATGTTCGATCTTCGAGGTACTTAGTGTATATTAGCCTTGAAGACAATGACAAATATTTCAAGTAAAAATGTTGAACAGTAGACATATTAACTTCTACTGAGTACTAGACCCACACTTAAACACTCTTCATACAATACTTAAGCCTATGTTGAACTTGAACAATTTTAAAGGGACGAAGAAAAATACAGGAAATGATAAAATTTATAATGTGGGCGTGTAATGAAGATCGTTATCATTAAAGTTTAGGACTTTTAGTATACTCTTTGTTCTGAGGATAACTAATGATGCAAATCGTCTACAAGCAGCGAAATTCTCTGGCCATTATGGCAAACATGATAAGTACTAATCCTCAGCTTGAAACAACAAAAAACAAACACCAACAAGAAAAGACGCACTCAATTAGTGAAGTATAACTGAATCTCCACTTGCATTCAGGAAATCGAACCCGTGACTGGAAGTCATACTCCTTTAGCTACAGCAGATCCAGACCTTGAAACTATCTCATTTAATAGGGACAATTAGCTAAAGTGATGAAATAAAATTCCAAATCCTTAAGAAAATAAAGTAATCGATCAATATCGATCGTATAACTAAACGGACAGGAGGCGTATGCATGTCTATATTAGCCCCATTTATTTTATAGTCTCCATGAGATAAGCAAACAAGGACACCGGCAGATTGAGGGATACGGGATGGCAGGGGGTGGGCGGATATAAGGGGTTCACGGGCCATTTACTACTCGCGCCACTCGGATTAACTCATTAGCCACTGCCTCGGCTACCGCTGTGCAAGTGAGCTTCCAATTTTCCTTATGACTTTAATTAAACGCTTCGTCAAGCGACCGACGGGTCACTCATCAACTCTGCGCGCGGGGTGTACAGTGCACGAACATAGCATTTCTGACTTGTGATTTTATACTTTATAATGCCGTATAATGCGCTGCAAATTACACCGTGCAGCATAATTTTCTATGAATAGAAAATTAAATAGCGTTTCTTATCGACTTTTGTGTGCTGATTATGAAAAATGTACTTAGTTTTTGCGGGGACTGAATTTTCAAACTTCTACATTTCTTCACAGATTTTCTTAAAATATTTACTGTCAATGAACAGTCTGCAGACTTCTGCATCGGACGTTTTCGCTCGAGCGCCAAGTAGTTCATAGCATAATCCGATAGGTAGCGCACATGCATGATGGGTAAAATTGTCACGAGCGATAAATCCTCGAACGGTATAAGCCGAGCGTTAGACATACGTTCTTGTTACAGTGATGAACTGTGTAGTAACATCATAAATGTTTATCATTTCCAAACTTTGCAGTGTTCAACTAACCTCTCCATAGTACAACTATAAAACTTGCTTTAAAATGTAATATAAATGTTGTAGGTAAATGTTCCCCCCCCCCCACACACAGGAGTGATTTTGTTTTTGCCACATCCGATAGATGTTATTGCATGTAAATGTAATTATTATAAACGGAGAACACAATCACGATAATGCAAGAACTGCATCAAGTTTTCTAGTAATAATAATAATAAAATAATAATAATAATAATAATAATATCTAATAATTAGTGTATCAATCTTTGCGTCTGTAGCAGTTGTGCAGCATGATTATTCGTTTTATTATATTTTCTGTGACGTTATCTCTGTACTCATATTCTTATTAATCTACTGCTATATCAATATTATTTTGTAAAACGTTTCTACATTGTCGCAGTATATAGGCGGAACAGTATGTATGGACCTATCATATTATATGTGGTAAATCAAATATTGAATAATTATTAATTAGCAATAATAACTGTATATCGAAGTTTTCCATACTATTTTATTTATAACTTCATGTTCCTGTTTTGGTACGTTCCATTGACTGTTCCATTAAACGTTTGTCATAAACGCAGAAAATAAAGCCTTATTTTTACCGTGTGAGCAAAACATATGTGTATCTTATCTGTCGCCTTCCATACAAGATAAGACATGTCGGTGAGATGACCTTGTACTGTGCTTTTATTTATTACGAGCGTATCACGACGGATCGTATCTTACTCGAGGGTGCGACACTCGATCGAGTTCAAGCGAGCGATTTAACTCCAATGCAGCACTCTGGTATTAACAGTAATAATATTACCAAATTTGAATTTCATCGGACTACCTAATAGTTATTAAGTTATTATATTTTAAAATATTTCATATGCAAATAATGTCAATGAATGAAACGTTCCATGGGCCACTGTTCTATAGATATAGCATTAAATACAATAATATTTCTTTTCAGTATGAATTACAGTCATATAAATACTTTCACAGTGAGATATTTACAGTGGCGTAACTGATTTTATTTAATTGTAATAATTTTAGGGAGGATTGTAGACCCTTCCCCGCCATGTTCATTTTACCTATTTTAGGTACAATAAAATTTCAACTAATAATCCCATAATAAATATAAATCTCCACCAAAACATAAACTGCAGAAACTATCGCAGTTATGAAACTTGGCACATTTATAGTTTGGATCTTTCTGAATCTTCGTGTACTTTTAAAGTGTGTTCGTACAAAAATAATATTTTTAATTATTTTTTACAATTATTTTCTTTGAACAATTTTTCCCTCGAAATTATTCAAATCAACTTTACAGGGAGTTATAACTGAAATCTTGATTTGCAATTATTTTCTTTGCTGCAATTTAAAAAAAAATCATATATATATATATATATATCTGTAAGTTGTTAGGTTAATGTGGATATGAGTTAAATATTTCATGTTCTTACCGCTGCCGCATACCTGGCTTATGATTGACACTGGTAGATTTTTTCCATCCCTTAATAAGCTGCCACTCCCCGATTTTTGTAACTGAAGTAAATGCACACGGATGTGCAGATGCCTGTTCCTATCTCTGGCATATTTGTAACTGTTTAAAGTATTTTGCAGACAGTATGTCTGAACTACTGAAACCTCAAAATGTCACGCAGATACTATACAATAAAACAAGTTTAATTGCATTTTGTAGCAGATTTTATAAATTGTGCTTCTATATAAATTTAAAAAAATAATAATAAATCTTAGTGTGAGAATGATTAGGCCCCGTCTGCATTAGAATATGACGAATGGAATTGAAAGATTTTTGTTAAAATTATTTTTGTAAATTAACTGGATAACCAATCACAAGAATCCAACCCTTAAAGCAACACAACAATGGCACCAGAAAGAATAACTTTCTTCACCTTATTGTCGATCAGTCTCCAGACTGAGCAGTACGTAGCAGCCAGTACACAGAGTATGAAACATAGCGTATAATGTAGTCGCTTTTGTACATTTCATTACGAAGACAAAACCAACATGATAAAGAAAGTTGGAGATTGAATATTAAATTTGATATTAGTATATTATGCAACGAACCTATACGAGTAGAGAGGAGAATCTAAAAAGGATAGCTGCCCTTGAAAAATGGGTACCGAGCGGTAACAGCACCTAAATTAATTGTAGATCAACAATATTCTATTTTAAATTTAAATTTTATTTTTATTTTATTTTAATTTAATTTATTTTTGGTGGGCAGCTATCCTCGACATGAAGAATTTATTTTTCATATATAGAGCTGTACAGATGGTTATTTACAATTAACAAGGAATGTCTTAAAACATTAATGGCTATATCTTGACGTTCCAAAAGATCGATATGGAAACGATGAAAGAAACTGATACAAAATCTTGAGATAGGCCCCTTGCACCAAAGAGCAAGCCAATTACTTCCCAGCGACAAACGGGTATGTGGTATTTCTCTTACAGATAAGGAAAGCAGGGTTCCTAATGTCTTTTTTTTTCCTGATCTACTTCTTGTGGTTGGAATTCGGCACCCTCACATCTTATAGTGGGATCGATTATGAAACCAATTTTTTTATTGTTATCAATTGCTATGATGTCGGCACGTTTGGTGGAGCCAGTGGATGAAATACAATGTACTTCTTCATAAATATCAAACTTTCCAGACTTCTTGAGACATTCAGCAATTCTGCTTCTAACCCAGTGATGACGATTGTTCCGCAATAGTTCCCCTTTTCTGCATATACCAAGAACATGAGGAAGGGTTTCGTACTCGTTGCAATGGCGGCAACGGGATTCTTGGCTCCTACCAGGGACACTACGTACTGCGATGACATTGCAATTCATTTTTATAGCGTTAGTCCACTGAGAGGTGGAAAGGCCTTTCATGGTTGATATCCAGGAATTTGATTTTGACCATTCTGAAAAATGCGAAACACCTTTACCAGGGTGGTTAAGTTTTTTCCAGTCTTCAAACTGTTGATTTCGTAGCTTCTTCCGTAGATTTCGCACATTAGGCTGTTCCTCAGAAGGGAAACCAATGTGTTGTATAGTGGCTCTTATTTCTTGTGCGAAATTTCTTGTAGTCGCAAGAAGAGGATCATCAATGGAATCTAACAGGTTGCATACATTAATATGTTCCAAGAATGCTTCCCACGAAGCTTTCATAACGCCCAGACCACGAACTATTCTGGAACTATAAAGCATACTATCTGGGCTATCGATTGGCAATCCCAATTATTTCCTTGACAGCACTTCTTATCAATTTATCAATATTAAGCAAAAAACCATGTTTAAGCTTCGATAATGGAGCACATTGTAGAGGATAAATCAGACTTGGCAATTAAGACGCGAGTATGTTAATAAAACGCGCATATAAGCGAGTTTCATCATTTTCATATAAGCGCCTTAATTACTTATAGGCAAGACGCATACGACTGTTTTTGTTCGACTATAATTAAATGTCTAAGTTTTGAGTTTTTCAAATAGCATACCTTATTACTTTAGTTATAATTAAATAGTGAACATGCGTGTATTATCAGCGTGTTCTCGACTATTACAACAAATGGCACGAGTGTATCTTTTCAGCATGTTCCCGAGTAGTGCAACAGATGGCAAAAATGTACGATGTATTTATTGATTTTTTTGGAGGGCTTCATATGGATATTTTAGCCTCAATGCAACATACAATAAAACACAGGAAATTAATTCAATTTATTAGAATGTTAAAATTAACATGAACAGAATTGATTTTATTTTAAATACATGTTGCTGATTGTGCAGTTTGTAAAATTTATCTGGGGAATGACTCCCAGCGGAATGTACGAAGTTGGGTTAATGTTTATTTGAGTGACTGCATTAATGTCACTTTCAAAACTCGCTTCTGCCATTTTGGATTAATGATATCCAGGCTTACGCGATGTTGCGCGTACGATATTAACCAAAATCGCGTATGCTTAGTTGGAAATCGATAGTTGCAATAACATAATGAATAGCAATATTTTAATGTATGTTATTAAGATACAGTTATGTCACATGTAATGGGCGTATTATAGTATGATTAGACAAAAAATATATTATAGTCTAACTCAGTGGTCCTCAACTCAGAGCACTGTGTCGTCATCAAGCCTTGCCCGCTTGCCCACTCGCCCGCGGAAAGTCGTTAACAGGGCAGGTAAGACATTCAGCGGCGGGATCACAATATGAATTTACTGCTTAGGTTTATGGTTGTTTTCTAGTGATAAAAGATACGGGCTAAATAGAAATAACTAAATAAACTATCTTAAGCAATTTGAAAACAAACATTGTAGCCTATTTTCAACAAAGTTAGAAGTTAATAAATTTATAATTACTTTCAGAAATGTAATACATATTTTATGTTAATTATTCGGGCAATGCATGACATTTACTATAAAGGTATAAACTGCTTCTGTTAAAGAAAATGTTGAACAAAACATATATAAACCCTAGGAATAGTAATGCAGAAATTAACTCCATTCAGTTCACTCAACACTGTCATTAGCACTGATTTTTCAGGATTTGTTTAATTCTCTTTTCCCTCAGCAATTTCTCAACGTTTGGAACTATTCTTCGCATAATGCATAATGTGACAGCACATTTTAAGTTGTGATCTGATAGTAGACTTCCATGATATGGCTTGTTTATCTTCATCGCACGAAAAAATTACTGTTCGCACAGATATGTGAATCCGAAAATGCATGTCTGTACAATCAGGGAAATCTAACACATGGCAAGTTCATATAAAATTCAGACAACTTCTTTTATTTTGATATTTGCCCTTCAATTCACTATCGTAAAGTAAATCAATAAGTTTCAATTACAAATAATAATCGAAAATCAAATTAAAAATTTTCCTAGTCTTTAAATCTAGAATCAAATTCCTGGCGCAGATCGCATGATGTGTGAATATATTCTTCGAAATCCAAAGTCTTAAGAAACTAGAAGGCCTATATCGTTGTTAATTTTGAAAAATGTGCTGTAACTTATCCTTTTAGTTAAGGTAAGATTCCATAATTAGAGGTGATTTCATATTAAACGCCTTCACTCTGTCATATAGACAAGGGTGAAACGAGTCACCAGATGAATCAGGTCAGTTTTGAAAACACCGCTCTGTAAGCCAAAGAGCAAAGAATACTGAATTGTGCGCTAGCTAGTGTTGAAGTTGGGAACTTCTTCAATGCAAAAAGGCGGGAAAGCACTATAACTGTATTGTTTTCTGTGCGGTGTTTGAGGTAGAAAGTTGCTATTGTAACGATAAGCAGCAATATTTTGTTTAGTTTCTTAAATTGTAGTGTTTATATAATCTGCGTTTTACCAGTTATTATTGTGATACTTATATGATTTAGTAATTAAGTTGAAAGTGGACTCTTAAAAGATAGATTACCCATATGTTGAGCTTCTAAGACCTATCAGTATGGCAAAACTTACGATGCAAAATATTACTGCTCTTTGGGTGATTCGGGTCACTCTTTTAAGGGTGAAAAGGGTCAGAATATTTTTAACTGATTTCACTGAAATAGGGTTTATATTTGTCCTAAATGGGGAAATACAGAAGGAAGACGCAGTCTTCTTGATTGGAGGAGTATATGTAGAGGGCAATAAAAGCTTATCGTGAAGTACGAAGAACTTCAATGTACCACATTACTGCCTACAAAGACGTCTGGAAAGTGAGGTCAACCAACAGGTAAAGAATAGGTGAGGACAAACCGTGTTCTCAGTTGACCAATAAAATCAGTTTGCAAATAGAATATTTAGGCCTAAACTTTCAGCTTGTGGGTTTGAACTGAATGTTCGATGTTTCGAAAGGTGCCCATCATTATCATCATAATCATCATCATCATCATCATCGGCAGGAGATAAATCATCAGGTGAATGTAACACTGCATGTGGTTTTTGTAATGTTAAATAGAGTGATAGTGTTTCTTTAAAGCTCGGAAACTGGGTACAATGCATGGGAAAAGGGAATGAGTGGTACCATGAAAATTGCGTTAGAGCTGAGAGTGAGAAGAGATTTATTTGTGGAAGATGTTCATTGAATAATTAAAACAGGACGTTTGTTGCTTGTGAAGTATAATTGGTATTAAATATTCAAGGTGAGCCATTAGTATGTTTTGAAAACGTATGAACGTGCTCTTGGATAAAAATTAAGAACAATTCCTTATATGAAAATTTGACGGAAATAGTGATTTTCGTTTTCATAAGCATCTGATCATGTTGTGTTGTTTTTGTTTTGATTTTGTACCAGTGTTTGTTTACAAACAACATAGTAACAATTCAATAGTACATGTTTTTTTTTGATTGGACGCGGTGGTCCAGTGCCTTGGCCACCCAGATCACCCGACTTAACCCCATTAGATTTCTCCTTTTGGGGTCACTTGAAGGCTGTCGTCTATTCAACACCAGTGAATAATGCAGATGAGCTACTGCAACGTGTTGAAAATGCATGCCAATTGATCCGTGGTGACAACATGGTGTTTGAGCGAATTCGCCAGTCGTGTATACTTCGTGCTCAGGCATGTGAAACAATGGAGCGGGACACACTGAGCGTCTTTTGTAAACGTTAAATGACAAGTTTCTCAACATGTACTTGTGATACAACAAATAAAGAATAAAAAGAAAGTATGACCATTTCTCCAATAAATAAGCATTTTCCGTCAAATTTTCATGTAAGGAATTGTTCTTATTTTTGATCCAAGAGCACGCTCACGCATTTTCCAAACATACTTATGACTTACTCTGTATAATTTGTGTGGATCTGAATGTTCGTAAGTGTTTTAAATTGTACAAGTTTACGAATAAAAATGAAAAGTAAGAATGTTTCCATTCGCACTTCTTGATGACTCTATTCACCCTGGCTGCTTAGGGTGAAAAGGGTCATGCAGTATTTGGTTTAATTACTAAATAAGCTAAATTGTTGCAGAGTTAATTCTAATATAGACATTTAAATGTGTAGCTAACACTTCAATCTTTCTGACGAAGTATCACACTTTAGATTTGATTTTAAGTTATGTGAGTTATTAGAGTAAATATGAATTTTGACCCTATTCACCCTTGCTTACCCTAACTGTATTATAATCTTGTTCTTACCTTGTCCAAAACAATTTAAAGTATTCAGATAATTCCGTTAAGAAGGCAAATTCACAAATCCATTCTTTCATTTTTCACTTATGATACAGGCCGTGAACAATGCCAAGTTGCCAAGGATATAAGTTTATTCCAAAGAAGTCCAAAATAGTTTCTATAATCTGTACATAAAAAATCGGAACCAGTAATAGTATCCTTTATGAGTACAATATGTAAGAGCTCTCCTTAATCTGAAGGTTTTCAATAACTACTCTTACAAAAATCACCTGTTGGGGATTATCGCTTACATAAGTATTTTCATCTACTGCCAAAGAATAAAAAATGAAAGACTGACAAATAATTACTAGTTGCACCTGAACGTCCTCGGCTAGACCTCGGATGGGATACATCACGGTGGAAGGAGTGAACCTGATAGATTCAAACTCCTACACTTGTTGTGAGAAGTTCTTCAGTTGTAATTAAACATTCTTCAAATTTTCAGTCTTTAAAAGGTTTCTAATATCTTACTATTAAAAGTGAAATTTTATAACTGAGTCGCACAGCCGATTCACTAGTATTGTTATCTTAAACAACTTCTAGCTCATTTTCCTTCAATTGTTGAATTAATGCTGCATGCTCTTCACATTCGTATTTGTCGTATTCGTTACTGTGAGTTGTATAATGTATCTGTAAGTTGTATTTCTTCAGTGTGGCCTACGTTTTGAAGTGTTTTCTGCCCCTCACATCTCTTGTTTGAATAGATGGCAAGAACCGCCTCTGTTCACTACAACGCAATGACACAAACCGGTTCTCTGCCCGGTACAGTAAGCACGCGTCAGCCAATCATTGCCCGCGCTCGTTCATACGCGAGTTGATGACCACTGGTCTAACTGATGAAGGCTGAATTAAAAACGTTTTAAATCACAGTCTTACGGAAATCTACTAAATGCAAATACTACGCAGTTTTTGGAAGATGTTTGTTGTGCCTTACACTTCAGTTATTTAACTGCATATTGACAACCAATTTCTCATAATCATAACTAAACTTTTATTTGCAATATCTATCCATGTACTATATTTAAGTATAATTTAGAACGGATTATTTTTTATTTGTCTGTCAATTTGACTACTAAAAGCGTTAATTTAACTTATGCTCTCTACAATTGCACTTTATTTTTTTACATTTTTATGTGAGATGGTTGTTCTCGCATAAAAAGGCTTCTTTCTTACTTTAACTTTCAAAGGCATTGTTGTTATTGTTGCTAATAATAATAATAATAATAATAATAATAATAATAATAGTAATAATAATAATAATAATAATAATAATAATAATAATTATTATTATTATTATTAATATATCCAGTTAATAGCAGTTCGGATCAATCTGTTTATGAATATTTCGAAATGGGAAATAGCCTAAGGTAAAGATGTGGTTAATGAAGGCTCCGCAATTTCTTGAAAATTCCAGATGAACTGGGCAATATAACAAGTATTAGTGTTCTTGTAAGTTGTTTCGTTAAAAGTTTTATAGACAGCTTGACTCACAGCAACAGTTAAACGACGACCACAGATCTCGACATATGAAATTCTTCCGCACTCTCTCACATATCTCTGACATATGTTGTACGACGTCACGTGCAACTGGGATCCTGTGATATCTCTTCAGTATCCATAGAGATTTCATAACCAACACACTGTGGTCCGAATGGCTTAAAACAGGGCAAAATTAATAACTCCTCTTCTACTTGTCATATTTACTTGAAATTTGGCACTGTTCACACATGTATCTAACGTGTGAAAACTTTAATGACATTTAGAAAACAATAACCAGCCCTCCTGAGAGGTTGAAACAATTACAGTAAGCCTTCAGTAAGAACCGCCCAAGTACAGATTTCATCACACTTCTGTTAGGATTGCATAATGTGATAATGAAATTAATTTTATGTATGCGATTTTATTATAAATCCCTTATATAAGCGATGAAATGTTGTGAATGAAGTCTAGAAGTTTAGTTATAATTATTAAAATTGTACCTAATCTGTATAAATTTCAAAATAAATTAAGAATTGTTCTACAGAAAATGTAAAGAGATAATCTGGGATTTTCCACACAACTTCTCCAGAATCTTTATTCACGAATCGCATATCTACAGTCTTAGAAAAAAAAGTTTTGTCGCACAGATATTTTATACGTCCCAGGAAGTAGGCTGTGTGCATGATCAGAGGACGAGCGATCTGGTTCACAAGAGAACGACTAGTTGTGGTAATAAAATTAGTTTTGTTTCGTTGTATATCTGATCATGCACACTGCGTCTTTTCTGGGATTTATAAACTATTCGTGCGACAAAACTTTTTTCTAAGAAAGTATCCGTGCGACAAAACTTTTTTTCTAAGACTGTAGTTGTGATGACATAAATCAACTATCAACGGTGACATTTGATTCATTCCAAAGTTTTCTACTATCATCGATATCTAATTTACAATAAAGAATACAATTAACGTGATTTCCCTCCATTTCCGGCATAAGCTGGTGGAGTCTAGAACTGGTATAATTAAGTAAAGCGTGAATTTTGAAGTTTTACTTCGCACTAACATTTAGTTACCAATATATCTTCAGGTTAAACAGTTTCTTGTCATCTAACACAATATTCTGAGATGAATAAAATAAATCGTGACTGTGATTTCTAGTAATATATATATAAGTAGAATACAAATGATGGTTAACACTGGTGGTAGGCTGCTGGTAAGGTGGTGGTAGGGAGTGACAGGCTTGAGGTGGGTGTGGCAAGTGACGTCACAAGTGGGCGTGGCAAGTGACGTCATGGGCGTGGCCAAAGTATAACGTCATGGAGGGGGTGGGGGGCTTAAATTATAACGTAGGAAAGGGGCGTAACTTAAAATGCGTCATAAATGGCAATCTAAGAGTTCATGGTTAAAGTGCGACGTCATGCACACGTGCAGGTATGTAATTGAAGTTGCGGCATGACATATTCATACATGTTTATCTCCTCAATGCAGATGTAATGTCTGCTATGTGTGCAAATATTATGCTGATTCATATCCGGCGAGTTAATTCTAAGGGGAGCGGGGTGAAAGACACAAGCTCATACATGTTTGAAAATCCCATCTGCTATGTGTGCAAATATTATGTTGATTCACTCGCACTGCTATCTGCTATGTATGCAAATATTATGTAAGCTCACATCAGGCGAGTGTCCAAGAATTAATCTATCACACTTAAACACATACATTCTTCTTCTTAAGATTCTAATGTAATGGTAATTTAATTGATGGGGAATGGGTTGGGTGTTGGATATTGGAATGTGGGACATAAATGGTTATACTTTCCGATAAAAAATTAATCTAGCACACTTGTAAATTAAACAGGATGTGGCTGAAGTGACGTAACTTAAAATGTGAGGTATTACATTTCTAATTGAAGTTGGAAATGGGGAAGGGGGGGTAAAAATTTGAAATACGAACCCTCATAGTGACGTAACTTAAAGTGTGGCGTCATAAATTTTTAATTGAAGTTGGAAATGTAATAATTTGAAATGCACATGTTCATACAAGTTTGTATAGTAAATTGTATGTGGGGGGGGGTGAAATAGACAAGTTCATACATGTTTGTATATTTGAAAGTGAGTTGTGAATGTTAAAATAATCGCTATCTGCTATGTGGGCAAATATTATGCAAGCTCACATCCGGCGAAGCAATTGCTGAGTAAAAATAAAACCATGTTTTTGAAGCACCTGCAACGTGTCATATTACACAAATATTGCATGATGCAAATAATATGCAAGCTGTTAAATCACATCCGGTGAAGACGCAATGGCCACCTGTGGTATGTTATTTTACACAAATACTGTATTGATAATCGCCATCTGCCATGTGTTATGTTGTGCATTGTGAATTGGGGATGTTGATAAAAGAAATCAGTAACAAAATAAAATTATATGTATATATTGAGTAAATAATAAATACAATACAATGATTATTCACATACATATTCAATTAATGAATACAAATTCTGACGATTTCTCCACAAAAACTGAAGAACTTTCACATTTTGAAAGGCGCATTCTACATTATTGTCTCTGCAGTGATAGAAGCACATGTTCCTTTTTGATAAAAAATATTAAGATTCTAATGTACTGGTAATGGAATTGATAAATAATAATGGGAAATGGAAATTGGCATGGAGGAATTATTGATGGCGTAAATGATTGTACTTTAAGCAAATTTATAAAAAAAATAATCTAGCACATTTGTAAATTAAACACATACATTCTTATTCTTCTCATTATTATTATTATTATTATTATTATTATTATTATTCGTCATAAAGAAGAATAAAATGTGGCGTTATAAATTTGTTATTGAAGTTGGAAATGGGCGGTTTATAATTTGAAATACATACGGCGTAACTTAAAGTGTGATGTTATAAATTTGTAATTGAAGTTGGAAATGGGGTGGGGAATTTGATAAAGTTCTAATGTAATAGTAATTTAATTGATAAATAGTAATGGGTAAGGGAAATTCGCAAGTGTTAATTGAAATCGGAAAGAGGGAATTATTGATGGCGTAAATGGTTGTACTTTAAGCCAATTGATAAAAAAATTAATCTTGCACACTTGTAAATTAAACACATACATTCTTCTCATATTATTATTATTCCAATGTAATACATTTTGAAGTAAAATGGAGTGGTTTGTTTAGCGTATTTAATTTAAGCCATACATTATTACCAACATTAAATTCATCAGAATTTGACATTATTATTTCGTAATACAGTAATTGTAGCAGATAAATCAATGTAGATGTATATGTTGTGTAATGTTATGACATATGCATAAGTGAGCAAATATTATGCAAGCTTGCTGAATCACTTCCGGCGACGATGCAATTGCTGAGTAATGATAAAAACATGTTTTTGAAGCACCTGTAACGTGTTATATTACACAAATATTGCATGATGCAAATAATATGCAAGCTGTTAATTGACATCCGGCGATTGTACTCGCAGCGTCTTTTGTTACACAAATATTGTATTGATTAAAAGTGAATAATCACTATCTGCTATGTGTGCAAATATTATGCAAGGTTTCTAATTTTACATCTGGCGATGAAATTGCTGAGTGATGATAAAAAAATTACACAAATATTGCATGATGCAAATAATATGCAAGCTGTTAATTCATATCCGGCGATTGTTCTTGCAGCGTCTTTTGTTACACAAATATTGTATTGCCTAATAGCTATCTGCTATGTGTGCATTTTTAAATTGAATATTAATAGCTACTTTGTGCTGTATTTTACAGAATGTTTACTTTAACCATCAATACCATTTTTTACCTACACTACTTCTGCTCTGAACGTCTCAAATAATATTGTATGATAGGTCCAATATATTGCACCTTTTCAATAATTACTTAAGTTGGTGCTCTCTATTCGTACGTGATATTTGATTAAAAAACAATCGCAGAACATGGCATTGGCGTAACTTAAAGTGTGACGTTATATATTTTTAACTGAAGTTGGAAATGGTGTAGGGGGGTAATAATTTGAAATACACACGGCGTAACTTAAAGTGTGTCGTCATTCATAAGTGCAGGTATGTAATTGAAGTTGGGGCATAACGTAATAATTTGAATTACATATGTCCATACAAGTTTGTATATTATTATTGTTATTACTATTATTATTATTATTATTATTATTATTATTATTATTATTTCATACATTTTGAAGTAACATTTATTGGTTTTATTTTAAGCCATATATTATTAGCGAAAGCATGATTTAGAGCAGTTCGTAATAAATTCACTTAAATTCCAGAGTAGTATAATATTATACTGTATTAAGTGGATCATAAAGAAAGTGAAATTCTAAAGAAAGAGATTGAGTACGACATGATAAGTTGGAATTTATATTGATGGTATCTTTAGCCTTACAAAAGTAATCAATAAACTAATAAATACAATATTACAGTAGAAAGCAAAGTTACCTAGGTACTGTATCTGTTTGAAGTGTAACTAATATTACTCAACAAAACTCTTATCACAATATGCTTTTAAGGTGATATTTGTGAGAAACTTCCTATCATCAGAATATTAAATTATTTTCTCGAAATCTGCTGAAGCATACTCGATATCTGCTATGTGATGCAAGCGTGCATTAACATCCTGTGATTGTTTGACGACCACCTGCAATGTATTATATTGCACAAATACTGCATGCACACAATAGCTATCTACTATTTTCAGCAAATATTATGCTAGCTTGCAATACAGCATGTCATTGCAATAACGCAACAGCATGTCGTTGCAATAACGCAACAGCATGTCGTTACGATAACGCCACAGCATGTCGTTGCAATAACGCAACAGCATATTGTTGCAATAACGCAACAGCATGTCGTAAGCGTGATTATGAAGAATGTTCGAATTGTAATAAATGTTTTTTTGTAAATAGTATTGCACTGTAATTTTTTTTATGTATTAACCATCCATTTTCCACAAGTTGCAACGTATATGTCGCAAGATTACGATTTTCGACAAGTTGCAACGTATAGATCAAAATTTGTTTAAAAAATCGAGGTCTGCAAGATATATATGCATCTTAAGATAGACATAGACAGTTAAAAGAATAACGAATTAAAATATTCTTTTGCATCAGTCATCACGACCTGGCAGCACATTGTACAATAAGGTCTTTGGTCTTGGCGTAATAAAAGAAATTGGTGTTGCCTGGTCTGTGGCAAATTTTAAAGAAACAAATATCATTACTACGCCACAGACCAGGCAACATCACTTTCTTTTATTACGCCAAGACCAAAGACCTTATTTTACAATGTGCTGCCACGTCGTGATGACTGATGCAAAACAATATTTTAATTTGTTATTTTTTAACTGTCTGTGTGTCTATTTTAAGCTGCATATATATATTGCAGACCTCGATTTTTTAAACAAATTTTGATCTGTAAGCTGCACACATGTCAAATACATTTATGTATTAATTTTTGAGACCTCATGAAGGTTTTACTGTCATATATATAATATATATATATATATATATATATATATATATATATATTAGACTGTTCATAATTCAAATTTTACCTTTCTTACCATTGTATTTTTATATCTTCACGTCATGTACTTTAACACATTTGGACGTTATTTGTCCATCTATGTCTTTATATGTAAAGCTTAATATCACGCAAGTCTGACCTGATGATGCTATTATAATAGCGAAAGCGCTAGTCAGAATATGTTCATGTAACTTATGTAACATTGTGTATTTTTGAATAGACAGTTATTGAAGGACTTTTGATATTTGTTTCTTTAAATATACTTTTGTAAGGTTAAAGATACCATCAATATAAATTCCAACTTATCATGTCGTACTCAATCTCTTTCTTTAGAATTTCACTTTCTTTATGATCCACTTAATACAGTATAATATTAAACTACTCTGGAATTTAAGTGAATATTACGAACTGCTCTAAATCATACTTTCGCTAATAATATATGGCTTAAATTAAAACCAATAAATGTTACTTCAAAATGTATGAAATAATAATACTAATAATAATAATAATAATAATAATAATAGTAATAACAATAATAATATACAAACTTGTATGAACATATGTAATTCAAATTATTACGTTATGCCCCAACTTCAATTACATACCTGCACTTATGAATGACGACACACTTTAAGTTACGCCGTGTGTATTTCAAATTATTACCCCCCTACACCATTTCCAACTTCAGTTACAAATTTATAACGTCACACTTTAAGTTACGCCAATGTCATGTTCTGTGATTGTTTTTTAATCAAATATCACCTACGAATAGAGAGCACCAACTTAAGTAATTATTGAAAAGGTGCAATATATTGGACCTATCATACAATATTATTTGAGACGTTCAGAGCAGAAGTAGTGTAGGTAAAAAATGGTATTGATGGTTAAAGTAAGCATTCTGTAAAATATAGCACAAAGTAGCTATTAATATTCAATTTAAAAATGCACACATAGCAGATAGCTATTAGGCAATACAATATTTGTGTAACAAAAGACGCTGCAAGAACAATCGCCGGATATGAATTAACAGCTTGTATATTATTTGCATCATGCAATATTTGTGTAATTTTTTTTTCATCACTCAGCAATTTCATCGCCAGATGTAAATTTGAAACCTTACATAATATTTGCACACATAGCAGATAGTGATTATTGACTTGTAATCAATGCAATATTTGTGTAACAAAAGACGCTGCGAGAACAATCGCCGGATGTCAATTAACAGCTTGCATATTATTTGCATCATGCAATATTTGTGTAATATAACACGTTACAGGTGCTTCAAAAACATGTTTTTATCATTACTCAGCAATTGCATCGTCGCCGGAAGTGAGTAAGCAAGCCTGCATAATATTAGCTCTCTTATGCATATGTCATAACATTACACAACATATACATCTACATTGATTTATCTGCTACAATTACTGTATTACGAAATAATAATGTCACATTCTGATGAATTTAATGTTGGTAATAATGTATGGCTTAAATTAAATACGCTAAACAAACCACTCCATTTTACTTCAAAATGTATTACATTGGAATAATAATAATATGAGAAGAATGTATGTGTTTAATTTACAAGTGTGCTAGATTAATTTTTTTATCAATTGGCTTAAAGTACAACCGTTTAGGCCATCAATAATTCCCCCTTTCCAATTTCAATTAACACTAACGAATTTCCCTTGCCCATTACTATTTATCAATTAAATTACTATTACATTAGAACTTTATCAAACCCCCCACCCCATTTCCAACTTCAATTACAAATTTATAACATCACACTTTAAGTTACGCCGTATGTATTTCAAATTATAAACCGCCCATTTTCAACTTCAATTACATATTTATAACGTCACACTTTAATCTTCTTTATGACGAATAATAATAATAATGAGAAGAATAAGAATGTATGTGTTTAATTTACAAATGTGCTAGATTATATTTTTTTATAAATTGGCTTAAAGTACAATCATTTACGCCATCAATAATTCCTCCATTCCAATTTCCATTTCACATTACTATTTATCAATTCAATTACCAGTACATTAGAATCTTAATATTTTTTATCAAAAAGGAACATGTGCTTCTATCACTGCAGAGACAATAATGTAGAATGCGCCTTTCAAAATGTAAAAGTTCTTCAGTTTTGGTGGACAAATCGTAAGAATTTGTATTCATTAATTGAATATGTATGTGAATAATCATTGTATTGTATTTATTATTTACTCAATATATACATATAATTTTATTTTGTTACTGATTTCTTTTATCAACATCCCCAATTCACAATGCACAACATAACACATGGCAGATGGCGATTATCAATACAGTATTTGTGTAAAATAACATACCACAGGTGGCCATTGCGTCTTCACCGGATGTGATTTAACAGCTTGCATATTATTTGCATCATGCAATATTTGTGTAATATGACACGTTCCAGGTGCTTGAAAAACATGCTTTTATTATTACTCAGCAATTGCATCGCCGGATGTGAGCTTGCATAATATTTGCCTACATAGCAGATAGCGATTATTTTAACATTCACAACTCACTTTCAATTGTACAAACATGTATGAACTTGTCTATTTCACCCCCCCCCCACCTACAATTTACTATACAAACTTGTATGAACATGTGCATTTCAAATTACTACATTTCCAACTTCAATTAAAAATTTATGACGCCACACTTTGTTACGTCACTATGAGCGATCGTATTTCAAATTTTTACCCCCCCTCCCCCATTTCCAACTTCAATTAGAAATGTAATACCTCACATTTTAAGTTACGTCACTTCAGCCACATCCTGTTTAATTTACAAACTTGCTAGATTAATTTTTTATCGGAAAGTACAACCATTTATGTCCCACATTCCAATATCCAACACCCAACCCATTCCCCATCAATTAAATTACCATTACATTAGAATCTTAAGAAGAAGAATGTATGTGTTTAAGTGTGATAGATTAATTCTTGGACACTCGCCGGATGTGTGCTTGCATAATATTTGCATACATAGCAGATAGCAATGCGAGTGAATCAGCATAATATTTGCACACATAGCAGTTGGGATTTTCAAACATGTATGAACTTGTGTCTTTCACCCCGCCCCCCTTACAATTAACTCGCCGGATATGAATCAGCATACTATTTGCACACATAGTAGACATTACATCTGCATTGAGGAGATAAACATGTATGAATATGTCATGCCACAACTTCAATTACATACCTGCACGTGTGCATGACGTCACACTTTAACCTTGAACTCTTAGATTGCCATTTATGACGTAATTTATGTTACGCCCCTTTCCTACGTTATAATTTAAGCCCCCAACCCCCTCCATGACGTTATATTTTGGCCACGCCCATGACGTCACTTGCCACGCCCACTTGTGCCGTCACTTGCCACGCCCACCTAAAGCCTGTCACTCCCTACCACCACCCTACCACCAGAGTTACCCATCATTTTTATTCTACTTATATATATTTTTTTATTTTTGTTTTTATATGCTTCCTCTCCGATAATTTTTCACTAATTATAAAAGACGCGCGTTTCAGTAGAAAGGAAATTAAATTCAGGGTCATATTTCGTTAGGCCTATATTTACTAGCAGAATCATTTGTCTAATCACGGATACAAGTTCATTGAGCTATTGGATGCAATCTTTTATTATAAATAAGTGCTTGAAAATTGCTTTTTCCACCTAATTCACATATTTCATTAATTTGATGCTGCACCCTTATTCTAGGGAGGTCTTCATTTGTGCGGCTGCTTCGTCTTCATCCCGCAAACTTATTATTGCTGCAAAAGTTCTGGCTGATATGTACGTATTATCAGGCAGGACATCTCACTTGACGATATAACAGAGGAATAAGAATCATTTGTATGCATCTGAAATCTGATTAGTGTAATATGTAGCTAATCGGCGCTATTATCTCCTGGTCTAGTTGCCTCATAAGTGATGCCATATTTGCCATGTTGTTACCCTTGTGAAGTTCAGACCTGTATTCAGACAGTTGACTAAACAACAACATTGATTATGTGAAAGATTTTGGTAGATTGTAAGGAGAAATAATATGGGGTATAATGGTTAAGAAAGGTTTCCCAAGTCGCTATTATTACGTCAACTCAACTATAGGTATAAAACAATTAAAATGAAGTGTGGATAGCGAAAGTCGGAAAAGAAAATGTTAATCAGTAAAAGGGTCAGATAAGGCTATTCTTTATCGCTCACTCTTTTTAATTTATTTATTGACGATGTCATACAAAATGGCAAGAAATTTGATCCAAATTTAAAATGAATGAAGATATTACAGATACACTTATATTTGCTGGTGATCAGGAAATTATAACTTGTTCCAAAGATACACTGCAACGAGGTATTATTGTACTTAGTAAGATTGCTGCAGAATACGATCTAACAATTGAATCCTATAGATTCAAAATCCCCTATTATACACTTTCACAAATTGAAGGATTTTGACAGTAACTAGTGGCAAATAGAGGGAATTTTCAACCTGACAGTGATTTTTAACTAACTTTATGCTTTAAATGCAGTGGATTTTTTAATTCATACTACATAAATCATTATAATTCATTCTTTGCAAGCAATATGTGGGCGTAACTCAATTATGAACAAAATGGTCTTTAGGGGATTTTGACAAAAATTGTAAGAACATGACTACAGAATGGATAGTGAAAAAATACCTTTACAAATCTTGAATTACATCCTTAGAGGAAGATGATCTCAAGGACGATCTTGTAAGAGATGGAGTCAACAGCTTTGAGATGGAGCCGGAAAGGATAAATAGTCCAGACGTTGATAGTTAATGATGATGATGATGATGATGATGATGATGATTAAAATTATTCATTTAGTCATACACTTCTATTCTTTAATTATCGTAAAAGTATGGTTTTTGGGTAAGGTGTACGATTTTCGGTGATGTGTAGCGCACACACCGTTGAGTTTACTGCTTATTAGTGAGTGTACTTAATATTACAAATTTCATTGCACTAATATTCTTCATATTGTTAAACACTTCTACTTTTTTACATTATCATAAAAATATGACTTCAGGGTAAGATGTGCGAATTTCGGTGAAGTCTAGTGTAGACACCATTCAATTTACTGCTTATTTGTGAGTGTACTTGCTAGCTTTTCCGATACAGTATATGTTCTCGTTGCTGGACAAGGGACGTCCATGCTAATCTGGGTCGCCTGCTGGTATTCGGAGAGTATTTTTTATCTGCTGTAGCCATTAGGAACCTGCCTGGGTTAAACCGAACTTCAAAAGCGACCCATAGAGTTTATTCATCTCAGTCATTGACTGTTATATGCAGAACTGACTCCTGAATTACATACATGCAGAAAGACTTTCTTGCGCTTTATCCATATATGCGCTCGCATACACATACAAACACATATTTTTATACCATTCACGTGATAATTATTGTATTTACCTCTATCCCATGGAGTTTGGATGTGTTCCCGTTATGTTTCTGTCCTGTTTTTTCCTTAAAGCTATAGCTATGCACTATCTGCTACCCACATGACCTATTAGGTCAGGACGAGAGTGACGCAGTCTTGGGCAATAATTCCAGCATGCCTCTTTTCTTTGGATTTGTGATTGAAGAATATAGAGTGTAAGAGATAAGCTACCAATCTTAAGCATGTAGTACAGTATAGTCTCTGAACAAGAAAATTTAAATAATTTCGAGGGAAAAATATTTCCGGGGCCGGGCATAGAACCCGGAATCTTTGGTTAAACGTGCCAACTCTCTGCCAACTGAGCTACCCGGGAACTCTACCAGATACCGATCCAATTTTTCCCTCTATATCCACAGACCTCAAAGTGGGTTGACAACCGTCAAGCAACCAACATTGAGTGCACACTAACTCTGTGTGACTTAAATTGTTGTTTTCTGTTCAACTTCACAGGGAGTTATAACTGAAAGCTTGATTTGCATAATACATGTCACTGTTCGTTAACAGAAAATCACAATTTAAGTCATACAGAGTTAGTGTGCACTCAATGTTGCCTGCTTGACGGTTGTCAGCCCACTTTGAGGTCTGTGGATATAGAGGGAAAAATTGGATCAGTGTCTTGTAGCGTTCCCGGGTAGCTCAGTTGGCAGAGCGTTGGTACGTTCCACCAAAGGTCCCGCGTTCGATGCCCAGCCCCAGAACAATTTTTCCCTCGAAATTATTCAAGAAAGTTTAAAGTTTTCTCCCATTTTTAACAAAATATCACATTACTTTGTAACATAGATAGTCACAGATCTGATCAACGATTCAATCTTAATCTTATTCTTTAGCAACAATCATTCAACGAGATTTCGCGATGTAGACTATCAGACTGTTTCGGAGGCAGTCCGGGTTAGAGTCTCGGTTAAACCTGTTTTTTTTTTTGTAGGAAAATTCATAGTGAAACTTGTGGCGGATAATGCTGCAGTTGGGGGGTGGGGGGAGTTTCTCGGCATTCTCCCGTTATCCCACTTAAGACATCAATATAATTCCCTCAGATTTCCATTCCGCCATCATTTCATAGCACTTCCCGATCGGAGGCTGGCTATACACGGAGGGGGCTGGTCTAGGGAAGAGAAGGTTTGCCTGCTCGAATATAGATACTCAGCTAACGTTAGCGTATCGTTGGCTACTGCTAACTGGGAATGGGTCTATTTGGGATCTGTGTAATTGTACTTTCAGATGGACGTAGCGCTATGGTTCACCCAACTGTTTCAGGATAGGTACTTTATATCTGTACCTGGAAGACCGACATACAAATTTTAAATTTTGCTATGTTGTTTCCGAAGATTGCAAAACTAAGTCAAAATAATCAATATTAACAATATCTTATTGGAAAAAAATAATGTTTAATTGTACGAGACTGTGACTGCTCCAACTATGCTAGATGAATCAGAGTGTTGAATTCTATTCAAAACAAAGTGAATGAGAAGAGACAACGCAGAATTTTTATTCCTTCGAAAAGTAAATGGTGGGGGAATGTTCCATATTAAAAAGGGACCAAATTAAATGTTTACAGCCTATCAAATAAAACAGACATTCACTGATTAAAATGGCACCACGATGTAAAAATAGAAATTGTAAGATACGCATTATTAAAAACCTGCGGTAACCTCTGACAACAAGAGGAATACAAATTGGGAGTCATTGCGAATAACTTAAAATGTATTACATCCATTAGAGACAGAAAAATCTAGCACGACTGATCCTTGAATTTTGTGATGATGATGATTATGATAATGATGATAATCCAGATGATGGTTATTTTGTGTTGCTGAGAAGAATAGGATATATTTTTAATCACCCATTTTGATCATATATTCTCGGATAAAATTGAATGATGTCGAAAGGAGTAGGCGACATTATTATAACCCTAAGATTATATTAATTATTAGCAGCGAAAGTTACAGTTAACTCCTATCTCAGTCAATGTATGCATTTTGTTTCCAATTCAGCTTGGTTCCACTGGCAGAGGAGGGGGTATAGCGTTCCTTTTAGAATAGTCCATTATTTTTTTCTCATTTTTTGCTGTACAATTCTACTTTTCCATAATCCCTGCAAAGTTTTTATAGACATATTCCTTGTATATTTTAAATAGGGAAAGGGAGGAAACTAATTTTTTAATAATGCAGTACTTTACAAGAAATAATATTTTAAGCATTATTCACTTATTTGAATTCACCTAACTTCATTAAATACCACTAAATTGTCATCAGTACCACGGGAAAATGATGGAATATCTAGATAATTTATTTTCGTGTTTATGGTAAAGTCTACTCAAAAACTGTTACTGTCTAATACACAGGCGAATCCGTAGTTACAAATCGCAGTAGCGACTTACATTTTTTTCAATAGACGTTAGGCTATCATCGCTAGATGACATTATTATCCAGGTGTCACGATGATCAATGTGCAGATGAGACACACGCGAAACAAAGAAGCAGCATTTTCAAGTTGGCGTCACCTCTGCACGTGATGCCATTCTCGAGCAGAGCTTCGTTGTGGATTTTTCTGGGCAAAAGATCTGATAGTCAAAGATATTCATAAAGAAATACTCTTCGTGTATGTTGAGCATTGCCTGTCGCGTCAAACTCTCTGAAATTGGATGCAGGGGTTATCAGCGAGGTGGGCAAATATCTAACACCGAGTCGATAGACCAAACTAGATGGTCACGGAGGCAAATGTGCAATTTTCGATTTGATCCGATGAAGAGGACGAAATTCTAGCCCGAATAGTCACAGATGATGAGATTTTGTTTCATTTTTATCAGTTCGACAGAACGTTTGCATCAATACTGTCAATAGTACACACGTGCAAAGGTGCTGCCAACTTGAAACTGCTGCGTCTTTGTTTCATTTGTGCCCACATCGACTATACTGTCATCTAGCGGTAATAACCTCAGGCACATCATTAAAAATATTGTTCGCTACATCAATTTGTAACTTATAAACCCTCTCACGTAACTTAATTACTCTTACAGGACATTGGAATGCCGTGACTGTTTGGTGCTAGAACGTTCCAAAGACAGAACTGTTGGAATTTACTTAATTTTTTTGTTTGCATCTAAGTCTCTTTCCTTTCTCAAAATGTAGTCGAAATTATTAAAGTTTTCCACTCCTTCTATCGTTTTATCTTCTACCATTATTTTATTTCTAATTGGCGTTTTTCCATACAATGATATACTTTTTGTTTTAATGTGGACATCTTCATGTTATAATTTTTCATTTAATTATTCACTTGAATATCTTCACTCAATGCTTCTTGTTTATCATCTTCGTTCTTTGAGATGACTATCTGATCGTTTGCAATTCATTATTTTATTGTCTACAGAGTGTTAATATACAACACCGACATATTTTCACTGATAATATAGGGATCCTATAGGTCAAACAACTTAAGAAAGGGAATCCATGGTCTCCGACGAAAATGTCTATGGTAGAAGACATTCAAGTAATTACCATTTTCTACTCCTAAATCAATAGTTCAGCGAAATAGGGCTACGATTTGTATTGGAATAACATCATGCCTTCCTAATGATCGAGAGATACCTGATTGCTAGTAACTCATCACACAGGTAGTATCCGCACGATGTACAATTTTAGAGCATACATTAGATATACGTGCGCTAATCGCACAACGTTGTTAAACTCATTTGTTACGCACGTGTGAACCATTGAAGCAAGACCTTTGAAGATTTGAAATTAAGAAGGAGTATCACTGTAAGCCCACTTATTACTAATATAATTATTTGAACTTTCATGTCATTCTTAAATGACGATGTTGATGGACGGAAAATTGATATAACTAGAGATTACAATATAGGGCTGACTTGGATAATTTCGTGATACTAAGGTTTTAGTGTAAAAATAAGGTTCAAATAAGAAAAATAGTTTTTTTTTATGTACGTACATTTTTAGATTTTAGGAAGTTACATGTCAGCATTTTTACCTCAAATAAAGTTACACAATATTTACAAACAATCAATACGTATAAAAAAACCAAATTAGCACTCTAGAAGGACTGGTATAATTTCGTGATAGTACAAGGGTATTTTCGAGATGGTCCTTAAATTCAAAATATTCAGGCATATTCAGTCTAATTTTAAATTCCTCAGTCAGATTCACACCTAAAACCCAAACAATTAAAGTTCTTTTGGTATTTTGAAACACCTTGACATATTTAATGAAACCACTGGTCATAACTGACGCAATGAATCTGTTGTGCGACCGACACTTAGGTCGCACTGATTGCTAGCCGGATGGCTACTGCGTTCGTCTTCTGCTCTTTCTCGTCAGGATTTCCGACACCACCATTGTACACAACAATGGAAAACTACTTTTCGGGAATAACTGGAGCTCTCAGGATACTATAGGAAACTACATGGCTACTAAACTAAGTCTGAAAATGATTGCGTTATTGTAACACTATTTGATTTATTCTATATTTACAAAAAGTATACAAGTTACTTACAGGGTATTTCATCAGATGACGCCATGCCGCTTCTGAGTCTCTCAAATTCACACTCTCTGTCAGTCTTCTCCAACTACCCAACTGCCTCACGCGTCTCCTTTCCAACACTTTTTATGTTTCGGTACCCGTTTCCCGCCCGGGTTACCGACCACCCATCCACCAAGTGAGATAGTCTTAAAACACTTTTGATTTCACGTACTTACAAATATCGTCTTAATCAATCATTTCTTACATTTAATTTCGATTTAGTGCATTATAGTGACAAGTCACTATAATGAGATTACGCGCAAGAAAAGAGTCCGAATAATGAGTGATATAATTTGACCAATTGAAATGCATGCTTTGTCCTACTGGACCAATGGGATTGAGCCAGCAACGATCTGAAGCGTAAGAATACTTTCGTTGTAGGCAGTGATTTTACCACACGCCCGACAAGACTCTATACTGCTGGCTAAGCATCCAAGACCGTGTATTCCGCTGACTCTGTTCCTGTTTCAAATTAATACTCAACAGGAAATCATGCTACAGGGCGTTCTTTAGCCCTGGGGCATAACAATGCCCCCTTCTTTTCAAAAAGACGATGCCTCAATAGCACGTGCTTTTTCATGGAACTCGTAAGGCTTAGTGATCGTGGGTTAGATTCTGTAACACATTCACATACACAAGCAACAGAGAAACTTTACAGAGTGTTATCTCTTGCCAGGGTCTTTCTCTCTGCTCAGGCAGGCTTACGGGATATTTACTCCTCGCCATCGGCTTTCAAATACACACCATTTATACTATGAATCTTGTGATCACTAAATTACAAGGCAAAGCGGAATCACTAATACGGTCCTCTCTAAAAAAAACTTAGTTTATGCATTCTAATTGGTTTTGAATTTTCCGTGTTAAATTTTGAGTCAATCTATAATTTCGTGTTGGTTCGGTTCGTTTCGGTTTGTTGCATGGCGTCGGCTGTAACAGTTTTCAGCCCTTGGTACAACAGTAGATTTTGGGTACTACACTTTCCCCTTTTACAGTTAAATTTCACATTATCAATTACTATTAAGTTAACATAATATCTCTCTCTCTCTCACTCATTCTAGGTTCATTCGGGGCCCCGATGTACACTCTTTTTCTCCTCCCACATACCGCATACTGCATACACACTTATGTTTCATTGTAATTTACTCCATTCCCAAATTAAATGTTTCTCTTAAAACACTCAAGTCCTAACTCTGTGTTCTGTTGGAAGTCTTTTCGTACATACAGCACTTCCTAGTTGTTCTGCTGACACATGAAGTTGAGTTCCGTGCTGTGCGGTGATAATTTCCAGCTGGCGCGTGACGTCACCTGTCCGTCGTGGCTCCTGTTGCTTACACTGCGGTTCACGTTTCGCCACCGAAGGATATCTTGAATGCTCGAAGCCTAGGGCACATTCAGTACACGAGTTCAAGTACCACAATGATTAAATTCAGATAATAGTTTACGCACTCACAAAAGAGTTTTCAGTTACGACATCTCTAACTTCAATTTTCACATCAACTTTGCTTCCCTTTTTTAATCATCACTTGAGATACGTTTGAATGTGACTATTTACATATCTGTGTTCGGTAGAGTAACCTTCAAAACTATACTAAATGCTATTATATCTCTGTGTCAAATTAATTCTAAGCTTAGTGACATATCTTATCTCATTATTCAAAATGTTTCAAAATCTATATACAAGTTACATAGCAGTTAACTCGAGTAACTAAATTATTTATCATACAGTTATTTCAAATTACACAAATACAAATAAATTTTACAAGTGCCATTTTCAGCTGTGGCATCTTCAGACGAGCTTTATGCTCTACTTAATATTATACAGTATACTTAGAGTTTTTCCTGGAATGAGCGATATCACGTCGAAGGTCGCTCAGATCCGATGACACAAGGTTCCTCAGCTTCCTCTGGTTAGACAGTGCGGCTGAGAAGGTGAAAACATCATTACATATGGGGAACAGAGAGTGTAAATCTCGTCCCCATATTTCATTAGGTCACTTCCTTATGACAACAATCACACAATCTGCTACCAAATAGGTTAATAAATGTTTCTATTTCGCAATCCATAGCGAGGTGAAGTTAGTTGGTTTCTCTGTTCGACTGTTTCATTACTCACACTGGGAGCATTAACTGAGTTTGGGTCGAACTCGTGGTCTGGTTCAGTAGAACTGTGTGCCTGGGGAGGATCACGTAATCTCGCAAGAGGGATTTCGTCCTCGGACTCAAAGTCTTCATCTCTCCCTACTCTAGCTCTTAACTCGCTCAGTGGCATCTCATCTTCCGACGCCCACGCGTTTTCTGCCGTCGATCCTGGCGTTTCACTAACTATCTCTTCACCTTCGGGTTCGCTGTTAGATTCCGCTGTCAGGGGTTCTTCATAATTCTCCCAATAATGCGTGTACATACTTTCAGTATTACTTTCGGTAGGGTTAATGTCGTCATCCTGCTCATCAACTCTACCAGGGCACAACTTTAACCTATTCACATGAACTACCTGTGTTCTACCGTCTCCGTATCGAATGCGGTAATTGACTTCATTTAGTCTTTCTACTATCTCAACGGGGCCTGTCCACAGTTTAGCTAGTTTATTTGTGACTCCTTTCTTCAATACTGTGCTATGTATGAATACTTTGTCTCCTACTTCGAATGTTTGTAGTCTCACATTTCGTCTCTTGTTGTACTGCCTTGCTTGTGTTGTCTTACTCTGCTTTAGTCGATCTCTAACCACTTTATAGGCCCTCTCTAGCTTCTTGGCTAGGCCAACTACAGGGTCGGATTCTATACTTTCGCTCGGAAATTTTGGACTGATATCGACTGGGAATGGCAGAGGCATTTCCCTGCCATATAAGAGAAAGAAAGGGGAGTAGCCGGTCACTGAGTGAGGTGTACTTCTGTACGTCATTTGTACAATGGCTATCCATTTATCCCAGTCTCTTTGGTCTTTACGCACAAAGTGAGACATCATGGACGTGAACGTTTGATGACTACGTTCAACTAGTCCATTCGCCATGGGGTGATACGGACATGTCTGTATTTTCTTTATGCGTAGCAATTTGGAAACTTCCTTGAACAATGTGGACACAAAATTTCTGCCTTGATCAGTTAATACTTGTTTAGGGGTTCCATGACGAGCAATTATTTTCGTAACAAATTCTCTAGCTACAGTTTCCGCAGATTGGTCAGGTATCGGAATAGCTTCACTCCACTTCGTGAAGGCATCCATGAAAGTCAATAAATAGACGTTTCCGGAAGTGGTTTTGGAAATGGACCAAGGATGTCCATGATAACTAATTCAAAGGATTTCACCACTTCACCGAACTCCTGAAGACGGGCTACAGGGTGTTTTCCTGTTTTTCTTTCACAACATGACATGCAATTCGCAACATAATTTTCCACGTCTGATCTCATACCTGGCCAATAGAAACGTCGACTTATTAGATCATAGGTCCGCCTTTGACCTTGGTGTGCACCAATTGGTGAATCATGATATGTCATTAGTATTGTCGATCTCATTGGTTTAGGTACTACCAAACAAGGTTCACGGTCGTTTTGGATTCGAAACAAAACACCATTGTCATCTAATTTAAACTGATTTATGTCATTCAACCATTGCGCGTATTGTGGTTCGGCAATCTGCAGATTTCGAACGGATTGAGGTCCCATCTCGTCGACCTTAACAAAGGGTACTTCATGAATTCTAGATAGGGCATCAGCGTTCTGATGTTTCTTTCCTGGTTTGTACTGAACCTGAAAATTAAATTCAGACAATCTGAGAGTCCATCCGAGCAGTCTCGAACTCGGCTCCTTGAGACTCATTAACCAACGAAGAGCTGCATGATCGGTGACTGCGGTGAACTCGTGACGGTATAGGTAACACCTAAAGTACTTTGTAGCCCATACTAGAGCTAATAGCTCACGTTCTGTGGTGGAATAGTTCCTTTCAGATTTCTGTAGTACTCGTGAGGCATATGCAATTGGATGCTCTTCTCCTATCTTTTTAGATAAAACAGCTCCTAGCGTAGTTCCTGATGCGTCTGTCGCTAGTATAAATGGCTTACTGAAATCGGGATATTTCAGGATCGGTTCACTACACAGTGCTTCTTTCAACGTTCTAAATGCATTTTCCTGTGTTTTGGTCCAAACAAATGTAGCGTCCTTTCTTGTGAGATCTGACAAGGGTTTAGCAATTTCAGCAAAGTTAGCGACATGTCTACGGTAATAGCCTGCTAGACCAAGGAATGATCGTATTTGTTTTGCGTTTTTCGGAACTGGAAATGTCTTTACTGCTTGAATTTTCTGTGGGTGGAGACGTACGCCTCTAGAATCCACTACATGACCTTAAGTACTCGATTTCGGGTACTGCAAAAGTACATTTTAAGGGATGTGCTTTCAGATTCGCGTCTCTTAAACGCTGCAAAATTTCTTTCAATCTCTCTGCGTGTTCCTGTATTGTTGAACTGTAGACAATGACGTCATCAATATAAACAAATGCTGATACGCCTTTTAAGCCTGCTAAGACTCCATCCATTAGTCTTTGAAAAGTACTCGGGACTCCTACTAGACCAAACGCCATTCGATTGTATTCAAACGTTCCTATCGGTGTACCGAAAGCAGTTTTCTCTTTATCTTTTTCCTCAATTTCGACTTTCCAAAAGCCACTGAATAAATCAATTTTGCTGAAGTACTTAGTACCAGATAAATTTTCAAGTGTTTCTACGATATTAGGGAGTGGATATGAATCGCCATGGGTAACAGAATTTAAACCTCTAAAATCAGTACAGAATCGCATTTGCTCGCTTCCATCAGGTGATTTCTTTGGGACTAGGACTATGGGTGCGCTCCACGGGCTGGCAGACGGTCTGAATATGTTCTTATCTAGAATATCCTGTAACATGTCCTTGACTACCTCTTTATACTTGTGCGGCAACCTATAGGTTGTTTTCTTGATCGGTAGGGCATCTCCTACGTTAGTCCTGTGTTTCACCTTACTGGTGCACCCTAATTCATTTTGTGTAGGATCCTGGAAAACATCTCTGTATTCGTGAAGAACTTCTCTTATTATTACTTAATCCGTTTCGCTCAAATGGTCTAAGCTGATAGATTCTACAATGTTCTCTGAGTTTTCGCTTACTGCACTTACAACATTACGATGGGGACTTTTCGTCTGTTCTTGTGGTGAGGCATCACTAATTGGGTACTCAATTTCTCCTAATATTCGTCTCTTATGTACTCGTATTTCTTCTCCCGTACAATTTATGACTTTCACAGGGACTAACTCACTCTTACTTGGTTCGATTTCATTAAGAGTTCTAGCAACATAAACACCATTTATTCCGAAACTCGCCGGCTCGAGAATAATCGGAATTTTGTCTTCAAACGTCTTCGTATTTCTCTTATTGGAACCTACCCCTACCCTGGTGGTATTTCCATTGACTCGTCCTAAGAGCACTACTTCGCTTCTTGGCGGTATAATAGCTTCCTTGCTATTTCGAACAATCAAGCCTCGGGATTTAGATTTAGGATTTGGGTCTGTCCTAAGACATTTTGGTTTTTTCCTCTCACAGTGTCCTACTTGATGCGACGGACTCAAATTCTGCGTCTGCTGCGTTCGAGTCATTGACATATTTTGGGCGGCCGTCCCAACGTCGATAACGCCTATCTTTTCGTGACATGTGGATTCGTTTGTCAAATTTATAACCCAGCCTTCCTTCGTCTTAACCTTCGGCTTCCTACATCGAGGATACAACTATGGTTCTGTAGAAATTCTAGACCTAGCAATCCACCTACTTCCGGGCCTGCATTTATTGGAGACACTAGAAAACTATGCGGGATCCTTACTGCATTTGTAAATTCTAATTCGAGATCTTGGGTTCCCTTTTATCGGTATCACTAATCGGATTCCTTGCTAACCCTGGTCGGACGATTGATATGGTTGCCCCTGTATCTACTAACCACTTAGTTACCTTCCCGTTTACCCTTGCTATGGCTAGGAGTCCTGCCACGCGTGTACCGGTAACGGGGGGAGTACAAGCGGATGGTTTATTTATTGCCTTGACGTTACGGGGTTTGGAGCCAAGGCATCCCCGTTTCCCTGGTCTGGACTATCATACTTATTACGAAAACACTCTCTTGCTATATGACCCCTTTTTCTGCAAGAGTAACACACTATATTATCCCTGCGAAATCCATATGCAGCACCTCTATTTCTATTGGTGTAATGGTAGTGACTGTTTCTCTCAACATCTCTGCGCTGCTGGTGACGCGGGGTGGAAAGTGACTTTTCCTCACGGCAATCTTCAGTCATGTGCCCGTTGCGCTGACATTTGTGATAGAATTTATGCTCTGCTACTACGAATATATCGCGATGACTTGTTTCCTGTCTCGCTTCGTTCGTCGCGGTGACGGCTAACTCTACAGCGTCTTTCATATTCTTCGGCCTTCCTAACCGAACATATTTGCCTATTTCACCTCTTAAGCCTGCTACGTATGCGGCTAACAATCGACGTTCCGCCTCTTCTGTGAGGACGCGTCGTTCTAACGGGTCCCTTGTCTCTTTCAAAGTTTTTAAGCTGAGAGCTTTAACCCTATCCGCAAATGCTTCTGGACTTTCTGTTTCCTTTTGTGTGGTTGTTTGTAGCTCTACATAATAGAAATTATCAGGCATTTTTCCCTTAAATCTCTCCTCAAACGCGGCTCTAATATCTGCGAAGTTGGCGCCATCTTGATTAAGATCCGGTCTACTTAGCAAAAAGTCGAATGCGGGTCCTGCTAATTTAAGTCTCAGTATGTATTTCTTATCTTCGTCACTTAAATTTCCTAATCGCGCAGCGGCGTCAATATTGTTGAAAAATTCATAAACCGGTAAGCTGTCTGGTAAGCCTGTCCATTCTTTCAACGCGGTAGCTGGAGATAGATCTTTAGTTCTTCGCTGTGTTCGCAAAGCCTCTACTTCGCTTTTCGCTTTGGTGTTTTCGAGATTGTGCGCCATTTTGTTTCACTAGACAGAATCAGTCACTAACCGCCACACGCAAATTGTTACGTAGCACAATATTACACACTACACATTATAGCACACACTTCTTATAAAATAACTTTACTAAACACATTATTATCAGCCAGAAATAAATATACATTATTATTCAGTAGTTTCCCTTGTATCCTGATAGACAGTTTCATATTGAATAGAACGCGTCTATAAGCACTTCGCGTCGTATCCCGCTTCTGAACACGATTTTTGTTGTGCGACCGATACTTAGATCGCACTGATTGCTAGCCGGATGGCTACTACGTTCGTCTTCTGCTCTTTCTCGTCAGGATTTCCGACTCCACCATTGTACACAACAATGGAAAACTACTTTTCGGGAATAACTGGAGCTCTCAGGATACTATAGGAAACTACATGGCCAGTAAACTAAGTCTGAAAATGATTGCGTTATTGTAACACTACTTGATTTATTCTATATTTACAAAAAATATACAAGTTACTTACAGGGTATTTCATCAGATGACGCCATGCCGCTTCTGAGTCTCTCAAATTCACACTCTCTGTCAGTCTTCTCCAATTACCCAACTGCCTCACGCGTCTCCTTTCCAACACTTTTTATGTTTCGGTACCCGTTTCCACGCCCGGGTTACCGACCACCCATCCACCAAGTGAGATAGTCTTAAAACACTTTTGATTTCACGTACTTACAAATATCGTCTTAATCAATCATTTCTTACATTTAATTTTGATTTAGTGCATTATAGTGACAAGTCACTATAATGAGATTACGCGCAAGAAAAGAGTCCGAATAATGAGTGATATAATTTGACCAATTGAAATGCATGCTTTGTCCTACTGGACCAATGGGATTGGGCCAGCAACGATCTGAAGCGTAAGAATACTTTCGTTGTAGGCAGTGATTTTACCACACGCCCGACAAGAGTCTATACTGCTGGCTAAGCATCCAAGACCGTGTATTCCGATGACTCTGTTCCTGTTTCAAATTAATACTCAACAGGAAATCATGCTACAGGGCGTTCTTTAGCCCTGGGGCATAACAAATCTATCTTTCGCCATGCTTGCCGTCCTCGAAATTTCCTAAGAAAGATCGCAACAAATCCTTAGGCTTAACATTCGGCTTTTCTTTAAGCACAGATGTTCTCTGTTTGGCTCTTGAAGATGATGCTGTTTCGTTGTCTACCTCTTTTAACTCACTTGAGAAACGGGAAATGTCATTCTCCTTGATTGCTGCTTTGGTCCCTTCCTGATCTCCGTCGAACTATCCAAGAAAAAGTCGAGGTTTCTCTGCAGCAGTTTTCCTTTGTTTTAGACACAATCAAGTGCTTCTTTCAAATGACTTATATTGTATTTCTTTTCACATTTGACCTTGCGATTATATGTTATCTGCAGCATTCTCAACATACACAATCTATCGGAGATGCTATGAATCCCGCAACAAATATTTTACATTTCATGCATTTGATATTTCTTCCACCAGAGATAAATGCTGTACCATAGAAAAAAATTAAAGAGAAATAGTAGCTTCAAGGAATGAGAAAAATGCTAAAAAAATTACCATCCAAGTTAATTCTATATTACATAATCAGTGAATTGATAAATTTATATTTTTCACCAAGAATTATACAATGTCAATTCTTACCATTGAAAACATTTAGAATCTCAAAACACAGAAAAAACTCTCCTTTTAACAAAGGAAATCGGATGGTGTATTCACTCAAAAATTCATAGCAATAGATCTTATAATTCTTCAATTAATTTAATATGTATCTGGGTAGACCTCGCAGGAGGTGGCTGGACGTTAGAGACCGGAACAGGTGATATCACCTAATCCTTGAAGGGAGAAGAAGAAGAAGAAGAAGAAGAAGAAGAAGAATTTAAAAAACTGCTCAAGTTACTGCAAGAGCGCAGTGAACAATGGCTACAATATAATACAACTTCTGCCATTTATACTATATCATCAAAATTACGTTATTTTGTCGCTGGTATATTCCGTGGTAAATTTAAAAAGAAATATCACGAAATCAGCATGTCATAAAATTAGCCAAGCTTGCCCTATTTATACCTATGATATCTAAATATGTGAAAAACTAACTTACAAATATTTACTTACACGTGAAATTAATAATTCAAATAAAATGCTTTCATATTTTTCATTGTGGATATTGCCTTTGGGTAAAATCAAGGAATCGAAAATTGTTCTTTTTATTCCGATGTAGGTTGTATTAAAAGTTATTTCATATTGTTATGACTTTTGAATAAAATGTCTAGAACTGTATTATCATGCGCACCAAACTAAAGGAACTGAATTAGTGAGAAACGCATTAAATTTAATATAAAATGGTAAGCATAATTAGTTACCTTCGTAACATTATTATTATATTTTTTGTTCATTGTATGTGTGCTCTACACAAGATTGAAAAAATACGATCATCAACTTCGGTGTAATAGGCCTACTGTGAATGACACAGCAAGATTTAGACTACCTCATATGTCCGAAAATGCCGAAATTTTGACGAATACTTCGATGTTTATAGCTTCTTCAATAGGAGCAAGAATAGGTTCCATTATTTTCATCCCGCAGAGCAGATTAATTTTATCAAGCATACTCTTCAGCAGAAATTAAAGTTTCGGATGTAGTAACCTTGGGAACCACATAGCACGTTCATCGAGTCCAATCCCAATCTGGTCACCCATAAGTAGTAATAAAGTGAGATTGTAAACACAAAAAGCCTTTAGGCTGAGATGCGTCCAGGACACAGAAAGAAAAGATGGAACTGAGTATGCGATGGAACTTCATCTTGCTAAAGCCACACTCCTTGTTTGGCTGAGTACAGGCCCTCCATCAGAAAACTTCGTAACTCCTTAAGGAAAGACTTTCAACTTTCATTGTATGTATGTATGTATGTATGTATGTATGTATGTATGTATGTATGTATGTATGTATGTATGTATGTATATATGTATGCATGTATTAATACTACAATTGGGTATACACCCGGTGATAGTGATATATAACATATAATAATATTACAATAATTACAGTAATAAAATTACAATAATTACAGCAATAAAGAAATAAAATAAACGAAAAAATAAAATAACAAAATATAATTGGAAAGGAATAGAAATTTTGAGAGTGGGGCACTATGACCCAGCACTGCGACCTTTCACGATCTATTGCGCTAACCCTAAAGCTAGATTTATTCCCAAACCCACACCGGCTGGCTACACTAAGGTTCGCTGCGTAACCAGATTTCGAGCAAGTCACCCCACTCGTCCCTAGGCTAGCCCCTTCCGTGCGTCGCCAGCCAGCGCAGCGTTCAGGGAATGCTATGAAATGTTGACGAAAATGATGATTGGAATGGTGTAGATTCTCATATGGAGAAACAGGAGAACTCCGAGAAAAACCCCTACTGCGACCTTGCCCGCCACAAATGTCACTAGGCCTGACCAGAACTCGAATCCAAACCGTCTGCGTGACACACTGTAGATCTGGCTACTGAGCCACCGCAGAGGACAAAATATTATTATTTTTATTCTATCTATTATTAAAATCTCTCTCTTTAACCTACATCTACTAAATATAATCGGAATCATTTCAGTCATAAGTAATTAGGATAACTCAGGAGATGCACAGATGCACGACCATCTTTTCCTTTTTCGGGGAAAATAATGACTGACAAGAGCTGTAATGAGCGCGCGGTGCAGCATTGCGTGATTCGGCGCTACACGTTGCAACACGACTGCAGAGTCTAGCGTCTTTCAGGGCAAATCTCTAAGCTCTTCAATCCACGCCAACTTGTGTTAAAGCAGGCAGCTCGTCGTCGGAGAACAAGTGGGGCCGGAACACGCACCAGGCCTGCGGGACTCGACGATCAACATTCGCCACCACGCGCACCCGGTAAATCCACAAGCCTCACTCGTGGGGGAGGCCCTCGCTTATTAATGGTTAGCCAGGCCTCTTAATATTATAGTCTTTCGGCAAACACGACGCACTTTCCAGGCCGGAAACCGGGCTTCAAATCCCGCAAATTCAAAAGTCATATTCAAAGATGAAGATTAATTGCCAGCTAGAATACAATAAAAATTCAAGACGGGATTTAAGTGGACTTCATCCATTTCTACTGGATTATAGAGTGCATAGTTTCTAGAAATTTGAATGCAACTTCGTCTGCAGGTGAAAAATTTTTGAGGAAAGAATTGGTTGTTACATTTAATCTTATTTGTTATATTCCATAGAACTTACATTCTGTCAGCATTGTAGCTTTGAGATGTGAAACAAATTGAGAGTTATACGAAAATATGCAGTACATGGTCTGCAGATTAATCCAATTTACAAGACGTATTAAACGATCCATCAGTTGAGTGAAAGGTATAAGTATGCAGAAATTTAATTAATACGGTCCTGAACCTTTTCTATTGGTCCTTGAAAGCTTTAAGATAATTTGGCAATGCATTGAAGACTGAACTCCATTTCTGTAACAGCTGGGAGTAAAAGAGGGTTGGTGATCTGATTTGTGTCTTCTTCTTATTTCCACCTCATGGTAGGCGTTAGGCCTGTCCCGGTCTTACAGCAAATCTTTCCATCTTTTCTTTGGTCTTCCGATATCTCTCTTGCCTATAGGATGATAGGTATGTATTGTTTTAGGTATTGTTGTCGATTCCATTCTTCACAAATGTTGCGTCCATTTATTTCTATATTCTTGAATCCGATAATTTATTGCATAAACATTCAGTTCAGTTCTAATATGTTCATTCCTAATTAAATCTAATCTAATGCATCCTTTTGTTCTTCTCAAAAAACTCATTTCAGTACTCTGGATTCTAGATTGAATTTTTGTTGTAACGATCCCATACTCACTACCATACAAGTGGATAGGTGTGGCCATTTTTTATAAAATTTCATTGTTTCCTTTCTCGTTTTCCATAAATCACTGATTTGTATCTTGTATTAAAATTGTAAACGTTTTCAACAGTACAAAATGCATCAAAATATAATATCACCAAGGACACAATGTAGGTCTACTCACAAGGTACGGAAAATATATCTAAATTTGTAAAAACCTTTTTACAAGACGTCATTTTATCCACACTTGCCGTTATCATTAGAGCTTTCTTTTGTAATACAGAAATACGTTTAGCTTCGGATGAGTTGTCCGAGAATATTAATTTATATATTTTTTTATAGAGTGAAGGTATGCAAAGTATGCCATTTTTAAGAGTATATCACCAAGAGAACAAAGGGAACTTAATGCAGAACGTGCAGAGCTCAATTTAGGACTAATTTATTGTACCAATATGTGTGTTTTTTTTTTCAGTTCAAGTGATTCTCCTATTCCATACCGAGAACCTTTGTGCTTGTGAATTATTTGAGATCAGTTCCATTTTATATAAAATTGCAGGAAGTGGACACTAATATGTGTGCTAAATTTCATTACACTGAATTTACCAGCATTAAGTTCTGTATTATCTCGACTAAACTATTCATTAATTAGATATAACACTGCATTAGAAGCGTTTATAAAGCGATCATACTCTTTACTTGAGATAATCATACTTCTATCATCTGAAAATGGGATAAATTATGTATGGTTGAGGCTAAATTATTAAAATAAACTAGAAACAATAATGGACTTAAAATTGTCTCACTGTAAACTGAATACTAACGGAATGATAATTGTTTTAGAAACAGTTTCGGCAAATTCTGAAAATTAAGAACATTCAACTTTCGGATAAGGTAGCAATGTACTTGATCGACACATTGTTACATAAAATTACATAACCTATTCGTGATCAACAGTAAAATAAGCAGACTAATATACCAACGACTTTCTTAATCGAATTCACATTTATTGAAAGCACAGTTCTGACTAAAGACTGAATTATTGAAAATTTCCCAACAACAAGAAGTTGAATGCAATACTTTCAAGATTTACTGATAATCGTACACCAAGAAATGGAGAAAAATAATGTTGTTTTGGAAATTATGTAATGTAGAAATATAATCTACAAAACGAATATTAGTTCAGGGACACTATGCTACGAAATATAGGTCTATAGTATATATCCAAAATCTGACTCTAGTAGATATATGTAATGTTGGTCTGTTTCAGTATTCCTTCAAACAATTATTGCTTGCAGTAATCACTCTGCTGCAATACAGAAATATAGAAATGACTGGCGCCACGATGTAACGGCCTGGGTCTGGTTGCTCAAATAGATTGTTAATAATATGGAGTAAACAATATTTGCCACCAACGAATAACCCCGCCATGGAACGTTATGATCGGGATAGTAATCTCTTTGTTAAGGTGATTGTGGAAAAACACATAATATAAACTTAAATTCCCTCAAAGGAACATTTATTAACCATGCAACAGTAAAAATATCTGTACTGCGTCGTCACACTAAAATTCCAATCACTGGTAATTTACTCTTTAAATAAATTAGTTGTTACTTTCCATTCAATGACCTGGTGTTCGTCAAAACTAGGGCTAGTAATGCCCACTGTTTTCTCTAAAGGAAAACATGAGTAATAAATATTGAAAATCAAACTTGTCTTCCACAACATTACTTTAAATTACGAAACACCCTACAATGAATATAGCCCCGTTTGAGGAAAGCCACGTATAAACACTCCACGTTGTTGGTATCTTACTGTTATCATAATTCACACACAATCAACTCTGTAAATATACGCCAAACCTGTTACAATCTGGTAGGAACGCCATCACAGTTAACGCAACAATGCCTTCTCACTCTCGCTTTCACGTATCTTCTCTCACTCCATGCACTACTTCACAAACAGAGAAAGACTTATAAATACAAATAACAGGGCTCGTTCGATTCTCGGTTAGTCCTATGTCACATCACAGCTAGAAACTTAAGATGTACATTCCTAATATCCGCCGATATTTATCCAATCGCCTTCCTACTTTCTCACTTCACTATAACTCCAAGTCGGCTGCGCTCCTGCCTGTAGAGATTATCGAACTGGGTTCGATTCCCGTTCTACTTCAATGCACTAACTTCTCGAACTTTCCACCTTCGCGATTCAATCGCGAATTCCTACAATCAACAACCACGGTCACCACATCACAACTGCTCGTAGGTCTGCCGATAACTCTCACGCAGCTAAACCTGTCGTCTACACATCCTTCCTACTAGAAGGTCTCCCGCAACAACCACACAGCTAATTCCGCTGTCTACACATCTTTCCTACTCGAAGGTCCGCCGGCAACTGCCCCAACATCTAAAAATTTATGCTCCCTCGAAATGAAAAATAATTGATACGCCCTCGGTCTAAACCAATCAAGAATCAAAGTCAAATCACGTGATACACTATTAGCTCCTTGTACGTGAAGAAAAGTGGAGGTATAATGGAAGAAAAGAAACAAGTTATCTAAATGAGAAAGTAAGACTGAATTTGGAGAGGAAGTAAACCATCTATGAAGAATGAGATGAACTAATACAAAAAAGAAAATATAATAAGGATAGAAAGAAAAGAAAGAAATGGAAAAGAAAAAATAAAAGTAATGTGCCGAAAATAAAACGACACAACGAGACGTGGAAGAAGAATAATATATATATATAGTACCCATATATATGGGTACTATCCACAGAAGTCCCAATAATCATTAAAGCAAAAATGAAAAATGTCCTTGAAAAGCATTATGGTTTAATGTGATGCACCATATACGAAATGCAGTATTAGATTAACAAAGCTATTGTTCATTTGGTGATACAGTAAGTGTCACATTCCTGATTTGCTCCAGGTACGTCTTGTGATGTAGAACGAACATTTTCTGGGTGCAAATATTATTTTTCGGAACATGGAAGAGTAACTCTTTTGATATAGGTACTGAAAATGTACATTATTATTAATTGTAACAAGGCTTGATACATAAAGTTATGTAATTTGTTTCTTTTTGTTGTATGTATGAGTTAATTATTTTATATTGAAAATTACGAATAGTCAATTGTCTTTTTTATACTGATACAATATTATTTGTTTATTTTGTTTCTTATACTATAGGCCTAAGTAAAAAAAAAAACAAGCTTGATTACCAACCGACTGTACATATTTGTTTTGCAGGTTTATAATATTGACGTTGAGAGCTACATTACTATTGTTCGGTGGATATATAGTCCAAGCTCACTCAACTTAACAATTTTGGTACGAACTTCCTGCCTCTGGTTTAGCCCTTAGCAAGAAAATCATCGCTTAAGACAAACACGATAAAAATATTCAGTCTCAATGGGAAAAATACAGATGATTATTTTTTTTTATTATTTTAGTAGGTTATTTTACGACGCTTTATCAACAGCTCAGGTCATTTAGCGTCTGAATGAGATGGTGATAATGCCGGTGAAATGAGTCCGGAGTCCAACACCGAAAGTTACCCAGCATTTGCTCATATTGGGTTGAGGGAAAACCCCGGAAAAACCTCAACCAGGTAACTTGCCCCGACCGGGAATCGAACCCGGGCCACCTGGTTTCGCAGCTAGGCATGCTAACCGTTACTCCACAGGTGTGGACCAGATGATTAATCATTTACAGTTCATTGAAATTTCAGATCATGGGCAGTGTAACGCGACGTGCGCAGAAAGGGACAAGCAGGTACTGTCTGCTATACAGTTTAATGGCTTTAAGTGAAGTACCAACTTCACCCGAAGATGATGAAGTTCACCTCACACAAAGTTCTCTATAACAAAATAAGTGATGTTTTGAACTATGTAGAATAGTAGTTACACCATTCTCGCTGGCGCTCTGAAAGTCCTTGCATCACGTAATCTGCATTCCTTAATTATAGAAGTCAAAATCTGACACGAACAATGTCAAGTTCGAATTCGATTAATTTCTAGCCGCAAACCCTGTCACTTCACCGACGATGATGACGAAGTTATGTTAGCTGAGATAATAATAATAATAATAATAATAATAATAATAATAATAATAATAATAATAATAATACGAAAGCTGATACAGACGAGAAATGCAAGCACTACATTCTAACGTCAGAGGCATTCCATCACATTATAGCTAATCGGATTATTATAACAGCTGCCTACCATGAACGAGGAGCATAGTTTCAAGTTCTATTATGTACAAGAGACAATATTTTCAGGAGTGACGGAAAACTGAATTATTCGTAAGACGGACAAGTTTTAAAAAAAATGAAAACTTTTATGTTACAGTGCTTCAGGGGTATCTATAAGAACTTGAAAAAATGAAATAAGTTAATTCTTACGTAAGTTTCATGAAATTAAAAAGAATTATTTAGACATAATACGTTTTGATCTATACATGATAGATAATTACATTATCATAAACCTATAATAACACAAATACATAAAATAACGCATCATTATTATCAGCATTAAATTGTAATATTAATTCCAAATTACTATTTACAATTTTAAAATCTTCTTATATAGGATGTTCACACGAATGTTCTGCTGTCATCACAGCAGTAGGTGGATTGTATCTTCATCCTGTTACAGTTTCATCTTTGATCGAATTTTGTACATAATTCGTTTTATTTCACTGATGCCAGAAATTCACTCAGTGATTTGTAGTTCCTTACATCCCATTCTTCACTGAAAGTGTGAACACAACCCACAGATTTATAAATATTACGGTAGTCTTTAGGTAACAGCATATCAGAATTCTTCGAAGATATTTTTCCAACACAATAAAATGAATTTTGAACATAATACGATTTTATTCAGACACTTTACAGGATAAAATATGATTTGAAACAATAGTCACATTCAAATACTTGTTTTCATGCTTTACAAATACGACTTGAAACGATCAGACTTCACAGTATGGAAGTTTAAACATGGAACTATACGAAAATGTATCAAACTGAATTTCGTTCGCCGGTGGAGTTAATACGGTTTCAAATGATGCTCCTCAAACAGACTCACAGTAATTATCAGATTATAAATATTATTCAACTGAAATGAATTTAGAAACAGTCTCATATACGAGTCATTCCACGTCAAATCACACAACATTACACAAATTTTGACGTTCATATTTCTGATTGCGTTTATATATTTTTTTACCAACTCTATGGGTCTAATTAACCAACAAATGTGTTCTTATTTCCTCCTAAGTCCACATGTTTCTAAAATATTGCATGCTAAAATTCGTTAAAAATGTCCCACCATGCATTATTTAAAGCGTCATATTTCTGAGAATATTGATGTTAAAATTTTTTTCAAAAAATACATTTAGAAGCTTAAAGTACTGTCTTTTGTTAAATATTTACCAACTAATTTTAATATAATTATTACAAATATTTTTTAAGATTCAATTTTTAAAAGTTAGATATCAATGTGAAATAACCGTATTAAAAATCTAAAAAAAATGCCTACTAGGTGCACTGAAGTATTCTTAATAATTCCAGAAAAAATCACAATGGGATCTCGAATAGTTTAATGGAAATTTAATTACTTACGAAATAATATATAGCTGTCGGTGCAGCAGCAGTGGACAGGAAGCGTTGGAGCGCGCTGGGAGGTTTATCGGCGCTGGATGATCGAGTGAACGTTGCAACATTACACCCAGTATGGATCAAGTCACTCGAGGAAACACTGCTAATTTACTTGTTATATCTTCAAATATTTGTACATTATGCTTTTTAAACGTTTGTCTTCATTCACACTACCTTTAAATTTTCATTCGCCTACTTTCTTTCTCGAAAGAAAATTGTTTTACTAAATCTTCAGTTTCTGACAGCGGAGTGAAAGAATGTAATTTTAATGTACCAGTTGTTGGTTTTAGATTGTGGTATCTGGCCTGCAAAGTTTCAGTGTGGTTTTTGTGCTTATTCAATGGACAAAACATAAATGACACGTTAGAAATGTTTTTTGTGACCAATGAAACAGTTTTTTTTTGTGTTGTTATAGGATCTTGTATAGGCTGGCTCTCGTGGAAAGTCTTTTAACAGTTCCTCCAATGCCATCACATGGACCTTTTACCATGCGACGTTGCAAAGAAGTGTCATTCGGCGCTAATTCCGTAATCGTCTTCATGTAAGCAATTATTTTTAAAATACTTTTTGTTTTTGTATTGTGAACTTGATCCATCGGAAAAGTAGATGATTTTTTTTCATCTCGTTGAATACTTGGTTTAAGAAATGGATTGCTTCGGATTGAAAAAAGTGAAAGGAATCGGTGTCATGTTTTATGCTTTATGAGATGACAATAATACTTTTGTGACGAATTTCTGTATCTTCTTTGAAATATACTACGAAAGGATGTATTGTGGCTAGGCATTTGTTCCAATGCACACCTTGTACTGAATCTTGTACGAGTATTATAAATGAATGATTTTCAGAAAAGTCTGAAATAACTATGTAATTTTCAGGTTGTACATTTTCTTTGCATTCCGTCAAAAATAAAATATGGCCGACTTTTGAAGGGATGACGATGCATCTTCTACATGAAAAACTTTACTTGATAGGGAACCTTTTACTTTTTGTAACTTTTCACGGGGTATCGTTTTTGTTGTAGTTTTCTTTTCTTGATAAGGGATTCTATTGACATCAAACTCTTGTTTAATTCCTCAATATTACTAATTTCTAGCGCAGTATCCATATAACTGCTAGAAGAAGAACTGGGATAATCACTTTCTCTGTCCGCACTTTCATTTGATTCATGTTTATTAATATCACAAGAACTACCGGCTTTACATATAATTTCACCTGACCTATCCGGAAGTTGATAGATTTTTTACGGAAAGAATAACATATTCGCACATTCAAAGACTCCTTTAAATTGAACTTTATCAATAAATCGCGACTTACGCGTCTTAGTGTTTTTTTTTCTTTTTAAAAGCGTGATTAGGAAGATCAAATGGATTTAAACACTTGTTACTCGTAAATATTACGCGATCTTTGTTGTCACTAATGTTGTATAGAAGTCACGTCACTCCATGAAATTCCAACCCTGACTGATTATTTTTCACTTCTATATTTTGTCTCCTGCAATCTGTTTACTGCCATAAAGTTTACTGCCTTACCCAGCCTTGCTATCGTTAAACACTTGGCTATATTACAGTATAAACGTACGGCAATGTGAAGGGCTCCCCCTCTCAGCTGAGCTGACAATATAAAATAACTTTAGATAAGATATTTACTGTTCCTTAAGGTATTAATCATTTGATGAATGAATGCATTTGTATTGTAGTGTGACGTATATGCAACGGGGATTTCGTAAAACTTTCCGTGGGCAGCCTTCTAGCCCACGGCCACAAGCAGTTCATTAGCTGGGGATCGCGAGCGCGTGCATGCCTCCGGAAATAAATTGTTACAAATGTATGTGTGCAGATTCCACATTTCTAAATACAGTAGTTTACAGATAATACATCAGGGAACAAGTCTATATATATATATATATATATATATATATATATATATTTAAATTTTTAACTTGGCTATATAATATAGTAAATATGCTTTGAAAAATGAATTAAAAAAAAATTAGGCCAAATTTTAAATGTATTTGTCATAAGCCTAAAGTAATAAAAATTGTATTTAGTCTTTCAAATGCGCCAAACCACAAATCTCAATTATATATAGACAGAGAGTTTCAAGTGGATTTTTGTAACAGTGCGCGCATAATTTGCGTAATTTGGAATAGTCATAACTACACAAATAATTAATAATTGTGAAAATAAAGTAATTCGGGTCTCCTTGTTTGATGTCTGGAATTCATGAAAAAAATTCGACCATTTACGAGAAGGTCGTGTTTTATTGCTGTGCGATTTGACGTGGAATGACTCATACTCAAGCGCACAATACTAACGATACTTCACATTCAAGTTGTGTAAAACAACTATATAGGGTAAGGTTGCCTAATTCCATGACATATTTAATAAAGTCTATATTTATGCAAAAATTGTTATAAAATATTCAAATAACACCTAAATGACGTTACTTGGACCTTTAGCTACAGTTTTTACAACATTCTGTGCCAACAGTTTCACAAGTTTGATATATAATATATGATTCTTCATTGTTATACAGTGCCTCCTAAATACGTGATAGTGGTTTCCTAATTCCGTGAGTGATATCCTAATTCCGTGATACTAAAATAATCTCATTAACTGCTCAGAAAACAAACGTGTATTTGGAAAAACACATTAAAGTCATGGTATATTGTTTTAATATGGATTAAGCTAGAAATTACAACATAGAAGAAGGGCCTAAGTGACAAATTTCATAGAAAATACTTTGTAACTACAGCAATACATATTACATATTAATATATTATAAACAAAATAAACTGAAAGTTAAATTCAACACAAAATTAAATTTGAATAAATTGAGTTATAACACAATTATTTCCCATTATTTATATTCCTAACAACAGCACTAATTAAGTTAGATATATGCCCTATTATTTTATTATGACTATAATTGATGTTTTCTATAACATATTTCTATTATTATTTCCACAAACTATTTTCTTTCATAGACATTAATTTTCACAATTTAGCGTTTGCATCATTGGTCGAGTGAGCCAGGAAGGAGAAATATGAAAATAAAACCGAAAATGGCAAAGCTCCTGTAGCATTGTTATTGTCTCATAATGTTTAAATAATCACACACATTGATTCAGCTGACTATAATCTGCAGTAATATATCATTTTTATAATGCTATATTGCTATATTAATTCTTAGTTCAACTATAAAATGTTTCTTCAGGAGCGGTCACAAGAGAAAGAAAAACTTACCGCTCAACCACCTTTCACTGAACAAAAGCTTCTGCAATCGACTGCTTCTATTCAAGAGGCATGTAGTCAATAGAATTGAAAAGAAGACATCTCCTGGCATCTGTCAGATATTTAAAAAACTTAAAAATCAAAGACCACAACCCCATGGCAGTCAATTGAAATTTTATCACGGGATTAGGGGTATTACGGAATTAGGACCTTTACCCTACTCAGTTAAAACTAAAAACGATCCTTAAAAATATACTCGAAATCTTCTCTAACAACCTACGTAGGTACAAAACGTAGACATACCTTTTCTTCACAGGCACAACTGTCAGAGACACACCACATTTGGGAAGGAATTAGAATGAAAATGAACAATTAACGTTAATTATTAGAAAGTCAGGAAGGTGAAATGTGACTGCAAGTTCTGGTCATATTATTGCTCCCATAGTTCTATAATAAGGAGTGTCATCCAAAATTAGAGTGTAGAAATGCTCGGAATACACCCACTTTCGATCATATTCGTACAGAGCTGATTAACTCTTGTTGCATGTAATTCCGTCAGTAAGTTTCTGAATTCTCCTTGCACCCAAAAAGAAAAGGAGAAATTCCATGATCTCATCGAAAAATAAATAACAATAATAATGTATGTTTTATAGGCCTACTGCAAAGCTGGCTGGAATTATTATTGAGCTGCGTAATATTAGTAGAGCATGGACATCTATGATCCTGAAGCTCATAGCGTGATCTACAAAACAAAGCAGAGTCTGTCCCCTCTTAAAATCTACCGTCCAATATTTAGAGGCGAAGTATTGTAACACTATTTACATAGCGTGCATTATTAACCAGAGTTCGGGTCGTGACGTCACGAACCAGTATTGTTAAGCAAACAAACCAGAGGCAGCGTAGCATGACAAACCCAAGCTCCGCTCTCGACCTCCTCTGCATAAACTGCACAAGTGCCGTGTCCTATTTAAAAACACAATAATTTATTTAACAGCTACTTTTCAACTAGGATAAGCCCCCTTCTAGTCTTACACATTACTGGTTACGGTTACGGTTCTACAGGAAACATTTTGAAAGGTGTCTCCTTCTGTTTTATTTACTTTTTTGACATTTCTGTTGTTGTTGTCGTTGTCGTTGTTGTTGTTTAGTCAACTGTCTGAAGACAAGTTTGAACCTCACAAGTGACAGCAATAAGACATCACTCATGAGGCAACTTAGGAAATAATGGGGTAGTGTGGCCAATTCTTTTCCCTTCCATTGCATACATAGAAGATACATATTACACTAATCAGACTTCAGATGTATACACACAATTGTTTTTCCCCTGACATATATCGTATGTAAGATGTACTGCCTCATAATAAAATGTAGGCCCTTACAGATCAGGCAGAACCTCAATCAGAGGGCGACATTTCTGTAAGGAGTAGAAATATGTAATGGTGGATACCTGTAATGTGTCACAGTTGTTCCGATGAGTTTAACCTGTCCGTCCGAGTGGTTATGTCGCATCTCTGTTTCCCCCACCCGTTTCTGCTGATGGCTTGTGGCTGGACCGTCTTACATATTTCCTGAAAATATTTGTTGTTCGGCATTGGACTTGGACTTACACGTAGGCTAATACTATACAACTATTTAAAGTAGAATAGGGCCCTGTTAAGTAACTATCACGTGATTTCCTCCATTTCGATTACCCTGCGATATAACCCTCGGAAGGACAGTAATGGGCTACCATCTTCGAGATCACATTTTTTTCTTTATATCATAAGAGCATCTGCCTTTTCCCTCTTTCTATATGTCTCAAGATCTATTCCAACTTCTTCAGAAAACCCTATCACAAGTTTCTATGTAGGCTATATATAACATGTCACAATTGGACACTTTCGTACACAGACATCCATTACAGATGTGTGTCAGGTCTAAAAAAACGAAGACAAAACTCTATTACATATCCGATTTTAAAGTAAGACCGAAGTCCTGACAAGAGACACATTCCTTACCAATATGGAAGACGAACAAAAATCCACAGTTTTCATCTTAACTAACAAGAACTATGGGGACAGTAGCAGATGTTTATAGAAGAGACCTTGTCATTGGTATAGTTCCATGTTGGACATACGTATCGAGGGCAATGGGTTAATGGCCTCGAACTATACAAACTTGTATTAAAGTCTTACTATTACTGTAGAGTTACAAGATGATTAGCATCAATTTTATCTCCATGTGCTTCAATATAGAGATTTCTATACGAAAGCAAGAATATAGTTTAGGCTTGGAAATTTGAATTTCGCCTGCGTTAATAATAACCAGAAGATGATTCCGCCCTCAACAGTTATGAAGAAAGTGTATTTGAGAGTGTAGACAAGAAAGTCACTCATATGTGTAATATGGCATAAACGCATTATCTTAACCTTATAATTATATACATATGCTTGGGTTTGTGGTTGCTGGGATCTTGTTTCGATTTCCTATACACGATTGCTATGATGTTATCCATTCCTCGATGCTGTATAGACTCAAGAAAGTGAGTGTCTTCTTAAGGATTAATACCTATTTTTTTCTGAAAGAGTAAGCAACAACTGATAATGTATGTTCACGTTAAAGTACAAAGAATATTCCTGTAACAGTTTTATTGCGCCAAAATGCGTATTTTTCCCATTAGAACCTATTTTGATTTTTTGGAACCTATAATCATCTATTCTATTAAAACCATTCCAAATGAAGCACAATTTACGGAATTTAAGATGATAAACAAGTGAAAAATCTTGAACATTGTAACATTACATCCCACAACTATGTTCGGCGTGTTTATTGCCTTCGACCTTGTTATTAAGTTTTTTGCAGATTTGTCCATGGAAGTAAGTGGCAGTTGAAGATAGCATTTTGTAAATGTATATCTAGGATAGCAATGTTCTGACAAGTTCTTCCTTCAATCAGTATTTCCCCCTCAACTAATGGATATTTGCTAGGGCACCTGGACTGACGCAGTAGTATACTATCCCAAAGATTTGGAAGGTGTACTGGGGAGGAATGGCAAAATCGACTCTCCATCCTTTAAATTTGCTCCAAAAAAGAATTATCAAAATTTGTCTATATAAACCTTTTGATTACCCTACAAAATTAATTTTTCAGGAATTTGGTGTATCAAATCTAGAACAAATTTATAAACAAACATTGCTGATTTACTTCCATAAAAACCACAATAAATTTAAATTTGATCCTCATGAATACCATACGAGACAAAACTACAGTTTCTTTCTAAATACTCCCAAATGCCACACAACTGCTGGATTAAAACACAGCAGAAATTTTGGACCTAAAATATATAATACATTAATTAGAGCTTACCCTGAGCTAAGTACACTGAACACACATAGATTTAAGAAACAAATCAAATTAACTATTTAATTGTTTAAGCTAATTGAGTTAAAAATTGATACTCTAATGTTCATGTACTTTTGTATTTTTTATTTGTATATAGACTCTATTATTATATGCTGTATTATTTTACCATTTATTAATGTTATTGTGCTCAATGAACTCTCTTAATTTTGTGATATATTTTGTATAACTGATCTGAACTGTGCCCGAGCACGAGCTTCTGCTCTTTCGGGCTGCAATGCCTAATGTAGCTCAAGTGTATAGTATTAAATAAATGAAATGAAATAAAAAAAATGTAATTAATTTCCAGCAAGTAATGCAATATGTGTCACAGCTGTAAAATAATTCTTACAGAATAGCAGTCTGAAGAGGGAAATTGTTTACATCCATTGCAATTTTTACTTCCTGTCTCAGTACATAAGCAAACTTGAAGCAAATGGAATATCCATTCCAGAACAAATCTCTCTAATTAAGGAAACAGAAACGAAATGTAAAGGTGGAAAAGGAATGCTTAGTAAAAAAGTTAAGGATAAATGGGATAGCATGGAGGAAAAATCTTAGGTTTGTAATTCTATGTGGAGCAAGCCTAGGCGTTAATAAATCAAACGAGCCACTGCAGATTATTCCTTAACTCCCCACTCCACCTTCCCCGGTAGAGACAGGTATGTTTCGGACCGATACGAGTAGACAGGAACGCAAGCATTGCCGAGTGACGGATTGTACATGACAGGCATAATAAATTTCGGCTCGCACGGGTCGCCTAAAATCCATCACTGATGTACAGTGCTTGCTGTGCGTTTGTTTTTAAAGCGGTGTAAGCGAAAAGGACATGGGAGTATCTCCTTTCCTTTTCCCTTCTCCTTTATGCCCAGGACTGATGTAGAGTATCAAATGTTACGAACAGAGAGGATCTAGACCTACAAGAGGAAATAGACATTTCAATGTACATAAATTTTAAGTTTGCATCCATCACTTAAATCAGCGGTCGTCAGCACAGAGCACTCTGGAGCCAGCGTCGCTTACTCGCGAAGAATACAGCTGCTAGTGGGTATGCTCTCTACCTCTTCCTGCTGCACGACGAGACACACGGGACGGCTCGGCTTACCTTTTGCACATTTCAACGAGTGCTGACGACCACTGACTTAAATGATACACGATGTTTCTTTCAGCTAAAAGATAAAGTTTGTCATGAAAATTTAGAAAGAATAATTGTTGTATACTGCAATGCCATCTAATAAAAGGGAATAAAGTGGTGGAAAATTGAAACAGCTACTTTCAGGGTGGGGGGAATGAAAATGTATAGTGTTAATTAATGGAAAGTTCATTATAAAGATAATAAAGAAAGATTTTGCAAGTAATTAAACTATTTAATAGGTTATGTTTCCTGAATACATGTCCTCCATATTAATGATTGTAATAGAATATTAATTTATATGAAAATATTTTGATATTCATACGTATTTTTGATGAATAAAATTATATTTTTAATGCCCAAATATTATTTTAGAACCTATTTTAATGTTTTGTGACTTATATTAGGTACCTTAAATGACAGTTCTTACGCACCAAAATTACGAGATCTACCATTTTTAAATTATATATTATTAAGGCTATTAATTGGTACTTAATTCATTATACTATTTATAGAAAATATATAGCCTATATTATAAAGATTATAAATCCATTGGAATTATCTTTCCTGAACTGCGACCGAGCACGAGCGCTGCTCATTCGGTCTCAAATTTTGTTAATACTACTGTATCTTCTTTTTATATTGCTTGTATTATTTTATTTGTATTTCTCTTTGTTTGTTTTGTAATTATATTTCTTTATTTCTTTATTTAAAGTAGTAAATCGTTAATAACATTCACAAAATATTAATATTAATAATAAAAATAATAATAATAATAACAATGATAATAATAATGATATTATTATTATTATTATTATTATTATTATTATTATTATTATTATTGCATAACACTATATTATGCAACGAGTCTATAATGGTAGTAATTGAGACGTTAGCATGTTTATGAAACGAGCGCAATCGAGTTACATAATTTTCGTAAGAGCGTCTTAATTACCTTTATAGACAAGATGTATACGACTGGTTTTGTTTGACCATAATTAAATGTCTAATGAGTTTTTATAAAAATATTACCTTGTTACTTTGCTGATAATGAAATGTGTGTATTTTCAGTGTGTTTTCGATTGCTGCTACAGATGGAGGCGAATGTCTTTCCAACGTGTTCCAGACTAGTGCAACAGATGCAATTTTGCGTGTACACCGTAATTATTGAAATTTTTGCTGGACTTTGGTTTGACGATTCTAACCTCAAAGCAACACACATTGAAACACAAGTAATTAACTCAAATTATTAGTGTATTTAAATTAACATAAACAGAATTTATTTTATTTTGAATACATATTTTGATTGTGCAGTTTGTGCCTGCCGTTTTGGATTGCTACTTCAAATCTTGCGGGTTGTTTCGCGTAAGACAGTGATGTCAAAGCAAGCGGGTTTTTCTGACTTTGACGTTGTGCGCGGGCATTAAGCGCTAGGTATGCTAGGAGGAATAAACAGCCTCTTGGATTAAGAAAACAGTGGTGCAAAAACTTCAAACGGAACGTGAAATTTTATGTCGTTATTTTTATATGGATTCTTTCTGTTTGTTATTTTTAATATACTTACTTACTTACTGGCTTTTAAGGAACCCGGAGGTTCATTGCCGCCCTCACATAAGCCCGCCAGCGGTCCCTATCCTGAGCAAGATTAATCCAGTCCCTACCATCATATCCCACCTCCATCAAATACATTTTAATATTATCCTCCTATCTACGTCTCGGCCTTCCCAAAGGTCTTTTCCCCTCTGGCCTCCCAACTAACAATCTATATGCATTTCTGGATTCTCCCATACGTGCTACATGCCCTGCCCATCTCAAACGTCTGGATTTAATGTTCCTAATTATGTCAGGAGAAGGATACAATGCGTGCAGCTCTGCGTTGTGTAACTTTCTCCAATCTCCTGTAACTTCTTCCCGCTTAGCCCCAAATAATTTCCAAAGAACCTTATTCTCAAACACCCTTAATCTCTGTTCCTCTCTCAAAGTGAGAGTACAAGTTTCACAACCATACAGAACAACCGGTAATATAACTGTTTTATAAATTCTAACTTTCAGGTTTTTTGACAGCAGACTGGATGATAAAAGCTTCTCAACCGAATAATAACAGGCATTTCCCAAATTTATTCTGTGTTTAATTTCCTCCCGAGTGTCATTTACATTTGTTACTGTTGCTCCAAGATATTTGAATTTTTCCACCTCTTCGAAGGATAAATTTACAATTTTTATATTTCCATTTCGTACAATATTCTCATCACGAGATATAATCGTATACTTAGTCTTTTCGGGATATACTTCCAACCCTATCTCTTTACTTGCTTCAAGTAGAATTTCCGTGTTTTTCCTAATCGTTTGTGGATTTTCTCCTAACATATTCACGTCATCTGCATAGACAAGAATCTGATGTAACCCGTTCAATTCCAAACCCTCTGTGTTATCCTGAACTTTCCTAATGGCATATTCTAGAGCGAAGTTAAAAAGCAAAGGTGATAGTGCATCTCCCTGCTTTAGCCCGCAGTGAATTGGAAAAACATCTGACAGAAACTGGCCTATACGGACTCTGCTGTAAGTTTCACTAAGACACATTTTAATTAACCGAACTAGTTTCTTGGGAATACCAAATTCAATAAGAATATTATATAAAACATCTCTCTTAACCGAGTCATACCCTTTTTTGACATCTATGAATAACCGATGTACTGTACCCTTATACTCCCATTTTTTCTCCAATATCTGTCGAATACAAAAAAAAACTGATCAATAGTCGATCTATTACGCCTAAAACCACACTGATGATCCCCAATAATTTCATCTACATATGGAGTTAATCTTCTCAGAAGGATAGTCGACAAAATTTTGTACAACGTCAACAAAAGTGATATTCCTCGAAAGTTACTACAGTTAGTCTTGTCCCCCTTCTTAAAAATAGGTACGATTATGGACTCCTTCCATTGTTCTGGTACAATTTCCTTTTCCCAAATTGCAAGTACAAGTTTATAAATTTCGCTAAATAATACGCTTCCACCCTCTTGTATTAATTCTGCTGGAATTTGATCAATACCTGGAGACTTGTACTTTTTCAGATTTTCTATCGCAATTTCGACTTCAGAAAGTGTGAGTTCCGGTATAAATGGCTCAGCAGTTTGTATTTCAATTTCGTCCCGATCATTTCTATTTGGCCTATGTATATTTAGTAGCTGTCCAAAATAGTTTTTCCATCTGTTAAGGATTGAATGAGAGTCTGCAAGCAAGTCACCATTCTCATCCTTGATCACGTTTACCCTTGCCTGATATCCATTTTTAAATTCCTTTATACCCTTATATAAACCTCGAATGTTTTTATTCTTACTATTTGTTTCTACCTCATTCAGTTTTTCCTTCACGTTATCTCTCTTTTATTCCTTAGTGTATGACTTGCTTCCCGTCTTTCATTGAAATAATTATCTCTATTCTCCTCAATTGGATCCTGTAAGAATTTCAATTTCGCCTGTTTCCTTCTAACTACTGCAATGGAACAATCTGCATCAAACCACGGTTTCGTTTTCTTAGTTTCATGATAACCTATGCTCTGCTCAGCTGCAATTTTGATATTATCTCAGATATTGTCCCACACGCTATTAACATCTAACTCTTTCTCAGCTTCGTCTGAAGTTGCTAAAGCAGCAAACCTATTTGAAATTTCAACCTGATAATGTTGCTTACTTTCCTCGTCCTTTAATTTCAGAATATTGAATCTACTAATATTAGATTGCTGCTCTACTCGCTTGGCTACTGATAGTCTTTCTCTTAATTCTCCAATTACAAAATAATGGTCAGAATTACAGTCTGCCTCCCTGAAAGTTCGAATGTCTACTTTGCTAGTATGTCTTCGTTTATATATCAAGAAGTGATCTATTTGGTTGTGTGTCATTCCGTCTGGAGAAATCCAAGTATATTTATGTATATCCTTATGGGGGAATGTTGTACTCTTGACAATTAAATTTTTTGATGTGGCAAAGTTGATTAACCTAACTCCATTGTCATTACTACTTATGTGTAGGCTCTCTTTTCCTATAGTCGGTTTAAAAATATCCTCCCGTCCTACTTTAGCGTTCAAATCCCCCAATAAAACTTTCATGTGATATCTAGGTAACTGATCAAAAGTGTGTTCCAATTCCTCATAGAAGCTATCCTTTATATTGTTATCTTTCTCTTCTGTAGGGGCGTGAGTATTTATAACTACGATATCACACCATCTACTCTTAAGTACTAAATACGATAACCTGTCACTGATAAATTCGACCTTTTTTACTGCTGATTTTATTCTTTTATGTACAAAGAATCCTATTCCTAATTGGTGATTTATGTTTCCTTCCCCATAATACAACAAGTAATCGCCTATTTGTGATATGCCATTCCCATCTAACCTAACCTCTTGTACTCCCACGAAGTCTATTCTATATCTGGCTAGCTCTTTTGTTAATAATGTTACCCCTCCTGTTCTATAAAGACTAGTTACGTTCCATGTACCAAATCTTATAACCTTATTCCTTTGCTGTGGTCGTGCCAGAGAATCAGTCCCATTCCGAGGCTTATTGTTAGGTTTCGTAACAAGCTGTTTTCTTACAGTGATGGGTTGTTAGCCCTTCGCCCAACCCCCAAGCTGGAGGACCACCCCTTATCAGCTGTCTACGACTGCTTATTCAATATATTCGCAGCTACACTCCATATCTGGAGGCCGTCTCCTCTATCCGCAACCTGAGGACGCGCCATGCCGTGGTGAGAGGGACCCACAATACATGGTGTTATTTTCAATATAGAAAACAAAAGTACTAACACCTATTTCTTAGCCTAATATTGCAGTTGTGTTTTAAACGTTAACTACATAATAAAGAGTAAAGAAGGAATATTCACACAAATTCCATAATAACTACTGTACTAAGTGAATTAAACACATCATTCATAAAGAAAGTGTTATCCCAAAGAAAGACACTGAATATGACATGAGAAGTTCAAATTGATATTGATGGTACCTTTAGCCTTATAAAATTAATCAAAATAATAATATAGTACAATGCAACTTTGTCTAGGTATGTGTTTTAACTGTAACTAACATTACATAATAAAACTCTTATCGCGTTATGCATTTAGGTGATATTAGTGCGCAACGTTCTGTTATCAGAATATTAAATTATCTCGAAATCTGCTGAATACATAGTGCTGACGTTTTATCAACACATAGGCACATATCTTTTGCTTGTGATGTAACAGTATTTGCTTTGTTAATTCATTTCCTTTCAAACATTTTCCATGCGAATGTTTTCAAACATTTTAATACACTATCTTCAGTGATACGTATTTACGATATATTAGATTTACGAAAACATTGTTTTAGTACCTGTAAGGCTACTAAACAAATATATCTGAAAATTTCACTTCTCTGTAAAAAAGTTGAGAAAATATTCCTTTTGAATAAAAAGGCAAACTTGTGAAAAATAAATATTAAAATTAAAACTTACATTCTTACAATGTACTTATACATCTCAGACAAATATAAAAATTAACAAGGATACAGTTTTAATAAGTTCTCTTCCCTTTATCCATTGAGTGCTGGCCATCCCTGTACATAGCTCGACTAATCGGCATATACTACCTCTTTCGCCTGTCTCTTTCCTTTCCGCTGTAAAGCGCTCAGGTTCTCCTGGGCTCTAAAGCGCGCGCTTGCATCAGTTGACATTACTGGCGTAAGATATTAATCAGTATCACATATGCTTAATCGGAAATTGATAGTTCGAATAACATAATGAATAGCAGTACTATAATATATTATATCATTAAGGTTCAGTTACGTCACATGTAATGTGCGTATTATAGTATGGTCGAGCAAAATGTAGTTTATTGCTACAAATTTCCCTTAATAAAGGGTTGCTACAAGAACAAAGTGTTATAAAATAATTATTTAGTGAATGTAAAACGTTTGTTTACAAACTAAAGATGAGGTTTACAATTTTAAAATTATACCTACATATTATGACAATCTTCAATCTTATTGAACGATAAAGATGATTGCTCTAAATTAAAATAGATTCCTTAATATTGATAATGTTACTCCGCTTTATCTAATCCCATTGATATCCAGAAATTAGCAAAAAATTGTGGAATGGTTTCTCGTGTTTCAACCATCAACCCCCATACCGTCAGATTGTCTAGATTCCATTTCAGTTTGTAATAATCGATTGTGGGGTCATAGCCTTGTTACTGTTACTGTTATTACAGATAATTATTTACAAGTTTTTAAATTTCTTTGTTATCTTTTTAATAACATAATACTTATATTTAAATTAAACTGACATTTTTGTAATAAAATTATGAACTTAATTTTGAAATCATATTAAATATTGTTAAGAAACTGAACTATAGCGTAGTGATATTCTTGCTTATGGTTATTCAACATTCAGTTTAACTGAAAGTTATGATGACGCCAGTGTATTTTAAATCACTGCCTTAAATGTTGTTTATAATGTCAGGTTCTTTAAATAAAATTGAAATGCGTGTTAGCTAATGTTAAAAGCAAAACTGTCCTTTCTATAAGATTTTAATTAAATATTTTGTTGTAAATAAATTTCTATGTGCGTAATGTGTATCTGAGTTTATTAAAAGTTTATAACTAAGAATATTACGTTGTATATTAATTATTCCGATCTCTCAACATTATTCTATAGCACATAGGGATATAATATTTATTTGGTTATGAATATTTTTCTACACACTCTGAATTGATTAATTTGTTATTAACTTGTTCCATTTAAATTATGGCTGTTTTCTGGCACACGTAGACATTCATTAAACAGTCGTTGGCTGCTATTTGTAATTTATAATCCATGTAAAACACTTTCAAAATGAAAAGAATTTAACGGCAGTATTTTCTGACATCAGCAAATGTATTGCCGATAAATACGTTTTGGCAGCTGGTTTAGCCCGGTGCATCACCGTCTACAAGTATAGAAGTATGCTATTTTCGTACGATCACCCAATACTGCGTGTCTGCTACAGGACAAAGGAATAGACCACTAAATCCTAACCAATGACAGGTTGGCATTCTTCAATTGAACAGTTCATATTTATCGCATTGACAGCAGCAGATGTTGTTACACTTTTTCCATTGTCTCAGAAATTAGACAAAGAAAAACAAAGACGTTTGCAGGCGTTAGTCGACCTCCATATTCAGTACTGTGTTTCTCAGATATAGACACATGTGAAAAAGGAAATTTCCACTTTACAGAAAATATATTTTACGTACCAAATGTCTGCTATTTACCTAATGCGTAGGAAGATCACAATTTCTTATGTTAATCGCAATTATACCTACATAAAAAAGTGTTGCATCACCTCTCTAAATATCGTTAGCATTCTCTTATATTGATTGTTTATGTTACGTGTACACATCAGTCCCTTGAACTATCTCTAAGCATAAACAAATCTGCACTGCACCGTACCTGTCGAAAACAAAACAACATCAAACATAAGGAGAATATCAGTTGAAGTCGTAACATTGGGAAAGAAGCATTACAGACTTGGTCTGATCACTGTGTGAACAGTACTCACTTACTGTTATGACTAGAAGATAAATCCCGACATTTGACCCTGTCCGAATAGTCGCACTATGTCAGGAAAGACTTTTGTCGAGGAAAGTTGCTAGACGTGTACACGTGAATCAAAGCGATGTGGTGCGAACTTGGAATCGTTACAGAAATACAAGTACTTTTGAGGACATGCCTCACTCAGGTCATCCACGGGATACAACTGCAGCTGATGATCGCTATCTGAGGATTTTGATTCGGGAAAATCGCATGGCCAACGCTACAGGTTTGAATAATGATTTCTTGCAGACCACAGAGCGTCGTGTATCTAACCAAACTGTAAGAAACAGATTGCATGATGCTGACCTTCATTCGTGACGACCATGAAGAGCTCCGTTTTGTACACCTAGACATCATGGAGTACATTACAGATGGGCAATGAATCATGCAGAATGGACTGTTAAGATCTTTTGCAAAGTTCTGTTCGCTGATGAAACTTGCATATAATATGTATTTCGTCTGACGATCGTCGGCAACGTTTTTGGAGGAAATCAGGAAATGCTGCACGTCTGAGGCACGCTGCACAATGAGTGAAACAAGGTGGAGGTTCATTTTGGGGTGGCATTACATGGGATCACAGCACATCTTTCCTAATTATTGAAGGCAACCTCAATGCTCTGCAATACAGGAAGGACATTCTTCTCCCTATGATGTTATCGTATCGTCAACATTTCGGAGAAGACTTCTTCTCATGGATGACAACTTTCCCGTCCATCGTGCAGGCATTGTCAATGATGAACTTTGTGATGCAGATATCGTTCGATTGGAATAGCCAGCTTGTTCCCCAGACATGAGCATGTCTGAGTTCGTTTGAAACGAGCTATTTTTGGACGTCCTTACAGACCACGCAATCGGCGAGATCAATGCAAAATTATCGTTAAAGGATGAGACAATTCTTCCTCTGATACCTGACACATATTGTCAAGTGAGATTTACTGTCTGGTAATAGATGCACAATAAGGTTAAAAAAGATTTAAAAAGAATGTTAAATGTCTAAGTAAGTTCCAGAAACAGAATAGTATGCATGCCCGTCTCCTTGAAGCTCAACTTCACAAGCTGACGCAATTAAGCCATGTAAATGTGCTGTATTTTGTTCTAAAATATGTTAGAAAATAAAACGATGGGTTGATTCTAGCTGCATCAGGGCCTCTGTAGAATGAAATAGCAATAAAATTGATAAATACTAAATCTATCGAAACGAGGTATAAAATTGATCGAAACGAAGATGAACGAGAAAGTTGCGTAATACGCCGGATTGACGTATGAGCTTTTATAGTGTAGGTGGCTTAGGCATGGGTCTGGAGTGGTTAGTATTGGTTCGAATCTCCGTTAGTCCTAATATTTACATTACAAATTTACCGTAATAAGTTTTTATAAACACCATTTACACAAGTACCAAGTGGCGACATCGCCTGGAAATCGATTAAATGTTTAGTAAATAGCATAAACCCTCTCGCGGGCAACACTTCTGTCTGTTAATAAAACCATCTCCATTTATATCTGATTTATAGCCTTTAAAAATATGTTTAACTACAACATTACAACATGTTATCACTGTAAACATAGAATTTTGTTTTATTTGTTTTAATAATGGCAATACTGAAGTGATACTGTTTACCATTCTTCGGTTCATAGGTATTGCAGTTTAGCTTTCTGTATTTTTGTTTACCTATATTCTTCACAGGAAGCGTTGACATTTCTCCAGTCGAAGTCCTGCCGGATAGTAGCATGAGCTGGACGGTCCACGGCATGATGCATTTTCAAATGTTCTTTTGTTTCAGTGCGACGAGACCTTATGTCACGCTCTCTAAAACGTCTTCTCACGGTTAGTGGGGAGCCAGGACGCTATCTTCAATTCAAAGGCATTTCGAAAAGGGTTGTTTTCAACTTCTTTGATTAAGATGTCGTCCTTTTCCCTTGTAGAGATGCGCTGCCGACCAACGTTTGTGGATGAAATATTAGTCCCTACCACAGGCCTTTTTTGTAAGCCTATATATACTTTTGCATAATTTTTGTTTATTTATATTTGATGTGCTTCTGATTTTTGAGGAAGCAAATAAATTATTAATTTTGTATACAGACCAGGTCGTGCCTAATAATAGCCCACGAATAATGAGATATAATATGTTTGCAAGACTTGCATAACCAAGTTTATTAACAAATTCCACTAACACCTGTTATTAAAAATATAAAATAATGTAATAAAGAATCAATTTTGCCGGGAAATGAACTTACAACCTCTGGTTTAAAATCAGAAACCTTACCCTTTAATCTACACCACCTCGTAGTAGCCTACTTATTGCATTGTAGACGGACCACAATCAAAGAATCAACTGGAACAAACACATCAGCATTGCCTTCGAACGCAATGGGTTTACTCGTGTGAACGTGACTTAAAAACTTTAAATTTAAACTACCAAATGTCGGTCCATTCTTTTTGAACCCAATTGTACATATCAGCCAGAATCTCAACCAGAAGATTTGCTTATTCTGTGGATAAAAAGAGAAATGTTGTAATAAAACCATAGCCATGTCATTATCTCGTGTTCTGAGAATATTATATTTATAACCAACCGAGTGCAATACAGGCTCAAACAGTATGAATCCCAAAAACTCAAAAAATAAATTACTGTTACTACATTATTTTTCTTCTTGTCTCTTAGTGTGACACCGTTTTTCAATTCGTGTTCGGCACTTTAAATAGTTCTGATACATTTGTAAATGAATTCGGAAGCAAATTTTATATTAAAATTCACAGTGTGTTTCATTTCTATTTAATTTATTCTGTTCCATAGATCTTAGTCTACATCAACAGTGCATCTATGAGATATGGAAAAAATTGTATAAAGTTATATAATACATGAAATGCCGATTAATTCAATTGCAAGCATAAACAATTCATCAATTGAGTAGAGAGTATGAGTATGAAGAATTTTCTTATATTCTCTTTTTTACCTTTCCTCTCGGTCCTTCAAAGCTTTAAGAAAATTAGGCAGTATATTGAAGACCGTAATGCATTAGTCAAGTAGATTTTATAACAGCTGAGCTAACAAAGGGTAGATGGAAATCTAATTTCTATATTGTATTAAAATAAGAATGTTTCGATTAGTTCTAAGTATATATTGGTTTTTAATGTAAAATATCATTAATGAAAGAATTTACTCAAAAGATAAGGTGAATATTTCTAAATTCTGGAAACACTTTTCACGTGATGTCTTCTTATCCATTCCAGCCATTATTCTTGTAGCTTTCTTTCGTAAAAAAAAGTGTTTAGCTTCAAACGACTTGCTCTAGAACATACCTGCACAAACAGCGGTCCTCCGGAGCGGAAGAACCGTGTTTACCGCTCGCCGAAACGAAGAGGAAGATACGTCAGAATGACATAGACTTGCTATTGGTAGAGGAGAGGGAAACGATCACTCAGTTATGTAGTGGAGTGCAGTGTGTAGGCCTATTCTCATAATTGTTTTACGTTGCTTACCTACTGCTACAGTACAGTATGGAGGAATCTAAAAGACGGAACATAACATTTAACATTTAACGATTTACAGCTCGAACTTATTGATCTTCAATGTGACCTAAGGGATAAAGATCGTTCGAATAATACTACTACTAGCCTGGTTGAGTTTTACAAGACTAAACATTAGCAATAATATCCACGACTACACAGGCTGGCTGTGAAAATGATTGCTGTTTGGCTCAACATTTATATTTGTGAGCAACTGTTTTTTTATAATCAACTTTAATAAAGGCAGACATCGAACATCTGTAACTCATGTTTCATTACGATCAGTAGGCTACTGTTCCTTTCAGCTGACAACAGCATAAAACCTCGTTTTCATGTACTGATAAATAAAAATATAACAAAATGATATTGCTCATTTAAGTAGCTATAGAATATCTATTATTTCTGTAAAATAAATATTTCTTTATTAATTAATAATAGTCCAAAATAGTTTTGCAGACACTGAACGGGAATTCACTTCATAAACACTCGTAATAGTACTTCCTTTTGTGTATATTTTGTACGAGCTCACCCCTTCTTCCAGTCTACCCTTATACAGAGCGCAGCTAATATCTGCATTCTGCTCATGAGCTGTGAGGCGGCTCGGAGAGCGCAAACCTTGTGCAGGTCTGCTCTAGAATATTAATCTATATTTCATTATAGAATGACAAATTAAGGGTAGGCCTATTTATATCGCCAATATAAGTCAAGGATCTTAATGCATAACAAGCAGAGCTCAGTTTATGAGTAATTATTTTAAGAGTATAAAAGAGGTATCTCAAGGAAATCCTTACTATAGCACACAATAAAATTATACACAGAGAAGTGGTAAATTCAGGCAAATTCATTGGCATGTTGTATATCCTGTATATATTAATACGAGATTCATTCTAAATGTTAGTTCAGAATATTTTTGTCTTACATGCATGTATATTTCAGTACCTTTGCTACTATTTCATTAGATCTCTGCTGGTTACATTAAACTCCATACCTTGAGAACTTCAATATTAACCTCAGCTAATCGTATGTTTCACTGTAATGCCACATGCTTTTTCAGTCTTTCGTATGAGAATCGATTTCTCAAAAGCCTATTTTTGTAAGGATCATCCGGGATTATTGATCATTTTGGTCTTTTTCAGAGATTTCATATATTTTACTCCTATTCTTCAATTAACTCTATGTGCCTGTGGTTGGTAAGTCCAGCTAAGCTGCCGCTGTAGACAGAAAAATTCATAATGTTGAGTAGGCTGCATTTTACTTACATATTCCCCATAAAACCTGAAGTATGACATGATATTTTGAGCACATGATAAAAACATTAAAGTATTACACAAATCTGACTTTTCAGGAATAGCTTCCTGTAAAGCTGACTTGAATAATTTCAAAGGAAAAATTATTTCAGGGCCGGGTATCGAAACCGGGACCTTTCGCTGAGCGCGCCAGCGCTCTACGGACTGAGCTACCCAGGAACTCTACCAGACCTCGGCTCAATTATTTCCTTTTAAATCCACATACCTGAAGTGGGTTGACAAGATGCCAAAAGCCCACCATTGAGTGCACACGCTCAACCAAAGGTCCCGGGTTCGATACCCGACCCCGAAACAATTTTTCTCTGGAAATTATTCAAATTATTCAGCATTAACACATTACAATTTTTAATATGAATATTTTGAGAATAATATTACATTATGTATTTCTGAGTATAAATAAACCTTTCTGTCTGGCTATCTGCGAAAGAGAAACCCGTTTCTGTGATTTCTACCGACAGACGGACAGGCTCAACATGTCTCCCTCCTCAGATATCCCGAATTTAGAATAACAATTTCTATATAAATGTATCTATATTTTAGTCCCTTACCTGAGATTTAAATTATATTTAAATTTTTATAATTTGGACTACACATAAGATCTTATGGACGTATTACTAAATTACCTAACTTGTGTGGTAAACCAAGATTATATACTACGTGCGAAAAACAGGAAACTGCTAAATAAGAAATTGTACTGAATGCGGCATCGATTTTGATTCATGTTAAGGAGATTGTGTGTCCAACTCTACGTAAACCGTTATTGCTCTTATGATACTGGTACCTGGAGTAAATCACGTGACACAAGGGCAATCTGATTCCATATTTCCTTTGAATACTCCCCATGCGAACGAATAGCGCGGACCCGTGTGTGTTTTGTGACCGATGACAACAAACAGTGGAGAACACAGCTCTGCAATGGGATTTCCTTCAACAAGACCGACGTCCCGTCACGCCACAACCCCATGAATTTCGGATTAAGTCGTCCTTAGTAGTCTAGTTGTTAGGCCTATCATGTGATTCTGTGGTTCAAAGCCGGACGAAAGCGATGAGCTAATGTTTTAAACATTGTGACATAGATGTATTATATGTCGGTAAAGCAAAGGAAATCTATCTTTCAAGCCGAAATGGAAAAAGTTGAAATGTCAAGAAGATGCATTAACCCAAATTTAAGTTTACCTGCATTACAGTAGTTGCTGGAAACACTATCTTTCCGTCAATAGAGTGCTGGCCTTCTATATCCGAGGTTGCTGGTTCGATCCTGGCCCAGGTTGATGACATTTAAATGTGCTTAAATGCTACAGGCTCATGTCAGTAGATTTATTGGGATGTAAAAGAACTACTGTGGTACAAAATTCCTGCACACCGGCGACGCTGATTCAATCATCACAATTAAAAAGAACACTTGCTTGCTTGCTTACTTACTTACTTACTTACAAATGACTTTTAAGGAATCCGCAGGTTCATTGTCGCCCTCACATAAGCCCGTCATCGGTCCCTATCATGTGCGAAATTAATCCACTCTCTATCATCATATTATCCTCTCATCTACGTCTCGGCCTCCCAACTAACACTCTATATGCATTTCTGTATTCGCCCATACGTGCTACATGCCCTGCCCATCTCAAACGTCTGGATTTAATGTTCCTAATTATGTCAGGTGAAGAATATAATGCTTGCAGTTCTGCGTTGTGTAACTTTCTCCATTCTCCTGTAACTTTATCCCTTTTAGCCCCAAATATTTTCCTAAGACCCTTATTCTCAAAAGCCCTTAATCTCTGTTCCTCTCTCAAAGTGAGAGTCCAAGTTTCACAACCATACAGAACAACCGGTAATATAACTGTTTTATAAATTATAACTTTCAGATTTTTTGACAGCAGACTAGATGACAAAAGCTACAAGAAAAGATGTACAGTAAGATTAAATAAACTTCTATCCAAAGTTTCTCGTTACGAAGATTATTCAGAAGGACTTTGCAATCCATTCCTCCATCTCTATACAGATTATATGGTATGTTTATAATGGAATTTTCTAATAGTGGTAATAACTTTTGCAGGAACTAAGTACCATTCCACATTTTCTATCTCCAAAAAATAAATAACTTTCTCATAGAGTATTCAATGAGACCCTGAGCGTCGTTTCATATTACCCGTGCTATAATTCTTTTCACGCGACTTGGTTCATGCGTCTCATTTTCTTCGTGACTACAATATTTTGTCTGAACTCATGTAACTTAAATTACCACCACTAACAGTAACAGAGTCTTAAAAATACAACTAGGCAACGTTGCTTAAGAGCGAATGGCTCGTGTTGTTCTGGGCGGCTAGAAAGCTCTACTTATATACAATATCGGTGGATTATATAATGTATTTACATTTAAGCGCTGTAGTGTTGTTTATCCGTTACTAACTTCAGCCGGACAAGAAAACCAAGAGAGCCTAGAGGATAAGCAGTCTTCAGAAGAATGCACACGATTTTTGTAGTCAGTACATCAAAGGGTAAAATAAGGTTTCAACATTTGGGAAACAATAATAATAATAATAATAATAATAATAATAATAATAATAATAATAATAATAATAATGATAATACACTCGGTGCAAATGCACACGAATGTCCACTTTTTTGCGTGAAGTTCTACCTACTTTTGGGAAGTGTGTCACAATCTAGTCGCTATTTCGTTCAGCGTCTCTGCAGTACCATACCGCTACTCTGAACTTGATTATTGTAGACAGATGTAAAATTAGCCTAGATTTATTAATTAGTTTGTAAATGTTTTTCATATTAGGAATGTTGACACTAGGAATCATTCGACGAAATTTTCTGCTATAGCATACTTTCTTGCTGGGAACCTCTATATTTAAGAGGAGTAGGCTACATTACACATTATAAGAAATGTTATAAGAGAATATCGAATCATGACACACCATGACCACAAAAAAACTATCACAACTGACATTACAGATATCTTAACTCATCCGATGGTCTGTGATTAGGTCTGCTATACTTGCCATTGCATCCCAGAGATTCGCGAATTCAAACCCGGTTGAGGACGATTAATTGTTAAGGGCGATAAAAATCTTTAGCACGACTTGCTTCGGAAAGAAAATAAAGCTGGAGGCCTAGTGTTATTGATTAGCAGCACGTAAAGAAACTTTTCCCTGTTAGAGGAAAAATAACAAAATGGGCCTATATGAGTGATTTAAGTGCGCTTTAACTTTTTCCCTACCCTCTCCCATAATGCATATCATACCTTCTGTCACAATAAACAGTGGAAACTAGGAAATAATTCTGTGAGAGAACAACTTACAGTACACTGGGATAATGTAAAATGAGACCTGTTGCCCGGTCAAGAAAGTAAATAATGTGCCTATACAAAGTGGAAGATGTTCAATGACAGGTCACACAGTAGCCTACATAAATCCTCAAGATAAAAGAAACAGAAATTTTCTGTGTAAATTTGCGTTATTTATGTTTTTAGTGAAAAATCGGCTTTATTTAGAAATAATTACATCATCTCATGAAGTTCAGTAACACTTTCCACCGTTAGGAAACACCGCCACTCCGCAGCAGTGGTGGAAAAATATACAATCAAACACTGCACTCTAATGCTATATCCCTCCGCAGCACTTAGGCCTTAGGGTGAAGCACGTGTCTAACTTTTCAGTAACAGCGTTGTCACACATCCATTGTTAATATTAAAATATTAGATACTTTTAAACTGTAAACATGACGGAAACATTATACAAAATATTTGTTCAAATTGAGAACTCTCGTGCAAAGACGTTTAAAGAAAAATATGTATTTATAAATGTACCTATTTAAAGGATAATGGGAAAAAAATAATTTTCTATAGTATTTATTTATGTGAAATCTAAGGACAAAAGAGCAAAATGACGGATGTCTTTTCCCTTCATACTATGCTAAGAATTCGTCCCTTTTAAAAGGATTGTTATTTAACACCTTCCACTCTGTATGTACGTGGAAATATTAAATTATTAGTCATTAACTATGAACTGAATTGTAATGAAACGCATAAAACATACAGAAATCATATTGCAATCTTCGTGACACCAATTTATTTTTAATTTTATCTAGTGAAATTGCCACAGTCCTAACTCCTAGTATTATTCTGGAGTAGAGGCCAGAGCTCTCATGTGACCGGACAACCGACAATGTTTATAACAATATAACGGACGTTAATGCGATGTTTAAAAAATTGACGACAATATTAAAAACTATTTTTTATTTTGGTGTACTAAGGATCGTATGACTCAGGACGGATACTATAGTAGCAGTAGAAGTAAATTACGAATATTTAACGACACTTTCAACTGCAGATGTAATTCAGCGTCGAAATTCAAAGAAGCCGGAATTTGTCGACAAATTGTGTTTGAAGCTCTGTAATGAACAGGATTCTTTTACATGCCATAAATCTACAACACGGGCCTCCCAATTTCTCTTCTCTCCCGGAGGAAGCGATGGTAAGAATAGATTGTATCCACAGTCTTCGAAAGGATTTTAATCGTCGAAACTGAGATTCAACTGCCAGCACGGTACCCTGTGGACCATCGAGGGTGATAGGGACCTAGATTCTTAGACTATCTACATTTAGAACAGAATTTTATTTTCCCTGGCAGAGTTAAGGCCACAAGGCTTTCTCTTCCACTCAACCAACCCTAATCAATACAATAGTGACATACATATTTAAGTTATGGTATTTACAATGCACTAAAGATTCTCCAGCAATATTCTTCAGTTAAATTTTAACGACTAGTACATGTTTATTTAATTTCAGATAAAGTCTATACGAAAAAGTAATAACTTAATTTATGAGCTAATGTCCTAATTCAATTCAGTCTATATGCAATATGTAAAGAATTATAATTAAATTGAGGTAGTTAGTTGGTTAAATGGTGAGAATTGATTTCATAGCAGAACTATGTTATAGGGAGCAAAATATAAATCTAAAATATATTGATGTAATGAAAATAATATGTAATGTAATAAGAATTTTGCCATTATAGGTTTTGTATTCTATTTAGAAGAATTAATGGTGATACTAAGAACGGATAGATGTTAGTTTCATTATAGATAACAAATATTAATCAGTAATTAATCTGTTAAGTAACATTTGATGTAATTTTGACCAAAATTAAGTTATTGTCCAACAGCCCCTTACATCACTCGGAAGCGAGTTCCAATTTCTAGCAACTGAAACTGTATAGGATGAATAATATGAAGATGTCTTGTGGCAGGGTATAATGAATAAATTGTTGTAATGAGATCTGGTACTTAGCTGATGATATGCGTATAAATTTTTAAAACGAAAAGCCAAGTAAATTGGAATAGCGGTGCGCAGAATTTTAAACAAGAGAGTAAGAGAATGCAGGGCTCGTCAGTCTCTTAGCCTTAATCAAGACAAAGTTTGGGAAGACGGGGAAACATGATCATATTTACGAATATTGCAAATGTAACGGAAGCACGCATTATGCACACGTTGTAGTCTGCTGCTCAAATTTGCATTTAGGTTACTTAATACGAGTATAACATCGCAATAGTCGAAGTGCGACATCACTAGTATTTGTACAAAGATTAATAATCTTAGTTTATCAGGAAGAAAGTGCTTCAGTCGCTTTAATGAGTGAATAATCCAAAATATTTTTTTGGAAGTGTGATTCACTTATTCAGTCCCTTCCAGGTGACAATCCATATGAATTTCAAGGTTCTTGACAGTCAGCTGTATGTAAGGCTGAAGTATAGGCCTAGCTTATAAGTAGGCTTTTGAGAGACCCAAGATACATAAACGTTGTTAATTCAGATCCCTGACTTCCATAATGAATGTTAAACTAACTTGATAAATTCATAAGATGTGATTCCTATTTCGATGCAGAAATATATAACACAGCGTGTGTAAGAAACGCCGTCTATTTCTTCAAGAAATAGGCTACTGCAGTGCACTCGGATAGCTCATATGTCATGTTGGATGCATTTTGGATTATCAGGAGTGATGTAAGCCATGTTCAATTAAGTTTTACATTATTTTAAGTAATTATTAAACGCAGTTAAATCAGCCTGATTGTTTATTTGAATAATGTGAATGGAATTTCTGGGACAGCCTGTATATGTGTACATCAAGAACCTTGGAAGAACAAGTGGGGAAATTTTTCTTGGACATCTTTTTTTTTTTTATAATCAGGTTCCTACGAAAAATCTACGAAAAAATTACATCTCTTTGAAAGAGATTGTGTGTTAGGTATTTTATTGTCTACAATTTGTTGCACACCACAAGCAACTATTATAATAGAAGCAAATTCCTCCTCATTGTTGAGAGCTTTTGCAAGCCAACGACTTCGTATGCCTTATTTCGGTCACTATTTGAAATATTTAGGTTCAGTTACAATGGGTAAATTTTCACCTCGGAATTCTCTACCATATATATAATTTGGACACAGTGGAAATGGAACATCCTGTAACACAGCGTCAGATACCATGAGATTTGTTTAAAACGACAAAATAGAGTGAACATGGAGCTTAAATAACTTAATACTTTTGAGAACTCAAGTAGACATGTAACCTTTATATAATGACAAAAAAATAGAAGCGCTTTACATTAATTCATACAATTCCTTCTAGTCTTGAGGCACTGTTATGTAAGTACAGTACATTCTACATAAAGAAAGAGAATATTAAAGCTCTACAAACCCCTTTCCTTCCTCCACTTATTGACTTTTGTTTCACATGGGATACAAATTTACAATATTTCTCTTTTGAAATAACGTAAGAAAATTGTTCGGTACATAATATGAATGGGTTAAGTTAACAAAAAAAGGGTTTCTTTTTTCCCTTAACCTCTCTTAGGAATTGGCTAAATTTCTTATGCCTGTTTAGTTTGTTATGACATTGTTCTTAAGCGTTGAATATACATGTCACATATGTTTACCCAAGTGTAGTAGTTTTCAGTGTAAAGAACAAGAAATTGCCTGGGATATGTTTACAAAGAAGCTATCAGTCTTCATTTTGACATGTGTCATACAATACAGAAGCAGTTAGCAATCATTTAAAATTTATTATCACATATACTGTACTTATATGATATAGGCCTAAGTGAAACCTTCTATATCAATGCTAAATACTTAATATTTTTAAATGTGATCCAAAATAAGTTAATTGGACCGTACAAGAATGTTCAAATCACACGTCGCATTTGTATGAGAACGTACACATTCCGACAAAATGGGCGTTTTCTTACAACATAATATAGTAAGGTATACATATTTTATTTTAAGCAATATCCCTAGCACAATATACAATGCTGCAAGTTTACAATTTTCTAAGTACTTGTAACAACTTACTTTATCTGCGTGATTCGCTATTATCTCTGTATTTAAGAGGAGTTCACTTCAATTAAGTGCTTGAACGACAGTGAAAACATACCGTTAAAATCCCACAACCTTTTAATGTAAGTCTTATTTTGCTTATATTTTTGTGCTTTCTAATAAATAATTATTGACTCTTTTTGCATCGTTTAATGTTTATTTATTTATTTATTCATTTATTCATTTATTCATTTATTCATTTATTCATTTATTCATTTATTCATTTATTCATTTATTCATTTATTCATTTATTCATTTATTCATTTATTCATTTATTCATTTATTCATTTATTCATTTATTCATTTATTCATTCATTCATTCATTCATTCATTGATTGATTGATTGATTGATTGATTGATTGATTGATTGATTGATTGATTCATTCATTCATTCATTCACTCATTCATTTATTTTAGCTCTCCTATTTGATAATTTTCCTTGATATGGCCCGCTTAGTTTTCTGTATTTTCATTTAAATTCATTTACTTCACTTAAGTTGCATTTCTTCATATTTCTTATTTTACTTCAATAATTGTATGTTCTGATAAGTACAGTAATCTATTATCAGACAGTATATTATCTCACTTGACGATATGTGTCAGAGGAAGAACAATTGTTTGTATGCATCTGAAGTCTGACTAGTGCAATATGTAGCTAGTCGGCGATGTATATTGGCGCGGGAAAGGAACTCGCCATCCTATCCCATTATCTCCTGGCCTAGTTGCACATAAGTGGTGCCTTCTTGGTATCACTTGTGAGGTTCAGACCTGTCTCTGGACAGTTGACTAAACAACAAACAAACAATTATATGTTTGTACATTTCAATATTTTGTCATGATTCATACGTTTGTAAATAAATAAAGTTAACTCGTACGCGGAAATGCATACGTAGGCCTAGATATTTTTACTTCCATGAACCAGACTCTTGCTTACGAATGCTTCCTAAACGTGGCAGAGGACATTTTAAATCCTTTCCATCTGCAAATTCCTGCTATAGTTACTCCTAGTAATATAGAAAACAATAATGATGGACTTGAGTAAGTTTATCTACCTTAGGAGAATCTCGACTGTGTTGGATGTGACGTGTGGATTTTCAGAGCCCCAAATGCGGCAACTTTGCCGATTTACACAACCGTGGATATGGACTGTTGCCTCATACGACAAGAGGTTCTTAACCCTGGTACATCATTAATTGTTTGTAGCATAATAACAGAGAATTCAACTTTACGCACCTTATCGTGTGGCTTGATTCCAAGCTCGGTTGAATTTTTTAGGCATGTAACTTCAATTTCCCCCGCACGACGTCACACAAACATATTGTTGACTACAGCATGGACTTCTGAGAACTCCGAACATAGAACTTTCGGATTCTGTTCACATTTCCATCTTTATCAGATAAATTCAACAACAATGATTTTATTATGACAGCAACGATGATAACAAATAAAACCACATCGAGGCAATCTTTTTAAGTTACAGAATCAAAACCTTAATAAATTATAAAAATAGTTGATGAAACTAACAACTAAAAACATTGGAATAGAATAGGTACTTTTAAATAGAAAGTTATTCAGAATACAAAGAACAGTGATGCTACAAAAAATCGACTGTAGTTCCAAATTTTCGACCTTCCTGGTATTAATCAGCATAACTGGCTACGTTATCTGTCTGTCAGGCTGCATATCTGTCTGTATGTTTGTGTAAGCGATTTCTCATAAACTACTGGACGGATTTTGTTCATAATATATTACGGCTCTATTTACCCTAAAATGATGCACTTAAAAATAAATAAGGTTTCATTTGAAATAGGAAATAAAAAACAGTGACAAACTCGAAATCGGTCGAAGTGAAAATGAGCTCCCCAGTACATCCTCAGACGTCTAGATTAGGGAGGAATTATTATTATGGGCTAAATTCTTTCTATTTTTCTTCCAGCTAGGCCTAGTAGCTCTCAGGCTAAGCCCTTACTGAAGCTCAGCGTATTGTTACAGAATTAGTATTCCTTGTTATAAATAATTGTTATACGAAAGCAGTCACAGTGGTCTAGTGGCTAGAGCACTGGTCTTCTAAGACTTAAAATCCTGTGGATACGGGTTCGATCCCCTGTGTGCCCCCGATTTATAACTTGTGTCGGGCAAGCCCGTGGCACAGGTAACACAGGGTTTAGCATAGACCAACCTCTTATGGCGCACACTGGGGAACGATTTGTCGGTAAATTGGTCTACACAACTGGCTTTGGATCAACGACTAACAGTCAAATATCCGTCCATTAGGAAAAAAGTATATTTGTTACGTATAAGTGAATTAATGTAAAGTATATATTTTGACATCCATGTCACTCTTAAACCGTAAAATTTATAATTGAAATCAAATTTCTGAATTTTGAGAATAATTTTCTGTTTAATCCATAGAACAAAATTTCACGCTATAATTTTTCTCCATATTAAATAATTTTTATGTATGTCTTTTGAATAATCGTTAAAGGAAATAAACTATAAACCGCGTAATATTCACAACATGATAAAGAAACCAAATTCTTACGAAACGCGTAAATAATGAGAAAGTATGTGTCAGTTTCATGACACTCATTTTTAATTGTGGAAAATTATAGCAAAACGTATGTAAAATTACAAGAACCAGTAATATATATATATATATATATATATATATATATATATATATATATATATATACATTTTCTTATGTAGAGAGCGCCTAGACGTGCAATGAAGCTTATTCATTGTTGAAAATTAAAAGTTTGGAACTTGATTTATTTTATTCTGTTAAAATAATTTCTAATCAATAGTATAAATTTTTACATACGGTAGTCTATTTATAAACCATGAATTCCTTTCAAATTTTAAGCAAGGTGTTCACAATATTCAAGTTTTCCTTTCGAATTAAGCAATAGAAATGAACTAAATGAATTATCAAGACTACATTGAACTCATGGCACTTACATAGAAATGCCTTTTAAGAAACCCGAAGGTTCATCACAGCCCTCACATAAGCCCACCGTCGGTCCCTATCATGAGCAAGATTAATCCAGTCCCTAGCATCGTATCCCACCTCCCTCAAATCCGTTTTAATATTATCCTCCCATCTACATCTCGCCTCCTCAAAGGTATTTTTTCCTCACATCTTCCAACTAATATATACGCATTTCTGGATTCACCCATACGTGATACATGCCTTCCCCTTCTCAAACATATTCATGGCACTAGAATAACATAATCATTTATTACAACTCGCATGGGAAAATATAAGATTAGAATAACTCTGACAGTTCACAGGCATTATTTGAGGTTTGAGGTGTCGGAAGGGTCAATTTTGCACAAATTATGTGGACGATGATGTTTGTCGTGATAATTATGGTAATGGTTTGACGTGGATTTGAAAAAGTGTTTTAGATGAGACAGTTCTAGTTTATGTCACAATATTATACGTGTATTTAGAACAAATCTTAACCTATTAATGTTAATGCACTTTTTTATTTCCTTCAATATGACTATAATATTGATATTAAAACAAAGTAATGTTCACCAATATATTATTGTTTTATTTTATCTAATTTACATGTAAACATTTTCGCCTAACGCATCATCAGACGTGTGTATACAATAGATCTATTTAAATAAATTACAATAATTATATGTTAAAATACTATTTAATGTTACAATACATATGGCCATGTGATTTCCATACAGCGGATTTTGGGTCACTTTACTGAAAGATCAAGACCGCCTCCAATATTCAGACCTTAATACAGAAAAAAAGATGGCCGCCGCTGCTGCGGTTCAACCATTTCCTTTTATATAGACGGTTCCGCCATAACTTTATGTCAAAATAGTTCAATTTTTCGAATTTATTAAGTTGAATTATTCAATTTTGTCTTAAATAAACGTCCAGCGTTAATTTATGAGCAATGTTAGGTTATATTTCAAAAGCGAAACAACAAGATAAGTATGGTACGAGTAGAAAATGTAAAAATGTAAAAAAATTGTACAAAATTGTAAAAATTTTAGAAAATTACTAAATTGTAAAACTATAAAAATTTGTAAAAATTGTAATTGTAATATTGTAAAATGTTGACATGTTCCACATCTTAAAGCTTCATTGCTCATTTAAGATCTATGGAATAAAATAAATGAATGAATGAATGAATGAATGAGAAACAAATTGTTATGAAGTTATGAACTTGGCAGTGCAAACGCAGCCTGAAAATAGTTTTGAGTAAGTTGAAAATCATACCCTGAACTCGTATAAGTTACTGCAGTAAATGCAAACATTCACTAATAGTTGTACTGCTGCTGCTGCTGCTGCTGCTGCTGCTGCTAATAATAATAATAATAATAATAATAATAATAATAATAATAATAATAAATCAGCTTATGTTTTATATTTTTAATAGATGGATGTTGACAACCTAGGGTCCTTAACCTAATACGTCTTTAATTTCAATTCTTTATGTTTTGTCACTTTTACACTTAGGACTAATTCTTCAGGACTTCTTTTCACTTTTCTCGATAATTGGTTTGAAATGTTTTCCCCATGTCAACACCTTTGTATAGTTATTAATGATGGAATTTCTTCTACTGTCATCTTTCATATTTAAGAAAATAACATAGTCACCTTAAACAAGTCATAAATGAAACCACACTTCTTTCCTGAACATAACTTTGAAACTGACCGAAAGTGCTAATAATGTCCCTTTCACACCATTCCCTGAAAAATTCTTCTTCTCTTTGCATCTGTTCCCCTTTCCATTGATGTGGATTCTTTCTGGACATTAGAATGACTGACAGTACGGTATGAAAGTTGGTTAGGAATATGGTTCTTTAGGCGTCATGAGTGAGATTCGAAATTTCCCGAGGAATACGAAAACCAACACCATTTACGATAGGAAAAATATTTTTCCTAATAACTAATCTAGGTTCAAAATGTTTTATATGTAACACTGTCATTTTAGGAGGATAGGAACTGGCCATCCTACCTCATTATCTCTTGCTTAGTTGCCTCATAAGTGGTGTTTTGTTGTTATTATTTGTGAGGTTCAGACCTGTCTTCGGACAGCTGACTAAACAACAACAAACTGTAATTTCCTTAACTTGGAAATTGTCACGATTATGCACCTAAACCATTTGTTGCGTAGTAAAGTTGTATTTTTCGGGAACTTAAATCCTGAAATATGAGACACAGATCTACTATTAGAATTACAACCCGGTACACAACACGAACGACCCATTTCACGACGTAATTAACACAAGAAAACATAATAAAACCACGTGGTAATCTTGCTTGGACCGCTACCGGCGCCATTTTGGCTACTATCGATACCTACATTAAAGTCTGAGTATTGGAGACCGTGTTGGTTAGATGAACGTCAGTTGCAGGGAGGTCATTGAACTCACTGCTACGCTCTCTCCGTAAGCCAAGGGACGTGACGTCTTGCGTTGTACAGGGACCGAACATCCGCTGTCTAGTAATCACATGTTAAGGTTAAAATATATAATCCAAGTTCAAATATATATTATTGACTTACTAGAAAATTCCAACATGAATATTATATTAAACTTAACTTAGCCGACGGCATCTAACCAAAAGGTGGATTTCAATTTTGGTTGAGTCTGAGATTTACCTGTCCTATAGCAGCTTGGTCAAGAATACATCTCTCACAATCAGTCGGGGGAATCGAATCCTAGTCTTTCAGTCTGTAAGAGTACATGGAAGAACGATCTATAACCTTGATATCGCCAGTGTGTCTTATTTGACCATACTCCAGTATCATCATGTAACTTTCCATATAGGGTAAAGGTTGGTAATATTGTGATAGTTCTTTTTGAGGATTTATTACAATTTTACTGAGCGAGAAGAAGATCAGGTTTTTTTTCGTCAACGTATTAAGGAAATGTTCATGGACAAGTTTCTGTACAAAACCGGTCCTTCCTTCGCTCAGTAAAATTATAATAAATTCTCAAAAATAAGTATTACAATATTACTCTATCACAATGTTACCAACCTTTACTCTACTCTGAATAATATCTGTCGGTAAAGAAACAAGCTACGGACTGGAAATTCCTGGGTTCAGTTTCGGATGGTGACGGGTTATTCTCGTGAACAAAACTTAAACAGAGTGTAAAGGATATACGAGTAAATCGCCAAAAACACTGGTGTTAGAGCATAGATAACTGAAGAAAAAAGTAAAATAATGTTTTTCTGTACCTGGCAAAGTTTTCCCAGAAAAAATCTGTGTTGTTGATCTAACGTTTCTGAAAATGAGATTAGACAGTCATCATTTACTTTGCCCGAAACGTATGCGTTTGTTACCCTATTGTGCATTGGTATGTGTTGGACGCAAGACATTCAATGACATTCACGTTCATTAAATATTACACTAGTACAAATCTTGAAAACGGGATATTTTACAAATTAAAAATAAAATTATAAGAAATAATTAAATTTCACTAGTCATTCTGTTGAGAGACCGATATATACTGTCTATATAATGTTGGCAGTTTATATAGTTTACACTCTGTATAACGGTCCCGAGGTTCACCCAGCCTTCTATCAAATTCAGTACAGGGTCTTTCCTGGGGGTAAAAGGCGGTCGGAGCTACACACCACCTCATGCTAATGCCGAGTCAAAAGAGCAAGGAAGTCTACCTCTATGCACTCCAAGCTCCTTAATGGCTTATATAGAGGATAACTTACCGAAAGAAATATGTGGTGTAATATTGTAAAAGTAGATATTTCTGAGTATAGGCCTATCAAATAATTTAAAGAATTTATGTGAGATTTTAAAAGGACTGATTTAGAAAAATGTATTATCATAGCTCAATAGTTTACGGAGGTTCACAGAATAGTAAAAATTCTTCAAAATGACATACGAGATACATACATACATACATACATACATACATACATACATACATACATACATACATACATACATACATACATATATACATACATACATACAGTCCACACCTGTGGAGTAACGTTTAGCGCGTCTGGCCGCGAAACCAGGTGGCCCGGGTTCTAATCCCGGTCGGGCAAGTTACCTGGTTGAGGTTTTTTTTCCGGGGTTTCTTCTGAACCTAATTTGAGCAAATGCTGGATAACTTTCGGTGCTGTACCCCGGACTCATTTCACCGGGATTATCACCTTCATCTCATTCAGACGCTAAATAACCTAAGATGTTGATACAACGTCGTAAAATAACCCAATTAAATAAAAAAATACATACATACATACATACGTACATAGCCTACATACATACACCCACCGGCGTGGCTCAGTCGGATAAGGCGTTTGCCTGCTGGTCTGAAGTTGTGCTCGGAAGCGGGTTCGGTCCCCGCTTGGGCTGATTACATGGTTGGGTTTTTCCGAGGTTTTCTCCAACAGTAAGGTGATTACTAGGTAATCTATGGCGAATCCTGGGCCTCATCTCGCCAAATACCATGCTAGCACCAATCTCATCGACGCTAAATAACCTCGTAGTTGATACAGCGTCTTTAAATAACAAACTACAAAAATATATAGGCCTACACACACTCATTCATTCATTTTAACTTTGAGAAAATATGTCGGTTCAAGAAGATCAATTACCAGCAAAGAACTATTTGCTATTTTATAGACGTTTGACTCCATGTTTTCTGAATCACTAGTAGCAGATGTATTCAGAAATAGACGAGGGTGGACACACGCGATACTGAGGCTGACTGTTGAGCTCCGTTCCCTTAAATTATACCCTGGTTTAAAATTTATAAAGAAAAGAGACAGAGAGAAAAGCAACTCTCAGGGGATGGAAGGGGGTGAGGGTGATAACCTACGTATTGCGAGGGTCAGAGTCTCGTCCATGTTGGTGCTGATTCGCTCGTGAAATCTGCCCCTTGGTCCCCATATTCGGTATAATTATAATTACGTGATGCAATACTGCTACCACTCGCTCTGTGATCTTCGTTTGTCACGCTATGGGGTAGAGGTTCAACAGCGTTCCGTGTTAAAGAGACATCTTGTGGCATTCAAAGAGAACTGTTCCCCTTTTCTCTGCGTACACAACGACGTCGTTTGTTCTTATGCATCATGTCAAAGAATATTGCAGGGGTCATGTTTGTCTGCCATCACATGCACTTAAACTCGAGAAGTGTATTGTCTGTTTACCGCAAGGACTTTCTTCAGAAATGATCGTAGTGTTCCTTTTTATCAAAATATGGAGTACTACCCGTATCTTAAGAGCACGAAAAATGGAGTTCATTCCAATGGTTATTGGAGAAACGTGCCATCGGGAGAGGACTGATTGAGAATTGGGTTCGACATAGATGTCGGTTAGATGTAATAATCGCAATTTTTTTATATTCATGGGCTCACAATAGTTGGATGCAATGAAGATAATTACACACAGTTATATTCTATTGGAATACGGACTAAAACTGCACCTAATGGACCAAAACTCTCTACTGGAATGTAAATAAATGCTGAACTCGGTTCGCTATAAGAAGACATTCATAACAAATTCTGAGAACTTAGAGATTAGAAACAGGATGACTCTTATTTGAAAATGGATAGTTGGGGGCTTGTTCCGTTGAAGATATGAGTAAGAAATTCACAATTATTCGATGAGTTAGTCCTTGTAACGATGTCAACTAGTAGAATACTTTATTAAAACTTTCTTTTGTTAATTTGAAAACGAAAGTAAAACCAACTTCGAAAACGTCGTAAAATTTTATTTTGAGTAGCAATGGAAAAAGTCAGAGCTTCACTTATTCTTAACTTTCTCTCATATTCTTCACTCCCTTAGAACGATACATTTCTTAGTAATGACCAGGCAGTGCATTTTCATACCCAAACAAGTTAGGGAAGTTATCAGTTAGTGCACCCTGGCCGTTCAGAGTTTAATCTCTGACGCTAAATGCTTACGTCAGGACTCTACGAAAGCGAAAGGTATAGTTCAGCACATAATAATAATGTATCATGACAACTGTAAGGGGGGTTTGCTACTAAATTGAAATGGTCTGTCCAGCTACTTTTTAACCACATAAACGCACTACAACTTCGAAACTAGCGTTCTACAAAATACTAGTGACAGAAAATATAATTAGATAATAATATTGAACTGGTATATAAAATATATATTATACAACATAATAGTAAACATGACACACATTAACTGTATATACTGTATATAAAATATAGCTCTGCAATTAATTCATGTAACAAAATCAGTTCCGTTACGATAAACAAAACATAATATATTCTGAGATTATAAAATTCATATCTTTGACCATAATTGTCAGTAAACAATTTGTTTAAGCTAAGAAAATGTTCTTCCTACGTTACATGGCGTTACAAGGACACAAGTATAATGACAAAAATCAATATATACAAATTAACAATATTTATATTTTACACAAAATATACAAATAATTCATTTATCGAAACCTATACGCGTTGCAGTTAACGAAAACATACATTCTGAGGTTATGAAAACAAATCTTTTATGAAAGTCACATAAAATTTGTTTAAACTGAGAGAATGTTCTTCCTACGTCACATGACATTACAGAGGCATATTTATAATACATTACATACAGCACAGATCATCATTTCACATAAATCACACTATGTTTCTGTTTCTTATCCTGAAATAGTCCTTCCGAAATTCGAATATAACCAACTGTAACGTAGAACTTGCTGGAGGTATGCTTTTGAAAGAAAGAAAATAAAGAAGAAATAAATATTGCATATTTTACAAATTAAGTTAAATTAATTTAAGCTCTAGCGACATTAGAATGGGACAAACTTGTGTTCAGAAACCAACCCACTTAGAAAATTATTAAAAAAATACAAATTAAAATTAAACACAATATAACATACATTGATAATTTAAAATAATATTAGCACAAAAGTCTGAATGAAAATTCAACTTACAATCAGATCATAATGTAGCCGTAACTTGGTGTTTTACCTAAACATCATTGACGATGGAGCGTCTATATTGTACTATGATTCATAGTCTACGCGTACCTGTTTGCAATTGTACCTTGCTTATGCATTCACGTGACGTAATAGATGCACCAGAAGAAACTACTCGATCCGCTGTACATTTGGGAAAAGGAATACGCTGCATGGTAATGACCCACAGCCTGTCTTCAGCCTATCTCTTCAGTCATTAGAGCCCACTGAGAAGCACTTCCGTTATTTTGTGATTTCGTTTATAGTTCCATCAAGGATTCTGAGGAGGATGATTTTCTTTCACTTGTGTTACTGAAATAGAAAACTAAAAATAAGTAAAATGATAAGAAATTTTGAGTGCATCCTTTGTTACAAGGAAGGGTAGCTAAAGGTTTATTTTACACTAGCCGTACCCGTGCGCTCCGCTGCACCCGTTAGAAATAAATATAAAGTAATTACTTAATTAAAATAGGACGTTTGATCCAGGGAACATTCGTGGTTGATAGAAGGATAAATCGTTTAATATGTTACTTAATTTAAATTGTATTTAAATAATTACAATGCGGTCATTTTGGTCCAGAGAGCAATCATTTGTTGCAATGACAATTCCTTTAACACGTTTCTTAATTGTTATTACATGCAACTATAGTTTAATGAAGATTGACATATCATTTAGTTTTAATGTGTATACTTTATATTACTTGCTATATGTTTCCATTGAAGTATGGTAATAACTTAATTTTAACCCTAGTCTTCAGTAAATGGCGCTTGGCCCGCCATGGTTCTGAACCCTTCAAATAACTTAAATAGTTATAAAGCATAAACAGTGATATGTAATTATATTTCTTTCTTTCGAAAATGTAAGAATTCACGATCTCCTATGTACCATTGCCATGGAATGAATAAATGTGTTTTTTATTCCTACTCAAAAATTTTATATTTTGCACATAGGAGTTACTGCAGGAACAACAACACTATAATCTGAGGCGGCGGTAAAAATGTATTGTATTGTTATTTTAAAAGTCTTGTATATCCTTAAATATCAGTCCTATCAAAATTTTGCATACAATAAAACTTATTGGAAATCATTTTTAAAGAAGCGTTTGTTATGTAACATTTTTAGTTAAAATTAATAATAAGGGAGATATTTCGATTTATTTAATTCAGGCCCCCTTATAACCCCCCTTTTAAATCAAGTATTTTCCGTGGTGGGATTCCCACCACGGTATTTTCAAAGCCATATAGCTTAAAATCTAAGTTACAACGAACTTAATTTATATTCCAATTTTGATATAAATCGGTTCAGCCATTATCACGTGAAAAGGTAACAAACATCCAGACAGACAGACAGACATACAAAGAAAAATTTCAAGAAAGTGATTTTTGGTTTCAGCAGGATTAATTATACATTTTGACACCAATTATTTTTGGAAAATCTAAAATTACCAGAAAAATTTCGGTTACAGATTTATTATTAGTATAGATAGTGTATGACGATCTTCTGAACAATGACGGAAATTTTTGTATATATATTTCCGAATTTCATGACGACCATTTGACGAACTTTTATCCATGATACATAATCGAGATGGATACAGATCAATCAAATAGAGGTGAAATAATAAGCAATGAATTTTAATGGCGGCAGGGTTATTTATCTATGTCCCCATGTTAATTTTTAAATACCAGTGCACTCTTTTGTCAGGTACCCGACTTTGAAGCCGTTTGACCTCATTAACACGGTTAAATTTATTGAACAACAAGAATTTGCTTCGACTTGAAACAATGTGACCCTTATGGTTTGGTGTGCGCTGAATCCGAAAATGCATCTCTTTCCTTCGACTCACGTAAGGTTCTCAAGATAGACTATGATTTCAGTTTTCGAAAAGCGCACTCCCAGGAAACATCTGGCGCGTGTTTTTTTAAGTAGGTTATTTTACGACGCTTTATCAACAGCTTAGGTTATTTAGCGTCTGAATGAGATGAAGGTGATAATGCCGGTGAAATGAGTCCGGGGTTCAGCACCGAAAGTTACCCAGCATTTTCTCATTTTGGGTTGAGGGAAAACCCCGGGAAAAACCTCAACCAGGTAACTTGCCCCGACCGGGAATCGAACTCGGGCCACCTGGTTTCGCGGCCAGACGCGCTGACCGCTACTCCACAGATATGGACCTGGCGCGTGTTGGGGGTTGTAAACCAAAACAAAAGCTAATTAATTTTATGAGTTTATTATCTATTTTCGGTTTCTTATGGTTGTTGGCATGTTCTTTTGTACTTCCAATCGCTAAACAGATAATGGTTCCTTCTATTCAGTAACTTTCATAACAGTTCAAAGTGAAGTCTACACATTGAAAAACAAGGGTGTGGTTTTCGTTATTTAAAAGAAAAATTTACCAATTTGAGTGAGGACAAATTAAAAGATGACATTTTCATTGGTCCACAAATCCGCAAAGTTATGGCTGACTCTTTGTTTGAGGAAAAACTTTCCATTACAGAAAAAATGGCATGGCGCTCTTTCAAAGATGTTTGCTCAAATTTCCTTGGAAATTCTAGGACATACAACTACATCGAACTTGTAGAAACCATTTTAAGTGCATATGAGAAAATTGGGTGTAATTTATCTCTCAAAATACACTTTTTCTTTCTCATTTGGATTTCTTTCCTCCTAATCTTGGAACGGTAAGCGATGAGCATGGGGAAATATTTCATGAAGAAATATCTGAAATGGAAAGGCAATATAAAGGAAGATCATCATCCAGCATGCTTGTCGACTATTGTTAGTTTCTTGTGAAAGACATTCCCGAGTTTAGTTATAAACGGAAGTCATCCAGAAAATCCTTTTAAATGGTAAGTTCCAATTCCAAGATTTTTCTCATTATACACAAGAAATATTTTTATTGTTGTTGTGTTTTTTTTTGTTTTAAACTATGTAACATCATTTTTGTATCCAGTATACATTTTTCAAGTATTATGAGATATTTTGAATCCCTAGTCTGTTGTAATTTTATCAGTAGCAGTGAAAAATAAAAAAAATAGAAGTTTTTTTTATAAAAAAAATTCAATTCACTTTCCCCGGTAAATGATGGGGCAATTTGGATTTTAAATTCAGATTTAGGGCATACGTATTAGTAACATTCACCTATTTTCATTTCGGAGAAAAACAAAAAGTAAAAATTTGTTGTTCAGTGATATTAGATTTCTTATGCTTAATAAACTCAAATGTAAGCAAAGATATAGTAGGAATTTTTAAAATGACTAAAGTTGAGTGCTCCATAGAACAGTCCTTATTTAAAGGACAACTGTAATATTTAAATAAATTACAGCATTGTTTATATTTTTTAAGATAATTTAAATTCAATATGTTAACAACTGCAAGAGCCTGGGAGATGGTTGGCCGCTCAGCAGGCAAGATTGACTGCAGATGATGACGACGAAGCCATGACCCGAAGAAGTAAGTGCTCATCGGAGAAAACGAACAACTAGAATTTAGAAAAACTTCGAACAAAAAATACAGACGAAAAATTTTGAAGCAAGGGAATAGGTCCGTGGCTTCTTTCTTTTAAGTCTGATCCCGACACTTGTCTTAGCGGAAAATCAAGAGCAGAATGGGTTGTCGTACTGACGAATAAGCTAATTAGCTTGCAGTGGTGACTCTATAAAACTCTGGAGAAACATCGTATCGGCAATTTACAAGAGACCCACTTTATTGGACAAGATAATACTCATTTACAACTAATCTTAATTAATGAATTCTGATGATTGATGCTGGAACAGAAAAATTACTATTTATATGAAACATACCATGACCGCCCACTAGATAGAAATAGGTTTTCTTGGTGTACTCTCTTTTCTTCTATCAAAATTCTACCGTTTGCCAACAGTTCATCACCCTGGTGTAATGCACATCCAGTTCCCATAGTGCACGGACAGCAAGTCTATGATAGCAAACTGATCTATAGTTACAAGGCATTACATATGAAGCAGGACGCCTGGGAACAAAGTACCCGCCGTTGGGTGGGGGGGAGGAGACTGTAGATTTAAAGTTGCTCAGTTTTCTGATATACCATTCGTAGTTTTAATAATTTAACAAGAGTATTAGTCTTGTAAACCAAAAATAAGGGACACCTTTTAAAACTACAGAAAAAGGATTAACCTATATCTTTTCATTAATTCCCAAAACTAATATTTTAAATAAACTACTTCTATTTAAATAATTTATATTACTAAAAATCAAATTACCAACAAGTAAGAAGCAAATGTATTATAAAATTAAAAACCGAAATAAGATTTGTCGATTTGTTCCTATTCTTTCTCATATAATGAAGAAAATATTAATACGCCTACAAATGAAATCATGGATCCATGCTTAGAACGATTAAATTCCGTACGGCGCGATTACTGCAGAGAAGCCACATTCACTGGAGATCGCACACTACTGGCAGATTGTGAACAGTGTCACTAGATTTGATGTTAGTAAAACAGGCTATTTACTAGTAAGCTACGTTAACCAATACAACTAATATCTAAATCATGTATTGTGGTGTTCTTTTCAGATCCCTTAAACTCTCCAGTATTTGAAGACCTATCGTATCGTATTTGAATATTTCGTATTCTATTCCCTCTCTCAGGGATATCCGCGAACTCATGAGACTTTTTCTGCAGAGACATCTGCAATCTAAATCAAGCTGTTCACTCCTCACAGACGTTTACCCACAACGCAAGGAACATGGTGGATTCCGGGATTCGAATTATTTTACGTAACGGCAATGTAAATCTGAGACTTCTGACTTTGCATATGGTCAAAAAGGGTACTGTATAAGTATTCTGACATCAATACGTCTATAAGTTCGGTTCAGTACTAAGATGTCATGACACATTTTCAGACCAGTGTTATCGTGCCTATAATTTTTAACTAGCCTACACAACGTATTCCAATGAAGTAAACGGTGAACGACAGAAAAAGGATCAATGTATCCAACGTGACCTTGAGTTGGAGAGGGTGATGTCAGCTAGCGATACGTGGGTGGGGGAAATTAGAGGCACGAATTGGCTGTTCGCGCGGCAGCCGAGGCAGTGTAACTCGAGAATTCGAAGCAATTAAACATTCGTATTAGTGTCAAACGTTTCATAACGAACCAGACTATAATCACAATTGAGCAAAAATCAACAGTCGACAAGTTAAATTGGAGAAATTCGGGAGGGGTGTTCAGTGAAGAGAGATAATTCACAATGTCGAGGTATAGGCCTATGCAGCGCTAATGGGAGTGGACGTATAAGCACAGATATGTCACATTCAACATCCCAATCCGAGAGACGTATTCACACGGCTATGTCTCCGATACAACCTAATCCGATTACTTTGTCCATAAAATATGACTGAACTCAAGAACTTCAGACGGCAAGCACTGTCACCTCTATATAATCGAATACTTTACCTTACGAATGCATGGTGAAGTTGTAACTTGTAGGCTACTCTCTTGCTAAATGTAAGAACTGTCACACCGGGGGAAAAATCTGTCTTCAAAACAAGGATTATTGGAAAATAAAGGCTTATCGGGACAAACTGTACTATAAATAAAATAAAGACATACAAGAGGTAACGACGTACAAGTCCCGGCAATCCTTACTTTGGTACTCAAGAAGCAATTTAATCTTGGATTTACAAAATTATAATTACATGCATTTCTCCTTCTTCTTCTACACTCTATGAAAACTTTGGTTGGCCTTTTTCAGTACTCGTCTTTTCAATTATCCTCTTTGATTTCATCAACAAATACCTTTTTAATTCCAGGTCCTCTTCAGAAGCCTAGCGTCTGTCGTTATCAACAAAAATACATAATTCACCGCAATGAATGCAGTAAATGGTAGGTGTTTAAAAATACGATAAAAGTACCCTGAAGATGAATTATACCAATGTTATATTTAACATTCCATTACGATTTGTATTCTTTTTATCACATTATGGACGGGCGAAGTCTTTTAGAAATTGCTACAATTTAGTCAACTTTAATTACTAAATGAGTGAACTTCAAGGGTTGGATTACCAGCCTCAAAGATAATATAGGTACAATTCAGGCAGTGCTTTAATGATCTCTAGGCAGACAAAGTTCGGATCTCGTTCGAGGCATCTCCGACCGGAACGGGTTCTTCATTGTGAGAATTTCCACATAGGAAGCAATAGGTACATCTGGTTTAATCTCTGTAATTGGTACTACTGAAGAGAATACATCACTCTATACTGTATATTACACTGAAATTAGTGTTCTGTGAAATTGAATGTGTTGATGGAAAGAAATTTGTGAGTGTGGACGAAACGAGAAAGAAAGTCATTCTCCAAGTTAGTTCTTTACGTAAATATCACTTCAAAATATGACGAGGATCAAATTCGTGTCCACGGAGTGATATTCTCACCCTCTAGGTCTCTGTTACCGGAGAATCTAAATGTTGTGTCATAAAATTTCAATTATTCACGTTAAACAAATGTGATGATTATTATTCGTTTTTACTGTACTGGCATTAGCTATGAAGTCTCTATCTTTGTGTTTTAACTCGAATTTTGTTTCAATTTCAGAACTTCAAATAAAGTGACTGTGAAGATGTGTACTTTTCGTTAGGGACAAACTAATAAATTAGTTCTACTAACTAATATAAATGAATTTTTATATCTTTTTTCTGTAGCGGTAGTAGTGGTGTTGGCGGTTGTGAAATGGGAAGCCTAACACGCAGGGGCAGCAGTGTTCACCGCAACTGCATTGTTGCCTCGCTCCATGGTCGTCATTTGTCACTGGGTCGATGAGAAATCCCAGGCCTCCCATCACACCTTGTCCTCCGCGGCCATTTGTCGTGTTTTCTCGACCATTTGGAATTTAGCGAATACAGTAACTGCTGTACATATGCGATACAGTCGCAGGCAAATTTCTCTACCCACATCTTTTGTGCAATCCTGAATACTGCTACTGCCTAATACCAGGTGTTTCACGGACGCAAATGATTGTGACATAATAGAATGAAAGGAACCTGATAAAAATGCAACCTGTTAATCATACTGTGGTTTATATATATATATATATATATATATATATATATATATATATATATGTGTGTGTGTGTGTGTGTGTGTGTGATTTATTTTTATTTTTATTGGTTATTTTACGACGCTTTATCAACAGCTATGGTTATCTAGCGTCTGAATGAGATGAAGGTGATAATGTCAGCGAAATGAGTCCAGGGTCTATCGTCATAAGTTACCCAGCATTTGCTCTTAATAGGTTGAGGGAAAACCCCGGTAAAACCTCAACCACGTAATTGGTCCCAACCAGGATTTATACCTGGTTCCGCTCGTTTCACGGTCGGGCATGCTGACCTTACTCCACAGTGGTGGACTCAGATATATGATATTTTTCAACAAAGTAATGTGAAATAAAAAAAAACATATGGTTTATTTAACGACGCTCGCAACTGCAGAGGTTATATCGGCGTCACCGGTGTGCAGGAATTTTGTCCAGCAGGAGTTCTTTTACATGCCATTAAATCTACTGATATGAGCCTGTCGCATTTAAGCATACTTAAATGCCATCGACCTGGACCATGGACCCGCAACCTCGAGCACAGAAGGCCAGCGCTATACCGACTACACTACCGAGTTTAATTATACTACCTAGGCCGACAACATGGAGTAAATAATAATATCGACATTATATATGTTAACACTGTTTCACACGTAGGCGACCGAATAAAGTCGTTTTAAATGTCAGAGAATTCATGAACAGTATGAAAAGTAATTTTATCCCTGACAAGCAAGCGAGAAAGAAACAATGAAAGAAAGAAAGAAAGAAAGAAAGAAAGAAAGAAAGAAAGAAAGAAAGAAAGAAAGAAAGAAAGTAAGAAACACAGTACGTTTCCAAGTTCCGTCGTCAAACGATAAGTAGGGATCATTACAATGCCATATGCATTCATAGCAGAGAAACTTGAATCCCATTGGTAAACGAAGAAAAACGTAACGAAGTTTCAAACTGAAAAATGATTGAAAAATCGTAATTCTTGTGTGTGCGTGTTTTATGGTCTGTCTGTCGTCTTTGATATGTAGGTAAGTATTTATTATTATTTATTTCTCTATCTGCTACTTGGCAGCATATACAGTATTTCTCTTCCTATTACTTTCACTCTATCTATATTCTATGTAGATTAGCTTTTACATTTTAGAACGTTTCTACTTCTATGCTATTTTCTTTGCCACTGGATATTTCATTTTATTCAATTTGTCTTTCTTTTTTCTTTAACAGTTCAGAACTTTTCCTTCCTAATGTTTTATTTCATGGTTGTATATTATAATTTCTAACATCCTATCTTCAATCGTCGATCAGTGAGACGAATTTGGTTTTCGCATTGTATCCAAGATTAGAATGCTCTTACTTTCTGTGCTCTTCTTCAACAGTGAAATAAACTCTCTTCAAACTGCCATCACCAGTGAATGAGAAGGAAGAAGAGTATTGGAAGGCATTTCTTCACTTTTAAACCCTTTCGCTAACCATTAGTATCTTCAGCATTAGTCCAGTTCTGAGGATTAGTTGTTCGCAACCAATCCAACAGACAGCTTCCCCTTTCCTTGCATTGTCTGATAATTGAGTCGAAACGCAGCATGGAAACGTTGGTTTTGTCTAAGTTTTATGACATGGTATACCACACTGAACACCGTGAAAATCTTAAATCATTATCAATATTCCTAATTAGTTATTTATTTTTGTAGTCTGTTTTAGTCTCCTTTTAATGCGTTAATCCTTTTCCTTTGTAAATCAGTGTTTGTTTAGATATTATATCCACTGTTGTTCCACTCACGTCTTACTCAGAATCGAAACTACATTTTTGTTAGTTAATTACTGACTGTAATAACAAAATTATATCTTAGCTGCTTTCTCCATGTAAGTCATGTTACTCAGAGACAAATAATGTAGAAGTACTGAAACTAAGGTGAAATGAAATGGCAGAAAATCTAAAAGAACTCTTTCCCTTACTCTTACCTTGTCGACTACATTGTAGGATCTTCTAAGAAATTTATTTCTCTCCTTATGGTAAAGAGGAAGAAGTAGAGAAGGGTAAATGAAATTCGGATAAAAACAACTGGAAGAATAGGAAACGCAATTTTTCGAGGAGGAGATAAAAAAGAGGATTAAAAATAAATATTCGCGGGAGGAAGGAAGAGCTCGAGAATAAAAATAAGTTATAGAAGTATAAAGTGAAAGGAAAGGAAACTTGGATCAGAAAATGAAGGCGGAGAAAAAGAAAAGAAAGAGAAATAGAAATCGTGAAGGAGAAGACGAATGTGAACGAGAAAAATTGGGTGAAGGAAAAGTAATAGGTGATTGGTGAAATGGTAACGGATAAAGTGAGAAACAAGACAGATTAAATGGAAAGGTAGATTGGAAAAGAAAGCTGAGGGAAGGAACACTTGATTAGGAAGAGGAGGTAAGGGAAAAGAACTGGCAGAAAAGAGAAAGTATGAACAAAAATTGAGTGGAAAAGGACATATGGGGGAATAAAAGAAAAGGTAGGTGTAAAGTAAAATATAGAGGAGAAAAGTTTGAAGGATAAGAAAATATGGATGCAAGACAAGTGAAGAAAAAAAAAGGCGAAAAAAAAAACTAAATTGAAAAATGAAGAAAGGATTCTGAAAGGAAAAGAAAGAGATGTGCTAGTAAAAGAAAGTAGAGGAGAAATACAGGTGATTGAGTGAAGAAAAGTCGGAAAAGGAAGAGACCGAAGAGTAAAAGGAAACAGAGGAAAAAAGAGATAGGTAAGTAAAAGAGTTGAGGAAAAGAAATAAATGATTAAGTATAGAAAGTTAAAGAAATAGAAAAATGGAGCAGTATACGAAGGTTGAAACAAAGGAAGATTTGAAAGATTAAAAGGGAATAAGAGGAAAAGAAAAGCATAGAGGAGTATAAGAATGTGGAGGAAAATGAAGAGCTTGAGGAGTAAAAGAATGTCAAGGAAAAGAAATAAAAGGAGGGTGAAAAAATGGACGAAAGGAAAGAGCTGGAAGATTAAAAGTAAACGGAGGAAAAAGAAAAGATTGAAGTGTAGAAGAAAGTGCTGGAAAAGGAAAAGATGACAGATTAAAAAAAAATAAGGGGGAAAGTAAGAGGTAGAGAAGTACTTACTTATAAATGGTTTTTATGGAACCCGGGGGTTCATTGGCGCCCTCATATAAGCCCGCTATCAGTCCCTATCCTGAACAAGATTCATCCAATCCCTAGCAACATATACCACCTCCAATTCATTTTAATATTATCCTACCATCTACGTCTATGCCTCCCTAAAGTCTTTTTTTTCCTCAAGTCTCCTAATTAGCACTCTATATGCATTTCTGGATTCACCCGTAAGTGCTACATGCCCTGAAAACGTCTGAATTTAATGTTCCTAATTATGTCAGGTGAAGAATACAATGCGTGTAGTTCTGCATTGTGTAACTTTCTCCATTCTTCTGTAACTTCATCCCTCTTAGTCCCAAATATTTTTAAGCACCTTATTCTCAAACACCCTTACCCTCTGTTCCTCTTTTAAAGTGAGAGTCCAAGTTTTACAACCATAAAAAAACAACCGGTATTACAATTTTTTTATAAATTCTAACTTTAAGTTTCTTTGAGAGCTTACAGGACGACAAAAGCTTCTCAAGCGAATAATAACAAACATTTCCCATATTTATTCTGCATTTAATTTCCTCCCGAGTATATAGAATGAAACAAAAATTAAAAAGTAACTCACTTTTACTGCTGATTTTATTATTTTATTAATGATAAATCCTATTTCTAATTGGTGATTATTGTCTCCTTCCCCATAGTACAAGTTAGTTATTTGTGATATTAAATTCATATCTAACCTAAACTCCTGTACTCCCACAAAGTCTATTCTGCTATTTATCTAGCCAGTTCTTTTGCTACTAATGTTAACCTTCCTCTTCTATAAAGACACGTGACATTCCAAGTACCAAGTCTCATAACCTTAATCCTTTACTATGGTCGTGCCATAGTATCAGTCCCATTCCGAGGTTTATTTTGAGTTTTCGTAACAAGCTCTTTCTTACGGTCATGAGTTGTTAGCCCTTCACCCAACTCCCAAGCTGGAGGATCACTTTTCATCGGCTGTCCGCGACTGCTTATCCAATATATTCACAGCTACCCTCCATATTAGGAAGCCGTCTCCTCTATCCGCAACCTGAGGACGTGTCATGCCGTGGTGATAAGGACCCATAATTATGTTCATAATTTAATAAATTATGTAATTCCTGCAGAAGAAATGTTCATTCACGAAATTCTGTCCTACACAACATCTTTGTACGGCATAAATTAACCTTGTAATAGTCGAAATTTGAACCCAGAACTCAGGCATTTGAAGCTGACGCTCTAGTGCTGCGAATGCTTGTGTATGATATGAAGTCCCATTTACGTCTACGTAATAAACTTCATAGCCACCAGCACAGCTCAGTTGGCAGGCGCGTTTGCCTGCTGATCCGGAGCAGCGCGCGGGCGTGGGTTAGATTCCCGCTTGAGCTCACTACATAGTTGTATTTTCTCCGAGGTTTTCCTCAACTTCAAGGCGAATGTCAAGTAATCTACAGTGAATCCTCGGTCTGATCCTCAATTCGCTACCACCAATTCCAATGACGCTAAATAACCGTAGTTGATACAACGTCGTTAAATATACAACTAAAAAACTTTCGTTTGTGGCATTACTGATTGAACTCAAGATCATATAAATAGTTGATCTAGAGAGTATTCTGTAATTTATTTTTCCACGTGTAGTAGAAGATCAGCTTTCACATGCATTACTGACACAGTAATTGAAATACATTTACTTCTACGCGCTATAAAAACTATGGAAAATATCGTACAATATAATATTGACACCTTCGTTTTGCAAGGAAGTTAATGACGGTAGTCTTCATTTGTTAGTGAGCGACTTTTAAGGAAAATAATTTAATTCCATTTTTGAATGAGTCGGCTTGGGTAGCGTAGTCGTTATAGCACTAGCCTTCTGTGCTCGAAGTTGCGGGTTTGATCCCAGTCCAGGTCGATAGCATTTAAGTGTGTTTAAATGCGACAGGCTCATATAAATAGATTTACTGGCATGTAAAAGAACTCCTGCGGGACAAAATTCCGGCACACCGGCGACGCTGATATAACCTCAGCAGTTGCGAGCGTCGTTAAATAAACCATAATTACAAAAAAAAATAAACGATCATACTCTTTTCTTGTAGTTACCAATGTTGTTTACATGGCTCATTAAGCTGACAGTACCACACTTTGCCTTGTTGCTACACAAGCAAAAGAGAAAACAGTACTATAATGATTGCTTTCCGCACTGGTGTTGTAAGTGAAACGACCACAAAGGGAACCTTTATTTATGTGCATCATAAGAGAACAGAGGAAAGAGTCAAAAAACGAGGCGAATCATTTTTTTTTTTTTTTTTTTTAGTTTCCAAGATTCTGTAAGCACTTAAGGCATATGTATTGCAAAGTATTTTTTGCGCGATGTATGTTATATTTAATTATTTTAATTTATATGGTTTATAAACTGAAAATATGGGATGCACATTATTTTGTGTACGAAGATATGGCCTCCGGAATTGGTTTGATTTGTGATATCTTCAGCTTTATTATACTCAATTTATCATCTCTGGTCATATCGGGAGTTAATCTTTTGGGTGAAATCCGAAGACCTGTATACTATTGTTGAGACTGGTTCTATTGTTGTGAACTAGATGGCGTCTGTAGATATTTTTTTTATTGGGTTATTTTACGACGCTGTATCAACATCTAGGTTATTTAGCGTCTGAATGATATGAAGGTGATAATGCCGGTGAAATGAGTCCGGGGTCCAGCACCGAAAGTTACCCAACATTTGCTCGTATTGGGTTGAGGAAAAACCCCGGAAAACACCTCAACCAGATAGCTTGCCCCGACCGGGAATCGGACCCGGGCCACCTGGTTTCGTGGCCAGACGCGCTGACCGTTACTCCACAGGTGTGGACGTCTGTAGATATATCACTGATTTGTTATGAATATAATTTTGGTGATGAATGAAGCTGGTGATATTCAGGGATGTTGTGACCCGAATTTCCTGGCATTTGCCTCACGGTTGAGGGAAAACCCTGAAAAACCTCAAACAGGAAATTCAACCCGATCGGGAATCGAACCCGGTCCCTCTGCGTTAGAGAGAGGGAATGGTTTTTTTATTTTGTTTCTGTATGGACGTTGATATAAACATCTACATAATTCTACTAAACTCACGCTTTTACTTACAGCACTCTTGTTGCCATAGCAAACCATTCGAATGCGCCATGATCAACTTACAGTCATAAATGTTGGGATTACAATCAACGTTCGTTTGCGTTACATTACGTTGCTTTCATCCGTACGTTGAACTTCTACCGAACGTTCAGAGGTTGTGTATTATCATCGACGTTCTTGAAAAGTATACTCTACCGGCCATAATGAGTACTGAAATGTCCACGTCGGACAGTCAGCTATTTACGATAAACATAAAATTATTTTCGTAATAAAACCCTCTTTACTCCGGGTTGAAATAAAATAACGTATGTATTAGGTCGGTGCATAATTCCGTAGCGATATTTCATAAGTTTATCAAACACATCAGATACACATAAGAGAGAAGTTAATCATCAACAATATATTTTCCTTCACTATTTACAACAGTCTGCCAACGCTGGAGTAAGTTTTCGATTCCACGCCTATAGAAATCGCGTGGTTTTGCATTAAAGAAGTCGTCAAGCCATGTTCGGGGCGCATTTTTATCCGGAAAGGAAGTTCCTTGAAGGTTGTTCGACAGAGAATGGAAAATGTGAAAATCTGAGGGCGCAAGATCAGTTGAATAAGGTGGGTGCGGAATGACTTCCCAACCCAACTCCTGGATAGTGTTTTGTGTTAGGTAAGCAGAGTGCGAACGGGTGGCGTTATCGTGGAGTAGCATCACTTCACCCAGACTTGTTGGTCTTTTTCTTGGATTGCGTGTTTTTAGACGTTTCAGTTGGTGGCGATAAATGTCGGCAATGATGGTTACACTTCGAAGAAGCAATTCATAATACAGCACACCCTCGCGATTCCACCAGATGCATAACATTATCTTCTGTGGATGTGCGCTGGATTTTACACAGGGAGTTGCTTTTTTTTCGGGCTCATCCATTCCTTTCTTTTCCACGTTAGCATAAAGACATCATTTTTCGTCACCAGTAACGATATTGGATAGGAATGTTCCATGTTGTTCACGAGCTAATCGATTACGAGAAAGCAAAGATGCACATATGGCCACCCGCTGATTTTTGTGGTTTAGAATAAGGTACGGGGCCCTATTGTCGGACGGCAACTATTGTCGGACACTTGTAGCACTTTTGCATGCAGCTCCAAAACTATAAGTCTCAAGAAGTTTTGAAGACCGTTACTAGATGGCAAGGTTATTAGTGCTTCGGTTTTGTGCGATGCACCCTTGACGTGTTTGTGTGTGGTCTGCAAAGAATTATTGTTTCCGGACAAGTGCGTAGAAGTTTCTGAATTTGTTGTGTGTTATAAAATTGTCAACTTTAACTTTTGCAGTTTTAAGAAGAATTCAACTCGTTATCATCAAGGTACTACGCGACCAAGGCGGGACCCGTCGTGGCAGAACGAAGAACTCCGTGCTCGCTGCGTATGTTTACTGCTGGAGTGTCGTCACATCCAATGCCTAGCGTTTCAATCTGGTCGCAATGCCGCATGTAGGAAGACGTGTGTTTCGTAGCCAAGCGCGGAGCATTATTTATAATGCCATAAAGTTTTGTGATGAAGAAAAGACAACTGGTTTATTCCTACCTCTATCGAAGACAACAGAGCGTGCTGCAGATATTGTGAAGTTAAATAAGGAAACAATTAGTAGGATTAGAAAGGAAGGTAAAGAATGTGATGACAAGGGTGTAGAAATATCGACACCAAACAAAGTTAGAACACCTCCTACAAATAAGGTTCAATTAGACGACATGGACAAATGTACCATAAGAAGAGAAGTTCATAAATATTATAGTCTCTACAAAGAGCTTTCAACATTAAGAAAGTTGCATAGGCCTAAATTTTGTAAGAGAGAGATAGGTTTTAAAGGGTGCAAGGATACTTTACGAAAACTCATACTATCCATGGAGTAAACATGAAAGGAAATAGCTAATAGAACGCTCTGATATAGTAGCCAGTTATTTATCTGGAGTTTATACAAATATCAGTGCAGGTCAACGACTTATAGTAGCCCATACTGGTGGTAATGATGGTTTTATAACGAGTGATTTCTTCATATATGATGTCCGAAGTCCGGCCACTTTAAAATGCTAAGGTAAGAAATGTATATCAAATGTAATATTGTGTAAAATACAGTACCTACTTTAGTTTCCGTTACTTTCGATTCATGTTCCCTCTTTTACGAACACTGAATAGATTCCTATGTGTGTAAGCATATGATAAAATAAACCCAAACAATAAAGTTAACTATATGTACGAACATATAACATATAAAGCGTGTTAATAATAATAATGAAACAAGAGGCAGTTCAGCATGTGCTTCATTTTGCATCTGATGCGGACTTTACAGCACGGCCTGTGTTGTGAAGCGAATCGCAGCGCCAGCAAACAAAACGGTTCCCGCCTTGGTCGCGTAGTATGTACATCAAACAGTAAGTTTATCTTTCTCTTAAGTTTTGGAGGGAGATTTCCCTCCGCCGGAAGTAACGTCATCCCTGCCGGGCAGTTCAAACTATATGCTAGCATGTTTGTATTGTCGGACACGCTTTTGTTTCTATTTTCGGACAGGCGCATTTACCACATAATTTACTTAATTTTCATCAAAATATTGAATAAAACAGTAATATATTTCGTTAAATAATTATTTCGGAAAGCAATAGGTTCGATTCCCGACGAGTTCGATTGAATTTTTTAACTCTCCCCCCCCCCCACACACACACAAAATAACGCACTAAATTATTTAACTAAATGTGTCAATAAAATATAGTTCTTTTTATTTTTCCCCCCAGATGTCCACGAATTTAGCTTTGGCTCTTGAGGAAGTACGAAGTGTTCGTCGCTGTGGGCGGCGGCTAGTAATTTTGGCGTCCCCAAGTCTAATCTCCATGACCATTACAAAGGGAAACATGTTTCAATCAAACGAGGACCTAAGACAATATTTAACGAGTACGAGGAAAAGGAATTAGTTTCTCTTCTTCTTAGTGCCTCTAGGAAAGGATTTCCCCTCACTCCAAAAGATGTAAGGCACGCTGCGTTTGAGTGTGCTGAAATGTGTGGCTAAGACAACCTCAACGAAGATATGAAGTTAGCAGGGCGGCAGTGACTACGTAATTATTTGAAACGTAATCCGAGCCTCTCAATTAAGAAACCTGAGGCCTTGTCTATAGACAGACGGTAGGAGAATTTTTCAATTTACTTCAGAGAACACTGGAAGAAAACAACCTGATGGAACGTCCCGAGATGATCTTCAACATGGACGAATCCGGTCTTCCCCTTAACACTAAGGTATCTAGGGGTGATTAGTGAAAAAGGAAATAGAGATGCTGTCGCCATTACGAATAAGGAGAGAGGGGAGAACGTCACAGTTGTAGCTTGTTGCAGTGCTAGTGATGTTTACATTCCTCCATTGCTGATATTCAAAGGAATGAGACGGAAAGATGCTTTTGGGGATGGTATTTGAAATGACAGATAGCGGCTATATTGTAGTTGACGTATTCTTGATATGGCTGGAGCATTTTCAGAAGAATCGATCTCCTGGAAAATGCCTTCTAATTCTTGATGGACATGCCAGCCATTGCAAGTCTATACATGTTCTGGATTTTTGCTTGAAAAATGACATAATCCTTATGTGTCTGCCAGCTCATTGTACCCATCGATTACAGCCTCTTGACCGAAGCTTCTTCAAACTCCTGAAGGTGAATTACTTCGCTGAAGGGAACCGCTGGATGAAGCAGAATACAGGGAGAAACCTGACGAAGCTAGAGTTTGGAGAAATCTTCTCAGCAGCTTGGTCCAAAACGGCGACGGTCGGAGTAGCTACAAATGGTTTTAGGGCATGTGGGATAATGCCTTTCAACCCAGATGTTATACCTGACCATGTTTTTTAACCCTCCGTTGTTTGGAGCTCAGAATGGTAACACCACTAGCACTCCACCGGCAACACAGAACAAAGAAAATGACGTTCCTGAACCTACGCCAGGTCCAAGCAGGGCCATGGGTGATATTACACCAGTCATGTCTTCAAGAACCACTCCGCAGAAATCTCCAAAGAAGAGGTCATTCCGAAGTGTAGTTCCAATTACACAAATGGAAACACCGCCTAAAAGAGTAAGGGCGGTTCAAAAGGCGGCAGTGCTGACAACACCAGAGTATGAGGAGACTATACTGCGCTCCAAGTCTGCAAAACACCGGGTCCAGTTATTCCAAGGAGCAAAGAATTCACGAGGTTCAGATCAAAACAATTCAGGAAAAGCAAGTCTTCCTACATGTACAAAGGCACCAAGTAAGGAATCTTGTCTCTGCGGTTTTTGTGGTGTAGATTACTACAGCGAAAAAGCGAAAAAATTGGGAAATTGGATCCAGTGCAATGAATGTAATGTTTTGTATCATGAAAATTGTGTGGGGATGTGCTCTAAGAAAAACATTACATTTGTTTGTGGGAAGTGTATTGCCCTGAAGGACTAATTCTATGGGATGTTCAAATGTGTTGCAAAACAGCTCTGTGTTAAAGTTGTTTCATTTATCATCCAGTCTAAAAACTAAAAAAAAAAAGTGAATTTGCTGATTTCAAGGGTCATATATGTTGTAATTTCTTCATAATGTGTTTTTATTCACTCATCATTGTACTGTAAGCTATTAAATATGGTAACACAGTGTTGGCTTTGTAATGTTCCGGTTCCTGCATTTTTATCCTAGGAATTGTTCTAAGATTGGTACGTGGTCTGTTTCACTCCACCCGTTATCAGCTTCACTATCATCACTTCTTTCACTGACTGAAGAATCAACACTTGTTCCATTGACTATATCACTACCACTACTACGAGACACAATAAGAGCAGTTCGCGCGCGATTGTAACTTATGTCACACAAAACTAATACCAAACCAACATTGGATCCTAAATTTTCAATTTATAATGCCATGATTGTAAATAGTCTAAAGTTACGAAACAGTTGAGAAAAAACAATAAACCATTAGTCAAATAATTCATAAAGCACTGTTAGACCGGCTACAAGATGTGTTATTGTGTCAATTGATTTATCATACTTAAAATAAGGGCTTATGTTTGCTGTCCGGAAATAGATTTAGTAAAATAAGGCAATGTCCGGAAATAGATACAATGTGTTCCTACTTCCGGACAGTTAATTGTTTTCTGCTCAAAATTGGGCAGATATATTTACGTAAATAATGTGGAGAGGTTGTTAAAGATTCTCCCTAAGGAATATGCTGCCCCGCGAAGAAGTACAGCTATCAGAACTGCCCCTATACCAGTTTCTAGTTGAAACGTCCGACAATAGCACCACCTACCCTATGCGGTACCCATATACTTATTTTTTTAACCTTGCCCATTGAATGCAAATGTCGCACGATGGTGGACTGATCACAGTTCATCACATTTGCCAGTTCTCGGGTACACTGACGTGGGTCATTGTGTATTAATGTATTTAAACGGTCTTCATCAAACCTTGAAGGTCCTCCTGAACGTGGAGTTTCACTAACGTCAAAATGACCCTCCTTAAAACTCGAAAACTATTTTCTTGTCGTGCTCTCTCCGATAGCATTATTCCCATACGCGGCGCAAATGTTTCTGGCCGCCTCTGCTGCTTTCGCATCTCTATTGAACTCAAAAAAAGGAGAATACGTATGAAATGTTCCATTTTCTCCATTTGACACTCCATTTTCTAGCGTCCACGGCTCCACTCACTATTTATAAAAATGAAAGTTTCAATATGTAAACTCAAGCACAACAATTGAACTTCGAATAAAAAAATGACAGTCGATAAATAAACATATAGCAACCGGAGTACCAACATGCGAAACAAAAACGCTACGAGCTTATGCATCAACCCAATACAATGATGTAAATAAATTATAAAAGATATAAAAAGAAAAAATTAATCCCAAGGTTAAACTCACGTCCACTTACATCACATCTTTTCATTTTACCACTGCACATATAAAGCACCTGTGTAATTTTAAGCTGAATTAGAGTGCTATAGATGTTTTCTTGTTTATTCCTTGTTCTCATAATATTTAAATTTGACTTCTTAATACGGTGTTAAATAAAATATGTTTTATACAATAAGTTTATATCAATTAGTGTTCAATGAAAGTGTGTTTTAACGATAAAGTGTAAAAGAGCGTAAGTAATAAAAGTTGTTTTCAGAAAAATGTACAGTACATTGCAAAACATCTGATATTTCTTCCAGGCATCTTCATTTTTATGTAAACATTTTTTGGTCCTACAGAATTATCTATGATGATTACCACTTGTTACTAATGGCCAGTCACCACCATAGATAATTCTGTAGGAACAATGAAATTAATCATTACATAGATTATTCGCCTAACAGTGGGTATACTGTAGGAGTCCCGGCCATCAAGTCACTCAAATGAGTACGCTCCTTGTGTGATTGATGACCGTTGACTTAATATATATAAGTCGAACATGAAGTAAGGCCACTAAGGGAAAAGAACCAAAGGAGAAAGATTCGATCCGGTACGGTAGCTTGAACGTCGGCGTAGCTCATTGGTTAGAGCACCCAGTGCGTAGAACTGGGGGTCCGGGTTCGATCCTCGGCCCAGGAGAGAATTTTTCTCCATTAATAACAATGAATGGCAACCTTAATTTTTGCTTGTAATCTTAAAACGAGGTGATTTTTTTATTGAACATATGTACATTCAAGAGACATATTCAATCAAAAGATCGTCTCTCATAATATTGCGCAATTCTAAATTAATATTACTTTTAAAACGCTGTCGTGGTTACGTCTCTTGGCCACGTTACACATGCTCTAAACGAGTTGTTTATCAACGGTCCTAGTCGAGTGTCGTAAATCGCGCATCTACGAAGCAAAACTGTCTCATGATGCTTGCCTCGCTCAGTGGATAGCCTACCTTTTCCGCGCAATAGTGCACGCTGCCTTCTCAAAGGTACGAGGCTGCCTTACCGTGAGTCAATTCCAGTCGCTTTTCAAATCCGATCAAAGGTGTCTCGCAGTGATTTTTAGTTGGTTATTTAAGGACGCTGTATCAAGTACTAGATTATTTAGTGTCGATGGGGTTGGTGATAGCGAAATGTTTTTGTTTTTTCTCAAATACGGTACTTGTTTCTTTTCTGATTCATTTTTCTGTATCTTGACACATTTAATTAAAATGTCCTATCCTTTTCTCGATAAGAAGTATGATTCCTCTAATACCTTTCGTCAACCTTGTTGGTCTTGCGATTATCATGCTGGTCGTTGGACCCGAGGTTTTCGGGTTCAAAACATGCCGAAGGTATTGGATTGTAAAGGGCGTTACAATCATTTACATGTTTTTTTTTCTGGAAGGTAAGAACAGCTGTAAAGTCCATGTCGTAGTTATGAGAGTTGTAAAAGAACTCTCTTCCTGATAGAAGGCTTCAGGCAAAATTCGTCAGTCATTTCATGTCCATGTTTCATTTGGACGCTGAATCATCTCTACAGTTGAAAGCGTAGTTAAATAAATTACTGCAACTCATACCTTTTCAATACCGATATTCTTATATAGTCATTCATGCCTTTAATTCATGTCGCACATTTTGATATTCTCTTGGTTGATGTAGCCTATTAAGCTTGTAACCTAATCTTTTCAATTCTGCCGTCTAAATATTTTGTCTTAGAGATAGACAAATAAGGTCAAATTTATTTCATATAGTGTTCACATCTTAATTTACATTGATCATTAAAAGTATAAAAATTCATAAGCAACAGGTGTCTGAAAACAATCAGTTAAAACACTTAAAATATTCATTTCCTACACATGTTTCGAGACTGTTGTCGCCTCATCTTCAACAGCAATTAGTCACTATATTAGAATTATCTTGTGTTATTAAGTTTGAAATAGTTATTTATGCAACAAGTGGATAATCTTGATGAATAATTTCAAGGGAAAATTGTTCCGGGGCCGGGTATCGAACCCGGGACATTTGACTAAAAGCACCAATGCTTTACCAACTGAGCTACCCAGTGCACTCAATGTTGGTTGTTTGACGGTTGTCAGCCCACTTTGATGTCTTCGGATATAAAGGGAAAAAATTGAGTCAGTGCCTGGTAGAGTTCCTGGGTAGCTCAGTTGGTAGAGCATTGGCGCGTTTATCCAAAGATCCCGGACTCGATACCCGGCCCCGGAACAATTTTTACTTTGAAATTATTCAAATCAGCTTCACAGGGAGTTATACCTGAAAGCTAGATATGCGGATAATCTTGATGTTTATGGCATGAGTGAATCATCGTTCGTGCGGCAATTTTCACCAGTGTCACAATAATATTACCCACGCGTTTGATACAACATTTTATGGCATCTTAGCATTATAAATTGTATGAAATAAATTATGAAATAATTCGGCATCTACAGCTGACAAAGTCTTCATATGTTCATATCGAATAGTTGCGCCTGGAATTGGATTGAATAAAGAGAAATGGATGACCTTGCAGGTTTTACAAACTCTACTTATACCTTAGGTATTAAATTTTGTTACAAATGTTCCTTTATTTTGTTAATATAATTTCTCTGAACCACAGAACTGCTTTATGTGATATTATAAGTGATACAAAATTGTTAAAGATTGGAAATAAATTATACGTTACCCTCTGTCCTGCATTTCATTTCTTGTTACGTGGCGCGTAGAAGAGGTAAGCAAGATAGCCAGACGAGTTGAATGCATCCCCACCCAAGCGTTCTGGTATTACGTCATAGCGAATACGTCATTGCTATTTTTGGCAAGCGTGCCATAATAAGCCGATTCCGCACGATATTGGATATAGTAACAACCTGTTTATAATGCTAGGATGGCATAAATAAAATTATGGGAATATTCTTACCTGACAAAAATATGTGAATGATATTAATTAATGCACCAATATGAAATTTAATTTAATTCACAATTTTTATCAAACTGTTAGTTGAGAATTGTTTGTATTGTGTCAAATGATTGAAATGGAAATTTAAATTACAATTTAAAACAAAAAAGGAAGTGCATTAAACAATATTGTGCGATTTATATAATTTTAAATTACCGAATAAAAATTAAGTAAGCTTATATTGGTCTACGGCTATGTAAAGAAAGGCCAAGGTATAAAATGGTGGACTCATAGAAGTTATATTGATGCGGTACTGAGACCGAAGCTTTATAATTTTAATGATTAATGTAAAATAATTTGTCGTCTAACATTCATTGAACAGCGGCTATCGTATTAATGTAAAATAATTTGTCGTCTAACATTCATTGAACAGCGGCTATCGTAAAGTTACAGACCTTACACCAGTACCCGTGACGTCACAACAGATGTGATATGCCTCACAATTGGGTAGGTTAATTGCTATTACGATAGGATTGTTGCTTTTAAATAATATGATAAAAATGAAACACCAGAGTTTCAGGTATCTAAACTTCAAATGAACACTTTCACAATTCATTTTAATAAACATAATATAGGCCTATAATAAGAACTCAAATGAATTAGACCTACAAACATGAATGATTGGGGAATCATTATACCATATAGGCTATGTCGTTATTTTTCGTTCGTTTGATGATGCAGTGTTGTTATCAATTATTTTTTAACAATTATTTCACAAAATGGGTGGTCCTCTAAATATTTCCCATAATATGACAGATATTTCTAACAACAGTTAGGTCTACTAACTCCACTATAGCCTAGTGCATCTGTCATATTTATATCAACGCCCATTTCTTCGGCTTTATTTCGACTTTTTTCGTCTTTCTTTGATACAAGGAAGGACAAATGTTGAAATTGATGTTTCATTACTTGAACGGTAATTAGATGTACAACCTGATACACTACACATTCGTCCCATTTTGTAAATTGCAGCCTGTAACACTAACAAAGATAAATACCAGTAACTGAATGTATGTTATGAAAGTTAAAATCGTTCACATAATCTAAAAAATGCTTACTTCCTTCGTAACAGCAAGCCATCACATCTCAAACAACAACGCTGCACCATTACAATCGTTGCAACACAAAAATATGTTTTATTAATGATTACATTAATGTTTTTTTTATTTTAAAACAATGAGAAACCGCTTAATGCTTGCTTTTAAATCGCAATAATAATAATAATAATAATAATAATAATAATAATAATAATAATGCTTTGTTTTTTTCTGGTAGAGTTACAATCATATCATCATAATACAAACTCTCATATTTCTATGTTTACAAAAAACACACTTCGTGTGACGTCATACGAGCTAAGTGTCAACGAAATCAGGCCGAAACTTCACGACGGTCGCGGTTGAGTCTATCCTTTCCATACTTTTTGAGTACTTACTTGTATATAAATGTCTTCTAATATTTTATTATTATTTTTTTTTAATTTTAACAAGAATTGAAGACTGGACATAAAAAAGGCTGTAAGGGCCATAGAGACAAACCGTAGAAAACTCAGCTTTCTTGTGCAAATAGTAATGTAATATCATACGTTTTGCATATGTATGGGAGAAACTAGGACTAAATAAATTTGAAGGGTTTTTCGGGAAAACAACCATACTCCAGAAACATAAATTTTCAGGAGAAACAAAAAACTACGTGGCATGGGTTTTTTTGGCACTTTAGATATGAAATTCATCATGCCATTTATTTTAAGGCATTATAGGAATTTGGGAAAACTGAAGTAGATTTATAAACTTAAATTTCCTCATAGAAATACTTGTGTAAATGTAGGTAACTGTGGACAATGATTGTTTTAAGAAAAATTCTCTGTTGTGGCTGAAGTGTATCTCTCCTTTAATCTTCTTTTTCTTTATTATATCCTATTTCTTCTACTTTTGTCGCTTACTTTTATTCAGTAGTGTTACTTCTGCACCTAAAGATGACTCCATAACTAATACAACAATTATTCACGTGCTGAAGTATTTTTCCCTGAGGTGGCTTTTGCCGCATACATAAAAAGCAGTACTGGCTCTGTACAACAGTTTAAAATTTTATGGATAATTGTTTCAAGATGATATGAATGGGGTATTTGTAAATGCTACCATCGTTCTGGACAATGGCTGTATTGACAAAAAAAAAGTCTTTGGACTATGGTTGTCTTATGAAAACTACTGAAAATTTCCACTCCTATAACATAGAACTATGTTTTTTTTTTTTTTTTTTTTTTTTTTTTTTTTTTTCACTAACAACTAGTTCAGTAGATGGCCGCTATAATACTCTTACTACAAGTTTAATGTCTCAAATTTCCATTTTTGTACTGTTTTTTTTTTTAAGGGAATCTTCAATTACAATGGTACTTATCATTTTTCTTAGTGGATTGAGCAAGGGACATCGACTCTTTTTTTAAACTAATTTTCTACGATATTGACACTTATGGCCCTATTATGTTCAGTCCTCAATTGATCGATCAAGATACAATATTCTCTAAATAGATAAAAATGCAGCCAAGTTCTATTCCAAACAACAAATTAAAATTGATATTAAATGTAATCCGAACATGTTTCATGTTACAATTACATAAACACATTATAGATCTATTACTATTACTAATTAATAGTTTTGATTGGCCGAGTTCTGCAGTAATTAATTTGATCTTCCTTTCGATATCAAACCTCACATTAATCCAAGGCAAACATAGAACCATATTTTGGTATTTACTGTACCGAACGCCATAGTATTTTTATTTGCGGCAGTAGCACTTTTACTTTCGGAGGGTAGGTACCCCAGCCCACAAAGCGGGTGTGAGGCAGTGTTTGATGGAGTACCCACTGGGTGCCACTCCGGAGCAGGGGCAGCGGACACACGTCAGCGCATGAAACTAAACATCCGTCCCCACCCCACGCGGACACTTCATCACCCACAAGCAACAAACAAACAAAAACACAAAACCATCAAGCTAACATGCAGCGCTGTTCCTATCATGTATCAAGCTAGAGAACAAGTGTTCAGGATTATTGTATTCCACAATGATGGTATTTAGCCTATAACCCAGCCTATACATGGAAGAGGGCGTGTGTTTTGTGTCGCAGTATATACAGCTACGAGGTAACCGTGTGCTCATTTGTCAGAATTAATTAATGAGGGCTGTTGATGGGCCCTCCTCCCCCTTACCCATCAACACTCCCGTGTTCCCATGATGCTTGTGTGTATATATTCCAAACCGTTGCAGCTATTGCAAATAGTGGGAAAGGTACAGGGATGAGAAGGGGTGAAAATGAATATTGAAATCCTGTCGTACTCGTGATGGTATTTGCTCGTTCACGATTTTGTGATTTACTCGCATTCATTTTCCATGAAAATGTTGATTGATTCTCATCGCTTTTTGCTGCTATAGTGATGCTCGGCAATTGTTTTATCACTCACATTTTCCTCTGTACCTATCGCTTTTTTTTATCCCCGTCTCTTTCAACGGAACATTGTCTGATGTCGACATGGACTCTCCATGATCGTGTTTTGTTTTTTATGAGATTGACCTTAACGTGACAGGGAGTGATATTACAGTAGTAACCAGCAAATCATTACTAACAGAACAGTACTACAGTACTGACAATACAATGGACGATGTGGAAATTGTTTAAACACAATGCATTCTGATTGAAGCTTCCCATCACAATAGCGATCTATATATTTCTTAAAAAAACAGTTGGGGTAAATCGTTTGTAAATTTTATATGTCAAATGATGATTAATTTATATGTGATAACATTCATACTCCCTCTTTTCATGTTTAGACGAATTTAAATGTGATTTTGAAGTGATTTTTATTCTGGATTCCATTATGCGGTTGATTGTTTTTATAAAAGGGAATTTTTTTGTTCAGTTGTTGCGATTCCCATTTTTTGTGTTATAGCTTCGTGTTGCCTGGCGCATTCTACACGCTTGGGATTTAATTAAAGCAAGAAGCAATTGTGCGACTTGTGCGCACTTTATCATTTTAAATTCCACAGAAAAAACATCTTATTTACACATTTGCAAGAAATAATTAAGTAGCCTTACAGTTAATGTTTTCTCCAGTTTCGATAACAATAAAATAATCTTAAAACAGCGTCAAGATATTTTTTTTTACCTAAATAAACGGTAGGTAGCACCGAAGCATTCTTTCAATAAATGCAGTTTCAGGTTTCCACTTGACAGACACTTTATTGTTTGCATTTTTAAATAGTTTTCAAAATAATTAATTATTTAACACAGCTCGGGTAACATAAATATAGAATTAATTTCTATATATTCTCTTGAAAATTGACCCATCATAGTTGAATAAAATGCTACGTTATGAAATCGAAAAATAGCTTTCATATTTCACACCAGACCACGAGAAAGAAACCAGATAATTGCTTGAGATCTATCTTGAAATCAATGCATGTTCAAGTGAAAAATACATTTTTACATAACTTATGTAATGTGTGTATGTATGTATGTATGTATGTATGTATGTATGTATGTCTTGTCATGTATGTATGTATGTATGTAGATGTATGTATGTACAGTACCTATATCATGTGTTTATGTATGTATGTATGTATGTATGTATGTATGTATGCATGTATGTATGTACGTACAGTTACAGGCTGACGAGATAGCTTGCACGGTAGAAAGGACAGGGGCTGTTATTGTTATCTTACCTGCCAAAAGCGGAGGGTGTGACTCACGCCACACACGTGGATCATCCATATACAATGCTTGTTCAATCAGTAACCTGCTTTTATGTGAATGTGATGAAGTTAATACACAACTACGTGACTGTGAATAAGCAGAATATAAGTACTGCACAATATTAGGCCAATATTAACGCATTTTCCTAATACTGTCACTGCATTAATTTTAAACTTGGTACTTGCTATATTTTTAATGCGTAATACTAACATATCTTTCCTCATTGCCCACGCATCTTCCTCTACCAGATCAATGTCAATATCATTCTTGACACTGCCCAACCCGTCAGTTTGTAAGTATACGTACGTGTATGTATTGTTTATTACTATGTATTTGCTTCACATTCCATTACAATAAGTAATAGGCCTACTACATCACTAGTTGTTCCTATAAAATATTTATGTTTACAAATTTATATAAGTAATATTTTGTATAATATAAGCTTCATAAATCTTATTTTCTAACTTTTTAAGGGAATCGATATATTAGTTATCTTGCATGTTAACTTATCGCCGTATTCTAGTTCACACTGTTAGCCAGATTCATAATATAGTTCTAGTTATTGCTATATTCGTGTTACATTCCTATTCTACTGCCTAATTACTGAATATAATGAAGTTTTACAGTTTATAATCAATCAAAATCTACTAAATTTACAACTTAAGAAAATACTTTGCCGTACACTTGTATTATATCTATATTATTAAACACCCATTTCCCCTTTTTTGTTGCAATTTTATCCTTGCATATCCCTCGTTATGAATGATATTTAGGGCAGTGGTAGCCTATATATGAGATGTCCAACTGTTTGTTCACTTACGTTACAGGAATATATTGGTAACTCCATCATTTTTAAACTGTGACAATAGGATGTTACTTTGTCGTGACCTGTTACAAATGCGATAAAATTGGTGTTAGATATAGCTCCAATTGCAGGCTAGATTTTACTGTTGGAAAGAACGATTTTGTAACTTGCTCCTTCGACGTAGTTTGCCACAAGCATTCCCATTTTGGAAGTAAATTGTTTAATTTCATTGTAATATTTCGGTTGCGTTTATGTGTACAAGTTTGGGCGGGCGGATGGACCGACAGATGGACATCAGCCAGGTTTGGAGATCGTGAACCTCGGATCCAATGAAAAAAATCGTAAACATTAGACCACTGAGGATGACATCATAGTGCCCTATAAAAATATACAAGTCACCGGAGTAGCTCAGTCGGTTAAGGCGCTTGCCTTCCGATCCGGAGTTACGCTCGGACGCGGGTTTGTTTCCCGCTTGGGCTGATTACCTGGTTGGGTTTTCCGAGGTTTTCCTCGTCTGTAAGGCGAATATCAGGTAATCGATAGCGAATACTCGGCCTCATGTTACCAAATACCACATCACTATCACCAATCCCATCGACGCTAAATAGCCTAGTAGTTGATACAGCGTCGTTAAATAACTAACTGAAAAAAATGTACAAATAATAAATAAATAACATGTTAAATAAGTTAGCAGAAAACAATATTATTGCATCCATTCAGTTGCAAAAAGTTGGTATCTTCTCTTGAGATTAATAAGCAGAGCTAGGAAGTTCGTACCAAAACAGTACATTTCAGCTGGATACAGCGAGGTGTATAGATGTCACTCGTGCCTCGTCCTGCTGCCGCTCGCTACAGATGATACACAGTATGTTCACAAAACATTAATAGTGGCATTCTGTGTAGCTGTGTAGAGTCGTGAATAGTTTTAAGAATATTATTAATTTATATGAATATTTTAGGTTGTGAACAAAGTGAGCTATTCTGTTATTATTGTATTATCTATGTAATGTTAGTATTATGCATGATTCCAAAAAATGTAAACTCATTTGTTATTAAATAATTATGCAACAGGAGTGTGTAACACATTTATTTTTCCCGGATTATTCTTCGTTAAATATTGACGTCTCGTGTTGCTATGCACTCAGTTGCGTTACAGTCCAAGTTCAACATCGGAATTATGATACGAACTTCCTAGCTGTCATTACAATTCAAATGAAAAATTTTCTTGAAAACAATTATTATGAGTTTAATATTATGTGCCACATACGAGATATACTATTAGATTCACAAAGTAGTTGTTCGCCTGATGATAGTGCGATATACTCTATCATATTTCATATTTTTTTCCAGTAACGTCTTGTGACGTAGAACGAATATTTTCAGAGTAAGCTTATATTGTTTCTTTTTTCAGAACCTAAAAGGAATATTTCTATTTTTAAAATGAAAATGTTCGTTGTTGTTTGTTATAATGAGGCTAGAATCATAATTGTATACTTTGTATGTTATTTTTATACTGTATGTACGGGTAAATTAATTTACATTGAGAATTACGAACTTTATAGGCAAATTACAAGTTATTATTTTTTATTATTTTCTTGTTCTAAGGCTGTGGACGATTTGAGCACACGTTTGGTTACCACCCGGCTGTACATGTTAGTTGTTCTGGTTCACTGACACTGAGAGACGCTCTATTGCTTTTCACTCGGTAGGGATATAGTCCAAGCTCACACAACTTAATAATTTTGATGCCAACTTCCTAGCTCTATTAATAAGCACACCAACACCAAATGACATTGAATAGCCTATTAAATGCACATTGAAGGAAACAAAAAGCGGTCGGTCATCAGCGGATGTGATCGTTATGTTATCTCGTGCATAATAATATCCTCAACATGATGGTATATGACATTTAGCTCTAGATTGTTTAATTTCTGAGACGTAAGCGTTGATCACGGATTGTCTAAAAGTGTCGCGTGTCGTTTTCATATTGTCATTCATACCTCGGACGAAAGGAATAGATGTATCCACATCAAAAATTGTATATGACATCTATTTTATAAATGTTCTGCTTTTAGATAACTACATTTTCAGTCGATATTACTCAGATTTCTGCAAATGTTTCTCAGAGTGAAGCAAAGTAAACAGCCATTTTCTCTTCGTCTAGAAAACTTTGGAACCGACAACCAATTCAACTAGAATACGAATGTCAGAAAAGCTTTTGAATTGTCTCGGGCATCGTATTTACTCGGAAAGGAAATCACCCCCTTCCAAATTCGAAATGCTGATCAGAATTGAAAGCAAGATTTCAAACCAAGGTACGTGATTGGAATCAGTTCCGAATCTGACATGCCGGTGAAGACCGACATCTGCTGTAGTAAAGATTAAGCTACTTGATATTCCTGTCACCTTAATTGCACAAACACAGCTCGCATGTATGTTGCCTCTCGTAATCGTTAGCGGGAAGGCTAGTGTATCTGCTTCTCACACTGGAACCAGGGTTGGATTCCTTGCTACGAGAGAAAAATTGCTGTTGTGGCGTGTTTTCTTTTAATTCATAATCTATGTACTGTACAATTCACAATCCAGACCCAGAAGTAAACGCAGTATTCCAAGTGATCAACTCCTCAAAATTCCTGCACCGAAATACCCCAAGAGACAGAGAACCACATGTAGGTGAAATAGCTGTTGTGACCAATGCCTTTCATTTAGGTGTAGCATCACATGTATTTCATAAGTTTTGTCTCATGACATATGAACTTGTCGTCAAGAAAAATTAAATCTGTACTAACAACAGGGTATGGCTATTAGGATAATTTGTGTTTTAATGCATCTTACACTAAAATGTAGGATTAGAAAAGCACATTCAAATGCCTCTGAGATTAGGCGTACAAGGTTAGGAACTTTCCATAAAAGAAAATTGCTTTTTAAAGGTGCCTTCGTTAAATGCCTTGACCAAGCTCCACTTCACGATGTATCCCATGTGGAACCAGCAGAGTAGACAACGTTACACACTCACTTGCATGAGATCGTATAGCCGAATCTCACGTTTACATTTTTTATTATTCAATTACTTTTTAAAGTTCAATAATTTATTACTATTACATCAATATTCTCTAAATGGTACACTCATATTTAAACTCAATTCTCACATATGTCAGACTAGTGTTCAAAATGTGTGAACCAAAAATTATATATAGCTAATTTTGTTATAATGGTAATATAAAAATTACTTAACAGCTATCTAATAGTAATTTATAGTATAACAGAGTGAAATTTGTTTACTCTCGTGTTATTCCATCGAATACTGGTATCTAAATTTCATTACTGGTATCTGAATTTAATTTTAAATTGTACGCTTTATTTTTGTAACATTTTTTTGTGAAAATGAAATTAATAGGCATATAGGTATATATATATATATATATATATATATATATATATATATATATATATATATATATATACATTTTAAAGAAGTGTGCATAATACTATGTTCTTTTCTTTAACTACGTGTTTTTCCATATCTTACATTTATATTTATTATTTGAATTATTTATTCAAATTTGATATGAAATTACATTGTTTGTAATTGTAACAATGATAATGATGGTTAGTCCGCCGAGTTAGCTCTGTGGCAGCGCGTCTGTCTCCAGACTAGCCACCCGGGATTAATTTCCGGTAGGGTCATAAATTTTCATGTAAAACTTCTACCTCGGGACTAGGAGAGGTAGAGGTGCACAACTTCCAATCACTAAACTGTGTACCAACATGCCCTGGTTAAATCTCAAATTTCTCTGCAGTGCATATGAATAAAAGGCATATGTTACTGTTAACACATGACTGGTGGCCTCTTTTATGCTATTCGACAGAAGTAGACTACGTCCCCTAACCGGGTTTCCCCTTCTCCCTTTCTTACCTTCATCATCATTTTCACCCATACCCAACACCAGACTTACACATACTCAACCTAATATGCGGCATAACTCTTCACAGATACACATCATGTACAGCGTGGCCCACCAAAGTGGTGTACAAATTGAAAATGGGTCACAGTCCTGCCATCTATCCACAGTTTGCGGAACCCGGCTTATGCAAGTGAAGTGGGTAGGCATTAGATACTTAACGATGGTAATAATAATGATAATAATTAATGTTATTATTAGTGTTATTGTTTGTTTGTATGTATGTATGTTTGTTTGTTCGTTTGTTCGTTTTTTCGTCCGTTCGTCCGTCCGTCTGTTCGTTCTTTCGTTTAGAAGATTCAAAGTGTGCATAGTTGCAGCACGAATGGATGTATAGGTTCGTGCGAAGGATCTTATGTACATGTGTTTGTATCAATTAAATATAACTAAATGCACTTTATACATTATCTGTTTGTATCAAATAAATATAACTAAATGCACTTCATTCATTATCTGTTTGTATCAATTAAATATAACTAAATGCTCTTCATTCATTAACTGAAGTTTATAGGCAGTAAAGCGCAAAAGTTTATTCAACATTATGAATTTTATTGTCGCTTTTTAAATTTCTACTTGTTGACCATACTTACGCACCGACTTCTTTGGTGTACAGTACAGCTGTCAAAAAAAAGTGACCGCACTCGCGAACAGAGAATATATTCTAAGTCCATTTCGGATGACGGTGATCTTACACGATGCATGCGCGTATAGATGCGCACATGAAGCAGTTTCCGAACTATGGTCTTAAGCAGGAGTCATTCGATATCTGCGTCTCGTAGATAGAGTAGGTAGAGTGCGCGCTTAATAATTCGAAAATTATGAGTTCGGCCCTTGTTCAAGTTATAATTTTATTTTATTATCGTTCATCATTTCTATTCTGTTATCGTTCTTTAGCGATATAAATAATGTTCAAGTTATCATTTATAGTCTCTTATCGTTCTTTAGCAATATAAATAATATAAATTTAATGTTAGAATTGGAACACTACAGCTGCATAATACGAGTTTTCGAACTTTCTTATTATATTATTACATTATACTAACTTGTAACTCAATTAAATAAAGAAAACAGTGACAAGGACTTGAACGACGTTCTTCCGACCCAGCTACGTCATTTACTTGGTACTGATCTAATGCAAAGCATGTTCAGAAACCCTACAACATAACATCCATTTAGAGTATACAGGCTATTTAAAAAATACGGGGCATAATTTCAGGTATGTATTTCCCACATGTAGACAATCAAAATACTTCATTCCAACATTTCCGAGTTATGGCCTTCACAACATTGAAATTCACCGGAATGTTTTTCTTTCCGCAGGTCGTTGTCATTACAGAAGATGTTCAAAATGTCCACCTCCTGCTGGAATACAGACCTCACATCGATGTCTCATTGACCTGCGAACACGATCCCAAACTCCAGGAGTATTGCGTATGTCCTCAGAACATGCCACAATTCGATTCCGAAGGGATTCCAAATCAGGCACCGGAGACGAATAAACCAATGATTTTAAGTGGCCCCACAAGTAGAAATCGAGAGGGTTCAGATCAGGTGAGCGTGGAGGCCAAGCAATTGGGCAACCTCTACCTATCCATCGATCAGGAAACCTTCGATCCAAGTACTGGCGAGCCGTACGACTGAAGTGTGCAGGAGCGCCATCATGCAAGAAGTGAATGTGTTGACGATTGATCAGTGGAGGTCTTCTAAAACATGAGATATGATGTTTTCCAGGAAGTTTGTGTACGCCTGCCCCGTAAGTCTGTTTACAAGTACATGGGGTCCAACTAATCGATCACCAATGATACCGGCCCACATGTTGAGGGAGAACCGCACCTGGTGATGAGATGGAACAGTTGCACGTGGGTTTTCATACGCCCATACATGCTGATTGTGGAAATTTGTTATGCCATCTCGTGTGAACTGTGCTTCATCTGTAAATAATACTAAGGCAGGGAAGTTCGGATTTACACCACACTGCTGTAAGAACCATTGACAGAACCTAACTCGTGCAGGGTAATCTGCTGGTGACAGGGCCTGTACACGTTGCAAATGATAAGGATACAATTGATACTCTTTCAACAGTCTCCAGACAGTCGTATGAGGAACATTGACTTGCAACGCTACCCTTCGTGTGCTGATAGAAGGAGTCATGTTCACAGCCTCCAGAATCTCCTCCTGTACTTCTGGAGTTGTAGATCTTGGTCATCCCCTTCCCAAACCAGGAGAGTTAAATTTTCCATACTCGCACAGACGGTAATGGAGACGTATAAATGTCTTCCGATCTGGACATTGTCGCTGTGGGTACCTCTCCTGGTACAAACGACGAGCCAGTGCAGCATTGCCGTCCGCCTTACCATACATGATGTGTATCTCTACCAGCTCTTGATTTGAATACATGTCGCACAGTGTAACGTCTACACAACACTGAATGTAACCTTCGCCTCGGAATGAACTGTCAGAGTGCCCTCTTAATGTCTCCTTTGACGGCAACGACCTGCGGAAAGAAAAACGTTCCGGTGAATTTCAATGTTGTGAAGGCCATAACTCGGAAATAAAGCATTTCCGGACACATGTTATAATGAACTATTTTGATTGTCTACATGTGGGAAATACATACCTGAAATTATGCCCCATATTTTTTAAACATTCTGTATTATGAATATTTAATAATGATATAAAATTATTACGTTTATGGCAATGATATTTTAGTTGTAGTAGCAGCTGCAGCAGCAGCAGTATTTGCAACTGTAACTCAAGCAGTGATTAAGGACGAATTGTGTGGATACAGTTCCAAATTCGAATACATATTACGGCTCTCAGGTCGAGATTATGAACTATAAATTTTTTAGCTCTGTGGAATTTATGTCTGGAAATGTTACATTTACTAATCAGACTCTAACATGTATTTGCATTACTATTTTATAATTGAAGAATATATATTTTTATCATAGTGATTGCTTTGCCATTATTTTAAAACCTTGGTACAGGCTAAGACTTTTCGAGGAAACCACGACATCATTTCTGCCTGCGACTTTGACTAACATGGCTCCACAAAGAGGTGCAGAAACGAAAGCAAGTGTAATACAAGCTGTGATTCACCTTGGTTTTTCGGCATCCTAGGCAGGTGGGCGTTTCCACGTTTCAGAAAGGACAGCTCGGAGATAGGTGCAAAATTTTAAACGTTCATCAATATTTGGCCGAAAAGCTGGAAGTGGTAGAAGAAAAATTTCAACACCACAACAGGACGCCAAATTAGTTGCAGAGGTTGAAAGGAATCCTTTTCATAGCGCTGCTACTTTGAAGGCAGTTGTTAATTTCCCTGAACACGACCAGACCGTGTGAAATCGTTTAAGGGCCGCCAATTTGAAATCTCTAAGTGCCATTCCTAGATAAGTTCATAAGGAGGAGTATATAGAAGAGCGTTTAGTCTTTGCAGTGGGAAGTGGTGATAGCGATTGGAAAAGGGTAATCTTCTCTGATGAAATCACCTTTTCTACTACAAAGGAAGGACCCATTCTTGTATATTGTCCTCCTCGCAACCGATTCGAACACAGATAAGCTGCCATTCGTGTCGTGTTGGGGGTGGATTTCTCGTCGTGGAATGGGCACAATCCATCGCATTCGCGGAAAATTTAACCAACAGAAATATCAATGGTTGCTGAAACGCTATATGGTTCTTTATGCTAGGTTGTTATATCCTGCTGGAATCCTTTAATTTCACCAGGTTAATCATCCAGTCCACACATCTCAATTGATTCGAGACTGGTTTACGAGGAGACGGGAAATCGAACTGATAGATTGGCCTCGTCGATCTTCGGACTTGACCACTTTGGAAAATATCTGGGCACATATGCATATACGGAAAAATTTGCTCAATCCCCCTCTATGACATCCTGAGGATTTGCGGAAGCTCGTCCAGGATGCCTGGATGCCGTGGCTGAGAACAGTCGCTATTTGAAAAGACTAATGGATTCCATGCCCACTCGAATGCAAGATGTGATCGAGATGGGAGGAAGTTGGACTAAATATTGAATCGTGGCTTCTTGTTTTTTGTTTTTGTTTTTTTGTTTTTTTTTGTTTTGTTTTGTTTTGTTATTCAATCGTTAGATTAAGCAACAATCAGGGGCTTTTTATAAAAGTGCAATTACAATTTTATATGCATTTTTCTTACAAATTCGTATAAATAGATTTTATAAGTGTTTATGAAAAGGTAAAATTGTAAATATGTAAGATAAGTACTGATGAACTGACAGTTTAACGTGGTAAATAATAAAAATTTACAGGCATTTCACAAAGATTTTATAAATGACAAATGTGAGCTGTAGAAGTGTAAATATTTTGACTTAACTTGACTACAAATCTATTTGCAACATGTGGGACCGACGTAGCTAAGTCGTCTAAGGCAGGCATGTCAATTGATGCCCACAGGAGCAAGCGCGCACTTTAGATCCCAGGAGAGCCTGAGCGCTTTACAGCGGAAAGGAAAGAGACACACGAAAGAGTGGTAGGCTATATGCCGCTTGGTCGAGCTATATTCAGGGATGGTCAGCACTGATTCAATAGATAAAGGGAAAAGAACTGATTAAAACTGTATCCATGTTAATTTTTAGATTTGCCTGAGAAGTATAAGTGCATTATAAGAATGTAAGTTTTAATTTTAATGCTCATTTTTCACAAGTTTGATTTTTTTATTCAAAAGAAATATTTTCTCAACTTTTCGTATAGAAAAGTGTAATTTTCAGGTATAGGCCTATTTATTTACTAGCCTTACAGAATGTTTTCGTAAATCTAATATACCGTACATATGTATTACTGAAGATAGTGTATTGAAATTTTTGAAAATATTCGCATGGAAATTGTTTGTAAGGAAATGAATTAACAAACCAACTACTGTTACATAATAAACAAAAGATATGTGCTCATGTGTTGTAAAAATGTCAGCTCTATAGCTTCAGCAGATTTTGAGAAAATAATTTAATATTCTAATGATGGAAGTTGCTCACAAATATCACCTTAAAAGGATAATGGGATAAGAGTTTTGTTGTGTAATATTAGTTACACTTAAAACAGATACAGTACCTAGGTAACTTTGCTTTGTAATATAATATTGTTTTGATTAGCTTATTGATTACTTTTGTAAGGCTAAAGATACCATCAATATAAATTCCAACTTATCATGTCATACTCAATCTCTTTCTTTGGAATATCACTTTCTTTATGAATGATGTGTTTCATCCACTTAATACAGTATAATACGTATTATGCTACTATGGAATTTAAGTGAATATTCCTTCTTAACTCTCTAGTATTATGTTATTAAGATTTAAAACACAAGTGCAATATCAAGAAATCAGTGTTAGTACTTTTGTTTTACAGACAGTATAGATAATATTAAACAGAAAGAAGCCATAGGGCAATATTACGTTTTCATGCCGAAAGTCTTGCAAAGAATTATGTTTCTTCGCTAGTAACGTTTAGTATAAAGTGAAAGTATCGTAATGGTTGCTGTGGGAAGCGCGATGTGCAGTATTGTCTTGTATTGTTTTTAAAATAGCCATCTGAAACGTGAGTATTGACTTCCAAGAACAGTAAAATTTCACAACACTTATTTTAGATATGTTATATGCAATAGATTACATATGGATTTTAGAAAATAGTTTAAATCTAATGGTATACATACAGAATACACATTTTGAACTGCCGTTCTATTGCGTCAGACGTTGTTTTGTGAATAGTTTACGGTAGTGCCAACTGTCGAAAGGAAACCCTACATGTCGGGGTATTATGGGCGCTAATGTTCGGGGGAATATGGGCAAGCATTGCACTTCATAAAATGACTCTTCAATCTTGATGAAAATGCCTTACAAATGATCACAAGAGCGAAAGATGTCAATGCACCCAAAGAACACAAAGTGGTGCATTGCCTTTACCCTAAAGAAAAGGGAGAAATTATTACTCTTGTGGCCGGCTTCAATGCAGCAGGGAGCTACTTTCCTCCAATTATCATTATAAAAGAAATGAGGACAATCATGATTGAAAGTACAGCTGCCTGCTGTCAGTAAGATGTGTTCTTCAACAAGCAGTTTGCCTGCATTAACGGAGATTCGAGGTGTGATCATTAAATTCCCAGACCTGTCCCATATGTGGAAAAAAAAAAAACCTCATTTAAATTTTGCTGCCATCCCCTTCAAGGTAGTCCACTTGGGCAGCTACACACTGATCCCAACGTGTCTGCCATTTTAGGAATGCCTCCTGGAAGTCGCGTTCTTGAAACCTTCAAGCACCTTCTGCGATTCCCGTTGGATCTCTTCCACAGTGACAAAACGGTGACCCTTTAGCTTGAATTTCATCTTCGGAAACAAAAAAAAGTCGTAGATGTCCAAATCTGGTGAATACGGGGGTGAGGAACGACGGCCATCTTATTACGAGTGCAAAACTGGAGTGTTGCGAGAGCTCTGTGTGCTGGCGCAGTGTCGTCATGGAGCATCCATTTGTTCTCTGTCCAGAGTTGTGGTTTTCATATTCAAAATGGACGTGAGGATCATTATGCACAATTTGTCAAACTTTTTCGACATTTCGGCAGTGTTGCACGTGTGTGGTCGACCTGGTCTCTAGTCGTCCTTCAGCGATGTTTTGCCATTTCTGAAATGCGAATGCCACTCAAAACACCACTCCTGCCTCACTGCTTCGTTCCCGTAGGCTTGATTCAACATTCAATGGGTTACGGTTGCCGATTTCCCAAAGAATGACTCTCCTCTCCAGTTTAGAGTCCATCGTGATTTCGCAAATGCGCGGATGCACGTGCTGACAAAACCTTGTGTAACACAGGTCTCAATGAAGATAGCGCTTCGAAACTTCGTTTCGTGTCTCTTCAGGGTCGTCTAGTGTCACTGCTGCGCACGCGTTTCAATCACGTGATCCCTTCGCCCACAGCAGACACAATCTCGGAATTTAATGATCACACCTCGTATCTTTTTCTAACTAATCAAAAACTTCGTTGTTTATTTCAACATCAGTAAGCATGCACCTGCAATTTTGATAGTGAATGGATATGATCCACATAGGTGTAATCTTGACACTCTTAATTTTGTAGTAGAAAATTGATTACGCATGTTTTGTCTTCCTCCACACACCACATCCTGGCTTCAATGAGCAGATAAGGGTCTGTTTGGTCCTCTGAAGAAAGCTGACAACAGTGGTGCTACCAGCTTTCTTCAGGCAACATAGGAGACCTTTTAGGAAGGTCGAGTTTGCTTCCATTGTCAAAGAAGCATGGAACAGATTTCTCAATGTATGTCTGGCTGTAAATGCCTTCCGAGCTTCAGGTGCTTTTCCACTGCACATGAATATCACTCCTGATTATGCTTACATTGGCACTGCAGCATCAGGTGACTAACCTACAATTCATACAATTCCTTCCATGTCTTAGAATATTCAAACGTCATTCACCACCAAAGAGTCACATCATCTGCCAAAGGCGTTACGCAATAATATCATAAATTGTATATACAATATGTAATATAGTTAATACAGTTATATTTTCAAGTATTTTAAGTGTTTTTTCACTTCTTTCAGTTGATTGTGATTCACATCATTAATCCCCATTTTACCCCCACACTCGGGGGAATATGGGCTGAAGACATTAACTTGCATTTTCCAGTTTTACTTGCATACGTTTAGGATTAAGCAGTCAGGATTCTTATATAATATAGCTAAATTATTCAGAAACATATCCCACCTGTAAAATTAATTATTAGAAAAAAACCGAGAGATATTGCACCCGAAGTAGTGTTAAGGTGCCCATATTCCCCCGACTTCCCCTATAAAAATAACGACATAAAATTTCACGTTCCGTTTGAAGTTTGTGCACCATTGTTTTCTTAATCCAACAGGTTCTTATTCATATACACTACCCTTCCTCTTTCCATACTTAGCTCTTGCTGCCCGCGCACGACGTCAAGGTCAGAAAAATACGCTTGCTTTGACGTCACTGGTCTAAGGCGCTTGCCTGTCGATCCAGAGTTCCGTTCGGACGCGAGTTCGATCTCCGCTTGGGCTAATTAGCTGTTTGGGTTTTTTTCCAAGGCTTTCCCAACCGTACGACGAATGTCAGATAATCTACAGCGAATCCTCGACCTCATCTCGCCAAATACTATCTCGTCATCACCAGTCCCATCAACGCTAAATAACCTAGTAGTTGATACAGAGTTGTTAAATAACAAAGTAAAAAAAATTGGGTACTTTTAAGTATAAGGATTATGAGCAACCTTATCAAGTTCGAATACTGAAAACCTTGAGATGAGGAATAAATTTCTGGTGGAAGGGAAAAAGAGCTTAAGTCACTCTATGCAAAATTTACAGGAGGAATTTTCAAAGATTTAAACAACTGCTGTAAATCCGAAAAGTGACATGTTTCGGCAATTTCATGATTTTCTTCACTGCTGACGTCACTGGTTTTAGGATCTCTTTTAGGAAACGAGTTTAATGAAGGAAATCTTATATCACAAAAAGTAATCACTTAAGCCCTTTTGTCCGCCCACCGGAGAATTATGGTTTGCAGAACAGATTTGAAATTAATTAAAGACTTATGTTGTCATCAGTAAAAATGAAAGAAGTATTCATTACCATTGGAAAGAGGTTAAGTCATCCTAAATTTAGAAATGAGGCACTGTCCGCAATACTACCATTGTGCATTACTCTTCATTGGTTGGGTAATGGAAGTCAGTCTCATGGTATCTTTGATATACATTTCATATACTTGTCTTTCAAAATCTCTAACCAACACTACAAAAATGAACAAATGATAGCAACTGTGAAATAAAAATTTAGGATTTGTAAAATTTTAATTGGTTTGTTTTACGACGCTTCATTAACTGCGGTGGTTATCTAGCGTTTGAGTGAAATAAAGATATTGTAGTAAGAATATGCCAAATATGTATAAATTCTTTATTAAACGTTTGCAGTTGTGAACAAAGTATTACATGTACCTGTAATCGTAAAACGTTAGTCGTTCTTTGATGAAATATGCCCCAGGTATTCGGTTTATTAATTAATTACTCATTCAATGATTCTGTTAATCTGTTATTGTGTTAGTTATTTAACTAAATTCGCACTCAATTGCATAGTAATTCAGTTTGTTATTCAGCTAATTAATTAGTGTTAGAGAATTAGTCACTTAGCTTATTATTTAGTCATTTAACCTAGTCATTAATTAGTAAGTCATTCAGTCAATCTCTCAGTTAAATGGTAATTTGTTTGTCAGACAGCTAATGAGAGATTTATAGGTATTTTAACCGTTCCAGGGTACGCTGCAAATATCCAAAAACCTCGCCCTGCTGTGATAACCGCCCCGAACCATAATTAATAAGCTAGCTAGTTAATCAATTAGTTAAAATATTAATCATTCAGGTCGTTAATAATTAACTTTTGAGTAAGTTACTTAATCAGTCAGTCAGGCGCTAAGTCAGTTAAATCATTTAGCCAATTAATTAATTAATTTCTTAAGAAATCAGTTAATTGGTAAGTTCATAGAATAGTTAAGTTGCTACGTACGTTATGGGTCAGTCAGTATGATTATTCTTATGTGTTTCAGCCAGTGGTGGGAGACATCACGGAAGTAGCGACATTTAATTTCTATCAGATGGGAGATATCTGTGTTGGACAAAACACAAAGGAATATAGGCCTAGTGTTCTTTTAAGTAATTCGATTTTCCTTGCCATTCACACACTCCACTTTTTCTCCGTTGTCACCATATAATTTTACTATAACTCAACAAATCTAGTAGATTAAAAGGGACGTCAAATTAAGAGCTTAACTTACAACACACTGACATCAATCACAAGTTTCCAGTCAATTAGTTAATGTACTCAGCTGCTAGAATTGTAGTAACTTCAAACAAAATGTGTCTTATATATGCCGTACGAGACTTTTTCTGCTTTATATGAGAAAAGCAGCCTAAAAATTCTTCACTACTCCCAATTGCCTTTGAAATTCTAAGGAGAAACGGTGCGGCATATTAATAACGTCTTCTGATTGCAAATGCTGTGATCGCTATGCATGATGTAGTAGCTATGGCAACTTGCGCCCTTTGATTCCGACTTGATTGTTTTCATAAGCTGTGCCTGGACTGCACCGGCAGCCTGATTTGAATTTCCCTTTGATGCTGCCAAGAAATGCAAACTATGCCTAAACGCACACGCTGTTACGTTTTGCACATCTTTCTATTCACGTAGACGATTGGTACAGTCTTGTGGCAAATCAATAATGTGTGACATTGTTCATAGTTCATACAGCGCACTAAGGACGATTGTTTTTAATTCGTTATTTAACGACGCTGTATGAACTGCGTGGTTATCTAACGTTAATACAATTCATGACAGCGAGAATTCGCTATGGGATACATAAAATTCGCCTTATAGTTAGCGAGAACTTCGAAAGGAACTCAACCAGATTATCATCTGAAGCGGCACTCGAATCCACGCCAAATTCACATAAATTCCGTACTTTTCTTTATCATCATCACCATCATCGTTACCGTCATCGTCATCATAACATGATCATTATTTTTACAAGTATTCGTTTCTTTACAACTTCAGTTCTCACTCTTGTGGCGATTATTAACCATAATTGAGCATTCCCAAGAATGGGACTGCTTAGTAATATGGTTAGAACGGCGCAAGGTCAAAGCTTTAAGACAGAAACGATACATACGCAATACAAGGAATAAATTCTCAGCCATATATCAGAAAGAAATGCATCTCTTTTACTGCCGGGAAACGAATCTTTGTTCTCTGCCTTGAATACATGTAAGCCTATTCAAGCGATTAATTTATTATTTCTATACAGAGTGTCTCAGAAGCAATGTAAAATATTTCAGGATAATGTAGTTTGGGTTAATCTTCATGGATTTAACCTCATGTACCTATGTCCAAAATGTAACGGTTGGGAAGTTATTGGTGGGCGAACTTCCAAATGGAGAGAAGCATTATAGATATTTGTCTACGTTTCAGAACATTGTGATATGATAGATTATTGGAAATGCTGCATCTTGTGTTGTAATAAGTTTATTTCATAATTAAGTACAAACTCAGTAAGAAGATAAAATAATTACGCAAGACAAATAACTAAGTTTGCCCTTCTTATGAATTCCATTAATTGTAAATTCATATCAGGTAATTGTAATTGTAATACTTTTTTGCCCTTAAAACAAAAAAAAAAGTATTTTACTAACAATTTCAAATTAATGTAACTTTGAAAATATTGAGATTAGGACAAATGTTTATATGATATTTTTTGCTCAGAATTTCTTCGGAAATAAGCTCCGTAGGTGACGGTAAATCCTCGTGAATTACCCTGTATATAGCGAAATGTATTTGCAGTTAAAACCTTGTATTATTATGTGTATTCAAGTTTTGTAAGCTACATGTTGACTCCTCGATTTCTATTGCTTATAGATTAAGTTACTTTTATTCCCGCAAATAATGATTTCGAGGACAGGTCTGCAGCACCTGACATGAATATACCATGTGATTTTCTGGGTATAGGACATAGGGATAGAACATTGGCATAAGAAGCTATGTATTAAAACAAAGAAGAAATAACTTAATCAGTAGGCCATATTTAGAAATTAGCAGGCTTTGAACATTTGTAAAACAAGAATACATCAGACTTTGACTTATGATGTTCTCTTGTTTATTCATTTGCTGATACGGCATATTACGTTTCCATTTCATTTAAGTATTCACTACAACAAAATTTTCGGAAACCACCTGCAAGAAAAGCAACATTTTCGGTTTCAGAGCAACGATCGCTTCTGGTTGAGATTTCTTCCGGGGTTTTCTCTCAACCCAATATAATCGAATGCTGGGTAACTATCCATGCTAGACTCCGTACTCATTTCACCGGCATTTTCACCTTCATCTCATTCAGAAGCTAAATAACCTAAGATGTTGATAAAGCGTCGTAAAATAACCTACTAAAAAGGTTCTGGCGGCTTCAAAGAGAGTCCTCGAAGCGATGGATCAGTAAAGATATTTAATTCATATTCTGGAGTTCCTGAATGCATCGAACAGTTATTTCGTAAATTGACACGGAAGCGAGTATCAGAATTTGGAGTACCACATTCAACAATGCGTCATCTCATTAAGAAGGACTTATTGGTGAAGCCATTTCAACTTGTTTTCGTGAATTAACTAAGTGATGTTAATACGAACAAGCGTAGCGAAGCATGTGCTTTGATTCAAAGTTTCCTACAGCCATGAGGAAAAGTATAGCACGAAACTAGTTTACTGGATTCAAAGAAGACCATTTTAATAATAATGATTCTCTAGGTTCACGAAGACTGTCTGCCTTTGATGAAGATTGTTTAAACAATTTAATTCACTATGATTCATGTTAATCAACTCGGAAAGTGATCAATATGATGGATAATTCGTGACCAAACAATAATCGTAGTTAAAAAAGCGAAAACGATAATCAGGACGTCACTATAAAGTATTTTTTCATTTTCTCGTTACCTTTCAGCTAAACAACATTCATTGTTCTCGTCCCAGATTATTATTGATGTCGAAAAATAACGTATTCACATCAATATCAAGAATAGAAAGGAATGGATGAACCAAACAAGAAAGGTACACCTAGTACAAAAGCTGGTGTCTATCCACGCAAGCTAATGTGCATCTGGTGGAACAAAGAAGGCGTCATCTAATATGAATTTTATTGTTTCCAAGGAATGTAACCATGACTGCTTAGATTTATTGTAAACAGCTCAGTCGTCTTGAGAGTACAATTAAAAAAAACGACCGGAAAGACTGCATCAAGTCATTTTGCAGCATCATATTGCATATCCGTATACTGCTAACATTACAAAAGAGATTATTCAAGAGCTTGTATTGAAGATTGTTCCATATTCATCCTATTCTCCTGATCTTGCTCCACCCACTCTCTATCCAAGAATCTCTGGGGAATATATTTTAATAGTGCAGCTGATCTTCAAAATTGGAATGATGATTTCTTCCACTCCAAACCACCATATTTCTTCATGGATGGAATCAAACAACTGCCAGAAAGCTGGGAGTCAGTCATAATGTAAGTGAATATGTTATTGATTAGTTATTACTCTGCTTATGTAAAATGAATAGTTTTAAAATTAATAAAAAACGGTAGTACGGATTAATGCATAAACTTTGATCTAAACAGAGTGTTTCAGGAGGAATGCAAAATACTTGAGGATAATTTAGTTTGGGTTAACCTACGTCGATTTAACGTGGTATGTCCGAAGTCTAACGGTTGGGAAGAAATTAAAGAGAGAAATACTGGAACGTCTTGCGATTTCATGTACTATAGAGGGCCAGAGAAGGCCTGACGGCCTTATCTCTACCAGGTTAAATAAATAAATACTAATACTAATACTACTAATGCTTGACGATCTTTTGCACACTGCAGCACCTAAGCACTGCAACGCCAGCGCAGCATACACAACTGAATACACGTTCACTTGACATTTAGATCGTGTATTCGCATACTGAATATGCAGACATGCTTTTTGCTTTTGGATTTTGCGATGGTAATGCATTGGCTGCTGTTAAGGAATACAGACGACGATTTCCCAATCGAATGGTTCCATCTAACTGTGTGTTTTCTCGTATTTACCGGAAGTTGTCTGAAATTGGAAGCTACCAAGTGTTTCATTGAGGTCTGAAAGAGAACTGGTAGGGAATGAACTATACAGAAGTGTCATTTATTTAATTGGCTAGTTTTCTGAAGCTAAAAATGTGTTGTTTATTGCTTTGTACAGACTTTATTTTTCAATTTTTAACTAAAAATGACATCATTCTTATGTACTTATCATGAAAATTTTTACAAATTATACAACTTTAGGAACTTGATTCCTTACTGTTTAATTATGCATCCTAATGTACAATGTTAAAGAATTTGCAAGAGTAGCGTGATTTGTAACAATTGTGATAAATGCATAATAAAATGTAATTTTGTAGTTAAAAATCTAAAAAAAAAAAATAATAATAATAATAATAATGCTTTACGAAGCAACTATGGAATTCACAACACATTCTTGGTTTCACAATACTGGCTAATTAAAGAAACGACAATCCTGAATAGTTCACTCTTTATCTGTAATATTCTTTTACTCTTAAAACTTAAGAATAATGACATTTTACAAACAACTTAAAATTAGTGTAATTATGAAAATACTGAGATTAGGACAAATCTTTATATGGCAATTATTTGTTCAGAATATCTTCGGAAAAAAGCTCCGTAAGGGACGGTAAATCCTCGTGAATCACTCTGTATAACGACATATTTCTAACAAATTACAATGAGGGAGAAATGCTAAAATTGAAAGTGTAAATTATCCCAAAAAACAACTAAAAATAGATAAGTCGGTGATTGTGTAAGCAAGAATTCAACGTTTTGAATTAAAGTAATCGAAAACAACCGAATGAAGATAGAATTCTTCACATGTGCGGCCAGTTGCGGACCAAGGACACGCAGCAGGAGATCCATGCAGCAATACAACGTGGGAACTCCCTTTGAGAGGATCGCCATCGACGTTGCTGGACCGTTCCCGGTCACGGATCGCGGGAACCGCTACCTGCTAGTCGCCATGGAATACTTCACAAAATGGCCAGAGGTGTACGCGATTCCCAACCAAGATGCTTCGACGGTGGTCGACGCGCTGCTTGACAACTTCATCTGACGATTCGGGGTGCCCCAGGAATTGCATAGCGATCAGGGGCGCAACTTCGAATTCAACCTGATGGGAGAATTGCTCGAGCGTCTGGGGGTGCATAAAACCAGGACCACTCCCCTCCACCCACAGTCCGACGGCATTGTGGAACAATACATCAAAACCGTGGAGGAGCACGTGCGGAAGGTGGTGTCCAACCATCAGCGAGACTGGGATGCTAGAGTTCCACTGTTCCTGTTGGCCTACAGAGCTTCGGTCCACGATACAACAGGGATGACACCGGCAAACATGATATTCGGGAGAGAGTTGCACCTGCCCTGTGATCTGCTGTTTGGCACGCCACCCAGCGCCGACCAGCCAGCAACTGACTATGTGGCAGATCTCACCGAGAAGTTGAATGGAGTCCACCAACTGGCCAGAGAGCACCTCAAGATGGCCAGCGACAGGATGAAAGTGCGTTACGACAGATTAGCCAACTCTGCAGGATTCCAGGAGGGCGACCTGGTGTGGCTATATTTGACCTACCACGACCAAAGGAAAATCACCAAAGCTGCAGCGTGCCTGGGATGGACCATACCGCGTGGTGACCCGGATCAATGACGTGGTGTACCGCATCCAGCGACAACCCCGAAGGAAGATGATGGTGGTGCATCTAGACCGATTAGCAGCCTACCAAGGGTCTGCCCGCGACGAGCAGCCCTAAGGAGGGAACAATGTGACAGCTTCAACGGGGTTCGAACACGCGTCCGACAGGGCGCGCGGCAGACGAAACGCTGGTACTGGGAGCATCTGGATGCTGAAGGGCAGAGGGGGTGTATTAGGTCAACACTGCGGAGAGGAGAGGCTAAGTCGTCCCTGTTTTGGGCGGGTTGCGCGCGCATCCGATGCTTGCGGAGAGAAGAAGGGGGAAAGAATGTGCGGAGTGAAGAAGGGTCCGGATTGTTCGAGTGTTTTCTCTGGTGTGCAATCTCTGGACACGCGTCGAAATTTCCAGGCTATGTCGCTGTGGTTATAAAAGAAGAAACGCGAGTGAACTCGGACAGTGTGTGATTTATGATTAGTTCAGTTAGTAAGCCAGTCTTGTGTAGCAGTGAAGCCAGCTTCGAGACCAGAGCGCGACTTGAGTTGTGTCCGTAACTGTGGAGCCTGAAGCCCGGAGTTCGAGTTCAGTGGACCGCAGTTGGAGGGACGTGAGTTCGAGTACAGTGGACTGTCTCTGAATGTCTGTGGTTCGAGATACTGTGAACTTGAGTGACTGAGCTAGAAGAACTCTGAACTGAGAACTGATCGTTCTGTGTTGTATATAGTGCTTTGTAAATATTAGTTAAGATTAACAGTTCATTGTTGTTCGTAATAGTCCAAGTAAATTGTCATTGTCGTCAGTGGAGTGCACTAACGAATACTGTGTTACTGTGTGGAGAGCAAATCCTATTGTTGAGATAATAAAATTACGTTGTTGTTCAGTATAAAACGTTACAATATAATGGATGATGAACAGGAGAACATATTTCGAATGTTCATAAATATCCTTCGCTTCATTTGGATTTATTGGCCTTCGTTTGCAATATTTTTGTGTCAAGTTCACATGTTGTAGATCAAGAGTGTTTATCTTTTATTTTTAGTCCTATAACAATATTTACATAACTGTTCATGTGCCTTGATAGTGACTTCTTATTGGCTGTTTGGTTTTGGGCCAATTTTGCACTCAAAAACAAAGAATATTCTTTTAGGGGAAAGATTACATTCTTCGTAACAAGCAAATGCTTCCATTTCGTAAGAAGAGTTTAAGTCAAAATCAACAGATTGCGTCAATATATAATTTTTCGCATTGGGGAGGGTTAGACCACTGTTGCCCTGATCCCCTATTTTTATGTATGCCTGCTCCATATGTCAGTAATGTATCTCTTATAACAAATTTGCGTTTTTCTCGAAACTACATTAAGCCTATGAAGTTCAAAACGCTCCATGCGCATGCAATTTTCAACAAATTGAATGAAAATACTCGTGTCTGTCAATGCATATATTACCTGAGATATAATTTTTTATAATTATATTAGTAACAGTTTGATAAGCAGGTAACGATTTATTAATTTTTTTATGTAAAAGCCATCTATGTGCTTATCAAAGTACAAAATAATTATTAAATACTATAGTACATATATAAGAAATCAATAATTTACGATTTCGGCAATATTTGTCATCTTCAGATCAACGATATAACACATGATTATAACACACAATGATTCATAATTGGCAGAAATTCAATTAACAATATATACAAGTTGTTCATAGAGTAAAATATGTGGTTAAAAGTTTGACGTGTTGAATAGGTTAAAATTAACAAGTTATGTGGCTGGCAGCTTTGTATCATTATGAAACTAGTTGTACAACTAGCTTAAAAATGATATGTGGTTGATCTGAAGATGGAAAATATTGCTGAGAACATTAATCATTGATTTCTTATATATGTAGCCTACTATAGTATTTAATTACTATTTGTACGTCAATAAGCGCATAGACAACTTTTACAAAAAATAATTAATAAATTGAGATATAAAGTTAATAAATGTCAAGTATCTTGAAAATTAAGGGATAAAAATTATTTTCGCCTACTAATAAGAATATGTGGATAAAATGTCTAGTTTAACAAAACTATTTTGCCTATGATAGCCTAGATATCGTGAATTTCTCAAGTTAAAAAATTTCCCTTGAATCGTAGTCCATATGAAAAATATGAACTTGCTGTACTTAAATTATGTATGCATGGAATATGTTGATTAAGTTATATCAGTAACTAGCGTAATTAAAATAATATTGACTTTGTAACTAGCAGTCCGATTGAGCTTAAAATTTGAAAAAAAACTTTATTTTTAATGCATTTAACAAGCTGTCAAGAAATTAAAAAAAAAATAGGAATAAAACTGTAAAAATTTCAAAAGTCAGTCCTAATGTCCCTAAAAACAACCGGATACTTAGAATTGTGTGTGTAATTACTGAGTCATTGATGTTACAAAGAAAAGACAACTTTTACATTAACCTAACATAAATTGTCAGACATAGGCTATATTACGTTTGCTCAAGGCTATTGTCTCAGCATATAATTTTTCTTTCTCTCTTTCTTTCCTTCTTTCATCCTCTATTTCCTTTTTTGTTAATTATCGTCGTTCCATTTCGCTATAATTTGTCCTGCTTTTTTCTTATTTATTTTTTCACCCCTTATTCATTTGTTTATTTTTCACTTTCTCTCGTCTTAAGACTCGAATCCCGTTCCCCCACTCAGAAGTCACGCACATGGAGCAGTGGCGAGCCTTCCCGCGTCCACAGTGTTGGTCCAGGGACTGTTCCCTTACTATAGCAGCTGATTCCCGATCCTTCGCACTCATTTGCAATGCAAAATGTCCGTATGTAGCGCAGAACGTATTGTATCAGTCGTTTTCCTCTCACATGAACACAAATGCGCGAGGGAGGGGAGGTGAAATGACGCTCCAGGGAAAAGGAGCAGAAAGCGGAAAGTTGTGAAGGGGATGAGGATCAAGCGATGGGTTCGTTTCCAGGGTTTAGATTGCGTGAATTTTCCTCTTCCACCCCCACCTCCCGCAATGGAGGGAAAATCTCTTTGAAACAGCGTCACAAATACGTATAAAATACACACAGCATTACAACGATTCAATCATTACCGAGTATAAGCATGTAGATTTGTCACTCACTTTGAATTTCGTCGTTATTTACGAGTAAGTTTATTTATTACTCACTACTGCATGGATGGTGTTTATCCTCAATACTGTAGATGCATTTTGGTGCTGCAGACGTGTGTTGAGATTTAACTTTGCAACTATTCGGAATTACTTACAGGATTAAAAGTCATCGTAACATATTTCCAGCCAAGGAGAATTTGTTTATTTTGTCTTCTTCTTATTGGAACCATAATGGTCGGTCATAGAATTCAATTTACATGCTTTAAATTAGCACAGAGTCACGCGAGAAATTCATATGAATAACTTACGTGTTAAACACATTCGTGGATTAATATATTTCAAGATACTTGCATGTCATAAGTTTACCACACATACAGATATTCAAAATTCCACTTGTTCGAATCTTAGCACAGTACACATTTCTTTCGTACCTATGCTTGATTTTAATTTGACGTGAACCTCGAATGACATCACGGGTAAGAGTTCATTGAGGTCTGTTTATATTAACATATTTCATATTATTTTCATGAGTTTACGTAAACCGACCTCTATTTGAGTGCGCTTGGTGAGACGAGAACCTGATAAGTCCCAGGACCCGGAGCCCCAAGCCCTTCCTATATCAGCATCGCAAACCCGTACTACCCCTAAGATTTCACCCCAGATTATATAAAGGGTGATTCACGACTAATGACCCACGCTTTAGAAATCAATTCTATGGGCCATTTTGAGCATAAAATGTCATTTGAACTGAAAATTTAAAAATTATTAAGAGAACTTAACATAGGGATAGATAATTAATTAGTAAATATTAGTCTTATATTATTATACTTGTGAACATTTTCAATCGTAATTTTTCTTTAACATATAGGCTCTTGTTTTTGTAATCTGTGCTATTTTATTGCCTATATTAATTTGTTTATTTTGTCTTCTTCTTTCTGCTTATCTACAGTGCAGTTTACTCCCGACCACGAGTGTTTGCTCATACGGGAGTAAATTCCTTAATTTGGATTTATGTTTTATGTATATTATAGTTTCTTAATGTATCTTTTTAATGTAAATAAATATAAACATGGGTACGATTATCAACTCTTAAGAAGTTATAGCTGGTTGAATCCTACGAAAGGATCAGTGATTTTGAGTAGAACTATGGTTAAATATCTAGACAATGTAATGGATGAGCACAAAACTTTAAACATTTATAGTAATTGATAAATTATTTGTTTGGTGGTGCAGTGGTGTTATAATGCCAAATCAGCAACCGAACGTTTTCGTATCTTATTAGGCTTTATAATAATAATAATAATAATAATAATAATAATAATAATAATAATAATAATAATAATAACAATAATAATAATAATAATAATAACTAGACTTCGTGGAATTGCCACGAGAATCGTAAGGTTTACTACGCACGCGGTATAGACTGTATGAGAAGGGGACGTGCAACGGATGGAATATGCCTCTGATGTAAACACTGAGCAGTATACTGCGATTACAATAAAACCTGTATCCTGCATTCAAGAAATATAATGAACGATCATTGAAGTAGGAAATGACTAAACATGTAAATACACAATTATTTTGTAGTGAGATATATTAACTCTTAAAATTTAATGTAAGATACTCACATCATCCTTGAATATGTGCATTGCAGTGAAGAGTTACGTACATTTTGAGCGACTGCAAAGTAACCTCCTCCGATGGTCACTCAAACAGTTTTTATATTAGAAATATGTAAGTTCAACAACACACGATGTAATACGTGCATATTTGAAGAACGGAAAGTCAGTACTTTTTAGTACACCAACATCAGACGTCTTGTCGTGACTTGATAGTACATCATTTATAATACGAAGTTATGAATAGGCAGAATTTTTAGCAATAATGTTTCTCAACTTACATTTCAGTTTTTCTGAAATTAGTGAATTGTTATTTTGGATAACGGTTTGTGATACTTTATACACTATATTAAGGGCTTCTGAGAGTTGTAGTTTAGACGATTCTAACAGGGTGATTCTTTTCGACACGATTTTAAAATTAGAATCAATGAACAGAATATCTTTCAATAGCTGTTCAGAAGGCAATGATTTTACAGCTGCAACAGCGGAACTGTCTGTGTTATCCAATGCATCAATTACCTCCATTATTTTGCCGTAATATTTTGCATAATAATTAACAGCATTGAACCACGTTTTACAACGGGTCAAGACTGGCTGCGGGGGCAAGGGTATTGCAGGGCCAATTATTTGGAACAGCAACACACTCACTGTAGTATGTTCGATTGAATTCTTGTCCGCACTGAACAAATTTTAAGCTTTGACTATTCCAACCACAGTAACGCAAAAACTAGTGCTTACATAGGTATACATTAGCTGTAGCTGCTCTATCTATTTGGACCGGTCACAACTCTTAACATGAACTGCTTATACTACGAGACCGGGCGGTCGCTCACCTCCTCTATACTACCGTACATCGGCAACTTGATTGCATGCTGCGTGTGGCAATTCAACGAAGTCTAGTAATAACAATATCACCGTAATCATCATTCTACAATAGCATATAGGCCTATAGACGATTAGTCTATAGACATACTCTTATAGTATTCGGGGATAGAATAATCAGTAGGAATACGTCTATATGACTCTCTCGATCTCCCGGCGTAACCTCCTGTAACATTTATCTTCGGAAAGGTTTAAAGTTAAATTGAATAAAAAATTAAACATACCCTTGAAAAAGTACAAAATACGAGTAGTATGTGAGTAAGCATAATCTCCAATTTTCAAAAGGAAGTACGGTAGTCAGTGAGGAATACATCAAGTGTTAAGAAAAAAAAGGTAGACAGTTTAAACATCTCCTTTCTTGGCTGAGTAAATGAAGTTTTAATTTCTTACATTTCGCAATATGTTACATTAATTGTTTGTAGTTCGTCGAATCACCGAAACTCTCTCTCTCTCGCCGGGACTTAGCACGTGGGAGCACACCGGACTGAAAGTCACTGTGCGTTTTTGTAGTTGAAAGATAATTCATTCACGCAGTATTATTAATATTAAGTAGCACATTGTTATGCTTAAAAGTAATTTCGACAGACTTCTTTTAAGTAATTTAGTATTACTTCTGAAGCAACAATTGGAATCTCTGTAACTTTTTTCCGGTTTAGTTTCTCCTGACTTTCATGTTCGTTTGATATTTAATAATATTGCAATGTCTTCTTTAAGTCAGCAGTGGAAGGAACGCCAAAGCCCAACATCCCGTAAGGCATGTTGTCTTGCATATTTTGCTGACTTGGAAGATGGATTCTGCTCTGCTTCCAAGAGCTGGAGGATTTTAGTGTTAATTTATTTATTTATTTGTGCTTTACTTATTTATTTATTTATTTTATTCGTTTATGTGTTCAATTTTATTTTATTCAATTTCATTTCATTTTATTTACTCTGGTGGAGTCAAAGTCATCAAGCATTCTCTTCCATACCACCAGAAATGTAATACAACTATGTACAATATGGGAAGCATCATTTAAATCTTTGATTAACTGCTAATAGATGATTATACAAACTTTACTATCTCTCTCAGGAAACAAATCTCACATTACGAGTAGTTTCTCATATGGCATGTAGTACTTGATAGTGTCGTGCATTTCAAGCTCTATGTTCGGTTAAAGTTTGTGGAGTGTGACAAGAACCAAAGTCTGCTTTGAAGCAGCAGATCTATCCAACTCGTTCGAATCTGTCCCGTCAAGCTCGCTGTCTCTCCTATCCTCCCCTCCCATCCCTTCATGCTTTTAGCTACGTAAGGATTTTAGAACAAATCTTGTGTAGTTTATAAAGATGTAAGGACAGGTAATTTTTATTACAAAATTATCGTTAAATATCGACAGAAATATTCGTATATGTAGGTAAATCACATTCTTTTAAGAATATATGACAGCTTTTACTGTACCAATTAGGCCTACTTACAAAAAGTAGCTACAATTACATTCTTGAAAATATTTAAATAAATCACAGTTGCTCGGTAACAATATATGTGTGGCTATACGAATGATTAAAGCATTTTAACATGAACACTTAATATGAAATAAATTGTATAAGTTCATAAAAATAAATGATTTCATTCTACACATTATTATAACTTATAATATCCAACCTGTTAATAATTTTTTTTTTCATTTTCGTACTTGCAATATCCAAACTGAAAATAAATAAGATTATTTCATTTTTATAATAGACATAATAAACTTACAGTAACCTACTTGTTAATAAATAGAAAAAAATATTTTCTTACTGTACATTATTACAACTTAACAAAATAATAATATCCAACATGTTAAATAAATGTTTTCATTTTCATAATATTATACATAATTAAAACATACTATCCATGGTGTTAAATAAAACAAATTATTTCATTTTCATACAATACATTATCATTGTGCATGACAGCATTTTAACATGAATATTTAATATAAAATAAATTGTATAAGTTCATAAAAATCACATCATTATAACTTATAATATCCAACCTGTTAATAATTTTTTTTCATTTTCGTACTTGCAATATCCAACCTGAAAATAAATAAGATTATTTCATTTTTATAATAGACATAATAAACGTACAGTAACCTACTTGTTAATAAATAGAAAAAAAATATTTTCTTACTGTACTTAATTACAACTTATTCAATCCATTCTGTTAATAAATTATAATATCCAACATGTTAAATAAAAGTTTTCATTTTCATAATATTATACATAATTAAAACATACTATCCATGATGTTAAATAAAACAAATTATTTCATTTTCATACAATACATTATTATTGTGCATGATAGACACTATTCGGTTCATTTTGTCGAGTATGGCGAAAATCGATATTTTCCGATGTTCGCTTTGCCTATCATGTTTGTTCACCAATATTATGAAAATATTTGCGGTCTCACTCTCCCATCCCTTCATGCTTTAAACTAGTGTCGTGTATTACAGGCGTTATGCCCTGTTCAAGTTTGTCGAGTAATGCAAAGTTCGATATTCGCCGATGTTCGCTCTGCAGGAGAAGGCCTGTTGTGTTTGTTCCACCTTGTTATAAAAAAATTCTCTGTTCTCCACTCTCACCCCTTCATGTTTTAACTACTTAAGGATGTTAGCACACACATTGCGATTAGTTTGTCATATGAAATAAGAGGAAGTTTGTACAATCTTGGTTACCGCTCTCATTTTCTGATATTGCAGGACACTATTTTAAACCGCCTAAGATTTTGAGCACATACTCTGCTTTAGTTTTCATATAAAATAGGACGAAGTTTGTAATGTTTTGGTTTCCTTCCTCATGTTTGAACATTTCACAATACTGATCGGTAGAATGAACATATGATTTATTTATACGTATGTTTTTGTAAATGTTTAGTCATATTAATAACAACAAACATTACCTACACTCATTACTATGCGTAACTTTGCAAGATATGTCTCTGGCATTCTTATGCACCTAAAACATAAAAGCGCAGGGAGAGGAGGAACTAAGGAGAAAGGCACCGAACGTATGTAATGGAAGGAGAAAGATTGAACAAATGCAAAGGGAACTTCGGTTCTGCAGGGACTCGGCAAACTTAAACCGAACATAAGGCCTCTGACCGGTTTTCAACAGACTCGGTTATGTTAGTTTGTATGTTTCATTTTCACGTCCAGCTGGATGCCTAAGGAGTAGGGCGAAGTTCGTAGTACAGTGGAAGCTCTTAAGTTCGACATCCTATAGTTCGACTGCTTACGTAGGAGAATTAGACACGTCCCTATACGGGCACTAAGAAATGGTTTTGCCATTTGAATGGGAATTGGTTCTGTGTCTTGTAGTGATACTTTTGTTAAAGGAAAACAGAATATTTTATTGATTAGGACATCCATATCGATTAAATTAATCAACTCATCTTTTTCTATTTGAGAATTGTGCCGTTTGTGAGATGGAACTGTCGAAACCCACTGTGGTACTAAAGCACATACACAAGTCTCGGGGTAGGCAGGAAATGCAAGTACAGTACTGTATTCGTTGATGGGTAACCAATAAGAATTTGTATTCATTTCACCTGCCACACCCACTACCCTTATTGGACAGAACTTTCAATTCTGTTCTGTTGAACTTAGGAGAGTCCACTGTATGTTGATATCCCCTCTCATGTTCGAACATTGCAAGACACTAGTGTTTGATACAAGTCACCAATATTTTCATGAAGTCCTCCTGTTCTCATAGCGTTATGTCTAGAAAGTTTGAGACTACAAAACAAATATTAACTTATTATTATTATTATTATGATTATTATGATTATTATTATTATTATTACTATTACTATTTATGACTGTTGTGGGTATGTAGATTCTTGTTCTACAAATCTACATCAAGGCGTGAGAGTATTATTCTGCACGCCCCCATCCAAATCCCTGCATGCAGCACGTGAATTAAAAGTTGGCTCTCTGGCAAAGCAATCTGTGGAATTAGAAACTGAAAGTGATAACGCGGTCGATATGATTGCGGCGTCTGCTGGACAATTAGTCCTGATTCTGTTGCCGGCACCAGGTGGCGTGGCAATCACCGTGACTGTTTGGAGGACGCCCGCTGGTGTCGCTCATCACAACGAACTTTGGTTGCAAACTTTTACCCTCGCAATAGTGAATAGACAAACTGTAGAGAAAGATATTACCGCACCACAAAAATCGGTATCATTAAGGAATCATTTTTCGCCCTGTTCATAACAAGTCTACCTTTTCCGTTGTTACGCATGATATTTCTGTTTTTTTTTTTTAACTAGAACTAGAATTTAGAACCATTTAGCATTCACTGCGTATTCAAATAGGGCTATAATAATAATAATAATAATAATAATAATAATAATAATAAATATTTCAATTATGTTACGTCATACGTATTACTTCCGTGCCTAACTAGAAAGACAGGCTACGGCGGGAATGGCAGGCACGTGGTTATCATGGCCTAGTCATGGCCATCATGACAATCGCTAATATAAATACATGTTCAAAGTTCTAAAAAACAAAGGAATTGCTATATTAAACTCATGCTAAATGTGCATTTATATATAAACTAGTTCAATGTTTGCCATGATATGACTAAGAATGTGACGTCGCTCCGTAGCCTCTCTTTCTCGTTAGCCACGATTACTTCCCACCGATAACATTACTGAATGCTTCTGGTACGAACCGTTCAAAACTGCGATTCTTCTGAAAATTATCACAATCTCAGGTTCACTTTTATCGTTTTGGGATTTATCAGCTTCAATTTTCCCTGTTCATCGAATAGGCATAATAATTATCATTCAGTATGTACTGCAACATAGCTATTGTAGATATCACAAATAATTTTGAAGAAGCGTCAAATGATGAAATTGATTCAACAATTCAGAATGCAAAGTCACAAAAGACAGAAAAAAAAAAAAAGAAAATAGATGTCAAGTTCGTTTTATTAGTTTTGTAAAGTCCGTTTATATGAATTGAAAATAAAAAATACCAACTCAACAGACTGCAATTACTTTAAAATATATGGGTAGATCAAGTAGATCGCCACTTTATCCGAACAATGAATGCTTTTAGTTTTCTAAAACAATAAATTATTCTCATCATTTCACTATTATCCAGTATGCAATGAGATATTTCATGCGTCATTAGGACTATAATTATATATAAAATAAACTAAGAAAGATAAAGAAGATAAACTTACGAATTCGAATTGAAACAGTGGAACATGCGGAAAGCTTTAAAAGTAGGTGGGATGTACTATAAGTAGTAACATGTGCTGTTGTCAGGAGGTCTAAAGCAGGATATCAAAAGCAAAGGAAGCTTTTAATAGAAAAAGGAGCTTCTTCTGGGGACCTATGGAAAAAGAACTAAGGGAAAGACAGTGAAGTGCTTTGTGTGCAGTGTGGTATTGTATGAAGGCAGAAACATGTATATAACGACGAATTGAAGGGAAGCAACTACAATGAAATTGGCTGAGCCATTGGTTAAGAAGAAACTGCTTACTGAAGTATACACTGGAAGAAATAGTGAAGAGAAGGAAAGTTAGGGGCAGAAGAAGTTATCAGATGATAGACGACATTAAGATACATGGATCATATGGGAGGACAAAGACGAAGGCGGAAAATGGGGAAGATTGGAGAACGCTGAGTTTGCAGTGAAAGAACTGCCCTTGGTTAGAACACCATGAATAAATGAATGATTTTATGAATAAAATAACGTACGGTATCGTATGTAATTTTTATTAAGCGCATATTATTAATTTTATTTAGATTCTAGTATTGTCGTCCCATTTGGGAAATATAGGCCTAATCCTAATGATTTCCAATGGAGGATCCGAGCTTTCTACATAAATTATCTTCTTAGTACGTAGTCAGTAATCAAATCCTCTCGAGATATTACATATGACTATGATAATAATAATTTAATAATAATAATTACTTTATCCGCATAATACTGAGAGATATTTCCTTAGTACCGGTACCGTAATTTCCCATAACTATGGTCCAGGCACCCAACTATGGTCCAAACCGCATTATGTACTACTTAGTCCCCCAAGAATTCGGTGTTTGCCATTTAAGGCGCCACTGTGATGGAATTATGTTCCCCATAGATGCTTCTATCTACCATTACACGTGGCAATGATATGGATGCTTAACAAGGTCAGTGTGCATCGTTCTATTGAATGTGTGAAGACACGAAATCATTCAGTTTGTGATTGTTTTACTAAGCTCTCCTCTGTAGAACTGGTACGTTATAGATATATGATTCTTTGCGCAATTACACCTGGCTATATAGTGTTTACTTTCACGTAATAATTAGACTGGCAGAGGTCAAGGAATCTGCGTGAAAAATGTTTAACTTCCAGGCTAGAAGTCAGTCCTCAACTATGTACCACAATTTTTCGTAGACCATAGTTGTATTTCATTTTGAAATATTTGTTTCAATAAAATATGATCAATGTGGTTATTTACTTCTGCAAATACGGTATCTCAGTATATTCTAAAACGCCATTTAACATTATAGTCAAGTAAATAAAGAAACAGGCTGTTCCAGCATCAATGGTACTAGCACGAATAATGGTCTGGTAAAACGAAAACTTCAGGGTTGAAGGAAAACAACCGTCCCTGTGAGTGACTATGAGAGCGATGAAATTGAATTGGATACAGATTATGATTCAATTTCAGAATTACAAGAGAAGAGGAGATTCAAAGGATCGAAATAAGCCTAATGAATGTAGTTTTCAGTACGATAAATGAACATTATCAGTGAATTTATTTGCATAATATTTTCTAAGAATGTGTTAGTTTATTTTGATACCGTACTTTTGTTCTTTGATACACACTCACCTGCAAAAAAACCGGGCCAACTACATTTTCTTTAAAATTTTTGAAAATCGTAGGATTTTTTAAATAATTGTAGGTGTGCTGAGGTTCATTTAGTTATTCACTTATTTTGTGATACGTAACAATGTAATACTGAATACCTAATAGCCAACAATGATCTGAAAAGAAGATTCGTTCTTCTTGTAATATTGTGTGTAAACTTCTCGGACTCATTTCGAGCTAAGCTGAAGATGTCTACAGACTGGTAAGCTCTTTTGAGGCAGTATTGGAGTATTTCATTGTATACAAATGTCAATAAGTCCTACCGATTCAGAAAAAGTGGTTGCATTGATAGAAGATGGGAATGGTCAGCGTTATGTAGCTGCAGTTCTTGGGATTCCTCGATCGACCGTACAACGACTCTACCACCGCTTTCGAGAGACAGGAAGTTATTCCAGGAGACCCGGTTCAGGGAGAAAACGAGTAACTTCGGCTCGTGACGACCATTTTATTGTCCTAAACACACTAGGAAATCGCCATTCCACAGCTTTTGAGACAGAAGAGCCTTCCAGAAAATAAGACAAGTTAACGTGAGTGAGAGGAATGTAAGAGGACGTCTGGATGAATGTGGGCTGATTCCAGAAGACCAGCTAAAGACCCAGAATTGCTCCAGCAACATCATGTTGAACGATTACGTTTTGCTCACAATCATGCTAATTGGAACCTGGGGGAGTGGCGACGAGTGCTCTTCACAGATGAATCGAGATTTAGTTTACAGATGGACGTGAAAGACTATGGAGAAGAGAAGGAGAACGTTTTTCTTCATGTTCCTTGAGTTCACGTGTCAGTTTCCAAGGTGGATCAGTAATGGTATGGGGTAGCATTTGTATGAAGCCCACACAGAACTTGTTTTCATTAATGGAGGTGCATTGACTGCTCCAAGATAAATCGAAGAAAGTCTAATTTAACTTATGGTACCATATGGCCCACTTATTGGTGAAACGTTCTTGTTAATGCATCACATTGCACGCCCTCATCCTACAAGAATAGTGGATAAGTTCCTTCACGACGTTGGATTGAATAGGATGGCATGACCAGCAAGAAGTCCTGATGTAAACCTTATTGAACATGTGTGGGAAATGCTAGGGAAGCAAGTTAGAAGTCGCCTAACTCCTCACAGCAACTTACAGCAGCTCCGAAATGTTCTAAGTAAAGAATGGAATAGAATCGACCAGACTGACATCCAGATTCTGATCGAAGGGTTGATTCGGCGAATGGTAACAGTCATACAGTCACGGGGAGGTAATACTCGCTATTACCAACATCTGGGTGGCCACAAAATCAGTTGAACATTTGGAAGAAAATTGATATAATTTGTAAGTTTTTACAGCTTTTAATTATATCCATTGTTTGGCGTTGAAAATACATTAATAGCGCAAATGATAATGAATAAGTTTTTTTTTTCTGGGAAGCAATGTTTTCTTTATTTTTCATAAAGGATTTTCTGATTCTAACCTCACAAAAAATTGAGATACTTTAGGTGGCCCGGTTTTTTTGCCGGTGAGTGTAGTTGTTCATTATTGCAGGAAAATGACCTTCAGATTTCACTTGTTTATTGAGTGTTTATGTAATGTGTACTAATAAAAAGAATCCATGTACTTTTCATTTCTTTTTAATATTTCTGTGCTAGATTATGTTTCTACCTTTAAATTAGAAACTCAATGTATTGATTTACGAATAATTACATTATAAGCAGTGGCTTAACACCACACTAGCCTATGATCAAAAGGACTCAATATTTTTTAACGTCTAATACCGATCCAAGAGTGAGATCAAAATAGGTTCAAACAGCATAATTCCTTAAATATTTGATGATAATGACAATAAAAACAAATATCGAATCTTCCATTTTTTAAAACTATCTTCTAACGTTAGTTTACGTAGATATTATTGTGTAAGCAGAAAATGAATTATATTTTTCTATATATATATATGTGTGTGTGTGTGTGTGTGTGTGTGTGTGTGTGTGTGTGTGTGTGTGTGTGTGTGTGTGTGTGTGTGTGTGTGTGTGTAGTAAATAAATAATTAAATATATTCGGACACCTATTTTCTGATTTCTTCGAGAGCTTATAGGCAAATAGGTAAGTAGATAGCCAAGTAGAGAAGTGGACAGGTGGACTGATGGACTGATAAACTGATGGTGAATGGATGGATGGATAGGCAAATAGTTAGGTACAGTACATAGATAATATAGGTTTATCGTCTTTGCATAGATAGGCAATTAGTTACACAGGTAGGTACGTGGATGGGTAGGTGGATGGATATATAGATAGACAGATATATGGACAAAATGACAGACCGGCAGACGAGCAGCCCGACAGACAGACAGATCGACAACCCGACAGCTCGTAAGACCGACAGCACTACAGACCGACAGACATATAGATCGAAAGCCTGACAGTTCGACAGTGACAGTCCCACAGCCCGAAAGATAGACAGATCGTCATACTGACGTCATGCTTTCAAGCATGAATATATGAGTGGACCATAGTTGGGCAACTCAGAAAACAACTATGTACCAATGCTTATTATTTTTTTATTGTAATTAAATAATTTCAAACACATATGTCAATATTTATTTAATATAAACTTACAAGAGTCCGAAGCCAAAATTTCACTTAATCTGGATGAATAGTACTGAATGTACAAAGAAAAAATGTGACAAATGTGAACAATAGTTAGGGGAAACTACGGTACCTATAAAGTACATAAGATACGTAACTTCATTTATAAATTATGCTGTTTAAATTAAAATTTGTAACAAATCTAGGCAAATTAACGAAACCAGATATTCTACACTGTAATTACTATTATTTTGCTATATACGAAAATAAACATTTAAAAAATAACAGACATTAAAATTTCTTAGCAATTTATAGTGAGATTGTCACATTAACTACTTAACAAATAGTCCTAATCACATCAGACGAAATACCTACTCTCAGCATTGCCTGTCTATGCAGAAGCTACGCTGTTGTCCCATTCTTCGGCTACCGATACTATAAAACATTCATTGCTCTATTAGCCTCCACAGATACATATTTTGTCTGTAGCGCGTTCCCAATTTTGCAGTGGGTACTATACTCGTAATTGGACCGGAGGCTCTCGAGTTCAAACTAGACTGAGATAGGGAAATTGTAAACGACTGTAAAACCTCGACCTTGCATCTCTGGGAGAAAAATGAAGCGAAAAATCGTTACTGAAGATTTACAGGACGTAAATCTCCTAAGGAAATTCAGACAATATTCGTCGATAATAATTTTTCGTCCACCTTGAATTTGTTACATTGTTACCAGGGAACGGATTTATATGGACTAAAAATATATGAAATATGTATATATATATGTAGTTATTTTTACCAAAATATGGAATTAAATATGGATTTTTACCAAAATATGGAATTAAATATGGACTTAAAATTATAAAAAAATGACTATGTACGTTAAATATTGGTACATTTTAATCAAACTAAACAAAAAATATAATGGACGTACCTTATCTTCCAATGTAGTTTCAACAAAACACAATTTTTATTGTCTGTTACCATAACAATAGGTTACAAACATTTCTTTCAAGTGCTGAAAAGTGAATCTTCTTCTATTGTCTCTGAGGATAGATTTATACTGACTAAAAGAGCGTTCGACGTCACAAGAAGTAACTGGTACATAATTCAATTTCACAATGTCTGCTGGGGATAAGTCCAAGTTAATCTTCACTGTTGATTCACCACTCATCACAGCAACAACCTTTTGTAGTTCTTCATATCCAGGGTTTTTTGAAAGTACAGTGTCCACCTTAGCTCTTACTGCATCTGCAACTTTACCTCTACCACGATTCAGTTGTTCCACAGTACTATTTATAATTTCAAAACTTTCAGATAGTGAAAGGTGCCTATTTTGGAGACTTTTGAGCGTTTTTATGATGCATGAAAATGTATGCTGAATGTGAGCTAAGTCATTCTTCACACTTATGTCACAGGTAACTGTTTTCGCAGTATCAATTGAGACTGCATCTTCAGAGTCCAATGCAAGGAGAACATTGTTAATAGAGTCTATATGTTCGGCATAATATTCAACTGCTTCTAGCCATGTACCCCATCTAGTTAAAATTGGCTTTGGTGGCAATGGAATTTCAGGGTACATTTCTTTCAACACGTTAACTCTACTGGGAGCTTTGAGAAATACTTTTTTCACTGATGAAATCAACAAATCTACTTTAGGGAAATTGTCTCTGACCACTTCTGCCACACGATGAAATGCATGCGCCACACAAGTAAAATGAGTCAATTTAGGATATACAACAGATAATGCTTGTCCAGCTTTGACCATATAAGGGGCAGCATCGCTAATAAAGAATAACACATTATCGTACATAATACCCTTTGGCCACAGGATACCCATAGCTTCGTTGAACAGTTTAACTATAGTTTTGGTATTGCACTTTTCTAGAACATCACAATGTAAAAGAATTCGTTCAGAATATTGTTCACTTAACAAACCGATAACTACATTACCAACAAGTCTACCTTCTTTGTCGGGAGTCTCATCAATGGAAACCCAAATTGAACTATCTTTAATTTCATCTCTTATCTTCTGTATTGTCTCATCGTAGATGGATGGAGCATACGTCTTCCTAAGTGTTGACTCATCCGGGATTGTATGTTGAGTATATTTTTCAAGGAATTCCCTGAAGACCTTATTCTTTAGTTTGTAGAGAGGAATATCAGCAGAGATGAGAGAACGGCACAGGTCGATGTTAAACTCAGATCTTACATTCGATGTTGTTGGTTGTGTTAAAAACAATTGTCTCTGCTTGGAATTTAGTTGTTTGTTGGCCTGATGTTTACTAGTTGTAATGTGTTGTTGCACCAGGAACTTTTGTGTAGATGATACTGCACACTGACACAAATTACAAAATAATATTTTATTGTCAGTTGATAAACCATCTTCTTTAAATTCTGAAATGTAACTTGTTAGTTTTGATTTTAAATTGACTGAATGACGTACTTTTGGCATATTTACCGTCTTTATAGTATGATTTACAAAACTGAACCTATGTGTACTCTGACTGGCATTTAACTGTTGAGCTGCACAACTGAAGTCTGTTAAAAATTTTAAATTAAATTAATACAGTTTTGTAACTTACTTTCCCATTGTTGATAGGACTGCTAATTTTCAAATAACTCTGATGTTAAAGGGATTACTGAAAATGTGTTTAAATCTCTATTGTTGAAATGTATTTTTAAAAGTTAATGGAATTTTGTTTTGTTTTATTGTTAAACCTAATATAATATGGACTGTTTTATATGAAATATGGAAAATATATGGAAATTAACGAAAATATGTACTAAACTCTAAAATATGGAAAAATATGGAAAATAAAAGTAGGATTTTTCAACCCTACACATTGTGAAACATAAAGATAATGCAAAATATAAATTATATTAGCTTTATAAGTAAATATGTATTTACATATAAATCCTTTCCCTGATTGTTACAAACACATTGTTAAATAAATTACTACTACTGAACTAGGCTTATCCACCCATCACACGCAATCCATATTAATCCAAAAATCCTCTCATTCAAATTATTCATTATTTATTTATTTATAAGTGGTCCTTTTTGTAGATAGCCAATCAGTCTGTCTGTCGGTTTATCTGTCAGTCGGTCTCTCGAGCTGTCGATCCGTAGATCTGTCGCTATGTCAAGTTATTAGGCTAACGACCTGTCGGTCTGCCGAGCTGACGGTCTGTCGGTCTGCCAAGCTATCTGGCTGTCGGGATGTCGATCTGTCGGGCTGTCGATCAGTCGGTCTGTTGAGCTATTGGGCTAACGATCTGTCGGTCTATCGGGATATCAAGCTGTCGGGCTGTTGATCTGTCGGGCTGTCGATCTGTCGGTATGTGGGGCTGTCGAACTGTCGGGCTGTCAGTCTATCGGTCTGTCGAATTGTCGGTTTGTCGGGGTGTCGATCTATCGGTCTGTCGGTTTGTCGAGCTGTCGGGCCATTGAGATGACTGTCTGTCTGCCGGTCTGTCGATCTTTCGGGTTGTCGGGCTGCCGAACTGTCAGACCATCGGTCTGTCAGTATGACGATCTGTCGATCTTTCGGGTTGTCGGGATTTCGAACTGTCAGACAGTTGATCTGTCTATCTTTCGGGCTGTGGGACTGTCACTGTCGAACTGTCAGGCTTTCGATCTATATGTCTGTCGGTCTGTAGTGCTGTCGATCTTACGAGCTGTCGGGTTGTCGATCTGTCTGTCTGTCGGGCTGCTCGTCTGCCGGTCTGTCATTTTGTCCATATATCTGTCTATCTATATATCCATCCACCTACCCATCCACGTACCTACCTGTGTAACTAACTGCCTATCTATGCAAAGACGATAAACCTATATTATCTATGTACTGTACCTAACTATCTGCCTATCCATCCATCCATTCACCATCAGTTTATCAGTCCATCAGTCCACCTGTCCACTTCTCTACTTGGCTATCTACTTACCTATTTGCCTATCTGTCTAGGCCTATAGGCTCTCGAAGAAATCAGAAAATAGGTGTCCGAATATGTTTAATTATTTATTTACTACACACACACACACACACACACACACACATATATATATATATATATATATATATATATATATAGAGAGAGAGAGAGAGAGAGAGAGAGAAATATAATTCATTTTCTGCTTACACAATAATATCTACGTAAACTAACGTTAGAAGATAGTTTTAAAAAATGGAAGATTCGATATTTGTTTTTATTGTCATTATCATCAAATATTTAAGGAACTATGCTGTTTGAACCTATTTTGATCTCACTCTTGGATCGGTATTAGACGTTAAAAAATATTGAGTCCTTTTGATCATAGGCTAGTGTAGTGTTAAGCCACTTCTTGAGACAATGTAGGATAGGACACACACAGACTAATATATTCATTTTATTTAGCGAGTAATACCGAACCTTGGCGCACTAGATTTGCATGGTTAAAATTAGGAATTTTCATTACAAAAAAAAAAAATAAATTTATAAAGAAGATAAGTAATGTACAATCAGTGTAGGGCATTATTCGAATATTGTTTCAGACAATAATGTGAAATTTCGCCGAATGAGGGAGTTAGAAGCACAAAAAATTCATACAATAAACGAGTTCACAAGTATTATCAAACAAATGATCGGTAAGAAGTAATGTTGTTGTTAACTAATGCTGAATTAAAGCCACCATCTCTCTTTCTGTCGTATATTTCTCACACAAAGTGGATTTAGAGGAAAGGGTGAACAACGCTGAAGATGATTTTCAGTAATATCTTACAAAACCCCATTCCAACTTTATCATTTCCAACAGGTAAGAGACCGTGAAACAAGCGTTCCCAGGTTAAAATCTTGGTTGAAACAAATTACCTGATAGAGATTTTTGTGGAATTTTCTCTCAACCGATTAAGAGCAATGCTGGGTAACTTTCAGCGCTGGACTCCGGACTCATTTTGCTCGCATTATCACCTTCATATTACTTAAACGCTAGACAACTGTTACGGTTGATAAAGAGTCTTAAAATAAGGCAATTGAGAACAGTTAAAAAATCAATCAACATAATACACCATTTCCAAGAAATGTTAAGTAATAAAATATGACAGCGTGTCAATGTACAACACAATCATGAGTATCTACGAGAAGTGCAATAGCATCCTTTCAATTACTCAGAGGGCATGACAGTTTATCATAAAACTTAAACAAAATTGAAATTATTTCTTCGCCACTCTGTGTCCATTACGGTGGCTTAAATCATCTCCAGCGATTTCCAGCCATTTCCCTATAACTTACCTCTCTGCTTGTGAGAAGCATTGGAAAATAAGAGTACCTTTAATAGCTAAAATATTATTTTTTCATTTCAGATGCAAATTTGTTTTTTTTTTTTTAAGAACGGGAAGTATTATTGCATTCTTCTATTCAGCAATTACTGTAATTTTTTAAAGATAAAGTTTTTGAATTTGTTTGCAGTTTTCCAAGAGTTTTTAAGAAGTTTAGAATATATCTTATCTGGGCCTGGTGACTTTTTGCTTTTTACGCAGGGTTTTTCATAACTAACTAATCACTCGAAAAAATGAATAATTTTTACGATTTTTGGCCGTGTTGTACGTCTCTGCCAATAAGAACATTTTCCAGCGCCGTACAAGTACAAAGGTGCACTCTTTACGAGTGACTAAGTGGCTGAGGTCCGACGGAATATGACTTGAATCACAAAGTAATTACTTAGGCTTTATCATGTTACTATAATGTACCGAAGAACATAATGGAGTTTCAATGCACTTATTTTGCGTTTCCATATGGTGAAGAATCGGTAGGACGGAGAATTACTGCACTGAAATTCCATTATACTTCGGTACATCATAGTAGTATGATAAAGCGTAAGTAATCATTCTACTTAGTCACTCATAATGAGTACTTCTGTACTTGAGGTTGGACATTGTGTCTACTGTCTCACATACTGTGACACGGTACACGAGGGTAGGCCAACAAAGGGGAACACAGTAGGTAGAACTTAAAATGAGAGGGATTCAATCTGGCATCCGAGCTTGAATCTGGTGTGGCTTAGTGGGTAAAGGTTTTGCTCTAGTTTGAGTACGGGTATTGTTGTCGGTAATTTTTTTTTCGCCTATATTTTACTTCAGGATTTGATATTATTTTTAAATTTATTTCATGTAACAATATTACCCTGCACAAAATTCCTTGGTGTCAATAACAGTGCCAAGACAATTTATTAGGTTTATTGTTGGTAAGCATTGTTACTAGATTATCAATTTTATTGTACCGGATACGTAACAATGGGAAATTTTGGAGAATTAAAATAAAATATAACTTTACGAAGTGAAAATGTATTTTGTATATTATATACTACATATAAATTTATACAGTAGTAAATAAAAATACTTTATTTTAAAAATGTTAGTTATATTATATTTAGGCCTATTACACCGTCTCATGCAACGAAGTTAATTTTGTAGCTGTTCTTGTTTCTTTTACATTTCGCACATTTTAGAGGTGAAAGCAAAATGTTCCGGATTTTCTCTTCTAGAATAATATGACAATAACAGGAGATTCTTAATGACTATAGGCTACCTCTGCTGATGATCTGTGTCATCTGAAGTTGTTTTGAAAATTCAATCCACCATATGATGAATTTTTTTTTCAACATTACAGTAACTATCCTCTTTTGATCTTTTGCAACGTTTATTATTGCTAAACTCTCCTAGTAATAATAATTCCATTTCATTATCACTGAAGTCAAAAGAATTTAACATATTCCGTTCTGTTAAAGTGAAATTTACTAATGCAGTAACAGCAGTCAGTGTTACATTCTCCACCATTTTGCAGTCTAGCTGGCCGTTTTTTTTTCGACTTTCGTTTTGCTGCAGCGCTGCATGAACCGCTTTAAAAAACGCAAGGTGTCTGGCATATAATAATTGCGCATGCGTCGAATGCCGCGTCCAAGTGCTAGCACGCTGGTCTTCCACTCAGGCGGTCCATGTTTGATCCCCGTCCTGGTTGTGATAGAATTAGTGGTGGACAAAGCACACGTAGCAGAGGTGTTTTCTCAGGGTTCTTCCGTTTTACTCTATCTTTCCACCAACACTCTCCACAACCCCCTTATTTCATGTGTTATCTGCAATAGTAAAAGTAGGGTGGGGTTGAGGTCTTGGAGTAGTACGGGTTTCCGATGCTGATATAGGAAGAAATAGGGGCTCCGGGACCCGAGGGGTTATCTGGCTACTCGTGTGCGGATGGTACCTTGCGCTATGAAGGGCTGAGGCAGGATGGACCACCTGTCAGCATCGATTCCACGAATGCTATCCAGGTGGCCAGGTCACCTGTCGGATTTGGACAGTCATCTCATATATGGGATGCAGGATGGGTCAACGCGTGCCTAAGTGAACGGACCCGTCCCAGGTACAGATTTCTTACAAAGCCAAGCCGAGCTAAGCATACGTAAAATTGTACTTCAAGTCTTATTTGTGAAAGTGAAATTTGCGTTCAACAATCACCTAAGACAAGAGCAGACCAACTGATTTCACACTTTTTTGCTGAAGTGGATCGAGACCTGGCTTTGCGCAATACCAGACATCACAAAGTAAGAAGCGACATTGCTCAAGCACTACGTAATACCACAGTCTAGTATATACAGTCACGAAGCTCAATACGTAATTAATATGCATTAATAGATAGTTTCTAACCACTAGGATCGTTACTATCGCCTCATTACAGACAATGCGAAATAGTACCTGCACAGTCTATTGTTCCTAGCACCCCCAAAACTCAAGCTTCGTGACTGTATATACTAGACCAACGTTTCTCAAAGTGTGTTCCCCGGAACCCCGGGGTTCCGTAAGCAACTCTTAGGGATTCCGCACAATTCCTTATGTGAAATTATTTACTTTTTAATCTCTAAAATATGTTATAAAACATGAAAAAGAATAAGAACAGAACTATAACTTTTTATTCAGCCATTCTATTGACAATAATCAGACAACAATGGGTACCGTTTACGGCAATCTAATCATTAATGCACATTGTTGAAATAATAATAATAATAATAATAATAATAATAATAATAATAATAATAATAATAATAATAATAGGTGCGCTTGAAATAACTTAAGTATCTGCAGCTAACACATTTTTCAACAATAATGCACAGGTGTAAATTGTATACGAAATTAATTGAAAGTTCTGTGAAGGATATTTCGCAGAGTTGTTTTGACGTTCCTTCAAGTAAGCACAGGAAGTTTCCTTTGGAGAAGAAAGAACATTATTTTGAAGTTCAAGGTGAGTTATGTGTTAATTTTGTGTCTCAACGTTTATTTAATGATATTCGAAAAAGGCCAATGTTTTAAAGAAAAATTGTACGAGTTTTGTCATCCCTTCTTCAGAATTGTGTAAATAGAGAAAGAGACCGATTATTGCGCGCTACGTCATCGTATTTTTAATACAGAGTGATACCTATCCTAACTCTACTTTTTTTAATACAGAGTGACACTGAATCATGGATCGGTGGCTTAAAACATGATCATTAAAACAATCAACATCCAAGTGTTCCACTATAAATTCAACTATCCCTAAACAAGTATGTGGGTCTGATGAAGGCGAAATGGAAGCACCAGGTTTACAAAAATAGCTTCTCGTCACCTGAAAATGTGAAGGAGCCAATAACAAAAACATAACATGAACCTGTAATTAAAGAACGTAAACATAATGAAAGTTACTTAGCCTTGGACTTCATGGATGCTAAAAATTGCCCTCAGTGTGTAATATGTGGCAGGATTTTACCTAATAATTCGATGGCACCTTCAAAATTACGTCGCCATTTTGAAACAAACCATACTCAGTTTCATGACAAGAATATGGATTTCTTTGATAGAAAACGTCGTGAGTTATTAAATTCACAAAAGTTCTTAGCTCAGTCATCTTATAGTACAAATGAAAAAAGCAACAGAGGCATCTTTCATTGTAAGCTACAGAGTGGCTCAGGCAGGTGAGTCCCACAAAATAGCCGAAAAATTAATAAAACCCTGCGCGAATGACATGGTTAAATGCATGCTCAATGAGAAGGAGGCTAAATAATTATCTTCCGTGCCGCTTTCAAATGACACTGTGTCTCGTCGCATTTAAGAAATGGCAGCTTACGTCAAGGAAGAATTAAACCGTCAGCTGAGATCATGTCAATTTGCACTAGAGATAGACGAGTCAAGTGATGTAGCAGATCTGGCAGTTGTACTAATGTTTGTCCGTTAACATTATGAAGGTGCTATTGAAGGAGATATACTAATACGTAAACCGCTGCCAGCTAATGCAACAGGATCTGAAATTTTCAGACTTGTTAGTGAGTACTTTGAAGAAAATCATATATCCTGGGACAATTGTGTTCATGTCTGCACGGATGGTGCAAAGGCAATGGTTGGGAAAACAATAGGTGCAGTATTGTGCAAAAAGTCAGTTGCAAAAAATTGCAAAATCAGTCCTTGGATTTTGCACCGTCAAGCTTTGGCCATATCAAAAATTTCATTGTCCCTAAAAAATGTTCTTAATGAAGCAGTAAAAATCGTTAATTTTATCAAGTCCAAAAAACTAAATTCAAGACTCTTCAAAATAATTTCTGACGACATAGGAAGCCTTCATAAATCTCTGCTTCTCTATACAGAAGTGAGATAATTTTCTCGTGGAAAAACTTTAAGTAGACTCTTCGAACTTAAGGCTGAGGTGATGGCTTTCTTCATTGATCACCATTTCGAGTTGGACGATCGTTTGAGTGACAATCAATGGCTCTTTAGATTTGCCTATCTAGCAGAATTTTTGTGCTAATATATTCAATGCAGAAAATAAAATCAAGGCTTTGAAGAAAAAATTGCAGCTCTGGATGAGAAGTCTACCCGGCCGTGAATCTGAGAGCTTCCCTGCTTTGAAAGATTTCCGTGAGGAGAACGGAGAAACTCTCCGAGAACTTGATGAAATCAATGAAGAATTTTTAAAGCATTTGGAGAATATGCGCCACACTGTAGAGCAGTATTTTCCAGAACAGGAAAGTGAAAACAATTCTCAAAACTTATGAGTCAAAAATCCATTTGATATCAAAGAAAAAACCTTCTTCCCTCGCTTATGAAAGATATGAAGCATTACTGGAAGTGACGTCTGATTCATCCCTGCAACCTCGGTGTAAGAATCTCCCTGTGGTGGATTTTTGGCACAGCCTAAGAAGAGAGTACCCAGTTTTATCAAAGAAAGCTATCACAATTCTACTTCCTATTGTAAGTACTTACCTATGTGAAACTGGGTTTTCAGTGTATACGTCTATCAAAACTAAATACCGAAACAGACTGGATGCAGAACCGGACATGAGACTTTATCTTTCCAACATTAAACCAATATTAAATAAATATGCAGACGGAAACAACAAAAACACTCGTCCCTCTGATTTATTTCAAATAGGTCTTATTTTTCTCAAAAAAATTAAGTACCTGAATTTTAGTGTGAATTTCAAAACAGTGCTAACAATGCAAGTGGACTTAATTTCATTTATACTTGCTATATATTTACTGACAAAAAACATGTTTAATGTTAGAGGTAAAACTAAGCCAGGATTACTAATCTTTGTAATAACAGCAAATATAGTTCAACAATATTATTTATAATTTTTAAATATGTATAATATGTGACAACTATAAAAATGTGTAATGTTAGTGGTAAAAATACATTTCGTAATTTAATATATATATCACTAATATTCCGCTGGGTTCCACTGGTAATGCTGGATTTACTTTTTTTTAAGAGGTTTATGGTCTAGCAACCACCGGCAGCACTTGTAGGATAGATAATATGATCTCTTTCCAGGACCATCGAAGAGGTTTTATAAGAGCCAACCGCAAAATGTCCATAAGGAGAAACAATTCATCTATAAACCAACAATCCCGTATTACCAAGAGAAATATCAATTACAACAAATAGACGTGATAGGCCGGATGATCGGAGCAACAGGCTCCATCCCTAAGTAGTTTGTTGATTTTTGCAATACTTCTCATTTGCCATCATCTATAATTACCAATGTTTGTTTACTTGTGTTGAAAGGTTCGATTGCATTGTTAAAAAATCATATCTGATAAGTCATTACACTATAATTTATTTTTTTATCTTTCTTGCAATGGTTTTTATTCACAACAAATTATCCATGTAACATGTACTATTCAAAGTTTTGTTTTGTAAATGATATACTTTGTCTTCTAGGCAATCTCTGTTTAGGGAAAGTGTTTGATAATAATAATATTATATCGATACCCAGAAATTAAGGAATTTTCATAGAATATGACACACCTGTGCCTTCTTCAGCACCAGTAAAACGACTATTCTCATATGCAAAATCTCCCAAAATCACACAAATAATCTGATTGTATGTTTGAAATGAAAGTAGTTCTGAAGTGCAATTTAGAGGTCACAAATGAAGAGAAACGTAGTGATTAAAGATTCCTCGTATAATCTGTGACTAAAGCTTCGATATCCTCAATTCTACATAAGCATTTTTAATAAATAATTATTTCATTTGTAGAATTTATTTTGTCATTTGTGATTACTAATAAAATTTTGATTAATCTTATTCCTCAGTAAGGAATAATTTCACGAATAAAAAGTATCATTTGTTATTCATGATTACCGAATAATAATTTTCTTCAATCTGTAATCATTATCCGTCAATCGAATGAATTTTACCCAACACGGTACACAACACAAAATTAATAACTCGCATAGCAGGAAAAAGAAGCTGTGAAAAAAGAAAATTAATAGGGAAAATTAATGAAAATTTATAATTCATATAAATTACCAATATTAACATATAACATATAATATATTAATATGTTAGGCTTTTGAAGAGTCGAGAAAGAATGTTTAAGAGAAGGTGAACACATTTGAATGGAACTACATTTCCCGGTTCCAACAGAAAGAAAGTATTAAAATATAAAAAATCACTAACAGGAACAACATTATTTCGTATTCTCTCAAACAGTGTCTAAAGCAAATATTACAGAATGAACTTAGCGATTGGAACAGACAGTAACAGCCTAATCCTACTAAGATGGAATAAACTCTACCAGCAATCATATGTCATGCCTATGCTTTGATAGGCTTATGCGACCCTTTTCATGTTTGGTCTACCTACAAAACCTATAGGTTTGCTTGTATTATTTATTAGGGTACCGGATAGTGTTCTGTTCTATTCACATGTCCAACCAATCTTACAAGTATTTGTTTCTTTATTTCATTTCCCCGCAAGTTCCAATGTTTGTTTATCTGCTATGATATCTTCATTTAAATCTTTATCTACGAAAGTGTACGTCGTTATACTCGTACTTTTCAGAAACGTAATTTGTGTAATCTTTATTTTGAGTCACTAACATAATTTTATTTAGGCATTAACGATTCTCCTCATACTTAGTTGTGCTCAGTTCTGGTTTCGGATCGCTCGAAGGTTGACTACCTCATTGGTTTTATCCCTAGATCTTTCTAAATTGTAAGGAAAATGTCTGGTATTCCTATTGCCAATTCTCTGGTTTGTCTCACCTAATATCATCCTGCTATCACTAAGTCCACTAATGCTAAATAAGTACGCAGTTGATAGAGCATCGTTAAATAATATAAAAATCTATTTTTCCTTTTGTTCTTAGTTTTATGCACACGCATGAGAGAATTATAGCTGTCATTGTTTTACAGAACTTCAAAAGTGTTTCTTTCTTTATTTTATTGAAGACATCTCCATTTCTAAGTTGCAACACAATAATTCCAAGACAGTTGAATTCTTTAAGTTGCCCTGTACTACGCCTGTTGGTAGTAATCGCCACCCTTATTGACCAAAAACTTTGACACCAACTACTTTTTTTTAGATACCCTACCTCATTATCTCCGGCTTAGTTGCCTCACGAGTGATGCCTTTTTGGTGTCAGGATTAGACCCCGGAACTTCATGCAATTGCATGTTTTTATTGATTTCGTATATTGAAGAAGTACAAGTGGATCTTTGCCGATCATGATTTTTATGTTCGAATGAAGCTAACTTTATTTAGCATAAATGCTTTCGAGGGTTTCCCATTTCAAATACATATATGTTTTCATTATGCATATTTAAATGCATATATTAACAAATTCTCTTGTTTTCCCCGATTTATTGTATAATTTCGAAATTTCTCTCTAATAAAAGTAAGAATTATTTCCAAGAAATATAAAAAATATGTGGGAAATAAAACCAATAATTAGATCATTACTGTTGAGGAATGACATTGCTGCGACGACAGTGATTCTTCCTAGTGTATAAGTGAGTTCGTTTTCCACTTAAAGATTAAGCGTACACACCTGCGACAATGAGATCATGAAATTGCTGCGACGACAATGCTCCTAGTACGCTCTGATTTCATAGAAACAAAACTGAATGTTTTAAAAAACCCGAGACATTAAAGTCACGTGGTATGTAAATTTTCATTTAAACGAGTTTTACTGCACAACCAAGTTTACTTAATATGCACCAGTCACATCATGTGATGTCGAGAGATCGTTCTGGGCATTTAAACTAATTTTGACAGATAAGAGAACTTTCTAGTAGAGAATCTGGAGAAATCGTTTGTTGTTTATTGCCATAAAATTATGTGAATGGCAAAGAAAGTAAAAAAAAGCTGGAAAGTTAGAAAGTTAAAAATGTATCAATTCAATATGTGTGTGTGTGAATGAGTAATTATACGTTTATAGGAAAAATAGATTTATTAAAAATGATGATGGCTTGATGACTACTGTTTTGAATTATTATTTTCATTTTTATTATATTGTTAAACCAAATAAACCTCTAAAATGTATTTTTACTGCAGATTTTACGGCGACACTTGTACTTCAAATTACAGTTGAATTTTCTTACTCTATTTTACTTGTTATCTGGTTTTTTTTATTTTACTGAAAATTTTCATTATTGTAAAACATTATCTGTTGTAAATTTCAGTTTATTGTAAACAAACTTCTTATAAGACATTTTTAATGTCACACCTTAAATGTTACTGTTTAACATTCTTTGTCTTTGGCAACCTCACCAAGGTGACGAAGATATTTTATTAAATTAAAAATTTTAAATTTTCGGCCCACATTTCAACAGTTGTTTTTAGTTGAATGCATATTTATAGGTTTCTTAGTGCATAAATTTCCGTAGTCTACTTATGGGATTCAAACCTGTCTTCGGACAATTGATTAAACTACTATTGACAACTTCATAGAATAATTACATATTTCGGCTGTTCAGTAACTCACTCTGGAATGGTAACGTGGAGGTCCATCAGACCACCATATACTTATTTTCTGGAATATTTCCAGTATTATGTTGGCTACACTTTCAATCTTTTCAGCATCTTTCCATTGTTGTTCCTGCTATCCAAATACTAAATTACAGTTTAATTATTGTACCTCTGAATAATGAAACGGTTTGTTTATTGTGTGGGTGTCATTAGACCTTCACGTTACTATTTGTGTTTATATTGTGCTGATGTATAGTATTTGAATTTGGAATATTTCATGAGAGGTTTGTACATACATTATATTATTATCATGTAATAAATTGTTGTACAGTACAGTAGCGAACAATACTAGTTATTTCAGGCTTCTGGATATTGCAGGTATAAACGGTTTTAATTCTGCAAATAATTCTGTTTTGAAAAACGATGACTTAGTTCAAACTGAATTCTTTCTTGTACATGAGCATAAAGAAAAAAAGACGGGAGTGCGCACACTACCCAAGGAAATCCGCCTGCGAGATGGAAAAAAAAGTGCAACATAGAAGTAGAAGAAATTCAAAGAACACATCATGAAGCGAGCCAAAAATCAAGGTGCACCGTGTGTGACAGAAAGAAAGACATACATATTGGTTCTATGTAATATTAAAGAATATATTACATTTTTTCCATATTTCAGTCTTCAAATTTGAATATAGTAAGGGGGTCAATGACACCCCACGCTATCATTTATGTTAGGAAATTTCATGTTACCATTCCAGGGTTTGTTCATTATTATTATTATTATTATTAGTATTATTATTATTATTATTATTATTATTATTCTGACGTGAGAATATTTCTGTCCACACCTGTGGAGTAACGGTTAGCGCGTCTGGCCGCGAAACCAGGTGGCCCGGGTTCGATTCCCAGTTGGGGCAAGTTACCTGGTTGAGGTTTTTTCCTGGGTTTTCCCTCAACCCAATATGAGCAAATGCTGAGTAACTTTCCGTGCTGGATCCCGGACTCATTTCACCGGCATTATCACCTTCATCTCATTCAGACGCTAAATAACCTAAGATGTTGATAAAGCGTCGTAAAATAACCTACTGAAAAATAAAAAGATTATTTCTGGAGTGAAAGAGGTAACTGACAAAAGACAATTCAACCTTAGTCAGCACTGTAAACGGAAAGCTTCTCGAGCGGATATAACGCTCGAAGATAAGTTTCATTTGATGTGAAATAGACGATGTCGTCCCATAAAAACAAGAAACTAATACCACCGCACCGCCTTCTAAATGAGGAATTCCGGTCCTCAACAAGGATTGCAGTTTCGCACGCCTCCGGACCCGGTGTCCGGATTGGTCGGCCAAGCTCATTGCCACGTCAGTAATTATTAATTAAGTCAGTGTATAGCTGCTTCTGCTGCCTTTATTAGTAGAGAAGCTTAATTGTGGTAAATGGAGCGCGGTCAAACGGCGAGTGTGAGCTCTCTCTCTCTCTCGATCTCTCCATCTCTCTCTCTCTTTGGACGCATGCACGAAGGCTGAGTTGAAAAATGATGTCACCATCAGCGAAAGCGGTCAGAAAGGGCGTGCGAAAAAAGACGCCCTGTTTCTCTTCGTTGTAACGTGGTAATTGTTGACAACTTGAGGAATGATGACAAGCCAGTACCACTGAGGACCCACAGATAGCGCTCGTTCACGGACGGATTTGTAAAAAAAACCTTGAAAACTATAATTTGGAGTTACTAGTTGCGAGATGCACAGTATGACGACAGTCGAAATGTATATAAATGATGCCCGGCTGACATTGAAATCTCCCCGCATCATGTTTCATTCTGACCTTCTGTCTCATAGTTACCAATTCATTGTTTCATGTAGGCCTAGCTGTGGTTTGAGAGTAGACAAGAAGTCCTCATTGTTTCATTTTTTTTATTACATACAAGAAGAGTACTATCCAATGTCAAAGTAAAGTGATAGATTTTTCAAATTTATTTCTTAATTATTTTTGATAATAGAAAGTAATTTTTGGCATCCCATTTCCCATTCCCTTCCTCCTGTCTGTTTGTCCCTTTATTTAGCTTCGTCTCATCCTCCGACCGACCTCTAGCTATAAGATCTTGCCTAATATATTTCCTTTCATATTTTTTTTTATTATCTTACCTTTCTGATATATCTTGCTATTCTCTTCTTATCTATCTAGTAATCTCTTTAATATCTCCTCGTATATAACAGGGTTTTTCTAAAGTAATGCATGATACATAGTATTAGAAGATTTTTAACATAACGCTCAGATATGTCAAGCCTTGTGTTTAGAAAGGAATAATTTTATGAAAACAAAATATTTTTGATATTACATTTGTTCTAATTATAACTTCATTGAGAACATTTTTAAACGACACCCTTGTGTAGTTTTTTAATACCACTTGAAAGAGCATATGTTTATGCAATACTGCGTTTTATACAGAAGCACTATTGTTATTATTACTATGGAAACAATTATTTTATTGTTGAAAAATTTTGCTACTAAGATTTATTCAAATGTATACAGTCCGATTGGTTGGGTATGCATAATATTAACCCTTTCCAGCCCAATGATTCCATATGGCATCATACACTTTACCGCTCTGAGAATGCATGTAAAATGCCAAATGACTCCATATGTTATCATAGCCATATTCTTAGTTATTTTTAAGATAGCTGGCACCCCTGAAATCCCGAAACAAAACACTATCGGGCAGCGTTTCTCCTACATGTCAAAATATTTTTTTTTAATTTTCAATTTAATTTGGGCTGGAAAGGGTTAATTTATTATTGTAAAGCTATTATGATAGTAAGAACAATTTCTTGCTGGTTATATTATGATTAAAAGAAGGGAATTTCCATATACTACAATCAACAATGCATAAGCTGAAAGAACAAATAAAAATCTTAGATGATTAAAATGACTATTACAAATCAACTGCTGGCACAATATGTTCTTTGGTGTGCTAAATTTCAGAGTGTTAAAAGAATTAAGGGAATTTCGATGTGAGTATGTGTGCATAATGTACAGTTACCCTTAAAAGGAATGAGACGACTCTTGGTCGTAGGAAGTTAAAGTTCTACAGCGCGTTTCACTCGATATCGACGTAACAATAAGTACCATGACAAATATAACAAGAATTGTTACAAGGACCACAACAAAGACAAGGACCAGAATAAGGATCACGAAGAAGATAGCCATTTAAGGCCACTATTTCACAACATAGCTCGAGTCACAAATATCATTGCTTCTCTGTAACGAATGGCAAATGCCTGCTATGGGAACTACATTCTGGACTGCTGGTGTCACTGTATTGTCTCGGAATAGCTCATATAGTAACGTTTCGGTTCCACTGTATAACCGAAACGTCTCGTGTTCGATCCCAGCTAAAACTTTTCCTTTATTGAGGTGTAATTAATTTCTTCAGAGTTTCTCGTCTGTCTAATTTGTCGAAAAATATGGAATAATTTATGCCCAAATTCTGGGTCTTACAAGCGGGCAGAACGTCGTAAGAAAAACAAATCTTACTTGGAAGTTAAAAGTATTCTTCCTCAAACAAAAATCATAAGAAACAAAAAGAGACCTGTTAACTTAAAATCTTGTCCACATGCCATCAGCTTCTATTACAGCTCTAAGTCAATCCGGCATGGATGTCACGAGATTGTGGAATAAGTTCTGATCCCCGGCGAGATCTTCCCAGGTGTCAACAACTTGATTCCACAATTCGTCTCGATTTCGAGGGCGTCTCTTTTTCAATTCCGCCCATAAATTTTCTATGATATTCAAATCAGGTGACTCCGGAAGCCAATGAATGATTTCGATCTCGGGTTTCCTTTGAAACCATCTTTGAATGCTTGCGGCATAATGCACGGGAAGTTATCCTGCTGGAACAGCAATGTTCCTTCGGAAAAACGTTCTCGGGCGGAAGGAATATATTTTCCAGAATGTGCTCGCAAGTTCCCGTATTAAACAGGTCATCGATGCGTTCTATAACTCCAGGTCAATCGTAAGACATCCACCACCAACACGATATGCTAGAGCGCCCCGATCTTTCACGTCGGTGCACATAGCGTTGATCATGTCGGAGACCATCCTCACGATAGGCACGGACAGGACCTTCGTAATCACTCGAGATGGTTGTTTCGACGGAGAAAATTACATTTCTCCAATCGGAATCCACTCGATTGGTAGCGAAGGCAAGACGGTCGACAGCTTGTGCTTCCCCCAATATTTCCATTTGCGCAGGCCTCCGGCTCCTAACACCGCGGTTCCTCAACCTGATGATCACAGTCTGTGAAGAACCGGGAAAGATAGATACTGCTCTTATTTCGTTAGCACTCCGAAAGAGGTCCTGTCTAACTGTCTCGAATAAGAGAGCATCCTCTTCCAATGGAGAAATCCGCGGATGGCCAGGATTAGGGCGATTTTCGACGTCTCCTGAATCTTGGTAACGATGAACACACTTCGCGGCTGTACTTCCAGGAACACCGACCAAACGGCCAGTAGATCTAGCCCCATATCCAGCCTCAACTAGAGCTATAACTCGCTGTCTCATGTCTCGTCGGTTCACCATTACGATGAGAATTGCGGGATGACGATAAAACTTTAGTGTAGACAATTACTAATTAATGTGATATAGAATTATTGAAATAAGGGGCATCTTGCACAGTAAGAGTTAATAAATCAACACTAACTTAAACATTTAAATAACAGGATATAACAGGCAGTCTAATTGTTTCGAAACTAATCAAATTAAATCAATTATACTTACTATACTTACTGGCTTTTAAGGAACTCGGAGGTTCATTGCCGCCCTCACATAAGCCCGCCATTGGTCCCCATTCTCAGCAAGATTAATCCATTCTCTATCACCATATCTCACCTCCCTCATATCCATTTTAATATTATCTTCCCACCTACGTCTCGGCCTCCCTAGAGGTCTTTTATCCCTCCTGCCTCCCAACTAACACTCTATATGCATTTCAGGATTCGCCCATACGTGCTACATGCCCTGCCTATCAAAAACGTCCGGATTTAGTGTTTATAATTATGTCAGGTGAAGAATAGAATGCGTCAGTTCTGTGTTGTGTAACTTTCTCCATTGTCCTGTAACTTCATCCCTCTTAGCCCCAAATGTTTTCCTAAGCACTTTATTCTCAAACACACTTAACCTATGTTCCTCTCTCAAAGTGAGAGCTAACTTTCACAACCATACAGAATAACCGGTAATATAACTGTTTTATAAATTCTAACTTTCAGAATTTTTGACAGCGGGCTGGATGACAAAAGTTTCTCAACCGAATAACAACAGATATTTTTCATATTTATTCTGTGATTAATTTCCTCCCGAATATAATTTATATTTGTTACTGTTGCTCCAAGATATTTGAACTTCTCCACCTCTTCAAAACATATATTTCCAATCTTTATATTTCCATTTCGTGCAATATTCTGGTCACGAGACATAATCATATACTTTGTCGTTTCGAGATTTACTTCCAAACCTATCTCTTTACTTACTTCCAGTAAAATTTCCGTGTTTTCCGTAATCCTTTGTGGACTTTTTCCTAACATATTCACGTCATCCGCATAGACAAGAATCTTATGTAACCCATTCAATTCCAAACTCTCTCTGTTATCCTCGACTTTCCTTATGGCATAATCTAGAGTAAAGTTAAAAAGTAAAGGTGATAGTGCATCTCCTTGCTTTAGCCCACAGTGAATTGGAAACGCATCTGACAGAAACTGACCTGTACGATCTCTGCTGTACGTTTTACTGAGACACATTTAAATTAATCGAACTAGTTTCTTGGGAATAACAAATTCAATAAGAATATCATATAAAACTTCTCTCTTAACCAAGTCATATGCCTTTTTGAAATCTGTGAATAACTGATGCACTGTACCCTTATACTCCCATTCTTTCTCCATTATCTGTCGAATACAAAATATCTGGTCAGTAGTTGATCTATTACGCCTAAAACCACACTGATAATCCCCAATAATTACTTCTACAGATGGAGTTAATCTTCTCAATAGCATAGTGGACAAAATTTTGTACGACGTCAACAAAAGTGATATTCTTCGAAAGTTACTACAGTTAATCTTGTCTCCCTTCTTAAAGATATGTACGATTATGGACTCCTTTCATTGTTCTGGTATAATTTCCTTTTCCCAAATAGCAAGTGTAGGCTTATAAATTTCGTTAGATAATGCGCTTCCACCCTCTTGTATTAATTCTGCTGGAATTTGGTCGATAATTGGAGACTTATAATTTTTCAGATTTTCTATCGCAATTTAGACTTCAGAAAGTGTGGGTTCGGGTATAAATGGCTCAGTAGTTTGTATTTCAATTTCGTCCCGATCATTTCTATTTGGCCTATGTACATTTAGTAGTTGTCCAAAATAGTTTTTCCATCTGTTCAGGATTGAATGAGCGTCTGCAAGCAAGTCACCATTCTCACCCTTGATCACGTTTACCCTTGCCTGATATCCATTCTTGAATTCCTTTATGTCCTTATACAAATCTCTAATGTTTTTATTTTTACCATTTGTTTCTAACTCGTTCAGTTTTTCCTTCAAGTAATTTCTCTTTATATTCCTAAGCGTACGATTTGTTTCTCGTCTTTTATTGAAATAATTTTCTCTATTCGCCTCAACTGGATCCTGTAAGAATTTCAATTTTGCCTGTTTCCTTCTATCTACCTCCATGCAAAAATCTTCATAAACCACGAAATTATTCAAATCAACTTTACAGGGAGTTATACCTGAAAATCTTGATTTGCATAATACACGTTACTGTTCGTTAACAGAAAACCACAATTTAAGTCACACGGAGTTAGTGTGCACTCGAAGTTGGTTGCTTGACGGTTGTCAGCCCACTTTGAGGTCTGTGGATATAGAGGGAAAAATTGGATCGGTGTCGGTTAGAGTTCCCGAGTAGCTCAGTGGTAGAGCGTTGGTACGTTGAACCAAAGGTCCCGGGTTCGATACCCGGCTCCGGAACAATTTTTCCCTCGAAATTATTCAAATCAACTTTACAGGGAGTTATACCTGAAAATCTTGATTTGCAACCTATGCTCTGTTCAGCTGCAATTTTGATATTATCTCGGATATTTTGCCACATGCTCTTAACATCTAACTCTTCCTCAGATTCGTCGGAATTTGCTAATATGGCAAATCTATTTGAAATTTCGACCTGATAATGTTGCTTAGTTTCCTCGTCTTTTAAATTCGGAATATTGAATCTTCTAATATTAACTTGTTGCTCTACTCGCTTGGCTACTGATAGTCTTTCTCTTAGTTCTCCAATTACAAAATAATGGTCAGAGTTACATTCTGCCCCCCTGAAGGTTCGAATTGTTTACTATACTAGTATGTCTTTTTTTATTTATCAAAGATGTGATCTATCTGGTTATGTGTCAATCCATCTAGAGAAGTCCAAGTATATTTATGTATATCCTTACGGGGGAATGTTGTACTTTTAACAATTTAATGAAATTTTAACTATTAAATTAAAATTTAATTACATTAAATAAACAAACCCCAAGTTATGACACCACATTGCTACAGCTAAATTGTAGGTTATTAACATAAGCATTGAATAGGTCCGTACTTAAGCGTTGGACGACACAACCAAACATCGATTGTTTGAATCTTGCCGAGGAATGTAACTTCTTGCTTTTTATAATGTAGGCCTAAGTCAGACATAACTACAATCATTCATATTCCTTACATTATATATTAATATTTATAGCCAACATTGAATTTGTAAAGAAAAGACTTTAGAAATCTCATATGGAATTTGTGATCTGTAGTGACATAAACATAGATTAACTCTCGGAACTTTTCTGTAAAAGTAAATTAAATTCACTCCTTGAAACTGAAAACCTTAGTCTTAGAGTAATTTTCCCACCAACATACAAGCTGAAGTAGCACAGCCATTGATAAAAGTTTTGTACACAGAATTAGACTGAATTTATGTTCAACAGAATCTATAATCAATGGCTTGTCTGAACATGGTACACAAATCGTAAGTGTTTCCTATGTCACTGAACAATTTTCAAAATATTAATTTAAAAACTAAAAAAGGGTCGTAAATGCTGTATCTAATGATTATTTACATTTATATCTACAACATGAATTTTGGAAAAATGTATATGATGCTGGTACTACTGATATTAAGAGTAAATATATTGTATTTTTCACTTTATTTCAGAATCACTTCAGTGGATGTTCTCCACTCACTATTGTGAAAAATTCAAAAGTAAAAAAAGTAGATAACGCAGGGACTTAAAAGTCTCATGTATTAAATTGAAGAATGTATATGTAATGAGTTGCAATGTAATAATCCTCATGTTCTTAAATACTACAAGAAGTACAGTGTAATTTGTCAAAAATTATGAAAGAAGGAAATAGAATACATTTGAATAGAAAAGTACAACATTCAGATAATGCACTTTAAGCTATTCGGAATATTATAAAAGTTAAACTTGTAGATATCCTAAGAAAGAAAATATTTTTTCATTAAAACCAGTGATTATAAAGTAGAGGATTCAAAATCTATTGCAAATTCTTTGAACGTCTTATAGTATATAGTACAGAAATATTATTGACAACTTAAACATTCATTATTTTGCAGTTGGTTATTTAACAGATGCATTTAATAATTAGTATTAATATATGTAATTTGTCAATAACTGCAACAGTGCCTTTTCATTCAATCATAACCTGAATAAAATTGAATGCACATTAAATTAAACACTATTGTAACACGTAGATAAAATAGTTAAAATCAACTGAAGGGGTGAGAATGAAATAATCCAAAGACTCACTTTTAACAAAAATTGTTTTGTGGGAGTGCATTTCTTACAAATATGGGAAAGCTACTAATAAGATATATTGTAATAATTACTCAGCAAATGACATATCCTAAGGACTCTAAAACTTTGTAAAAGTTTGTCTGTGTGGCTTAGGAATATTTTTTAATTTCATTTTAATTGTTAGTTTATATATATGTATTTACATAGTATATGTGTGTATATATATATATATATATATATATATATATATATATATATATATATATATATATATATATAAATGCATTCCCTAGATTAACGTTTATAATATTATAACTTGTAATGCTGTATTGTCTGTGATCATTTACATTTATTAGTCTGAGGACTTTGTAAAACTCTATTTCAACGTTATTTAGACATTAATATCGTTGATGTAGACTAGGAATCGAGCTCGCTCTCTTCTACACAACACGCAGAAATCTTAGCGTCTGAGCTATTGAAACGACACGAAAGCTTTCCTTTCTGTGCGGAATGTCGATCTAGTAATGAAGGTCCATTTTCGAATTAACTACATGACTTTTGTATATACAGGGTGTTTCAAAAATACTGGGCATAATTTCAGGTATGTATTTCCCACATGTAGACAATTAAAATACTTCATTCCAACATGTTTCCGGAAATGCTTCATTTCCGAGTTATAGCCTTTACAACATTGAAATTCACCGGAACGTTTTTCTTTCCGCAGGTCGTTGTCATTACAGAAGATGTTCAAAATGTCCATCTCCTGCTGGAATACAGACCTCACATCGATGTCTCATTGACCTGCGAACACGATCCCAAACTCCAGGAGTATTGCGTATGTCCTCAGAACATGCCACAATTCGATTCCGAAGGGATTCCAAATCAGGCATCGGAGACGAATAAACCAATGATTTTAAATGGCCCCACAAGTAGAAATTGAGAGGGTTCAGATCAGGTGAGCGTGGAGGCCAAGCAATTGGGCTATCTCTACCTATCCATCGATCAGGAAACCTTCGATCCAAGTACCGGCGAGCCGTACGACTGAAGTGTGCAGGAACGCCATCATGCAAGAAGTGAATGTGTTGACGATTGATCAGTGGAGGTCTTCTAAAACATGAAGTATGGTGTTTTCCAGGAAGTTTATGTACGCCTGCCCCGTAAGTCTGTTTACAAATACATGGGGTCCAACTAATCGATCAACAATGATACTGGCCCACATGTTGAGGGAGAACCGCACCTGGTGATGAGATGGAACAGTTGCACGTGGGTTTTCATACGCCCATACATACTGATTGTGGAAATTTGTTATGCCATCTCGTGTGACCTGTGCTTCATCTGTAAATAATACTAAGTTCGGATTTACACCACACTGCTGCAAGAACCACTGACAGAACCTAACTCGTGCAGGGTAATCTGCTGGTGACAGGGCCTGTACACGTTGCAAATGATAAGGATACAATTGATACTCTTTCAACAGTCTCCAGACAGTCGTATGAGGAACATTGACTTGCAACGCTGATAGGAGTCATGTTCACAGCCTCCAGAATCTCCTCTTGTACTTCTGGAGTTGTAGATCTTGGTCGTCCACTTCCCAAACAAGGAGAGTTAAATTTTCCATACTCGCACAGACGGTAATGGAGACGTACAAATGTCTTCCGATCTGGACATTGTCGCTGTGGGTACCTCTCCTGGTACAAACGACGGGCCAGCGCAGCATTGCCGTCCGCCTTACCGTACATGAAGTGTATCTCTGCCAGCTCTTGATTTGAATACATGTCGCACAGTGTAACGCCTACACAACACTGAATGTAACCTTCACCTCGGAATGAACTGTCAGAGTGCCCTCTTAATGTCTCCTTTGACGGCAACGACCTGCGGAAAGAAAAACGTTCCGGTGAATTTCAATGTTGTGAATGCCATAACTCGGAAATACAGCATTTACGGACACATGTTGTAATGAACTATTTTGATTGTCTACATGTGGGAAATATATACCTGAAATTATGCCCCGCATTTTTTGAAGCACCCCGTATATTTATATTTTATGTACGTAATATTATCATATTTTTTGCAGTTTTTGAAGTGAATTTCGGAACGATGCTAGCAACAAACCAAATAGCCTAAATTTAAGTAACTCAATATTCGTTACCTTGTGTATCAGTGCTCTGGTCTCCGATCATGCGCAGTGCCTTACATCTGAGACTTAGGAATATTCAATCGTCTCATTCTTTTCCAGGGAATCCTTACCTATATACGATTCCATAAAGTTGTCGTATCGAACATTTGTAGAAACAGGTTCTGTGTTAAAAAAAAAAAACAAAACCTGCAGGAGGTCGCAGGCGAAACCCAGTACGAAAAGCAGCTATCTCTTCGCTTGGCCCCCAAACTCCCCAGATCTAACCCCTCCTGACTTCCTCGTGTGGGATTTTGTTAAAGACATTGTCTATTCACAGAAACCCAGGAACATTGATGATCTGAGAGTAAAAATTACTCAAGCTTTTCAACAAATCACCTCTCTTCTGTTACAATGTACATGGGCTGAATTGGGTCACCGTTATGAGTTGTGCAGGGTGCGCAAGGGGGGGTCACATTGAACTCTGAGGAATCTCTCATCTTTCAGTGTTGTATGCACAAAGTTTCAACAAATAAGGTTAGTAATAAATGTTTTACGGTGTTTTTATTTTATCCATACCCAGACGGATCACCCTGTAAATTTTCAACTGAGGTTGACCCCTAGGATCCGGAATTACAAACATGAAAATGTAGCTAACTTTATAAGGGTTACTTAGTACTGCGCGACATCATTCAGGCAGTTGCTTTCGAGATACCTAAAGAACAATTTGGGTCGATTTCTAAAACGAGTCTAGACTACGGCCATGGTTTTAAACCGTGTTTAGATTTACAAAATGAGATTTCATTCATTTTTCTGAGCTATGGCTCGAAACTATGGTCTCAAGCAGAGACCACAGCTGGGGTAGGTTTAAAATCATGGCTTCAAGTACAAGATGGACGTAGTAGATCAGTTGGATGATTATCAGAGGCAAATTTGTTTCCTAATAGCATTAAATCCCCGGATTAGAGTGTTGAAAGGCAGTAATAATTCTTCATAACTAAGAATAATCTACCACGAAATGCAAGAGGCGGTGGGTTGCTAGTTTTTCTTACAACGTCCTGTTGCTTTGAGGTAGGTAAGCTTGATTGATTGATTGATTGATTGATTGATTGATTGATTCATTCATTCATTCATTCAGTCATTCATTCATTCATTAGTGGGGTTTAAAAAGGGCGCGTCAGCTACTATGGCTATTTGCGCCCTTATCTAAAATTATTTCAAAAACAAAACACAAACCATATAATAAGCTAATACTAACACAAACTAAAAATCGTTGTCACATTAATGTATGTAAGATATCATATATTTTCATTAATTAAACATTTATTCCTACAAGGCGATATAACTGAATTCTTAGAAAGTTTATTTTATACCGCCTTGAAATTGAAGAGTATCTAGCAAACGTGAATTTGTTTTTTTTTTTTTTTTTTTTAAATTTTAAGTTTTATACTATTAGGACTTTTCATTTGGTACTACTATATCTAAAAATATAACCCTAGTGCATTTAGTTTTATTTCAAATTTTAATCCATTTAATATTCAAGTTATTAATTATTTAGGGACGGATTTGCAGGTAGTTAACATTAATAATAGCAGTTAAAAATGAAGATAAACAAACAACATGAACGCTCCACTTGTGCTAATTATTAGGCAAATATTTATTTTCATTTTGGCAACTAAAATTCCATCCCCTATTAAACATTAAGTAACGCCAGTATTTTAAACGTCTATATATTTTGTTGGGGAAGGCACGTGGTAAGGATGGACCACAGACGATGGACGCAAAGACTGACATTGTGGGATCCCAGGATCGGCAGAAGAAGAGTGGGACGCCAGACAACTAGATGGGCCGATTTCTTCAAGAAGAATTCAGGACCACATTGGACGAGCAGTACAAGAGACAGACAGCTATGGAGAAATCTAGAAGCCCGTTCTCAGTGTGTAGTGTGGTGCGAATCTTACAAGTGCATATAGTGTTCATGTACGTAGAACACACCTTAGGATCGGGTCACCTAACGAGTCTACTGAGCCAAGCCCTGCCAATCAGGAGGCCCTTGCCCTTACGGGATCTAGGAGGCTAAATTTATTTTATTATTATTATATATTTTCTGTAAATGATTAAATGCCGTATAAAAATAATTAACAATAACTTATCTCACAACGAAAAAAATCCTATCTTAAAAAGCATAGGTCTCATCCATTCACCAGATAATGGAAACACCAACGCACTCAAAATATATCTTTGCAGCTCATCAGTAGTTTCATTTAAAATGAATCCCACTTCGTGATTGCAGACCGCCTCTTTTATTTTCTGAAAGAAGTACTCATAAATTAGCTGTATGTAATTTTTTCTCAGTGTGCTCTCATCCGGTAATGACTTTTGAATGTACTTCTCAAGGAATGATTTGAATGCAGGATTATTTCCCTTTTAGACTGGAATTCCTGACTCGATTAATGTCATGGTAAGTTTCGCTCTGAACTCACTCAATGACCGCTGCCTTTCAGATCCTGAAGCAAAGGCGTGTGTCAGGGTAGTTTCGACTTGTGAACATTCTTCACATGTTTCGTGTACTGGATGTCCTGATTTATTGTGTTTCTTTGATGCTCCACATCAATTGCAATATTTACTTTGCAGGCGCTACGTCAAAGAATGATGCCATCAGTTTTAATAAATTGCATCTTGAATTCTTCTGAAAGTGGGTACAACTTATCCTTCTTAAACTTCACTATGTTTTCTGTCGAATCTTTCAAAGACGCAGAGAGAAGTGCTGAAGCATCAAAAAGGAGAGAAAAGGTGGCGAAACTTGGTAATCTCATGAAAAGATGTAAAAATGTGCAACAATTTGTGTTTATTTCACTTCATTTCATGCCCTGAAGTACATATCTTGACCTATCTATATCAAAGTATCTATATTTTCGGAAAGGTGCTGCACCTTAAAATTCTTTCCCTATTAATAAGTGTGTGTTCCTTTTGTGTACGTCTTCTGTCACCAAACTCTATCATCATCATCATCATCATCATCGTCATCATCATCATCGTCATCATCATCATCATCATCATCAGGATCCCAATTCTCTCATTGTATATTAAGAATAACTTGTTTTTATTTAAGTAATCAATAAAACTAACTATCATAACACTACGACTAATATAATGTAGGCTATCAACAACAAAATTGTTGCTATAGTGTCTACAACCACAATTCTTCTGTATAAAGCAAATGAAGTATTGCATTAAAATATTCTCTTTCAGGTTGATATTATAAAACCGTAATGTTTCATTTGAAAATGTTCTGATGACACCATAACTTGGATAATAATATTCGAAAAAATATACTGACATCATAAAAATATTTATTTTTAAATACAAGGTTTCACGTATGTGAGCTTTTGTCCACAATCCCACCATTTAATTTCAATTGCAATTGTGCGTTACTTTTGAAACATCCTGTATATATAGGGCTTTCATTTCAAAATTCCCCACTCTTATTAATAATTATTATTATTTAAATTGAATTCAGTGTAAACAAAAAAACACGTAAATTTAGATATTGAGGAGGAAGTCTGAAACCAGGTTTAATTGTGTTTTATATTTCATCCCGACCTCCAGCCGCCTTCACTTTGAAATTTCAAATTGCACTCCTAATTTTTTATACTTAAATATGAAAGAAAATTCAATTATTTATATACCTCATTAATTTATTTCACATGTTTTGTTTTATATCATTGCTTGGCAACCTCGAGGTTTGTTATTGTTGATTATAGCTGCAGCTACAAATACCATTGAACATTTCTTATAATAATTTGTTTGTGTGTTAAATTATTGTAAAATGGTGTATACCCTTCAAGAGAGAACAGAAATCATATTTATTTATGGATCTGAAAACCGTTGTCCTCGTAGAACCGCTAGAGCTTTCAACGAGAGGCATCCTGAGAAAAACGTAAGTCACCGATATGTCATAGCTCTAATATGGAAATTTGAAGAAACTGCTGCTGTGCGCAATAAAACAAATGACCAACCTAGAAAACTGGACATAATTTTGCAGATTGAAGTACTAGGTTATTTCATTAATGAACCCATCACCTCCATTCCAAAAGTAGCTGCTGTAACAAACATTTCGGTTGGTTCCATACATAAAGTGTTGAAAATGAACAAATTTTTTCCCTACAAAATGCAAATACAGCTCAACGAAGACGAGTTTGATAGAAGAGTAGAATTTTGTGAACAGATGTCTCAGAGAATTGAAGATGATCCAAATTTGATACAAAATATTTGTTTTAGTGATGAAGTGACTATTTTTAAATGGGTTTGTCAACAAACACAATTGTAGGTACTGGGACATTGAAAATCCTCATGTGTTTCGCGAAGATCAATGTGTGGGCTGGAGTTTTTGGGGTGTTATTGTTGGAAAACCTCACTGGAGAACTTTATCTGAACATATTAGAAAATGTAATTGATCCATTTATCATACTGTCTCTAGAGAACCAAGTCAATGAAGTAAACCTGGTGTTGGACGAACAAAAGTTGAATTTTCAACAGGACGGAGCTATCCCACATTATGCAGTACCTGGTGCGACAATGGTTGGATAGAAGATTTCCTCAAAAATGGATTGGTAGGAGAGGTACTGTAAATAGCCGGCGAGATCTTCAGACCTGACGTCTCTTGACTTCTTCCTATGGGGTCATTTTAATAATAATAGAAGGAATATCGCACAATGTGCATGATTCTTTTGTTCAGTTTTTTGCAGAAGTTTGTTAGTGAGCTGTTTCTTTTTTTGCACCAAAATAGATGGTATCGGTCATAGTTCGGGGTCATTTTAAATCAGTTGTTTATACTCCTCTGCTTGAGAATATTCAAGAACTGAAAAATAGAATAACCCAAAAATGTAATCGGATTAGTAAGGAAACACACCAAAACGTTCATGAGGAGTTCCAAACAATGGAACACATTTTGAACACTCGATTTAGTGCAAAATAAACTGTTTCTTGTCAGGATTCTAGGCAAAAGATGTGAAATAAATTAATGAGGTGTATAAAAAATTGAATGCTTTTTCATATCATAGCATAAAAATTTAGGAGTGTCATTTGAAATTTCAAAGTAAGGTGGCTGGGAGGTGGGAGGTGAAATTTAAAATGCAATTAAGTCTAGTTTCAGACTTCTCCCTCAATATCTAAAATTACGTGATTTTGTTTAAATTGAATTCAATTTAAATAATTAGTTATTTAAACTGGGAAGTTTTGAAATGGAAGCCCTGTATGTATGTTATACGGTATAAATATATTATAATATTATAGTAACTCGATTAATTAAGCCACCTAGAATCAAACTGCACTCTATCGCAAAATGTAATTTGTCAGAAAAAAACGAAAAATTAGTGCAGTTAGACTACAAACGGAGATTTTACTACTAAAGTTAAGACATAAATTCCAGTGTGACTGCAAACAAGCAGTTTATCACATTCTCTGCAAAATTCTGCACTGGAACATAAATGAATATACAGTAACTTAACTATGTCAGTTCTACGTGCTTGCCACTTTTACCCCCTTGTAAAAGCCCTAGTACTAATTTCTGTTAGAAGTTGAGTAAATCTTAGGCCCATGCTGCGGTCAAAAGGATTAGAGGAAATTCATAACCCCATCGGGAATCGAACGTGCAACTTTTGACAAGTAGCGCAACGCCTTAACTGTGACACTATGTGCACACCGTCCATATTTATAACTATTGATTATATATATATATATATATATATAATATTTCAACTAATTATGTAGACTCAAAATTCCCCAAAGTCTGCAGATACTATCTAAAACATGTTTGTGTTTCAACAGCAATAATTTCACTAAAATTATGTGAAAATAAACAGTCAAAATGATGGACTTAGTTCATTACTACAAACGCACATAATTATTGTGAACTCGATTGGAAAATTGAAGTACTAAGAATATTAAATCATGTTCAACATCTACTGGGAGGACTTAATGAAGAACTGTTTTAAGAACATGGAGCGGTGATAGTAGATAGTAGGCGGAATACGAATAAAGTGCAGAAGATTTACTGATGATATGACTCTGTTAGCAGAAGAGGAGACGATGCTAAGGGATATGCTACTGGAGCTTAATTACAGCTGTGAGCAATATGGGAAGAAGTTAAATGCAAACAAGACAAAGACCATGGTTATCGTAAGAAAACTAAGAAGGCGAATTCTAAATGAAGCAGTGGACACCTTCAAATACTTAGGGTGTAGCCTACTACAAGTAGTAACATGAGCTGTTGCCAGGAGGACAAAATTAGAATGACAATAGCAAGGAAAGCTTTTAATAGAAAAAGGAGCATCTGCGGACCTTTGTAAAAATAACTGAGGAGGCTAGTGAAGTGCTTTGTGTGGATTGTAGCATTATATGGGGAAGAAACATGGCCATTACGACGAAGTGAAGAGAAACGACTACTACAGTAGCATTTGAAATACGGATATGGAGAAGAATGTAGCGTGTGAAATGGACAGACAGAATAAGAAATGGAGCTGTGCTAGATAGAGTGGCTGAAGAAAGAATAATACTAAACTGATCAGGAAAAGAAAAAGGAATTGGCTAGACTGCTGACTAAAAAGAAACTGGCTACTGAAGGATACACTGGAAGAAATGGTGAACGGAAGAAAAGTTCGGGGCAGAAGAATATATCAAATGTTATATAACATTAAGATACATAGTTAAGTATATGAGGAGACTAAGAGGAAGACGGAAAATAGAAAAGATTCGAGAATGCTAGGTTTGCAGCGAAAGACCTGCCTTTGGACAGTACAGTAAGAATGAATTAATTACACCCTTTTATCCTTAAAAATAAAAATATTCTATGTAGGCCTGCTAGAATAACTTATTTCAGAATTATATAATAAAATACCATACTAACCTATTTGATTGTAACATTTCCAACTTCCATAAAAATAAATGTAGCACAGGAGGAAGAGGAAGATGAATTACTGAAGGCCTATTTACATTTTTGACAGTGAAACTGAAGAACTCATGGAAACAGAATAAGTTGCAGTTATGTGACTGACGGTATTAGTAATTGACATCACACAGATTCGCTCTCAAAGCACAAAGAATTTCATCGTATGTGCAAACATCAGAGAGAAAATTGTTACACTACACATCTATGACTCCACAGGATATAATTAAACATAGTTAAACATTTAATAAACCTGGTATTCCTGGTCTGATAACGTATTCGCTCATACGTAAGTAAAGTTTATGAAGATTAAATCACAATTAATTGTGTCAGAACATTTCTATATAACTGCCAAATTCAAACTTTACAAAAGAGGAAAATAATTAGAAAATGGAACATATTATTTATTTTGTAATCCTATATCCAAATTATCTCTCGTTTATTAATTTTTGTTTTATATGAAAAAATCGATCCTGTTAAAAATATTGCATCGGATAGGATATTTTAAAGCGATCCTAATCGCTTACGGAAAATTTAATTTAAACAATATTTTAAATTTCTTTAATTTTCGTCACTATCTTTTATCCGGAAGAGATTTAAAAACTATGGACTGTGGAAAGTTAATGACAATACTTGCAACAGAGATAATAGATTTGATTTTTAGTTTTATGTAGTACGGAAGCATATTTTCCGCTGAGAATTATATGAAACTTTCACATTTATTAATGTTAATACTTCATCTACTCATTTCTATTATTCAAATCTTCTTATATAGAAGATATACTGCCATATTATGAATAATAGATTTTGGAATTAAATTGAATTTTATTGCTAGAGATTTTTAGTTATTTTGCTCTATTTGACTAGACATGCATAATTGGGAAACTCCCTAGAAAAATATTACCTTATGCCGTTGATATATTTCAGTCTATGAACTGCAAAATCTGGCCCTGTATAGGATATTTCTTTACGATTATGACTACGGTCCATCAAGTGTGCAGTCACATTGACCAGCGGAATTAAAAATTCACAACATTTCTCTTTTGATATGGCCGGTGGAGAAAGAGTAATCTACATAATATTTCACCTTATACATATGTATTTTTTTCTCCCTGCTATTGAGGAGTAGGTCATTCTGAATATCTCATTGAAACGGTAGCAAGTTCCATCCATAGTTGCCTCATTACACACGGTGATATCATTGAGTGCTAGTTCAGTTTAAAGTACAGTAAGCTGGTGTGAAGATGCGGTGCACGTTTCATGGACTGTAAGACCATAATTTACACTGTTCATAATATACTTTTTGGATCTTTATCTAATATATCTTTCCTCTCAGATTTCATGTTGCTATTCGATACAGACAAAATTACTCATTTTGATGCTACAGTAGGTATACATTTTACCTTTATCATATTTCAAAATACTGAAGTTAATTTCTTGAAATATGTACTAATTTAGGCCTAAAGCAGGCGTTCTGAACCTGGTGCTCTTTCAATTATATTTGGTGCTCTCGTCATGCGAGTAAAAAAGTGCTCGCAAGCACGAACTCTCCTGGAATGCTTCTTTCATTCAAATGTTGTTGTACTAGGTGGAACAAATAGTGTACCTATTCATTATAATATCTTAGAAACATAATAGGCCTTATCGTATTTCACATGGTGTATAACCCCTTTCAATTCAATGTGGAATTAATCAGAAAAATCAAGATTATTCAAGAGAATAATAGGGATACTTGTGCGGAACTTCAATTTCATATGTATCTAGTCCTCTTTAGCACTGAAATATTTGTTTTAAAAGGAAAACTGCATACATGTAGCCTCTGAGGAGCAGAAGCAACAAAAGCGCTTCAAATACTGCGGAATGTTTCTCTCAAATGTCTGGCTATGTTCGGGACAACCTACCAAATTAAAAAAAAAAAAAGCTTTCTATCTTATAAAATACCTCAATCACGATCAAAATTAACTAATTCACATATACAGGACAATTTAGTCTACATGTAATTACAAGTGATCACTTCTTGGACATTACTAAAATTCTGAGTAACATTCAATTCAAGGATATCACTACTTTGTACGAGTGTTTTAAAATTGTATTTAATTATTTAGTTATGTATTCATATAGCCCCAATTAAAACATATTGTATTTCATGGTGCTCACTCACTTATATTTGTGTGGGCGGTGCTCAATATCTTCAAAAGGTTGAGAATCCCTGGCCTAGAGACTGCTTCTGCTCAAGTGTGAATTTCTCCTTATATGTCAGAGTTAAAATAACTGACATAAATAGTGCCCCATTCCTTTCGGATAATGATAGCATCTTGGAGATCTTTGAAACTAATTTTTTTAGGAAAAGATTATCATCTTGCTTTTTTGAGTTTAGAAACAATAGGACGTTTCAGAGCAACACATTAATTCATTCTGCAGGCAGAATTTTGATCATCCAATATCTTGCCATCCATTTATCATTTGCTAAAAATGATCGCATGTTATATTATTTTTCTTCCACAAGATGATTGCCTGGGTGTCTTTTTCATCTGTAGATAGTGACGTATCAGATATAATCAGTAGATTATTAAGAATAAATAATTCTGTTTTCCACATAAGTATCCGTTAATATTAACTGTGCCACCACAATTCTGAAAGGCTCTTTTCTTACAATTGCAATGTAAATTTAAGTAATAATGGCAGTGAAATTGTTATCACTTTGTGAACTTAGAATAAGAAAATCCAAACTTATTATCTTCACTCTTAAGCTTCATATTGCGTGTTTATTTAATTCTCTTTCAAAATTAATTAATTAATTAATTATTTATTTATTTATTTATTTATTTATTTATTTATTTATTTATTTATTTATTTATTTATTTATTTATTTATTTATTTATTTATTTATTTATTTATTTATTTATTTATTTATTTATTTATACTAGCAGAGTTATGGCCATAAAGCCTTCTCTCCCACTCAGCCAGTATTAGAACAATAGCAAATATAAAAATGGCAGAAATACAGGAGCAATATACAATTAATAATAATAATAATAATAATAGTAATAATAATAACAACAAAATGAAAACAAGTTTAGTTACATGTAATTCTAAGTATCAAACAATTATAGTAATGTGAACCGAAGTAATTGCTAAAACAATGAAGAAAATTTACACGTTAAAAATAAAAATCATATATTATAAAAGATTATGTTTTAGGAAAGCTCACAGTCTAAGCAGTCTATTTGACAACCGGGTTTTTGAAATTAGTAAATATCTGACAGATCCTTAAGATATGAGTTAGGGAGTTCCAATGACATGAAATTGAAACTATGAATAATAAAGAATGTCGGGAAGCGTTATGATGAGGTATACTCAATGTATCGGTGATCTGAGATCGAGTATTTAGGTTATGGTTGGAGCATAAATACACAAGACGAGACGACAGATACCTTGGGGTTAAAGTTCGCAGAATTTTAAATAGAAGGTAAATAGAATATAATTAAAGTTCTGCGAGCGTTGAGCCGAAGCCAAGATAAAGATTCGAAAAATGGTGAAATATGATCATATCGTCGGACATTGTACACATAACTTATACATATATTATGAACACGTAATTTATTCGGGAGTTCGGTGCTTAAGTCAATGAACAACACGTCACAATATACAAAGTGCGGCATTACGAGTTTGATTCAGTGGCGCGGGAAAGAAATGCTTGAACCGGCTTAACGAGTGAATAGACGAGCATATGTTTTTTTACAAGTTTGCTTTACTTGGTAATTCCAACTTGATTCAACGTCAAGTTTATCTTGTAAGGGTGGACTTTTAAACTAATGCTCTTCTTTCACTAGACTTGAAGTTATTTAATTAATGTTGAATTCAAATTAAGAGCTTATTTAGGGACAATATGCGATTATATAGAGTAAATAGATTAATATTGAAGTGGAGAAATCTTCCGTGGATCAAATACAATTGACTCAGATACAGAGAAATTATGATGATATGTACTACTTTAATTGGATGCAGAAAATGTTTCTGTGCTTGCGAAGCTCCCGACTGGGTTCGAACGCTTGATTACTTCTTGTTTGCATGCATGCGTGTTTGAAATCTGTGGCATGATATTCGCCGTGGTTGTTGTGCAAGCTGTGATCCTTGTGATATGATTAATACCGCGCTTTGCTCAAATTTAAGAGGGTGAGTGGGCTGAGTATCCCAGACACAAATCTGGTTTCAGTCTCGAGTGATTCACACATCTGGACTCTTTTTATTTGGGCAACGAAACACAATTTATTGCATTTCTTTATCTCTCTTTTCTTGCGTCCCAAGCAAGTCTGGATAGAGGCCCAGTCTGAGATTTTCCCGAGTCCGTGTGTCTCTTAAGAGTTGCCAGCGTCTTATAATTAGAGACAATTGCCTCTTCTCTTAGATGTCGTAATCCACGCGAGAATCACGTGATGAAGCTAGCATACATGATTATAGGGAAGATTTATCATTGTTCCGTGTTCTCTATTTCCCCCTCTACACCGCCGAAAACCTTTACCCTTCAATGTCTTGACGAGTGGACGAAAAGAGTCACTGACTACTATATTCATTCTGCAAAGCTACAAACGAAGGCGCTGAAGTATCAAGTTTTGTCATATATCTCTTTTTTTCTACTCCAGGAAAAAATAAAATGCTTGAGCAATTAAACAGTTCGAAAGAGGGCGTGAGAACAGAAGTTCATCCAGATTCTCGCAACATAAGCAACTGTCATGAATACCCAGAAAGCACCGCGTTTACTCCTCAATTGGATAAATAGCCCTTACCACTAAAGCTTTCATCCTCATCTGAGCACATAACCAACTTGGAGCATGAGTAACTGCAGTTTTAATTTGGCTGTAATTTTGTAGTACAATCATTATGAGCGCTTCTATATACATAGCGCTGTCTCTCTCCTCTCCTTTTTTGTTGATTAATTCACTTTTCTTTGCTGTTTTCTCTCTCTTTGCATGAGTCTCTATGGCAACATGGGGGTAATGTGAGGTCAACAATTGACTGCACACTCTTGGTGTCAGCTGGTTGAGTGATATCAAAACAAGCTTCAAGGAAAGAGAAAGAGAGAGAGACACGACGGACTGAGAGGTTTCCTCAAAAACGTTACTCTCTCGTTACGAGGTCACGGTCGCTTCATTAAGACCTGCATGGACGTTGGCGTGTCCTCACCTCAAGCCCAGAAGCTGTGGGACGTGGATTCTGAAATGACTGTGGGAATCACTGGTCCAGACGTACGGTCGTCACTGATTTGACTAGTCCATGCAAGCTATAGTACTCTCAATGACGATTAATACTGGGCACCAAGATTAGTAAATATATTTCGGACCAGCTGAAGACTTCTTAACTTGAAACTCACGAAAGAGATCGCAGTTCGACGGAACAAGAACTGTGCTCTTTTGTGATACTGGACTTTGTATAAATTTTATGACAAAACTTTTATTTTCAAATCCTATTAATTATTGTGCAGAAACCACTTAAAACAAAGTGTTGCAATTCTTATTATTATTATTAATATTATTATAATTTATTATTAATAATAATAATAATAATAATAATAATAATAATAATAATAATAATAATAATAATATTATTATTATTATTATTATTATTACTTATAACAAAATGGCTTTTAAGGAACACGCAGCTGCATTGCCGCCCTCACATAACCCGCCATTGATCCCTATCCTGTGTAAGATTAATTCATTCTCTATCATCATATCACACTTCCCTCAAATATATGTTAATATTATCTTCCCTTCTACCTTTCGACCTCCCCAAAGGTCTTTTTCCCTCCGGCCTCCCAACTAACACCTTATATGCATTTCTGGATTCTCCCATACGTTCTACATGCCCTGCCCATCTCAAACGTATGGCTTTAATGTTCCTAATTATGTCAGGTGAAGAATACAATGCGTGCAGTTCTGTGTTGTGTAACTTTCTCCATTCTCCTATAACTTTAACCCTTTTAGCTCCAAATATTTTCCTAAGAACCTTATTCTCAAACATCTTTAATCTCTATTCTCCCAGTCCACACCTGTGGAGTAACGGCCAGCGCGTCTGGCCGCGAAATCAGGTGGCCCGGGTTCGAATCCCGATCGGGGCAAGTTACCTGGTTGAGGTTTTTTCCGGGGTTTTCCCTCAACCCAATACGAGAAAATGCTGGGTAACTTTCGGTGCTGGACCCCGGACTCATTTCACCGGCATTATCACCTTCATTTCATTCAGACGCTAAATAACCTAGATGTTGATACAGCGCCGTAAAATAAAATAAATAATAAATAAATAAAATAAATCTATTCTCCTTTCAAAATTAGAGTCCAAGTTTCACAACCATACACAACAACAGGTATTATAACTGTTTTATAACTTCTAACTTTCAGATTTTTTGAAAGCAGACTAGATGACAAAAGCTTCACAACCGAATAATAACACGTATTTCCCATATTTATTCTGCGTTTAATTTCCTCCCGAGTGTAGTTTATATTTATTACTGTTGCTCCAAGATATTTGAGTTTTTCACCTCTTCGAAGGCTAAATCTCCAATTTTTGTATTTCCATTTCCTAGAATATTCTGGTCACGAGACATATACTTCGTCTTTTCGGGGTTTACTTCCAAAATTATTATTATTATTATTATTATTATTATTATTATTATTATTATTATTATTATTATTATTACTATTGTTGCCCTCGGTAGCGTAGTTGGTATAGCGCTGGCCTTCTATGCTTGAGGTTGCGGGTTCGATCCCGGCTAAGGTCGATGGCATTTAGAGGAATTAGGCCTAAAATGACATACTTGGGTAAAATGACATACTATGTGTTTTGTGAAAACACTGTAAGCTGAGTTTAAATTTACAGCTCTATAGTGCACAGAAGCTGGAAACAGTGGTTACAGCCAAGTTTTAGCAAGTGAAGTCGCTTTTTGGTGAAGCAGGTGCAACTAAAGGATAAAAGTGCACGACGATAGGATATTGTTGAGGTATATTATGTATTTTTTTGTCCTTTTAAGCTTCAGATATTAGTGAAATAATGTTCATGACTGAAAACATGAACATTTCCCTCTATAAAAAGCATTACAATATCCGAATTCATAAAGAGGTTAGGTCGTACTAACACTACTTCTTATTCTTCTTCATTCCGGGTAAAATGACATACCACCTGCTTGGCTAAAATGACATAATATGTCATTTTACGATGAAAGAGTAATGGAACGGAGAAAAATTCTCTCCGGCGCCGGGATTTCAACCCGGGTTTTCAGCTCTACATGCTGATGCTTTATCCACTAAGCCACACCGGATACCACCCCGGCGTCGGACAGAATTGTCTCTGATTGAGTTCCAACTCTTGGGTTCCCTCTAGTGGCCGCCCTCTGCACTATGTCATAGATGTCTATGAACATAGGACCGAAGTCCACACATGTGCTGAGGTGCACTCGTTATGAGTGACTAGTGGCCGGGATCTGACGGAATAAGCGCCGTCTTAAATCACGAAGTGATTTACGCATATCATATATTAGTTTAATGTACCGAAGTACATATGATATTTCCATGCAGATATTCTGCGTCATCATACGATGAAAGAGTAATGGAACGGAGAAAAATTCTCTCCGGCGCCGGGATTTTTTCTCCGTTCCATTACTCTTTCATCGTATGATGACGCAGAATATCTGCATGGAAATATCATATGTACTTCGGTACATTAAACTAATATATGATATGCATAAATCACTTCGTGATTTAAGACGGCGCTTATTCCGTCGGATCCCGGCCACTAGTCACTCATAACGAGTGCACCTCAGCACATGTGTGGACTTCGGTCCTATGTTCATAGACATCTATGACGTAGTGCAGAGGGCGGCCACTGGAGGGAACCCAAGAGTTGGAACTCAATCAGAGACAATTCTGTCCGACGCCGGGGTGGTATCCGGTGTGGCTTAGTAGATAAAGCATCAGCACGTAGAGCTGAAAACCCGGGTTCAAATCCCGGCGCCGGAGAGAATTTTTCTCCGTTCCATTACTCTTTCATCGTATGATGACACAGAATATCTGCTTGGAAATATCATATGTACTTCGGTACATTAAACTAATATATGTCATTTTACCCAAGTGCATGTTTCTGACTGGAAATGAGAAGCCATATATTATGGGCGATAGCGATTTGCAAAATTGGTGTCAAATTTGTTTACAATGGCTGATTAGTGATTACTTCTGTGAAATTATGCATTATATGTTGACTCCAGCCACTTGATATCTCTTTCTTCGGGCCTTTGAAAACATATGATCAGGCCGTTACAAAGTGGCTGAAGAACCATCCTGGATGGGTGATTACACAGTTTCAAATTGCGGACTTATTTTCTGAAGTCTATGGAAAAGCTGCAACCATCACCAATGCATTGGGTGGATTTTCTTCAACAGGAATTTGTCCACTCAATTCGGACATATTTCCTGATCACTTATTTAGTCCTGCAGCGCCCACAGACAGACCTCTAACGAATTCAGTCCCTACAGACGGGCCAAAGGGTGCAACACAGAAGAGCAGTTCAGCAACAAGAAATGCAAAAGAACATATGATAGAGCCATTACCACTAACTGCACCAGCTGCGGAAGCGTCACAAAAGAGGCCTTCAGCTCATGTGACACAGCAAGAGATCTCCCCGATTCCCTCTGGCACTAGATCTGTGGCGAGAAGAAAGAGAACACATGAAGGGTCCCAAAACGAGCATCTCTTTTATTAACCAATTAAAATTAAAGGATGCTGAAAGAAGAGCTGTAGAAGAAAGGCGTTCAGCAAACGGAGGAAAAACACAGCTTCAGTTTGATCTAAGCAATGGGGACCAAGATGAAGAGAGGACTTCGATGGTGATGTTGAGAACGATGCACCTTGTCTGTACTGCAACGAATTTTACAGCCAATATAAACCAGAAGAAACATGGCTACAGTGCAAGAAATGTTTCTCATGGGCACACAATGAATGTGCAAGTGTATCTAAGAGAACAAACATTTTTTTTTTTTTAATTATGTAAAAATTAACTTAAGTGTGTCATTTTACCCTAGTAACTTGGGTAAAATGACATAGTTTTTCTATTTTCAAACATACCTTTCACTTAAAGATTGTCAGTATTTTCCACTTTCTGTTGAACTTAATATATGTGTTAATGTTGTAGTATCAGTTATATATAATTGGCCAAAACAAACTTGGTAAGAATACATTTTTTTTTCAAGATTTCCTTAAGGTATGCCATTTTAGGCCTAGTTCCCCTAAGGGTGTTTAAATGCGACAGGCTCATGTCATTAGATTTACTAGCATGTGAAAGATCTCCTGAGGGACAAAATTCCGGCACACCGACGACGCTGATATAATCTCAGCAGGTGAGAGCGTTAAATGAACCATAATTTAATTTTAAATTATTATTATTATTATTATTATTATTATTATTATTACTACTACTACTACTACTACTACTACTACTACTACTACTACTACTACTACTACTACTACTACTACTAAAGTTAACCCTATGAAATGCCATATGAGGCCAGAGAGTGGCGAGCAGTTAAAATTGTCACTTTTACAGACAATCAGCATTTAATTTCATTAGGGATGTCAGTCCTATGTGACCGCCGCCTTTACCCCCAAGGAAATGGCCTGGTACTCATTTCTGTTAGAGGTTGAGGCAACCCCAAAGCCGTAGTTCAGCTGGAAGGATAAGATCAATGGGAAAATCTGCGAACTCTTTATTTGTTTATTTGTTTTTTGTTGGTTTGTTTATTTATCTATGTATTTATTTATGTAGTTACTTACTTATTTAAGAAAAAAATCAGTATTGCTTTGAACTATGTTTCCATTCTTCTTAAAAACAGGGACTCGATATTTTAGTAAAAACTATCTTATGCCTATAGTGTCCGAAATTGCGTGGTTTCTTCGCTTCTATTTTTAAGTAAATTAAGATTTGCATAAATCTCAGCAATGCAACTATAAAAAAACCAAAACGAATCGACTTTACAAGCTTTCCTCGTCCCTAGAGATGAATCTTCATATGGAGTCATTTTACACGAACGAATGAATGACGTTTTTGGCTAATAAGGCTGTCAGAGTTAACTAGAAAGCAGATGAAAATTAGGCACCGAGCAGAAAACATTACTCTTCATGTGCCTTACATTCAACCATATTTTTAATTAGCATTGTCTTGATGTCAGTCCGAAATGGTTGAAACTGGGCTAAATATTAGGGTTGAAATGAATATTCGAAAGTACTGAAATTAAGAATATATTAATTTAAAAATAATCAATTCATTGAAGAAAATGTCACATATTTACGATCAAAATATTCGAGTCTTCCTTAGGTCCCTACATGCATGCTTAGCGTTGACATCCCTTGAAATGAATGACCTGACGGTGTGTTGACATTCGTTTCAAGGGTTTCTTGTTGAGTTAAAATTTTCTTCTTCTCGTTTCAAACAACCAAAACAAGAAAAATCTCTTTATATCTCGTATTCCAGAAGAAAATATTAATACTTTCAAGTGATAGGACAATGAAATCAGGAGAGGGGGTAGTTTTCCATATATTAATGTAGCCTATCTTTTTTTTTCTTGTTTTAAAAAGGAATTGTGCAAAATTTCGTAAATATTGATCAAAGCGTGTAGATTTGTATTGAGAAACATACATACATAGGGGAAATCCGAGCAAAGCAGATAAGCTAAGAACAAACAATGCCACCGGCCATATTTTGGTGCTCCCGACATTGGTTGTGACACATGTTGCCCACATATATAAAAAATAGCAATTCGTTTCTCGTACCTACGGACAGTGATATGATTTGAGAAAGAAAATATAGTTAATTATTCGCTTTGCCCGGGTACACGGGCAAAGCGAATATTTAACCCGGGCAAAGTGAATATCCCTATAACATTTTCACATTTCTATTTAATTTCTATTCACTGATAAGAAAATTAAATCAACACATAAATACGATGTTAATGAGATATATTAGACGATAGGATATGTTATTTACAGCCCATTACAGCACGATAGATTAGTACAAAACACAAATTTGAACAAGTCGACGTTTCACTAGCACTGAAGACTTGGATTTCTCCTGTTTTTGCTCCTGCCCATAAGTTACATCTCTTTCAATGTTTTAAATCGATATAGATGTAAGAACTTCAGAGCGCTTACATTTTCTTCGTTGAACTCGTATCTTTCGAGCATCCACTTCTGCCACTGGTCTAAATCAAAAGAACTGACTTGGATTCTCTTGCTGACGATGTTGAGGGTTTTGGTGTAACCGGAACTGAAAATCTGAGGGTAATTGATGTATTGAATATTCCTTCAATCTCTGAAGATAACGATATCACAGAGGTGGTTGATTCTGAGTGAGCATTAACTGTTTCTTCAGCCGCTGAAGAAGCTGGCACCGCAGAATTTATTAAATCTGAGCCAGCTGTCGTTTCGCTGATTTCTGTCTCAAGTGGGCGACCTGTAAGTTGATCTGGAGAAAAATCTTCATCAACAAACACGTTCTGGTTGTATGGCCAGATAGCAGAACCAATGATTGAAAGATTTTATTTCTTCAAGTGCTTTCTTCATGGCTTTTTCAGACCATTTGGCTTGTTTCGTCTTCCTCTTGAAAAATTAAACCATCTGAAAACACATTACGACCTTTTTAAGTAAAAATTAAGATCAGTGTTATTGATTCATAATTTTATTAGTGTGACTTAATGCCTCCATTATGTAAAATGATCTAACACGCTTTATTACAATAGACAAAAACATACAAAAATACAGGTAACATTTATATAGTCAAACAAAGGTGGCAGGGCAAAGCGGATAAGTTATCCACTTTGCCTTATTCACTTTACCCGCAGACGCCATTTCGCTTTTCATTTAAGGTTATACAAACATAAGCATCAATTATCTTCTTCGTACGTACGACACTTTAGAAGTAATCGTATCGCCTATATATTACTATCATATAACAAAAAGTTTCTGCAGTATTGTGTGTTGTACATTTGTTTCTCTTACCTTGAAATATGTAAAGAAAATAGTCAATTTTCTTCAAACACACGCTGACTTCTTCTCTCACTAGCTAGAATGACAAGTCAGTTCCAGCAGCAAAATCTGGTAGGGATTCTTCCCCAACATAGCAGAAAGCGCTACCTGTTGGCGTTTCTAAGAAATATGCATTATTCTCTTTGCCCGCGTTATTCGTTTTGCCCGGATCTCCCCTACATATATACATACATACACACATAAACATAACATAACATAACATATCATAACATAACGTAATATAACATTACATAACATAACATTACATACATGGAGAAAAAGATATAAACCTTTATGCAGATACCAAATTAACATTGTTATTAATATACAACAATACAAAACATAATGCTCTAATTGCAGATATTCTAAAAGCAAACAAAATCCTTCAGTAAAACCAGTAGAAACTATACTTCAGATGGGTTAAAGCGCATAGATATAGGAATCGCTGGCAATGAGTTGCCTGATAAACTGGCAAAGGAAGCTGCAGGAGACGAGGATATGGCGATAATAACAAGACGCCGAAATCCACCATTGAAACCGAAATAAATGAAATAGGACTGCAGCACTGGCAGAACAGATGGGACAATACAACTAAACAAACAATAAGCAAATCCTTCTTCCCTTCAATTAACGAAAGACTTAAAATAAATTTGCCTACTACACCTGAGCTCACTTCAATAGTCACAGGTCGCCGAAAAACAAGATCCTATCTACATAGATTTCACATAATTGAAGATCCAATTATGCACATGTAACAAAGGACAACAAACTCAACCACTTAATGTATTAATGTTCAGATGTTAAGAAACAAAGATCACAGCTAATAACACAAATCAAGAGAAATGGAAGCGAGTGGCCAGTAACTACATACCAACTTATAAACAGACATTTGAGAGCTTTCCACAACTTTACCCAATTAATTAATTTATAAATGTTGTTTTAAAATAAATGTAACTATTAAGGTTTAAAGAACAATTTGCAGATTAATTCAAATATTGTATATATTTATATTCTCACTTATTGTAACAAGCGTGTAGCCTACATATAACTCATTAGTGGTTGTTGTTTAGCCAACTGTCCGAAGACAGGTCTGAACGTGATAAGTGACACCAAGAAGGCACCACTTATGAGGCACCTAGGCCAGGAGATAATGGGGTAATGTGGCCAGTTTTCTTTGCCCCTCTATTGCATACAACGTAGATTAGCTACACATTACACTAGTCAGACTTCAGATGCATACAAACAATTGTTCTTCCTCTGACGCATATCGTCAAGTGAGATATACTGCCTGATAATAGATGTACATATGAGCCAGAAATTCAATCAGAGGCAAAAATCGTTAGTAATAATATAAATTATAATTCTACATAGAAAGAAAACTGTATTAGGAAATCTTACATTTAAAAAAGAAGCATGTAGCCTAATACAACGTAATGGGGCATGCTGATGATTTTAATAATAAAAAATATATAATACACACATACAGACATACATGTTAGAAAAATTGAAGGAGCCGTTCCTTGCCAGATAAGATACGTTCTGCTACACCGAAATTCTTAGAACAAAATATAAATGTTTAGTGATTTTGTAATACGTTAAAATTTCAAATACGAAACTTGCAACGATAAAAAAAAGTTTAAAATGTACTGAAAATTACCAGAAAACATCTAAAACTATGCCCATTTAATAAACAAACTATTTTTAACTTAAACAGAGTGACAAGAAAAACGTATTAACTGATTTTGTAAACACTAGTTGATTTAGAAATGAAGGCTAGGTAAAATTTTATGGACGGATGAGGAGCACTTCGAGTTAATATTCAAAATATCAACATTTTGTCTTGATATAACACAAATACAGTCGTTTAACAACAGCTATATGATGTGGAAGTTCCTGTTTAGCATGATTTCTTATCACATTTTTTCATTGAATTACATTTATTTCAAGAAATTAAGGAGAGACAAAGAATTAAGGCAACGATTAATAAACAGAATCACTTTAAATGTTGCAAGATTAAGTGGTACTGAAATTATTACACATTGACATTTAAAACCTTATCTTTTATGTAAGGTGCCGGCCTACTTTATATTTATCAGCAAAATAACTATTCACACTGAAAAAGACTTTTAGCCATCCAATAATTATAAGCCAAAATTTATCTGGCACCTTATTTCAACTATGAAAAAATATTTTTTGTTGCCCTTCTGCTACCAAATAACTGAAACAATCAATCACTAAGGAAATCCAAATATTTTTACGGGATTTTCTACCATTGCTAGTCTACACAAAACTTGACTTAATTTCTAATAATAACTGTAGAACGAAGTAGTAGTCACAGTTTAATTTTATGTTGTCTACATAAATCCATTTTGTGATTATTTGATGATATTTACACCGGTACCTTATTTTATGGAGATTTACCTATTTTAAAAGTGTCCACACTTTCGAATAATAATAATAATAATAATAATAATAATAATAATAATAATAATAATAATAATAATAATAATAGTCAAACTTTATGAAAGGAAACACTCGTAAATCTTAAATCCGACCGAAAACCGTTCAGTAATTATGGAAAAAAGACTGCAGACAGATGGATGTACACAGGGCAAGCGGACGATTTTCTCTATACTGTGTATGATAAAACAATAAGAAATGTTAGAGAATCGAAGCATTAAATTACGTATCTACATCTATATCTCCAACCCTAGCACACAGAGCAACGCACAATTTGAACTTTCGCTTTACACTTCCCGAATCTTGTGGAGTGATTTACCAGTAATCTCGCTGGAAAGTTTAATTCGCTGAATTAAATTCCGAAATCAGTACAGAAGTTAGTTACAGTAGAAAGGCTTGGAAATGAGTAATTATAGGACAGAGAAAATTAAAAGCAGTTACTCGCTGTACAGTTCGGATTTCGTTGACACTTCTCTACAACGGCAATCAATGAAATCTGCGCCAATCACCAGTCTCTCTGTCACATTTGGAAGTATTTTATGTCTGTTAAAGTCGGTTTTTGTGTTACTAACGAGAATAATAAATTGTTTCAAATTAAGTAATATTAACCTAATTTCAAACTCACCGAATGTGTTTAAATCGAATATGTTCTCAATTAAATCTTAATTTCTACAATACAAGTAAGGGACATAGAAAGACTAAGAAGAACAAAAAATAAAAAGTAATGTCGAGTAACAATAATTTACATAATTCATTCCATAGTATTATTACGTACTTACATACTTACTTACTTACTCACTTACTTACTTATTCACTTACTTACTTACTTACTTACTTACAGTTGGGACGTTCGTTCTGTGCCGGTGAGAATCATGTGGTAGCTAGCCAGTGAGCCTACACTCTCGCGCATGCGCAGAATATGGTAAGTGGCCAGTCTCGCAGAAAGCCTTGGCTGTGTAACATCGTCCTGCCACGTGCGTGATAATTGCTGTTTGTTAGTTTAGTTAGTTCATATTGATATTGTTTATTTATTATCGTGGCAAATTGCAGTTGTGTGTGTTTGTGTAGACTAAAATGCCTCCTATTCAGTCTAAACTTGGCGCAAAAACACTGCATAGCCAAACTCGGGAAGTTGTGAACAATATACATTCTTTCATGAAGAGTGAAGCAGCTTCTGGAGACTTTTTAATACCGCTGAAAAAGGTGCAAGAACGAGTGAGTGCAGCAACTAAAGTGCCCGAAAGAACAATAAGAAAGATAATTAAAGAAGGGAAACAGTGTGAGGAAGAAGGGACCTCTTTTGGAACGCCCGGTAAAGTTCATCGTGTACCGAAACGCATCACAGATGTTGATGATTTTGATAAAAGAGTTATACGACAGACAATTTATAATTTTTATATAAATGAGAAAACAGTGCCCACTGTCAGTAAACTGCTACCTAAACTAAAAGATGCCATAAACTTTAACGGCGGTAGTACAAGTTTAAAGATCATTTTACGTGATATGGGGTTTAAATGGAAGAAGACAAGAAATAATAAAGCGGTATTACAGGAAAGGCATGATATTCGAGAACAGCGTGTATCATATTTAAGCGCAATAAAGAAATACAGAGAAGAAGGTAGGCCTCTAATATACGAGGATGAAACGTATATTCATAGCACGCATACAAGACCAAAAAATTGGAGTGATGACAAAACCTCAGGTTTACTGGCGCCTATTTCGAAAGGACCTAGGCTTATTATTGTTCATGCAGGGGGTCGAGCGGGTTTTGTACCTGGCGCATTTATGATGTTTAAATCGAACAGGAAAACTGGAGACTACCATCATGAAATGAATGCCAACAATTACCAGAAGTGGATAACGGAAAAGTTGATTCCGAATTTGCCCCCTAGACCTGTTTTTATAATAGATAACGCACCTTACCATAACGTGCAGTTGCATAAAGCTCCCTCAAGTAATTCAAAGAAAAGTGATATGCAGGACTGGCTTAGAAGAAACAATGTGCAGTTTCAGGAAAATATGCTGAAAGTGGAGCTTTACGGGCTCATTAAAACACATAAGCCACTTCATAAAACTTACGTGATTGACAATCTCTTAGCTATGAATGGACATTGTGTACTCATATTGCCGCCGTATTCACCTGAGCTAAATCCATTGGAATTGATTTGGGCAAATATCAAGCAGTGGGTAGCCGGTCAAAACACAACTTTTAAATTAGAGCAAGTGATGAAATTGTGCCAACAACGGGTTGATGACATCAGTGTAGAAAAATGGGAAAAAGTATGTGAACATGTTGAAAAAATCGAAGATGAATATATTGAACAGGAAGGAATTATGGAAAATGTAATTGAAAGCTTCATAATTACGGGCGGAGACAGCAGTAGTGAAAGCGACGACGATGAAGATGATGATCATAACGAAAATCACGACGACAATGGTGGTGATATATCTGGTATCGAAAGTTTGTCTGATGATTAGATATATTGATTGCGTCTGTTTCTCTTCATTGCTATATAATTGAACCATGGATATCATGTTATGTTTATAATCAGTTTGTATTTATTATGATAACACGTGTGATGTGATAAGTGATACTGGACAACTGTGAGTGGAATGCGCCGTTCATCGCACATCCTGGAACCAACTGCGCATGATGATGTCACTACACGCTGCAGATCCCAGCCGAGGCGGTAAGTCACGTGTTTCTATAAACTCACTCTGTTGCTCAAGTAACCAAGCACACCGGCACAGAACGACCGTCCCAACTGTACTTACTTACGGATTTTAAGGAACCCGGAGGTTCACTGCTGCCCTCACATAAGCCTGCCATCGGTCCCTATCCTGTGCCCAGTTTCTATCATCATATCCCACCTCTATCAAATAAATTTTTATATTATTCTCCCATCTACGTCTCAGCCTCCTCAAAGGTATTTTTCCCTCCGTCCTCCCAACTAACACTCTATATGGATTTCTGGATTCGTCCATACGTGCTACATGCCCTGCCCATCTCAAACGTCTGGATTTAATGTTCCTAATTATGTCAGGTGAAGAATACAATGCGTGCAGTTCTGTGTTGTGTAACTTTCTCCATTCTCCTGTAATTTTATCCCTCAGACCCAAATATTTTCTTAAGCACCTTATTCTCCAACACCCTTAACCTATGTTCCTCTCTCAAAGTGAGAGTCCAAGTTTCACAACCATAAAGAACAACCGGTAATATAACTGTTTTATAAATTCTAACTTTTAGATATTTTGACAGGAAACTAGATGATAAAAGCTTCTTAACCGAATAATTACAGGCATTTCCCATATTTATTCTGCGTTCAATTTCCTTCCGAGTGTCATTTATATTTGTCACTGTTGCTTCAAGATATTTGAATTTTTCCACCTCTTCGAAGGATAAATTTCCAATTTTTATATTTCCACTTCGTACAACATTCTGTCCACGAGACATAATTATATAATATATATTATTTAATGTACCGGAGTACATATGTTGTTTCCATGCAGATATTCTGCGTCATCGTACGATGAAAGATTAGTGGAACGGAGAAAAATTCTCTCCGGCACCGGAATTTGAACCCGGGTTTTCAGCTCTATGTGCTGATGCTTTATCCACCAAGCCACACCGGATTCTATCCCGGTATCGGATCTAATCGTCTCAGTTTAAGTTCCACCTCTTGGGTTCCCTCTAGTGGCCTGCCCTCTGCACTACGTCATAGATATCTATGAACGTAGGACATTGTCCACATATGTGCGGAGGTGCACTCGTTATGAGTGACTGATTGGCGGGATCCGACGGAATAAGCGCCGTCTTAAATCACAATGTGGACAATGTCCTACGTTCATAAATATCTATGACGTAGTGCAGAGGACAGGCCACTAGAGGGAACCCAAGAGGTGGAACTTAAACTGAGGCGATTCGATCCGACACCGGGATGGGCTGGGCTTAGTAGATAAAGCATCAGCACGTAGAGATGAAAACCCGGGTTCAAATCCCGGTGCCGGAGAGAATTTTTCTCCGTTCCACTACTCTTTCATCATAATCATATAAGCTTACTTTTTCTTTCGGAATTTACTTCAAGCCTATCGCTTTACTTGCTTCAAAATAATTTCCGTGTTTTCCCTAATCATTTGTGGATTTTCTCCTAACATATTCACGTCATCCGCATAGACAAGAAGCTGATGTAACCCGTTCAATTCTCAAACCTCTCTGTTATCGTCAATTGTCCTCATGACATATCCTAGAGCAAAATTAAAAAGTAAAGGTGATGGTACATCTCCTTGCTTTAGCACTCAGTGAATTGGAAAAGCATCTGACAGAAACTGGTCTGTCGGACTTTGCTGTACGTTTCACTGAGATACATTTTAATTAATCTAACTAGTTATTTTGGAAAATCACAGAGTATTATTACGTTTCAAAAATCATTTTTGTAACCACTTGAAGCTTTTCCCCATTTTTCCTCTCTTTTCATCTATAGATTGTAGGCTATTTTCTTCTAAAGACTAGCAATTGAAAAATGAGTAAAGTAATAAATTATGTATCTTATACGCCGGCGACAAAGTGCTATCAGCAGACTATGCGCATAAATTGATAATCACAGCTCACCAACTAAATTTAACTGCACTAGAATATGACAAGAAAATTCCCACTTATAAGACAATATCTACTAGGATTTGTGGAAGTAGCATTCAGTGAGTGTAAACAGAACTAAATTAAAAATTTATTGAACAAATTAAGTGAATGGAATAATTAAAAGCCATTTTGGAAAAACAAATGATGATAAAATCTAAAAAACAAAACTTGAAGCAACATAGATGAGGTTCTTGAGAGCGTCACTCGAAATTATAAGATTAAACAAGCAGACAAATGGAAAGACCTGTGACAAATCTGAAACAAAATTTAAATGGAATTCAGAGTTAGGGTATCAGAAAACTTAGAAACCTCATGTACTCATAAAGACACCGAGTAGAATTCCACTACAGATCCCGAAATGTAAAACCGCAGGAAAATGAAACAGATGCAGACCAAAAACTATATGGAAGAAACAATTTTCGCCTTGAGAGAAGATGAATAGGAATAAAACCTCATCCCGCCCATGACGACGATAACGATGATAATGGTAAAGATGATCATGAAGATAAAGAAGAAGCAGATATTAAGTGAATTTCTGTCACGTAGCATTAAACAAGTATAAACAGTATTGATGTATTTCGTTATATTAATTTTCAATTTATCTTGTCTACAAGTTATGCTGTGAGAAAAAGAGAAGCGTGCATTATTAAAAAATAATATGTTTCTTGAATTTTCTTCATTATTATTGAAATATAATATAAAAATATCTAACAAAGTTTCGAATTTTGAATTTGCGTTCGTCTTTAGGTGACAATGGGGGTTCAGAATGGCACCGTTATGAATGGTTAAATCTATTTGACAGCGATGACTGACAACAGGAAATGAGACATTGGGTCGTTCAAATGTAACTCAGCCATTTCTAATGGAAAGAAAGGAATTAACTTAATGCTTAATACTCGCCACGGTTGTTAAACACTATTCTTGCATTACAACAGGACATTGCGGATACAGGCTTCATAGAAGCCCGTGGCCAAGAGGTGAGTCAATGTTTAACAGCATTTTGCACCGCTCCACCTCAGTCTTTTCTCCAAATGACTGAAAACACGAAAATCGCATGAAGATGGGTCTGGGATGTAACGATTGGTGTGTAATCTTTGCAACTCGTCTTTCATCTGGCTGTGTGAACTCGAGCACTGTCATAGATCAAAATCATTCTTCTTGTCAAAAGGCCTGGGCGTTTATTCTTGACGTTTTGCCTAAGATGTCCGAGAATTTCTGTATAGCACTGAGCATTAATCATTTGCCCACGATCAAGAAATGTTACTAGCAATAGACCTTCATAATGTTAAAATATCATAACATGATTTTTTTCTTAATTTTCTTGCAACTTGAGCTTTTAGGGTAAGCAGATCGGGTGCATTTCCATACCATGCTGGAGTGTGGCAACAGGACTCGTCACCTTTCACAATGCGATATACGAATTGGTCATCTTCCTCCAGATATCGTCTGAGATTCTGTTGGCAGGTTCTCACACCTTCGGCTCAGCAGTTAGTATCGTACCCATTGCGCGCAAACTTTGTGATAGTGCAGATATTTGTGAAGAATTTTATGGATACTTCAGTTATTAACTAATTTTCCTTATTGTTACTCTCTTATTCTCTAGGACACATTAACGTGCTGAATTGAATTTGGCGTTATAGCCTTGAGCGCTTGCACTTGTCGTGGATTGTCCTGTAGAGATATTCGACCGGAACGAAACCGCGCACACCCATCCTTTACAACTGATTTCTCCAGGCATTCTATGCGTATACTGAAAGCATTCTGCAATATATTTTAGCAGATATACATCCTTCGTCAGTACAAAACGAATTATAAACGTAGCACGCTGTTCATTTTTTGACGCTTCCTTCTTGCGCTTCTCCCTTTTCTTTTTCCATTTATGTAGAGCAACAATGGCAGGTATGCCAACCATAGCTACACAACAGAAAGTCTGCATAACCACTGTTGTTAATACCTTTAAAGCGAACCCCGGCCGATACTGCTGTTGCATATGGTAAGCCTCGATCTATTTTTATTTGAACTAATAATTCTATCAATAATAAAAAAGTAACGAGAGATCAAGAAAGAATCACACAACATTATTATACCATCTACTTAGTTACTTCTTTTGTAGATAGTGTTTAAGCATTTAGTTCCTTCTTCGAAAAATATTACGTTAGGACGTACAACTGTCAAAAAAGTGCCCGCAGTCGTAAACAGCAAATATTTTCAATGCCCACTGCGGATAACGGTGATGTTACATGATACAAGCGCTTATAGAAGCAGTTTCGGAACTAAGATGTTTAAGCTGGGGTCGTTCACATCTGCGTTTCGTAAAGCAGCGGTAGTGTATTTGTTTAATGATTTGAAGGTTGTGATTTTGAGCCTTGTTCAAATAATCATTTTCTTTTTTATCTTTATTTAGCGATATAAATAATATTCAAGTTGTTATTTATAGTCTGTTATCGTTCTTTAGTCACATAAATAATGTTCTTGTTATCATTTATTTCTGTTATCGTTCTTCAGCGTTATAAGTAATATTTAAGTTATCATTTTGTTTTTGTTATAGTTCGTTGGCGATATAAATAATATTCAAGTTATTGTTTGTATTAAGTTACCGATCTTTAGCGATATAAATAATAGTCAAGTAATCATTTGTATTCTGTTATCGTTCTTTGGCGACATAAATAATATTGAGGTTATCATTTATATTCTGCTATCGTTCTTTAGCGATATGAGTAATAAATTTAATGTTAGATTTGAAACAATACAGTTACATAATACTAGTGTTAGTTTGTTATTTATATATTATTACAATATATTATCCTGTAACACAAAATCAAAAGGAGTGACGAGGATTTGAACCCGAGACGTTGATATCTAAATTTCGACATTCTTCCGACTGAGCCACGGGGACACAAGTAAAGAAAAATTGGCCCAATCCTCCTCCAAGACGTCGTGATGATTTGTGGAAGCTCGTCCAGGATGCCCGGGATGCCGTGGCTGAGAACTAAAAAGACTAGTCGATTCCATGCCCAGTCGACTGCAAGATATGATTGAGATGGGAGGAAGATGGACTAAATATTGAATTGTGGCCTTTTTTTGTCTTTTTAAGTTTTAATTGTTTGAATTTTGTAAGGTAGACGCCAGTAAGCTTGTTTTGTAAATGCCACAAAAGACAATTTTGTTGCGAATATAATCTTTCTTTCTTTCCATTTTTAGCCATAATAATGTCATAATAAACAATGATAAAGTTATAGCATAATACATTCATGAACCTGTTGTTAATTACTAAAACAGTCATAAAAGAGACAGGAGCAATTATATTTTCTCTCTCTTTCTTAAAAACAAAAAAAAAAAACATAAAAAGCACTAGGTTGTGTTTGAACGCACGATCTGACGAATACCAGTCATAAATGCTACCATTACGCTACAACAGTTAGCCTACACGGTGAACACTTTAATTATAACTGTAGATATCAGGCAACGTAGTCCAACAACATGTAACATCGTCTATCTCCGAATTGTGCGGAGATACCCGAATGGAACTTAGTTTTTTCAGAGCGGCCACTTTTCTTTTTGACAGCTGCACATGAATTAATAATTATCAGCTACCGGCGTAGCTCTGTCGGCTAAGGCGCTTATCTGCCGATCCAGAGTTGCGTTCGGGCATGGGTTCGATTCCCGCTTGGGCTGATTACCTGGTTGGGTTTTTTCCGAGGTTTTTCCCAACCGTAAGGCAAATTCCACGTAATCTATGGCGAATCTCCGGTCTCATCTCGTGATCACTCATTCCATCGACGCTAAATAACCTCGCAGTTGATACAGCGTCGTTAATTAACCAAGTAAAAAGTTATTATCCTTCTAGCTTGATCCCTGTTGTCAGTCACAAGCTGTTTTGCAATAACCCCAGGGATCAGCATACGAATGTGAGATTTTTACACGCCTAGGAATTGAATCAATCCAGTTTACACTTTTCATATGATTCAAGTTAAAAAAAATACTAAATTTAAATAAACGTCCATGGCACAGTGGACACAACGACCAAGACGAACCTTTGGTGCTCCCTGGACGCCAAATCTTATATTTGTTCTTGGCAGTGGCTTTTTTCTTGTATTGATCGCATGTCATTACCACTCTACATTCACCTTCGTCATCATCATCATCATCATGCAACAATCAGCACTAAAACTATCACAACATGATCATCATTGACACTAATAGCCTATTATTAGTATTATTAATTTCATTCAAAGGAGTAAAACTATAATTTTCATCAACACTATCCTCGTATTTCCATTTATCATGTCATCATTAACATCACCACCTCCATAATTTCATCATAATATTCTCTGTTACATTTTTGCCATTCGCACTATCAATGTTATTGTAATAATTTTCAATAGAATAATGTTCAGTCATTTTGTGACATTATCATCGTAATTTTCACAAGCTCCATCATCATAATTTTCACCAATATCAATGTTTAACAAAATTGTCATCACATCATCATCATCATCATCATCATCGTCGTCATTATTATCTGCATTACCATCATAAATTCTATTATCACTACCACTTGTGAATTGTACAAAATTTATGAAGGTATTGTAGGCGAATTTAGGAAGGGACATTTCTATTCAGACTGTATATTTGCGACGTACCAACTAATAAATTGAAAGAAGAATGAAATAAAATCTACCAGAGTTTATTTTATCCTATTGTTTAATTGTGAGTAGAGATAGTAGATTTTAACATATTAAAATTACAAAATTCACGTTTTAAAATAACATAAAGAAAAATTTAGCATTTTATAGCATTTTTATGTTAGAATGTATTGCTTTTTAGCTTTTTTGATGAAACGTGTCTGATTTGAAAGGATAGACCTAATTGTGTGCTGAAAAACTAACTTTGCACTTCATTGATTTCTGAACTTAATTTTTTTATTACAAACAAATAGATATAAATTGTAGTTGTTAGATTATTTTATTGAATATGTTTCAGCTAAAATTACTTATCAGGATTTTAATACAGCAACAAATATTTAGACATTTAAATAATTCATTGATGTTAATAATATAGCTATATTGCAAACATTTCGCCGATTGGCATCTTCAGGCATGGGTTCAATATCTAATATAATAAGATTGGAAACAAATGTGATGGTATTGACATATTCATTATAATAGTTAATTAAACAAACCTAAAATCAAACACATTAAAAGCACAATATAAAAATTCAAGTGATAGTTGCGTTAATTATTGTATCATTCAAAGTATTTCATTATATAATGGTTAAAACCAAATTGCAAAAATTGAATTAGGTTCTAACTAATAATAATTTGGTTTTAACCATTATATAATTAAATAATTAAAGTGATACAATAATCAACGGAACTATTATTTTAATTTCTATACTGTGCTTTCAATTTTTTTGATTTTAGGTTTTCTTAATTATCTACTTTAGTGAAAATGCCAATACCATCACATTTGTTTCCAGTAAACTTTATGAGATATTGAACCCATGCCTAAAGATACCAATCGGCTAAAACGTTTGCAGTGTATATTATTAGCATCAAAGAATTATTTATATGACTAAATATATGTTGTTGTTTAAAAGTCTTATTAAGTCATTTTGACTGAAACATGTTCAGTAATTTTTTAAATTATGGTTTATTTAACGAAGCTCGCAACTGCAGAGGTTAGACTATATCAGCGTCGCCGGTGTGCCGGAATTTTGTCCCGCAAGAGTTCTTTTACATGCCAATAAATCTACTGACATGAGCCTGTCGCATTTAAACACACTTAAATGCCATCGACCTGGGCTGAGATCGAAGCCGCAACCTCGAGCATAGAAGGTAAGCGCTATACCAACTACGCTACCCAGGCCGATAACATATTCAGTAAAATAATCTAATATCTTATTTTGAAGTCGACCTCGGTAGAGTAGTTGGTATAGCGCTGGCCTTGAGGTTGCGGGTTCGATCCCGGCCTAGGTCGATGGCATTTAAGTGTGTTTAAATGAGAGACGCTCATGTCAGTAGATTTACTGCTATGTTAAAGAACTCCTGCGAGACAAAATTCCAACACATCGGCGACCCTGATAACCTCTGCAGTTGAGAGCGTCGTTAAATAAACCATAATTTAAAAAAATCTTATTTTGACTTATCTGAATATCACCACAATGTACTTCAAGATAAATTATAGTTATGAAACCACATAGGACAGGTGTGCACTAACGGCGCTCATTGAGCGCGACCGGTCCCCCCCGAGCGGGAGAACCGTCCAAATAGCTCGCCGGAAAGATACGTCGGAATGACGTACGCCTGCTATAGGTAGAGGATAGTCCACGCAGGTATCTGGTGTAGTGTGTATTATCAGTAGCTACTTCACTTTGCCTATCTACGGCTACATAATGGAGGAATCTAAAAGACGGAAAAGTGATCATATGGCAAATTCTTTCAATATTGCATGGGAAAATACTTATTTTTTTCACAGCAGCTAAAATCAATACATATCTGCCACAAAAGTTTGAAAGAAAGAGGAAAACATAATATAATGTGTCATTACTAGTCCACACATAGAGATGCGATGGTTTTGTTGGTGAAGATCGCAGTAAAAAGATTGAGTTGAAAGTTGCTTTATTACATGAGGTAGGGTACGTTAGAATTTATTAATCTTCAACAATTTAAATATTTCTCTTCAGGGAAAAGGAAGCTCATTATTGATATGTTGAATAAATTACGGGATTTCAGTCGTAAACTTACACTTTTCGTAAGTCAGTTTCGGGAAGGTAATATGGCTCACTTTCAAACGATAGAAACTGCTCGTGGCGAAGCCATGTTAAACGATTATGTGCAACATTAATTTAAATTCAAAATGAATTTAATTCTAGGTTCCAAGATCTTGTCTTAATTGGAAAGAAGTTTGAAGTTATCATAATAAATTCCTTCAACACCAGATGAAACAGTGTAATACATAACATTTAAGTGTGCTTAAATGCGACAGACTCAAAATTCCGGCACACTGGTGACGCTGATATAACCTCGGCAGTTGTGAGCGTCGTTAAATAAAACATAACATTTAACATTTAACGATTTACAGCTTGAACCTATTGATCTTCAATGTGACCTAAGGGCTAAAGACCGTTTGAATAATACTACTGGTTGAGTTTTACAAGAATAAACTTTAGCAATAATATCCATGACTACACAGGCTGGCTGTGAAAATGATTGCTATGTTTGGCTCAACATACATATTTGTGAGCAACTGTTTTCTATAATAAACTTTAATAAAGGCAGGCATCGAACATCTATAACTGATGTTTCATTGCGATCAGTAGTCCTACTTTCCTTTCAGCTGCCAACAGTATAAAACCCCGTGTTCATGTACTGATAAATAAAAATATAACAAAATGATATTGTGCATTTAAGTAGCTATAGAATTTCCATTATTTCTGTAAAATAAATATTTCTTTATTAATTAATAATTGTCCAAGATAGTTTTGTAAACACTGAACGGGAATTCATTTCATGTACACCTTTTGTGTACATTTTGTACGAGATTACCCCTTCTTCCCGTCCACCCTTATACAGAGCCCAGCCAATATCTGCATTCCGCTCATGAGCTGTGAGCCGCCTCGGAGAGCGCAAAGCTTGTGCAGGCCTGACATAGGACATAGTCATAGATTATCAATTCAATCAAACAATCACTTCGAAAGCAATCACATACTTACATATATTGAATATCCCCTCTTTCAATTAACTTGAAATCACTGGCAGTTTAACATTCAACGAATTACAATATTGCTCTTCTTTAATCTGTTTCGTCTGTGACAATTAAATTATACTTGCTAAATATCGCTCTGCATCCACGCTATTTATGGGTGTCCAGATGGACTGAACAGCTCCTTCAGCAAAGTGTGGAAATTTCAGTTTCACTGCTAATAACATTTGAAAGCAGTCTACTTTTGAATTATCTTTATCTTCAGTAGCTACTCTAAGGTTTTATTGAAAATATTCATAAGCATATAAAAATTGTCTGCATCTAGCTTATTAAAATAAGAAATCTTTCATTTATAAGTTAGCACTTTTTTAGGTTTTATATCACAATTCTGACCAGCCACCCCTGCATTGAAGTACTCATTAAGACCTTGGGAAAGCATATTTGTTTCATTTTCTGCCAAGTTCATAAGATTAGACAGTTTTACTTGACACCTCTTCATACATACAATAAACTTTTCTGTAATTGTTTTCTTGGTTTTTTCATTGGAGACAAGCTTTAAGACTTCGTATGTGTCAGATGGCAACCACCGAGTAACATAAACTACCTAACGCCAAATTTAATGAAATAAATCCCACAATTTATGGGCAAAAAGGTAGTTACAGCCTCCAAATTGTGTTATTAACTTACTAATTTGCTCTGACACTTCACTGACAAATTTACATTGGATATCTACTGTCATAGAACTAATTTTATCTTTCAAAATATCTGCAATGAAGGAGGAAATACTATTTAACATTTTTTCCCCAAGTGATAGCCAAGAAGTATTTATCTAAATATAATACGCTATGAAAGTATGAATTCCAGCGTGCTATAACTGGGCTAGGAACGAGAATAGGAGTTAGATCTAGCCACTTTTCCCGTACATAATTTAAGTAAGTACTTTACATTTTCCTAGAGTGTAAAAAGACACGCTTAATCTTGGACACAAAGGTATTCAATTCTGACATATCTTTCAAAATTACATCTTCTATCAAGTTTACTTTGTGCGCGAAACATTGAAAATGTAGCAAATTATCTCCCATAATCTTAAGATCCGAAAACATGTTGTCATGTATGGAGCTGAATCTGAAACTCAATGTTGTAATCTTTCAAGGCACTGATAATAGCTAGGTTGTACCATTTGGCGCATCAAGAAAACAGACATTTGCCAGATGCACCTCCTAGTTTTTACCTGATACCATCATTCTGAAGAGCACAGCGAAGACACATCATCTGCCTTCATTATCATAAGTCTCATCTGCGACGACGACGATCGGTTTGCCCTCCAAAGCCATTTTAATGTCGTTATATATCGTCGTTCCACATCGAGGCATATACTCATTTCTCAATCTTGAACACGCAGGTAGATCATCCGAGCCTGGTACATACCCTCAAAGATAGAAATAATCGAATTAGTTTTACCATATTTAGAAGAAATTGCAGGTCCCTATCATCACTGCATGGCGCGTCCTCAGGTTGCGGATAGAGGAGACGGCCTTCAGATATGGAGGGTAGCTTCGAATATATTGAATAAGCAGTCGTGGACAGCTGATAAGGGGTGGCCCTCCAGCTTGAGGTTGGCGAAGGATTAACAACCCATCACCGTAAAAAAACAGCTTGTTACGAAACCACACAATAAGTCTCGAAATGGGACTGATTCTTTGGCACGACCACATTAACGGTGGTTATGTATGGTTGTGAAACTTGGACTTGCACTTTGAGAGAGGAACAGAGATTAAGGGTGTTTGAGAATAACGTTCTTAGGAAAATAAGAGGGATGAAATTACAGGAGAATGGAGAAAGTTACACAACGCAGACCTACACGCATTGTACGAGTATTCTTCACCTGACATAATTAGGAGCATTAAATTCAGACGTTTGAAATGAGCAGGGCATGTAGCACGTATGGGCGAATCCAGAAATGCATATAGAATGTTAGTTGGGAGGTCGGAGGGAAAAAGATCTTTGGGGAGGCCGACACGTAAATGAAAGGATAATATTATAATGAATTTGAGGGAGGTGGGATATGATGATAGAGAGTAAATTAATCTTGCACAGGATAGGGACAGATGGCGGGCTTATGTGAGGGCGGCAATGAACCTCCGGGTTCCTTAAAAACCATAAGTAATTAAGTATAGTAATACACACTTTTTTTCTAGGCCTAATAGGTCTACCTATAAAACAAAGAAGACTGTAAAATATGTAATAAAAATACTAGCCTTTTATTATATAAAAAAGTAAACTAAATAGTACCATTTTAACAGTGAAAATATTTTAAAATCATGAGTTTCATTTTTATTTTAATGCAGTAGATCTGCTTACTTTTTCAAATATTCTCGCACGGCTGTATGACCAGTTTATTCATTCTAATGTTGGCTCGTAAACACATCTTCACGTTGATTTAATAGATTCCTTAAATAACAAGTTTTGGATGACAATAGTAAAATGGCGTCATTCGACATAACTAATAATGTACACGAAAATTCCAATACAAGAGACAATAGAAATAATAAAACAAAATTTAACAAATCAAAACATAAGTGAAATTGAAATAGACAAAATTACCAGATTATTACATATTTGGAACAATCACAATTATTTTACGTCCAATAACAAGTTTTATAAACAAAAAGATGGTTTACCTATAGGATCTCGTCTTTCTGGCATCATGGCAGATATTTTCCTAAACAACATATGTTTATTGAATGAAGAAAATATCACATCAGTAAATGGATAAGATATGTGAATGACACTCTGATTATATACTAGGCCTATGGGACTACTTCAGATAATCTTTTAAAGAACATCAACAACATAAATCATAAAAGTTCTTTCACGAAAGAAGATGAAAATGTTAATAAATTAATCTTTCTACACGTCACAGTAGAGAAATATAATAATTCCTTTCAATTCAAAATTTTTAGAAAACCTCCTCAACTATTTTCCGCCATTCATATCAGTCCTGGATGAGTCTTGGCCAATTCCTTAATTCCAGCTTTCTTATATTCTGTATTACATCATCTTTCTATCTGTTCTTGGGTCTTCCTCTACTCTTTATATTCATGGGTTTCCAATTATAAATTCTCTTGACAATTCTATCTTCATCCATGCTGTTGATATGTCCGAACTTACTCTATATAAGAAAGTCGCGTTGAATCAAACTCCACTTTTTCCCAAATTCTTATTGAATAGGTGTTTAAGGCATGTTTCAGTGCAGACTTTTGCAGGAAATGTGATAAGCTGCTCGTTTATAGTCAAACTGCAATTTATTTACCTTAATTTTAGCAGTAAAATCACCGTTTGGAGTCTAACTGCACTAGTTTTTCGTCTTTTCTGAAAGATCAGATTTTTTGATAAAGTGCAGTTTGATTTGATTCTAGGCGACTAATATATTCATTATTATTATTATTATTATTATTATTATTATTAATGTATAAAACACAAATAACTGTTCAATTTGTTCCTCTCGTTATAATGATACAGTAGGCCACGTTCTCCTTTCCATTAATTTTTCACCAGCATGTGTTGTACACGAAGACTAATATTACGATGAACTGTTACCATAATAATGCAGCGCCATGAAAAACTTTGATTACAATTCAGAAAGTGAATTAAATCGGAAAGTAAGCAGACCAGTGGTCTTATATCAAGTCCAAGTGTCTGGGCACTTAGTTTAATTAATAATAATTTCCGGTTTAGACACTTTTGTCTGTTTCCGTTCACTGTTCTATCTTGTTTGTGATCTTCTTGATCTCTTCGTCCTATTGGTCTGTACGTTAGAGCTGCCTTTGGATAACGGGAATTTTGCTTTTTTTCAACATGTTGTTTCCATTTCTCTCTGTATTCTCATATTTCTGTTATTCTATTTTAACTTTTAATTTTGCTCGAATACCTTCGTTCTTCTGGTGGTCCAATCTTGTAAATCCTAAAATTGAACTCAGAAATTTAATTTGAGCTGCCTATATTCTAGATTTCTCTCTTTGCTTTATGACCCATGTTTCACTTCCAAATTTTAGCACTTGTTTTGCTGTAATGTTGTGTAATCTGACATGAGTTTCTTTTAACAGCTGCTTCCCGAAATGTGTTCTTATAATTACATTTACTGAATTATAGGCCTATTTAAGTTATGTACTTTCTCTTTATGTCTTCGTTTCCTGAATTTGATATAATATTCCCTAAATAGTTAAATGATTATAGTTTCTCTGTTATTTTATTATTCATCACAATTTTGACTCTTTATTTATTTTCCTTGAAAGGCCATTGATTTTGGAACAAACAATTACAAACATCTAAAAACAATTTAGTGGGGCCTTATGGAAAAAACGTAATAAGATACAGTTTATGTTCTGGAATATGGTAACAATTCCAGTATTCAAATTCTTACTATATGTTGCTGTCAACTTGGGGTACGAAGAAGAAAAATTATTTTAGTAGCGCAGATGTAATTTCAGCGAAGTTCTAAGGCATGCACATGGATGAACGTAACGGAAGAATTACAAATGATTTGATTATAGTTCCTATAAATAAAACTATATTGATATAGCTAGAACTGGAGAGATTGAATGACAAGAATGCAAGAGTCAAACATGCACAAATTAATGCAATAGTATCAACAATAAGAAATAAATCTGTAGATCGCCACACATAAGACTCATTTCGAAGCCAGAACAAGTCAATGAACCAAAATTCCAAAGGAAGTTAGAAAATTGTCGTAAATTGGATCGATAACGAATAGATATAGAAATACAATACATTTACCTGAACGAGGCTAGTCAGAAGTGATGGAATAGCATTTCTAACCGAAATAAATTCTTTCTCAGTGTACAGAACGTTGATAGCACGGACATCTTGTTTTAGATGATAACGATTCAAACGTTCAAATGTTAAACAGCAAAATACAGGTGTGACTTGTCGTTAAAGTACAGTTGTTGGATTGTGACAATAGTATTTTGAATAAAGTGTCAGTCGCTGAATTGACTAGAGTTTGGCGGTTGATAATTTAGCCGCATTGGAATAACAGTCTGTCACCGAGGTGCTAACCCCGCTTGCCTTATGACTTCTTTCTTCCGCTCTTTTCTTTTCGTTAACAGTTACCGGATAAACCCCCTCTTCTACCAGGAATCATGTTTGGGAAACGTCTATTTTCTGGTCCTAGTCCATTGAGAAACAATTTAATATAACGACTGTTATGTTTTAAGTCTACTGCTTGTGTCCATTGTATTTTTTACGTTATTTTGTACAGAAGGACTAATTGCATTTGACTGTTAAAACAATAAATTAGATGTGACACGTATGGCCCTGCTTCTAACAGAAGCGCCTCTACCTCAGGCACATGTTTGGGATCCACGGCGAATACCACCTCAACATTAATACTATGAATGTTACTCCAGCAGTACCTAATATATCTTATTGATAATAATATCACTTAGAGAAACCAGGTTCGATCCTCGGAGAATTTAAGAAAATTTGTGATTTACAAGGTTTTTTTTTAATTTATTGTTCGACATTGCACAGCAGTTAGACCAACATAATTAAGTTTATTATTGAAATGTTATTACTAACGTAATTCGAATTTGAATATACATTTCGAATAACTTTCTTTTGCAAATAATAACATCTAATTCGGATTTATAGTTAAATATCAGACTCGTGGCTCCCGAAAAAAGAGCTCAAAATTGGCAGACGGACAAACTATATTTTAATGACAAAGCATATTACGTTAAGCGCGTCATACTGTAAATGAAATAAACAAATAAATGTGACAATAACTGCACGAATAATGAATTAGCATTCCGTTAGAACACGAAGTTTTGTGAGAAGTTATTGGTTTCTGCTGTTATAAATACTTCATTAATAGACAACAAAAGATATGTGGGAAACCCAAAATTATTATAAATTCACTCCAAGTACTCAATATATACTATATTAAAGTGAGAAATAATTTTCGAAGATTAATATATGACCTTTAGCATCTGGAGACAGTGTTCATATAATAATATGTATGCGTTCGCTTTTAATATTACATAATTTAAATGTTTTATAATTATTGGGTTTTTTAAGTCATCTTATTATTTCCAAGTGATTTACTTGGATTCTCATTCTACTGTACAATATTTCAGTGTTGCATAATACCAATTTCATGGAAACATAAATTTGTCATTAATTTTTATTCATGGTACATGCCTCCAAATCTGTTATTCTGTAAAGCTTCAGGTATGTACACTTTATTCCTATGGTTTGTTTAAGTGTAACCTTGAAATGAAATATTATATTCTTCACCGTTTATATTATCTTATTCGTTTCCAGTTAAAGTTGTTTATTTTAAAATTTATATCATTCTGTATTATTTCACTATTTCATTTCATAATTAGAATTGGCCGTAAGTATCCTCGAAGTATGTTTATATATATATATATATATATATATATATATGATGTTCTGTTATATTATTACTTCAGTTAATACTTATAATATATTTGTTGATATATTCCCAATTTTATTGTTTCCTGAGACAAAATATAACTTATTATATGCCTATAGTTAAGACAGTGTCACCATTTCATTTCCTTATAACCCCCTACATAAAATACAGCACGAACGTAAATCTTATCTTTCTCTGTATTCTATTGTTTGGTGCGCATAGTACTGTAAGCCAGACATGCTTGTGCAATTTATACAAACCAAACTTCGAAGTTCAACCTTTTATGCCTCTCATAATCATTAAGGTTATAAACATCATGTTTTTCAAGACAATTTATTTTGAACGTTTATTACACTAATATTATTACATGATAAGCGAAGATATACATTTATATTATCAATCAGCATTAAAGCAAACTTTACGTTTATAACAATTTTCATGACATTCCTGGTTTACAATTGACAGTTTATTGTAAGTTAACATAGAACTTTTTTTTTTATATAAATAAGCCAAATAATGTAATTAAGTAATATTTGTTGCAAACGTTTTGTACAACAATTGAATATCAAAATTAGTAGCACTTCTTTAAATTGGAGAACTTGCTCACAGACAAACTTAACGAAATTGAAAGTTATTTCTAACATTTATGCGCAAATTCGTCTCACAATATGCTAAAGGTATATTGTGCTTAACAGGGCACACTTTGTTCAGACTGAAAACACAATCAATCATTCGACCCATTTCTTTTTTCATATTTATTGTGGTTATGCATTTTGTTGTTTTCATTTAATGAACTCCATTTCAAGGAAGCATATTTTCAACTTCAACAAATTTCGCCCAGCGTATGCGACAACTATTCCGCCACACTTGCGAAACGGGTAGCCTACAATAAGTTTCCAGAGAACGGAGTCTGGCTGGCTGGCTCGCTTTCGTGAGCCAGACCTGAGGTGCTTCCGTGCACTGAACTTTAAAAAGGCCCATTGTGGGCCCTACATGAGATGATTGTTTCACTCTGACATGTGACTCGGATAATAATCGAGAAGCCGATGTTGACAGGCGGGCCTTCCTTCTTCAGCCTTAACAACCAGGTCCCATCGCCGTTAGAGGCCTGTTAAGTCCCAGCATCCTAAACACCAAGTTCTTAAATCCTATTATGAGGAATCAAAGACCCTTACTACTCCAAAAAACTTCGCCCTAGTCTATTTGTAACTACTGTATTGCTGATAATAAATTAAATATGGGGGAAGTGAAATGTTGGTGAAATAAGAGGGAAACAAGAGCATTACTAGAAAAATCTCGGAAATATCTGTTTTGTACAACACCACAAGTTCTATCACGAACCCAGGCTCTCTGGATAGAATAACTGCCATAGACGCGGCGGAGAATAGCATTTACTAAATAAATAATATTCCAGTTACTACCAACTCAATTTTTATACACTAAATATTTTACATCACATATTCATTTTGTATGAGGTCTGGCCCACCTCATTGAATACTACACGGCTACTATGAAGTAGCCAATATGTATTATTACTATTTAATAGGAGAAAAATTCATACCGGCACCGGGAATCGAACCCAGGACCTCTCAGCTCTGCGCGCTGAGCGCTCTTTCCAACTGAGCTATGCCGGGACACGATCCACGGCGCAGGCCGAACCCCTCTCGTAATGCTTTTACGGCCTTACTACCTGCATTTGAGACGATACAAGTCATATAATATGCAGGAGCGCATATTTAAATGACTTTGTGGCCATATTCAACATCAGTTTGTGACAACTGCTAACAGTTAATACATCACATATTCATTTTGTATAAGGTCTCGCCCACCTCGCCGTGGATCGTGTCCCGGCATAGCTCAGTTGGAAAGAGCGCTCAGCGCGCAGAGCTGAGAGGTCCTGGGTTCGATTCCCGGTGCCGGTACGAATTTTTCTCATATTAAATAGTAACTAAATATTTTTCTTAAACAAAAGTGAGATTACTTGTTACAAATGTCCGTCTGATAAAGTCCATATCTTTAATTTTGTAACCTCGTGACTTTTGTTTTAAAATTATATTATTTAACTTACCCCATGCTATGATATACATTATATTATTTAACTTACCCCAAGCTATGATATACAAAGCCGAGAATAAATACAGCACTTGTCCTATTTCCTTGTACTGTCTATGATCATCATAACGCTGCTCGTTGCTTCAATGCCCACTTGAGTCTTTCACATTTACATTGTGCGTACACGTGGCGGGCTTGGAATGATCATGTGAACTGAGTTGACCAGAACTAGGACAACAATCATTACAAACAGAATATGAACAGTCTAAACAGTTGTTGCAAGACAGAAGAAAATTTATTTCTCCTCTGCAGGACGAAATATTAGGAATTTATAAACATGTATGTATGTATGTATGTACGTATGTATGTATGTAGGTATGTATGTATGTATGTATGTATGTATGTATGTATGTATGTATGTATGTGTACGTGTGTACGTGTGTGTGTATGTATGTATGTATGTATGTACGTATGTATGTATGTATATGTATATATGTATGTATCGCTCACATGCAACCTTCTCCATGACTGAATTTTTTACAAAAAGGACACAGCCCCTCTACTTTTCAGATCCAAATCCGTGTGGCTTCTTTCTTTTTCCGAAAGTCAAATTCCACGTCAAAGGTCGCCATTTTTTAACTGAATAACATCTCAAAGTTGTGACCGATTAACTGAACAGAGTTCGGATTTATTTCCAGCATTGTTACCGGCGGTATGGCTTCCCAAGGGAACTACTTTGAAGGAGATAATGTTGATCTGTAGGAAAGTTCCCAATGACAAAATTTACAATCTGTCTTATTGCGCTTTAGACATAACTTGTACAATATAACCCCATTAGTTCGACTTATTTGGATTGAGGCCTATTCGAAATAAGCGGGGGACAGAAATGCAAGCAGGGAAACCATGTCATAATATTGTCCCCACCGTGCACTGTCCACCGTTCTTTTCAGTTTCGAGGTCTAATTCATTCACTAGTGATAAAGTAAGTTGTATTGTACATTTTGAGTTTCTACTTTAACCTACTGTAGCACTAAATGATGGATTGAGTTTCAGTTCAAATACCCATTTTTTCCCTTCATCTTCTCTCTCTTTCTCCTCTCACTCTCTTTTCTCTCTCTCTCTCTCTGTCTCTCTCTTTGGCATTTTGGGATTTTCCAGAATTTCAGACAAATCTAACCAGGTAAACAGCCCAAGCGAGAATTGAATCCAGTTCCAGATCAGTAGTCAAACACACCTACTACCTACTGCCTAAGACGGTGGGTACAGCGAATGTTAAGACACAAAATAACAATATGGCAGTAATGGAGAAAAGAGAAGTAACGACATATGGATGCGTACTGCTTACTTACTTACAAATGGCTTTTACAGAACACGAAAGTTCATTGCCTTACATAAACCGCCACCGTTCCCTATCCTGAACAAGATTAATCCATTCCCTACCATCATATCCTACCTCCCTGAAATCCATTTTAATATTATCTTCCCATCTACGTCTCGGCCTTTCAAAACATCTTTTTTCCCTCAGGTCTCTCAAACTAACAGTCTATACGCATTTCTAGATTCACCAATACATTCTACATGCTCTGCTCACCTCAAACGTTTAGATTTAATGTTCCTAACTATGTTTGATGAAGAATACAATGCGTACATTAGAGAAATTATGCTTCATACAGCACAAATTTTATGCTAATATATTAAGTTCGAACCCTGGTTCCCTTACTGATAAACAGCAACTTAACTAACAGAACTGTGGCTGATTCTAAACTGGCAGCACTCATAGCACGGAATAGGGATAAAACTGGTGCAACATCAATTCGAGAACATAAAGCAGTGAAATACCAGGACCGACCATTGTAAATTAGCATGGCGCCTCGCTCTCCTGGACAGCTTCGTCAGGTGACGTCATTCATACAGAGGAAATGCTTATTAAGTCGCGTAGCTATAGCGATGCCAGTCATCTCTGGGTGTAAACATTCCACGGGATCAAACGCAGCGGAGTTCGGTTCCCATGGAAATAGAGACGCTGGCGTGCACACAAATTAGCACTAAAAAAAGTTTTTAAATGTCCACTTCCTCACAGAGATGCTCTCTATATATATTATTACGCATGCGCTCATAACACAATCCTTTGGAGCTGAACCAAGATGTCAATTAATTATTTAACTTACCCCATGCTATGATATACAAAGCCGAGAATAAATACAGCACTAGTCCTACTTTCGTACACGCTATTAAATCATGCACTTATCATTTTTCATCATCAGCATCAAGGATTATTCTACAGAAGTCTGTTAGGAACGGAAGAATTTTTTTTTATTTGTGGATCTAGTCCACTTTCTCTCTCTCTATTTATCTATTGCTCTCTCCCTCTCTCTCCTAACGTTATTTCCTCCTTTAGGATTATATCTTGTTGTTTTTAATAAAACATCGTCATTTCTTAATATAACCGATTAATTTAAAACCTGAAAGTTTTATTGAAACTCCTTTTCTCTTGTTTCCATTCCTTTCTTGCTTGTTCTCTACAGCTTCAATACTAAAATACACAAATTGTTGACATTGTCTTTACCACATTCGTCATTGGATTCTAGTTCATGGGCTTAAACCTAGTGAGTGTTGTGGTCTTTAAAAAGAGATACAAATCTATGACATGACCTCCTTCGGAACTTGTGTGAAGCTGGAGGTCCTTGTCGCAAATCTGCAGCACGTAAAAGAAGTCTGTCCCTGCATGAGAATTCTCAAGTCATTTCCCACCCATGTCAAATTTTGAAGACATCACAACAGAGATATCTCAATGGCCTAATTAACCATTGAAATCCTGAAATCTATACCAGACCACACTGAAGACCACAACAATAAGCAAATCTGTAACTATATAATTGATAGAGTCCGGATTGTAATTTATTTATTATTTAAATTTAAATATACAGAATGCAGAATATAATTACAACAATAGAAATAGCAATAAATTAATACAATCAATATAAAACAGAAGATACAGTAATATTAACACAATTTGAGGACCGAATGAGCAGCGTTCGTGTTCGGTCGCAGTTCACATATATTATTAATAGGCGTATAAGAGAATATACAAAATAAAATGAAATGGGAACTAAAATTAAAATTACTGCTACAGTGAAATTATATAATATATTATATTAATATAAGAGGAATATAGAAAATAAAATAAAATAGGAACTGAAATTAAAATTACAGCTGCAATGAAATTATATAATATAATATTAACATAGAGAAGAATAATATCGTATGTGAATAAAGTACGACAATTTATGGAAAAATATATATTTCAAAATTATAGAATACAAATATAATATAGGATTATTAATTCATACATATAAGCTATACATTTATTTAATCAAATTGAAGACATTAATACGTTTCTAATTTTCTTGTTATATGTTAGTGGGTTACATGATAGAAGTTCTGGGTGTAATAAGTTTAGCTAAAGAATTATACAACCGAGGGGCTAGAATTAACAGAATTAATGCTATGTTTTAGACCAGCAGATGTGAATGTAACTACCTATTTTATTCCTGTCCATTTAACTAGGAAAAAGGAAATCTCAGTGAAGTAGAGAATTGCATGTGATACAGTATATTAGTACTATATATTTTTACGAATTTTCTCACACATTGCGGTGTGATTTGACATAAAACTGCACATTTTCACTTTTCAATTGTATTTCAAATTTCAAGCCTAGAGTAGGTGCGCGGAATAGATACAGTGTATTGTTGGTTACTCAGGAGAAGACGAGCGAAAGAAATGTGACCTTCTTCATTGTGGGTATTGATTATTATACACTTCGCCCAGATAAGCATTCCTGTGACCAGTTTATTACTCATGCCGGGAACATTAGTAACAGTATGCATATGGACATTAAAAGATACTAATTATTGTGTGTAGGCCTATGTGAAAGTGTGTGCGAAGAGCAAAAAAACCAATTGTAAAGAGATAACAGGGATAATGAAATAGGCTTAAGTTGATATGTATTGTTAGCATAATACTGTGTAAAAAGAAAAACCAGTGACATAAATGTAGGGGAAGAGTCAAAACCGAAAAGCATACAAAGGACAAATTCTAAAAGACATGATGTAAATACGAGCAAAATGCAGAACGAAAGTGACTATAAGGGATATGATGTGGCGTGGCGTGGCGTGGCGTGGCGTGGCGTGGCGTGGCGTGGCGTGGCGTGGCGTGGCGTGGTATATTTGTTGTCAACATTTACATCCATGTAATGTGGACCTCACAATTTTGTATCCAGTGCCACAATTACATTCGTTACAGATATACCTTTTGTAGACGCTCTTACAATTTAACTTCCGACTCCATTTAAATTGGTCACTATTCCCACCTGTAAAACCTAACAACTTAATTTAGATCATTCAAAATTGACACTTTTACGAGTCTGTTCTTGATTTTCAGTTCATTTATATCGAACACACACTGTTTCTAATAATAGCCTACTTCTTACTAAAACATACTACACCATTGTCGAATATGTTCGTTATTATGTCTGTTTCTACTACAAGGGATATAGACAGGAAAATCCCACCTCCGTAGCTCAGATGTGGGAGCTATCCTCCATTGGAGAGCCATTGCCGTCTATGGTATTTCAAAGCTATTATTATTATTATTATTATTATTATTATTATTATTATTATTATTATTTTAATAAAGCAACTATTAATAACTAATTGCTTAATCTAGTGCGAATTGTAATTAATAGTTTCACGTGACATTTACTAAAAACAAAAGCAACGACCAGTAACTGATGGTCTGCATATGTTTAATGAATTGTATTGTTACTGCGTCGCATAATGTAGGCATTCATATCACTAACATTTTTCTCTCTGTCGCTGCACATACCGATCTTCATCACGTGAGTAAAAAACAAAAGACACAACCACTACGAATGTGTACATTGTTGTAAGCAGTAACTCACGTAGTCATGTATCATGAAGCTGCTTCTTTTTATACTTTAGGACAGTCATGTCAAAAGATGCTCATAGGCGCAAGCGAGCTCTTTAGTCGGGAGAGCCTGAGCTCTTTACAGCGGAAAGGAAAGAGACAGACAAAAGAAGTAGTATATTAGTATATGCCACTTGGTCGAGCTATGTACAGGGATGGCCAGTACAAATTCAGTGGATAAAGGGAAGAGAACTTATTAAAATTGCATTCATGTTAATTTTTGGATTTGTCTGAGAAATATAAGTGCTTTATAAAAATGTAAGTTTTAATTTTAATGCTCATTTTTCACTAGTTAGCTCTTTTATTCAAAAGGAATATTTTCTCAACTTTTTTTGCACAAAAGTGAAATTTTCAGGTATGTAGCCTTACAGGTACTGAAACAGTGTTTTCGTAAATCTAATATGTCGTAAATACGTATTACTGAAGATAGTGTATTGAAAATGTTGAAAATATTCGCATGGAAAATGTTTGTAAGGAAATTAATTAACAATTAACAACTACTGTTACATCATAAACAAAATATGCTGTATGTGCCCATGTGTTATAATACGTCAGCTCTATAGCTTCAGCAGATTTCGAGAAAATAATTTAATATTCTTATTACAGGAATTTCCGCACCAATATCACCTTAAAAGCATAATACGATAATAATTTTGTTATGTAATATTGGTTACAGTTAAAACATATTCCTAGGTAACTCTGCTTTGTATTGTAATATTGTTTTGATTAGTTTATTAATTACTTTTGTGAGGCTAAAGATACCATCAATATGAATTCTAACTTATCATGTCACACTCAATCTCTTTCTTTAGGATAACACTTTCTTTATGAATGATGTATTTCATTCTCTTAGTACAGTATATACTACTATGGAATTTATATGAATATTCCTTCTTAACTCTTTATTATGTTATTAACATTGAAAACGCAACAATAATATTATGAAATTAGTGTTAGTACTGTTGTTTTACAGATAATATAGATAATATCAAACAGAAAGAAGCCATAACGACATAAAATTTCACGTTCCGTTTGAAGTTTGCACACCATTATTTTCTTAATCCAACAGGCTGCTTATTCATAAATACATAATCCTTCCTCCTTTCATACCTAGCGCTTGATGCCCGCGTACGACGTCAAGGTCAGAAAAATGCGCTTGCTTTGACATCACTGCTCTAGGATATAAATCCTATTTATTTTTCAGATCAAGCTCCTTCATCTGATGACTCCCATAATTTACGTGACCTTATTCTTCCTCTTTTCCCACCTTTGGTTCTTCCTACTAGTCGATTTTCCTAAATTGTATCAATATGTTCTTTCCAGTATTTCCTTCTGTCTTTAATGGATTAATAATAGCTTGAATGTCACTATTTGCTCTAATATATGTACTGTGCATTCTATCAAATAATGTTTCTCCTTGAATAGTTTAGTCCTTAGAATTTTCATTTCACGTAGCCTATTCTCACCATTCTCACCATTTATGCACTAATATTGGTTGTTTTGTAAACACTATCTAATGTTTCTTAAGCAATACGCATGCTAATATTTGCATGGCTTTACCAGTTTATTTTATCGCGAGCACACCAATAGCGGAATGGCTAGAGCGTTTTTGAAGGCAGCAACTAGTGATGAGAAATATACCTTCCAAATACTGCTGCACCAGCATAAAAATTAAAGGTTATTCATGTTCAAGTACTAAATCTCCCTAGCCACTACCCCCACGAATAAGTAACTACAGTGTTGTTCAGACATTTAGACTTCAAACGGTGACAATGCTAATTATAACATTAAATCATTAGCCCCAGATCACGCTTACCTTCCAAGAGAGGGGGAGCAATTAAGAAATAAATGCAATAGCATAGTGTAGGCATACATGTTAATTGATACATGACTAAACATTTTGTTCCACGCTGTCAATGTTAATGTTATGTTTTTTCTAACGACGCTCGCAACTGCCAAGGTTATATTAGCGTCGCCGGTGTGCCGAAATTTTGTCCCGCAGGAGTTCTTTTACTGACATGGGCCTGTCGCATTTTAAGCACACTTAAATGCCATCGACCTGGCCAAGGATCGAACCCGCAACCTTGGACATAGAAGACCAGCGCTATACCAATTGCGCCAACCAGGCCGACTCTACGCTGTGAACCCGGGTTGGCATTCCGGCGGGTCCAAATAGGCTTGTCGTGGACAAAGACGCTGCTTGGTATAGGTTTCCTCCAGACACTATCGTTTTCTCTACCAGCATTCTACCATTGCTTCATTAATCATAATCATAATAATAATCATGATCATCATCATACACTATATAGGGTAAATATTGGTAATTTCGTGATAATTTCATGAAAATTAATTTAAAATGCAAATGTGTAAATATATCTTTATTCCGATTTTTTTCGTTTAAAAGACGATAACTTGCTGCACAAATCTAGAGATATAAAAGATTGGACACGTTCTTGAACAAGTGTCAAAAACCACTTTTACAACTTAAAATAAAAGGTTGGTTATTTCGTGATAATCTTGGTAATTTCGTGATATTACATTGATAATTTCATGAGAGGTAGAAAAATTGTGGAAAAATTCATTAAAGTCAAAAAAATTCTCATTTATTGTTACAAGACTTCAAACATGGTAATTCCGCCCAATATTCATACAAAAGAAAACATAAAAATACATAAAAATAAATAAAAATAAATGTAGCCCGCTAGATCCCGTAAGGGCAAGGGCCTCCTGATTGACAGGGCTTGGCTCTGTAGATTTCACTCGTTAGGTGAACCGATCCTAAGGAGTGTTCCATGTACACAAACACTATATGCACTTGTAAGATTCGCACCACAATACACATTGAGGACGGTGGCTTCTAGATTTCTCCATAGCTGTCTGTCTCTTCTACTGCTCGTCCAATGTGGTCCTGCCTTCTTCTTGAAGAAATTGGCCCATCTAGATGTCTGGCGTCCCACTCTTCTTCTGCCGATCCTGGGATCCCACAATTCAGACTGTGCGTCCATCGTCTGTTGTCCATCCTTACCACGTGCCCTCCCCATTTCCACGTCAGCCTTTCTGCGGTGTTTAGGACGTATTTCATGCCGGTACGGTTGAGTAGCTCCTCGTTCCTTACTTTGTTCCTCAGAGAAAGTATAAAAATACATATCAACACATAATAAGAATCAAATCAAAGTGAAAATTGAAATTGAAAAGGGATTTTCTTTGCCCTGAAAGGGTGAACAATTTTATTACGGACTTTACTATAGCCTATATTACTAAGGCGACTCCAAAAGTAATGCATAACATTTCTTTAAAAATTATACTTTTATCCTACAGCTTTGCTATTTTCACAGAATATAGATACATCCTTTAGGAACAAAATGCCACTTTTCCACATTATCCCCGTCCCTTTCAACTGCCTTACGTAACCTAGGAACGAGGGCCTGTAGACCAGCACGGTAAAAGTCTGGACCAACACGTCTGAGCCACTCTTTAGCAGCGTGCACATTGGAGTCATCTTCTAACCTCGTTCCGCGAAGGGATCCTTCAGTTTACCAAAGAGATGGTAATCGCACGGTGCCAGTTCAGGACTGTAAGGCGGAAGTTTCAGTGTTTTCTATCCCAATTTTCTGATCTGGTCTATGGTCTTGAGATTGACATATGGCTGTGCGTTGTCGTGCGTCGAACACGACTCAGTCGAGCTTGAAGTTTCTTGAGAGTTGCCACATATGCGTCAGAATTAATGGTGGCTCAATGTGGCATGATGTCCACAAGCAAGAGTCCTTCTGAATCGAAAAACACAGTAGCCATAACTTTTCCTGTCGAAGGTGCACTTTTGAATTTCTATTTCTTTGGTGAATTTGCATGATGCCACTCCATTGTCTGCCTCTGTCTCCGGTCCAAAATGGTGGAGCCATGTTCATCTTCTGTCATAATTCTTGCAAGTAAATCATCTAGCACTTATCATTGGCACTTAGCATGAAAACAAATCAAACAGAAGCTTCACTGAACCCATTGCATCTCCCTTTTCTTTTTTGTTATCACATCTTATCTTCAGAATTCTGAAATTTGTATTGTAATACAATTTTTAAAATACTATAAAATGTAACGCTTAATGGTCAACAAAATTTCGACTCAAACAGCTAAAATTTCTATCACTAAAGCTAAGCCTAGGGGAGCCGCGGGCAAAGTGGAAGTGGAGGGCAAAGTGGAAAATCGTTGTTATGCTCTTACAACAACAGAGTGCAGCAGTATTCAGTATAATATTCAAAGCTTATGGTAGTATGTATGTTTCTTCTTAGCCGCAAAGCACTAGTATCGCTGTACATGGTGGAATTGTGATTAAAATGAAACGAGCTGCAAGAAATTATTTGTTTATGGTAAGTAATCTGTAGGCATCCGCCATATAAATAACATCCGATTTTATTATTAATGTTTAAAGCACAGTTACAAGTGTTGGGAAGAAGTTGTGATGGCTAATTTTTTTTCTAAAAATTCATTTGATAAGATACAACCACATCTAATCTGCAACCCACATGGAGGGCAAAATGGAAACTGAAAGAGTGAACTTTCCACTTTGCCCATGTAGTTTGGAATTCACTCATAGAGTCTGGATTTCCTCCTAATATGCAATTGCAAGATAGTTAATGTATTTGTCTTATAGTTTACATTTTTTCCTGTTCTACGGAGAGGGACCCGAAGGCTTACACTGCTGCCTGAGGTTTATTGTGCTTACCACTCCTATTCTGTGAATGATTAGGTAGCCGAACGGCCGTATTGTACAAGTACAGCATACTGCACCATGAACTGAACCCGGGATATGGTATCAATAATGATGATATCATTGATATGTGAATTAATGATGGCGAAATGAGTCTGAGGTCCAACGCCGAAAGTTACCCAGCAATCCTGCTTCAATTGGTGCTCAGAGTCTGGCCGGATCAATGCAGATGATTTTTTGCACTGCTTGAAACTTTTTCAGAAATTGTCAGACCTAACAAAGAAAAGCCAGTGTTGTTGGTTCTTGACGATCATACTTCTCACCAGTCATTGCAAGCTCTTGAATTCGCTTCAGAAATTGGGAACATAATCTTGTCGGTTTCTTCACACGCAACACACAAGCTGCAGCCTGTCGATGTTGCAGTTCACAAGCCATTCAAGACGCATGTTGAAGCTGCTGTAGACAAATTCCAGAAGAACTATCCAGGAAGACACATCGGTGAATATGATGTGGCAGGTCTGATCCGTGAAGACTATGAGAAATCGGTCGTGCTTCAGAATATCACTAGAGGATTCTCAAGGACTGAATTTTTTCCATATGGACGCAAGATGATTTTGCTCCGTCTTCTGTCCATTATTGCCAGTACAGCCTAGTAGTTCGATTGATAAGCTATTCTTTGGGAAGATAGGTCTCCCAATGAAGCAGGAGAATACACAGATAGATGCCTTTCAACCCAGTAAAGTGCGGAACATCGAATGTGCAGCCTCATGTAACACCAGAAGATATTGCTCCACTCCCCCAAAGTAAGCCTAGGCGTACTGCTTCAGACTGGTGAAACAAATCGAAAACGACGTTGTCAGAAAACTGAAATACTGACATTTCCATTTAAGAAGGCAGTCCGCGAGATGCAGATGGAAACCTGGCGGCAAAGGAGTGAAAACGATGGCCGGTAAGACGATCCCGCCAGTACACTAAACCACACGCCTAGGTAGCAAGATGTTTTCTGTTTGGGTTATGGAGAGCAATATTCTGACCCATCATCGGAAGACTAGAGCATGTGTTGTAAATGCAAAGACTGGACTCATTAACTTTGTGCTGATATTATTCTCCAGACTATGTAGGCTAGCCTATATGACAACTGCAGTGCTTGAAAATGTTTTAAATATGGACAATTATTTTATGTTTTACGTATCTTAAACAATATTTTTATTTATATAGTGTGTTATGTAATTTCCACTATGCCCTCTCCGAGTTTCCACTATGCCCTCTTGGTGAGGGTAAAGTGGAAAATTAAAGGGTCCTCTTATTTTTCTAATTACTTTGTTGTCTTCGTTCATTATAAGATTATTTTTGTGTTTAAATGTTGACAGATGTATAACGTTTAGTTTATGTGTAAAAACTTTGTGATACAACTAAACACAAAGACAGGATTAGATGATATCAAAATCCATTCCACTTTGCCCTAGCCTCCCCTATATGGCGACTACAGCTGTATCTAAAATTCCAAAAACATTTCCTAAAATTTCATTAAGGTATAATAAATCATTGTAAGAAATATCATATGCTTACCTTTAGTAATAAGCCTGTAATGTAATTACAAACATCCACAAAATTTGTACGCCTGAGAAGTCGACGCTAACTTGCTCTCTCCAAACATAAAAGCTCACTGAAGCAGCTACAATAGTCACACAAAGCGTAGATATATGTTTCTGGAAACCTGATAACATATCCAATCCGTAGGCGGAAATTTGAATCTCGTAACACCATTGGTTAGTTCACGAAAGAGCAAAGAAAAAGTATCATGAAATAACCACTGCCACGAAATTACCAATGTTTACCCTATTTCGCCTCCCGTGATGCACAAAGGACAACGCCTAAGGCTACAAAATGAGCGACAACTTCGCCAAATCACATTGAGGTGGCAACTCTTGAGTGAATGACACAAAGTTAAGTGCTCGCCATTGGATTAAAAAAAAGTTTGTTGTATCATGAAACCAAGCCAACAATTGCTGGTGTAGGCAAAAGTACAAGGCAATTCATTATATATTTTTAACATTTTAGGTGAATGAATAAATAAATTTTATCTGTAATAGCTTCTTTTCTTCTTCTTCTACCAGACAAGGTTTAGGCCTTCTAGATCTGTTCCGGAGCTAAAAATTGTCCATCTCCTGCACGGTCGGTCGTTGTCTCTTCGTCCCTTCGGTCTACAAAATAGTACTTGCATAGATATCTTAAAGGTACCACCCTCATTTCTTTTGATACTGTTGTATCTCCTCTACCATGTTCATTTTCCCCAATTGTTCTCTTATGTCTACATTTCTCAATCTATTTCTTCTAATAAGACCGCACAGGGATCTCATAAACATCAAGGGCAGCCTCACGTCGTTGCCTCGTGAGCGCAGTATCCATGTTTCGCTGGCATTTGTTGTAGGCTAGTTTTTTGACACATATATTGTATAATCTTTGTTCCATCTCTTTTATCATACTTGTGTCGAAGTTTCTTTTAATACAACCATTCAGTTTATTGTAATTATTCATATTCTCTTCTAAATCCATATTTCTATTGCCGAAATGTTACAATTCAGATACTTAAAATTCAAAACTTGTTCAGCAATCTTACCGCCAGAAGAGGGTGAGAGCCAGTTTCTAGTGCTCTAAAAATGGAATGTCAGCTGAGGGAAGGAAACCATGACAGAAACCTTGCTCCTTGAAGTATGGAGATTGTGCGCCAGGCCGCTAATGTGTGTAAAAATTGAATGCTTGATAGGCTAAACAAACAATCTTCAATAGCAAAAGAATAAAAATTTAGTATTGTAATAAGTGAACCTTAAATAAAAAATACAGTGCCGAGACCCTGAGACTACCAAAGACGTTCTCGTCCTGTCGCACTTTTTCAGTGTTGAATGCTATTTCTACAGTACAATGTCCTGTTGTGCGTGAGGATTGACATAGCTCTACTATCTATAATGAATTACTACCAACGGCTGTCAAACTCTTCGAGTTTAAATAGTGTCATTCTGTGATGTCGCCTAGACTATGGGCGTTAGTCATTAAATTATGATCGTGGCTTTCAAGCGACAATACATCCACTGCAATTATCGCTGATGGAAAGGTTGTGATATGGTAAGTTCGCTATGAAAGAGTCTTGGAGGTCAATAAAATATCAGTTTCGAAAAACATGTTGTGCTCCACGCAGTAAAAACATACAACTGCAATAATATAATCTAAGAAACAATAACTTTTAATTGAAATGCAACCGTATGCTATGATAGCTGCGAGCATTCCGTGGTTCTTCTGGTGCCTGACTTCGTTTAAAATAAATGTCATCCATTGAAACCTCTTACTAACGCGTTATTAGTCTAATATGTCACCATACTCCATTATCTCCTGGCTTAGTTGCCTTATGAGGCCTTGTTGGTGTCACTTGTGAGGTCCAATCTATCTTCGGACAGCTGACTACAAAACAAAAAACAACATTGTAACTTCCTACTAAGCCTTCCTCAATATCTCTGGCAGTATTCATTCCTTAAGAGCACTTCAGGCGCTTCGACACCTTGGAAGGGCCGATGGAATAGATCTTGTGCTCCTTGGTTACCTTGGCGGTATGAACTTAGAGCGGGGAAGGGTAAAAGGCCCCCATTGGATGAACGGGTGAGGGGTCACATGCTGCCGGTGGGCTGGTACACCCTTATCCTCATTCTCAAAAAAAAATACTGTCAATTTACTCTAAGTGCCAGATCAAAAAGGCAACAACTCAAAATGTGTCTGGAAACACTAACTTCCAAGTAAAATTCCGGGTTAATTACAATTATTCCAAATTCTGTTAATGATGTCTTTATATGCACTATAAGTTTCAAATTAGCAGTAGCGGCTATTCAAGTGAAGAAGGTGAAGAACATTTCACTTGTTATTTTGGGAGCCATTTGATTTATAGTTCATATATTAAATTATTCAATTTTAAAAACTATAGCGCTATAAATCAATAAATCTCAAGTACAGTATCACCAATCTGTTTAAATATTCCCGCTATTGTGTAACTTTCACGGCTCAGTTCCTTGAGCGGCAGCGACGAGGCAATGATTCTCAAATTTAAAATATTATTTTGTTCTTCTGTGTTAGGATGGTTGCTATGACAACGACAGAGACATTTCCCCCCTCAATTCCATATTCTTCAAGAAACGGGCATTGCTGTGACGAACACTATTTGGTCTTCAGCCCAGCCGATCCGCTTTCTGTAATGGGTGACACGGAGATTTACGACTACTTGACTGTCCAGCAACATGGCCCGTCCTAAAGAAAATTCTTTCCTAAAAATTATGCTTCGTCAAGTCTTCTTTCTATATAGGTCCTATTATGTTTTATGATTTTAATTTTTGTGCTGATATCTTCATTCCTTTCATTTTTTATTCTTCTGGCCACAATTTTCCTGTCCCTCATAAGAAAATTCCATTAAAAATTAATACTATGAAAACAATGGAAAGAAAGTTTGATATTCTGATCACAGCCTTGTTCTTGGAAGTGGTGAATGAATTCTTGCCTTTCCTCAGTGCCTCAGTCTGTTTTGTGTCGGTAGGCCTATGTCGAGCTATTCAGTTGTGATAGGTCTAATTTTTTTAATATAATTTATTTTACTTATCACTTTATTAGGCGAAGACATTAAGTGTGTTTCAGTTTTTAATGAATTTCTAATAAGTGTGTTAGTATCTACTATATAAGTTTTTGTATTGTTATGTTCCAATGTGAAAATGAATCCGTTCAATGACATAGTGTGTACATTAATTCAAACCTCGTTTAATCGTTGATGTGAGCAGTATAACATATATCTATTGTTTCTAGACAGAACTCAACCAATTTTAGACATAAAGCTGGTAAATCATACGAACTTAATTTTAAAACTTCATAGTACTGCAAGCATCAGTGAGTGGTTGTGTGGGAGCCACTACATTGAAATATTATTTTGTTAGTCATGCCTACTACTTGGAGTTAAAAAAACATGAGTGGAATGAAATTGGATTCAGTGATTTTCTAAAATAATGTTAATCGTGCTCTATAACAACATGAAAATTCGGCGGAACATTTAAAGTGCGTTCTTCAGTTCAAACATTAACAGAAGAATATGAACACTATTGGTAATATTCTGAAAGAAAATTCTGGGCTATTGATAGTGCAATATATTGAAAATTTTCGTTTAAACAGACATGTTATGCGGTCAGTTTTCGACGCTTTTTTGTATTTAAGCAAGCAGGAATTATCATTTCTGGACCATGACGAAAGCACTTCTTCGCTTAATGTGGAAAATTCAGATAGGCCTACTGCACTGTGCTAGAATTTTGAACGTAGTAAAAAGTAGAAGTGAATTCTCAGGGAGAAAGTACAAACTGCTACTACAGTGGAAAAAGTGATGTAGAACATGATCGTAATTACAAGATATTGTTCTTTGAGATCATTGACAACTTCATCATGCAGATCGATAAAAGATTTGGGGATTTAGAAAATCTTCGTTTCGTGAACCTTGCTGATATTTCCAAATTTGACATTTATAATAGAAACTTCCCACATGATCCGCTTTTTTCACTGTAAGCTAGCTATTTCAGCATATTAAAAAAGACGCAGGTTCTAAAAACTGAACTTGAGCTTTTATACCAGAACAGTGAATATAGAAATATGCCAGTTAAGAAAGTGCTAGACTTCTTCGTCACACAAAGATGTATTTGGAGAAGTGTATAAGTTACATTCTCTCATTTTAACACTACCGTCTACTAGCGTATCGGTCGATAGGAGCTTCTCTTGTTTAAAACGAATACAAACAAAACAGAGAAACTCAATGTCACAGAAAAGACTGTCAGCGTTAGGGATTATTTCGCTCCAAAAAGATATGTTGGACAAGATGATGGAGTCACAGCCCCTCCATGAGAACATTATTGGCAGGTTCGCAGCTCTGAAGGAACGGAGGCTCAACTTAGTGTACAAAAGTTAGGTAAGCAATAAGCATATCTTAGTTTAGCCTACATATACCGCTAAGTGCATGGATAGCTGGCAGAAATAAATACAATGAAATCACTTTCACGATTGAATATCATGGAAATTTATGGGAGGCAATTACTTTAGTTATACAGAGTTCCGATTATCAATGCAACTAGCCTACATGAGCTTTGAAAACCTTGCAACAATTTCATGCTTCAACTATTTTTTCAGGCACGAGCCGCTACTGCAAATTAGAGCAATGTTAATTGTAATTTTCAAATTAACATGAAACTTTAAAATGCAGTTATCTCAAAACTTTAAACTTTCAGTTGTTTCATTTTTGAATTGGGCAGTCGAAATATGCTATCGATTTTCAACACAAAAAAGATTTCGGAACATAGCTGAGCTATGTTGAAAGATTTTGAACGTAGAACTACTATGTGTCACTGAAAGTGATTAAATAGATTTTGTTCTCCATTTAATATCTTTTTTCTAGAATAAAAATAAAACAAAAACTATAAAAATCTCACCGCCTGCTCGAACGCATCCATGCATCCGATGGCTGCTTATACTGCCTGCTCATTCAATGGTCAAACATGTAACATTAATATAAAAAAAATTGTCGCTAGATTGCAGTTCCTAACGGCCAGTGAAATCGCTTATTGATATAGGTCCTATGCTTTGTGTTTCTAGTATGTGATTAAAATATCACTTTGTTTCGCAACTCTAATAGTTTCTTCTTCAACTTTGTTAATCCATTATATTCTCTGTTCTTGAAAGAACAAGAAAACCAGAAAAATGTTTCTGTGAGAAACCTCCCTACATTACTAAGTAGCCGTTTCATGAATTTATCCACAAGAGTTTCTGACACAAGTTTGTAATGGTTATTATTTGTAACACACTTTAATATGTCATATTAGGAAAAAATAGATTTTTTTTATAGTTTGGGGCATAAATACGGATGAACATAGTACTTTATTTCGTGCTGCTACCTATCCTTTCAGCGAAAGCATTGTTAGTATGCTCTTACGAGCAGGCAGTATAAGCAGCCATCGGACGCGTTCAAGCAGACTGTAAAAATCTAAATCACAGGAACATGTGAATAATCATTTCATGTCAAAGTCACCTACATATTATTTTACAGTAGCTATGTTTCGACTACAATTTAAAATGAATTTTCACTCTTGCAAGCGGCCTTCAACCGATTTCTTTTTTATCCTTGTGCCCTCATGTACACAACTTACATTAGTGCATTTCACAGATCGTGAAGGTATTTTTTCTCAAAATTTCTTGGACATGTTTAAAATTTTCATTATTACAAACACAAATGGGGTGTCTTAAGTTTCGTAATTTAATTTTTTTTAAGTATTATCATCCATTGAAAACGCTGTCTTTAAGCTAAAGAACGAGGTAGGCCTACTGCCCACTTACGTATCTCAAGTCACACTGGCAAGTCGGTCTTAACGGTCTTAACTCATATCGCAGAGCCACGCCGAGATCATCAAAGACAGCCATTTTCGCCCTCTCTCATCTTGTTCAACCGCTTTACGTAATTTTAAGGAGCGACATCTGTTTTTATCCAAATGTAAAACAAGTCATTAATGTAGCTCTTAAACGAGGGGCAGTCAGCTGCCAAAAAGTGTAATAGAGCATTATTTATTACCTCAAAAGTAATCTCCAAAACTGTTTACACATTTATCCCACTGCGAGACAAGACGATCAATCCCATTCTTGAAAAAGCTTGTGGGCTGTCAACCGAACCAGTTCTTTACCCAGTCACACACGTCTACGTCCGATACAAAACGAAGTTCACGAATGTCTTCCTTCAACTCTCCAAAAATGTGAAAATCGAACGGGGAGAGATCTGAGAAGTTGGACCATTTCCCAACCAAATCTCTGTATAGTATTCCTCAAGGAGTTGGCAGTATGTGGGCGGGCATTATCATGAAGAAGGATAACGTCGTTCAATAGCATTCCAGGGAGTTTTGACTTAATGGTGCATCTCAGTTTCTGTAAAGTTTCTTCATAACGCTGTGAATTGATTGTGGCCGCGTGCTCGAGAAATTCAACAAGGAGAAGACCCCTAGATTCGAAGAAGAATGACAACATGACTTTACTGGAACTTGTGTGCATTGCTTTGGACTTTTGCGGTAGGGGAGAATCCATGTGTTTCCATTGCTAGCTCGTCGTTTCCTCACTGGTTCAAAATGGTGACACCACGATTCGTCACCAGTGACAATACGGGACGAAAATGCATAATCTTTCTCGTGGTATCATTGCAAGTGACCCAGTGAAGCAGCCATTCTGTATGTTTTTTGTTCCTCCGTCAACTGACGTGGAACTCATTGCGCGCAGATTTTTCGGTAATGCAGGTGCTTCGTCGCAATGACGTGTAAGGAACCGTGACTTATTCCCACCAAACGACGAAATTCTTCCACAGTGATCCGTCGATTTCCCCGTATAAGACCATCAACTCCAGCAATAACAGCAGAAGTGATGGCACGATGAGCCTGTCCTGGGCGAGCATCGTCTTGCAGTGACACGCGTCCCTCTTGGAATCTCTTGTGCCATTCCACATGAAATGCTGTGTTCGCCGTAAACAGCAGACATGCGACGATGGATTTCACGTCCTCCTACTCCTTCAGAAATCAAAAATTGCACTACACCTGCTGTTCTTCTTCACCTCCCTCCATTAGTAATGTTGGACGAACACACTTATCTCTAACCTCACTTTCAGCACAATAAACGAACGACTAGTTTATAAGCAGAGGTTGTAACTGTACTTTCGCGAGTCGCCACCAGATGTCAGTTCAGCAATCAAATTCCAGTGATACCAACTTGCCCGCTGTGAGATATATGCATCGTGATCCGTTTGCATTTGACTGCCCCTCATAGTTTCCGTGCAGTAAGTGTCTCAAATTTTGCATATTTTGAGACATCCGAAATTCCGTACGTAACCCTTAACCCACTCTCGGGAAAGGACGTAGTTTTACATCAAAACCCACTGAACTATGGATGAAAGAGACAGTCGCAGGTTTTAATCTTACGTAAATTCTGAATGTTTTCCCACCTTCATTTCTTTGTGTCGTGTAGTATTTGATGGAGTTCCGATGTGGCGCTGACCTCCTATGTACTATTACGTCGAGGAAAGCCGAAATATGGACTAAAATCAAAATCCACTGGGATTATTAAAAATTTACATTAGACAAACTTAAAAGTTGGTTTTGGAAGTGCTTCCTTTCTTTTGCCTGAAGTATACGTTTCATCATCTCTGAAAAGGACTTATTTCCGAAGTATGGTTGATTGTTATAATTTTATACACATTTATCCTTATCTGCTTTCAATTCAAGTGTTTGATTTCGCACGAACCATCTGGTGTCTATTTATCGACACGAACATACTCGTAGCATATGCTGTAAAATAAAATTTATTGAGTTAAACACAAATTAAAAATATCAACGTTGCCATTAAAACATGTTGCTTTATTCTGATATAAATATAATAGTTATATTCTACGGTAACGGGAAGTTTAATATTATTTGAATAGAAGTTATCTTCGTTATTTATTATTTCCTCTAGTTGAAAAAGACGCTTTAATTCCCTCTGGCAGCTAATTGAGTGAAAACGGCTTCCATATATTTCATTACATTAATATGTGACATTAAGTTACAAAAATAATTTTTAATTGGAATCCAAGAAATATTATTTTAATTTTTTAACACAGACCTTGGCGAAATCCTATTATTTCTGCTAAATTAAGTTCTTATATTAAGAAATACAACTTTAAATTCAGACATTAAGACGTTTTATTGTTATCAATAACATTAATAAAATTAGATGTACTGTACGTAATTAGAAGACTAAAAAAATGTCCACATGAGTGATCACCAAATAAAGCATGAAGCTTTTTCAGAAACTAGAATAAGCGGACTTAGTTATTCAGTATTCACAATTAAGTCTACTTGAAAATTAAATAGGCTACGCAATAAAAGTTTTATACAAAGAATAATGATACATAATAATAATAATAATAATATTAATAATAATAATAATAATAATAATAATAATAATAATAATAATAATAGTTTTATTTTCCCTGGCAGAGTTAAGGCCATCAGACCTTCTCTTTCACTCAACCATGATCAAATCACATACAGAAAAATACATACCGGTATACAAATATTAACTTAAAAAATAATAAACATGATTAAGTAAAAAAGAGAGATTGAATACATATACACAATCAGTATTAACTTTAAAATAACAACAATAAAAAATATATAATAAAAAAGAGACTGAATACATAATCACAAACAGGAAGATACATTCTAGTATACAGTATTAATTAAAAAAAAAAAGAATTAATACATATGAATATAATCTCACAACTAAAGGAATAGTAGAATTATTTTGATCAGCACAGCACGTGTTACATTGAGACAATGACAATTACCTAGACATTAGTGTTAAAGGAAAAATAAAATAATGACTGTGTAAAATAATAATAATAATAATAATAATAATAATAATAATAATATAAATAGTAATAATAGTAATAATATTAATAAATAAAAATTATACCTAAAAACTAATTTTTTGCAATCTAAAATATTTCTAAACAACCTAATTTTAAAGAACTGAGGACTAAGGCTACCCCTGATTTCCAGCGGCAGCGAATTCCATGAGCGGACCATGGCTATTGAGAAAGAAGTTGAGTACAGAGATGTCTGATGACGTGGTATTGATAGCAACAGATTGTGCTGGGAACGTGTATTTCGATTATGATCTGAAGCTAGGAGAGTAAACCGAGAGGCAAGGTAGTTGGGTGTGGAATCATGTACAATTCGATATACCAGGCAAAGAGAATGTACTAAACGTCGATCTTGCAAGCGGGGCTAGGAGAGTCGTAGAAAATATTCCGATATATGATCATGTCATACATAACTAATTTCTTTAGATAAATAATACAGGATAATAAATATTTTCTCGAATTTTATTTCTCTTCTCATATAGATTGGCTCTACGGAGAAATTAAGATATGTATGATAACTGTCATCGTTAATTAATATTTCGATAGCTCAGAACCAGATTGTTCCAAGTCCATTTTACTATTTTTTTTTTTTCAGGAGAGCTATTTTAAGCTCCTGACATTCAAAACTTAATGAAACAATTCAGAATAGCTTCACACCAACCTTATGGAGAGGAATATTTACAATTTTGTTCGATTCATATATGCAGACAAGAACTGGAACATAATGAAACACAGATATCTTTCTTATAACAAATTGGACTTAGAACAGTCTGGTTCTCAGCCATCGATTTGTCCGTTTTGTGGTATATTTTGACATAATTTAATTTCATCGTCATCATCAGGACGAAAGCTTTTTCGAAAATTTGTCCTTGGGCAAATTTTACAAAGGAGGAGAACAGTGACGTACGTAAATAGAACGGTCATTACAAATTGAAGGGTTCAAAATCATAGTGGGCCAAGCGTCAATTACTAAAACCGTAGAAAATAAGGGTTAAAATGAAGTTAGTACCATAATTCAATGGAAACATATAGCAAGTAATATAAAGCATACACATTAAAACTAAATAATATGTCAATCTTCATTGAACTATGGTATTCACTTAACTGTAATCCTTGTTTTATCCCTTTTTAATAATGGCGCTTGGCCAACTATGGCTCTGAACCCTTCAATTGTAATACGGGAAAAACAAATTTCACATAATGGAAAACATGCCCCGCTAATTACAATTCGTTAATTTTCCACATTGTGTTTAACAAAGACAAGCCTTCCACATTATAAACTATAGACAGCGGAAACTTATGTCACAATTTAATTTGATTAGTGTCTACTACGATGTTTATTCTACAATCATTAAACACTAATCAGGAGTTATCAAACCTCTGTGACAATACTAATCCAGTATAATCAAGACTGCCCAAGACAAATACTTTTACATTCTGTCTATAGGCCAGCTAATGAGGAATAGGGAGGGTTCATAAATAATCACATCATAGCGCATGTGCTTAGACAACCTGACGAAAAAGCTATTGAAATGCAGATATTAAGATACTCGAATTTTTTTAATTAATTTCTATACCTTAAGTTTCGTATTAAGAGATAGATCTTATAAGTTATTTAGTATTTTTGTTAAAGGAAAGGCAGGCTGCAAGAATTTACTTTTACTGATACATATCAATGCCAAAGTGTGAGCACTCATTTAAAAAATTTAAGTCGTTGCCTATGGTCCCAGTAATACACCAACACCTTGACTTTCTTTGGAGTCACCATTGGAATAAATCACAGGCTACTTCGACTTGGACTATTTATTTAATTTTACGAATTATAGTAAATGAAGAAGTATTGGGATGAAGACAGCGAAGACCTGCTCAAAGACCATAAATACAATTGAAGACCTAACATTCTATATGTGCTAATTTTTTTAAAATTTCATTTTGTGCAATCCAATGGAGGAACATCCTTATGAGAATATCTTACTAAATTGTCTTTGTCGTAGCTCAACTATAAGTGACTCAATTGTGCGTCAAAAGACTGTGTTGCATTCGCGGTGTATTTTTCATCACTATCTCAGAAAGTTGTTTTGGCACTTAGCACATTTATAATGTTAGGTCCTCAATTGTATAATTGATCTCCTGTGTGGAACACAGCATGCACCTGCCCAAAGACCGCACATACACTTGGAATAATATTTATATTGGTATTGGGACTAGAATAATCGGCGTGGAAAGTGACACCTTCGTCTTCAGTTAACAACGCGCCATAATTTAAATAAACTTTAATAATAAATTCAACGTATATGATTCAGAAAGTATACACTGATTTCAATCGTTATCGTAGTTTTCTACTCTTATAAATCATTAGTCGTCTGTGACTGTCTAGTAAATGTATGTATGTATGTATTTATTCATACTGCAATGGGTATATACCCGGTGGCAGTGGTAACTAATTACACTCAATAATGATAATAATAAACTTATTAATTAAAAATACAATTAATAATAATACTAATAATTAATACAAACAATAATTAATTAATAAATAATAATAATAATAATAATAATAATAATAATAATAATAACAACAGGGAATATCCTAAATTAAATGAAACGATCACTTAAAATAGCATTTGAAATAAATCTAATTTGTATCCTAAAACTAAGATCGAACTAAAACCCACGAGTATTATATGTTCATATCTGCACAAGTACCTTTCAACATTACACTCATTTCGCTGTCAACTCACTCACTGCACTGGAACTACGACATATTTCACTGATTCTATCCTCACTAACACTTCAAAAATATTTCACTGTTCAAATACTTTGCACTGCCACTATAAACTATAAAGCTTCACTGACAGAAACACGTTTCACTTACACAACACACTTCACTGACACGACATACTTCTTCACTGATACAACACACTTCACTGACACAACATAATTCTTCACTGATACAACACTTCAATAACAACATATCATTTACACCCTTTAAATACTGTGTATAATTACCGTCTATTAGTAAGGTCCTTAAGCCTATTTTTAAATACATTTTTGGTTGTTGGTAAAGCCTTTAGTAAGTCTGCAGGTAAAGCATTCCAATCCCTGATAGTACGATTGAGAAAAGAAAACTTTCCACTGTCCGTCCTCTGCCTTCTTTCCCTCAATTTATATGAGTATAAGAGTAATTTGGCGGCTGCAACCTATTTTTTATTTCTCTCCAGGCAGGCTCACCTCTGTATGTTTTGAACAGTGCGCATAATCGAATTCGCGTTCTCCTGTCCATGAGTGTGTCCCATTTTAATGGTGAATTTTTCCGACAACACTTCAGAGCCCGTTTTTGAATCTTTTTTCCAGTGTCTTAATATGTTCTAATCTGTAAGGATCCCAACATGCAGCATCATATTCCATTACTGGACGTACTAGTGATTTATATGCAATCTCTTTGGATTTATCAGAACCTTTTCTTAGTATCCTCTTCACAAAGTGTAACGCTCTCCATGCTTTTCCCGCTTTGACTGTAACGTGTTCCCCCCAGCCGAGATCGCTGCTAAATGTTATTCCGAGGTATTTACATTTGTTAACTTCCGGAATGATTTCACCCCCTAACGTATACGATGCGACTATTTTATTTCTTTTCCTTGTAAAGCTGATGGCTTTGCTCTTTAGAGAATTTATTTTCATTTTGTTAGTAAAGTTCTACAATTTCTTTGAGAACACCAATTTCTCTTCAGGTGATTTACGTTTTCTTGGACATCAGCCTTACATTAAGCATGTCTGAAGACTAACATTAAGTGCCAATATTGTGCGACTTCGCTCGTAGTGTAAGTTGAATACTTCGGAACGTGACAGGAAACAGTGTTTCTATCCAATGGTGGACACTTATCATGCCATGTTTGCAGTTTTTCTAGGGAAAGATAAATGCGGTAACTTCCTGTCGCTTTCAGCACACCACTCTCTTTCTCATCTTCAAAGATATGAAGGATCCAACGAATCGTGAGTTGGTGAGTGATGAGTTTAGGTTTTTTATTCAAATGGTGAATGCAAAGGAGGTCATGGTGTTGGTGTAGCTATTACTGGGACCATAGGCAACGACTTTCAATTTTTTAAATGGTTGATCACACTTTGGAATCGATATGTATCAGTAAAAGTAAATTCTTGCTGCCTGCGTTTTCTTTAACTTACTACTGCTTAATGAAGCTGTAAAATTAACTCTTTTTTTCAACGAACATGACATATGACTTATGCAAGCAGCTTCTTTCATGCACTTTAAACCCTTCAGTATATTTATTTCAAGAAAACCCTTCTGTGACAAATGCCTTTATTGCTGTTTGGTCCGCAATAGGAGTTGCAAGTTTTGGATTAGTTTCTAAAGCTTTCTCACAAACAGAGCATATAACATTGCTTGACTTGTCTACCCTTCATTATATTCAGTCTACTAGCACAACACTTCCCACGATTCTTGAAAATACTTGCTGTTCTTACTGATTTGTTTTACCTGAAGTTTCTCCAGATGATATGGATTCTTTAAACGTCATTCCATTTTCGGCAACTTAATCACGAACTTATCCATCGTAGCCTATATCACTCGTAAATAACGCAATATCCTTTGCTTATTTGCGCCACTATAACACTCATACCCCACGTTACCATTTGAAACAATTTAGTGGTATACTCTCCTGTACAACGACTCACTGAAGCCGATTCAACAGTTGAATTATTGTCATTGAATAATAAGACTAAAACTTTGTGGAATACAAATCATCTGGAATGATTTCGTCAATTAGCAACTCTGTGTGATAGTTGGTCAGCGTTGCAAGTGAGGCAGGCAAGATAAAAAAATCAACATATGGGCAGGCGTTCTTGGTGATAGATTAATAGGGCCATACGTGCTACCACAGAGATTAACTAGAGTTCGTTACCAGATTTTTCTTATTAATGTATTGCCTATCTTGCTGGAGAATGTGTCATGTCGGCAAAGACTACAGATATGGTTCATGCATGAGGGCGCATCAGCACATTTTCTCCGCATTGTGCGTGAACACATTACGCTGACATTTCAGGACCGTTGGATTGGTCGGAGAGGCCTCATCCCTTGGCCTGCTCGTTCTCCAAACCTAAATCTACTAGACTATTTGTTATGGGGACACATGAAGGAATCGATCTACGCCACTCCAATCAACAATGTACAGACATTACAGGATCGCGTCTTCAATGCATGTCAGCACATACAAGAACAACCAGGTCAATTTCAAAAAGTGCGTGGTTCCTTACGCCGAAGGGCATAGGAATTCATTGCCATGAATGGACGTCGCATTGAGCACCTCCTATGAACAATTGTTCAGATATCAGAAAGTATGTGTTGTAGGACCCATGTTTATTCTATCACCTCCTAAAATATTGGATACTATTTTAACACCCTGTATTATTCTAATAACATAAAACAAGAAGATAAAAGTGGACGCAAGGAGATATCAGATGGACTATCCACTAGTACAGGAAAGATTTCGAAATTGTTTAAAAATACAAAGATTCTACTGCAAGTACGATTGCAGAGAGTTTGTTTTTTTACTGTCATATGGTTATATTACAGTATGTTTAACCATTTCGGAAATAGAAATAAAAGGATGACGTCATCTAAATTTAATTCTGCTAGGGGATTTAAACACCGCTTCAACGCTTAGCACGGGAACTTTTAAATATCGGGTTGAGGGGTTAACTCAGATCATGACCTATTGGTAGGCGAAGTAGATATTCGACTGAAGAGGATAAGAGGAAGACATTTGGCGAAGAAATCGGACATGGATAAACTGAAGAACGAAGATGAAAGAAGAAAATTTCAGACACATTTCCAAGAGAAAGCAGCTTAATTGTAATAAAATCCACACCTGAAAATAGTAATGAGTAGGCTGTATCGAAAATGAGGGAGTTAATTTTTTTTTAGTCCAAATCGCTAACAGGGTTAAAAAGTTACATTAGGACCTCATTACAGTGTGTACAAAATTTGGAGGTCCTTAACGAAAATTTGACCCAAGCGCAATCGCATTGAAATTATAACACTTTGAGTATTTATGGTCGTTATTTTGTAGCTCTTTGCATGATATAAACTGTAACTTTGTGGAATTATACTGTGTAATTTAACTGACATTAGTTGGCAGAATATGTGTTAGAGGCTACATCAATCCATAATTCACCGTCACCAGGTGGCTGCTATCGAGTTCCATCCTACACACGCTCCATTAAACTTAATTCATTTATTCGTTGAATCACCAACTCTCTTGTTACTTTTTCTTTCTCAAACAGAAGTATTCACCTTTGTTCTCACATTTTGTAGGCAGTTTAGGTGCTTACAAGGCCTCATCTGCTATGAGAACGAGGGAATTTCTATGTCTGAATCTCTGGAACATACTCGTTCTCTACGAATTCTTGCAATTGAAATGTTTTAATGTGACTTACAGCCAGAGGTACTGTAATAGTATTCTGCTTCCAATCAGTCACATTTGTGGTATTGCGCTGAGAAATTCAGTTTCGAGTTTCTGAAGGTACGAATTTATTCCAGCTGCTTTCAGAGCTCTTGCCTCAACATTTCTTCTCATTGTTAACAATCTCTCATTCTGTCTGTCATTAGCACTGCCAACAATATATTTTCAGGGTGACTATAAATGGCATTTATTGATATCACATTGTGCACTACATCTCTGTAAGAGTTCTTCAAAAACTCAGAAATGTAATTAACAAGAGATGTCTGGAATCATCCTTACATTGTTAACAACAGTGGAACAAACATTTTCATAACAAATTCAATCTACGGTTTTAAGGCTTTCAGATGAATTTTCTGTAGAAATATAGAGACAAAGAAGCCTTAATTATTTTTAATAAGCTAACGTGCAATAAGTTAGCTTTACTGCTTTATTGTCTTCTACATCTGAATCAGATTTTCCACTCACTCATAGTCACAGTGAATTCCAATAGATATTTTTGGTCAGAGCTACAATCTTTAACAGTTACATCAGTAGTTATAAATATATTCCATCTAATCTTTTGCTTCGCAAGTTTCTAAAAGTCTTCCGATAGGACTTGTAGTGTACCCGTCTATGTGTCTTAGTAAATGGAGTAAAAACAACTCTACAAAACGCAGAAGACAAATCCATTCTTGGTATAATACTATTTTACACTTCTTAATAAACTCCTATGAAATTTTTAACACTTCTTTCTATAGATTGCTTATCTACAACCTTACTAAGATTTTCTTCTGATAACATAGCAAGATTTTTTTCTGGTGATAGCAGCAACTTTGTGTGTTGTAACAACCGTCTTGTCTTCTAATTTTTCAAGATGTGGCGATACTCTCATTTGTTTTTGAGTTCTTAGTTTTTTATTCCCTGGTTCTGATCAGAACTTGAACTCAATGTTACTATGACAATGTGTCCCAGAAGTTCCAGAAGAGCTCAAATTGCTTTCTACTGTGATCGAAGATTTTGTCTTAGTCGTGTATTGTTTTCTCATCTACTAAAATAAGATATTTTACTTTTCCTTTCTTCTCTTACTTGCATTTTACTGGTTGCAGTCTTATCAACGCTGCCTATCGCCATTTTTCTGGTAGCTTTTTGGTCACTTAAGAATCCTCTTTATCATGAACGTTGCTAGTTTTATTGCAAATGAAGAGCACTTACATATTGCAACATCCAAAAGTTCTTTGGATCCTGACACTGTCTCCTCCACAGTAGTTTGCTCGTTACTTTCATCTTAAAGATATTATTCACTTTCATGGAATAGTTGGTGATCAGATTATATATTTTCTGTTTGAAAACCGTACAAATTGAAGTGTTTTTCCAAATATTCTCTACTTTCTCTGCAACTGCAGATGAGATTTGACTCTTTCCCGGCTCTTTGCTTCCTTCTTCGTTAATAGTAGTCCCTATTATCCACGAAGAAATAACAATGCTTTACCTCCTTATACAATATTGGGAGATCTTCTACTAGTTCGAGTCGCCCTCGGTAGCGTAGTTAATAGGCCCTATAGTGCTAGTCTTCTATGCTCGAGGTTGCGGGTTCGATCCCGGCCGAGGTCGATGGCATTTAAGTGTGTTTAAATGCGACAGGCTCATATCATTAGATTTACTGGCGAGTTAAAGAATTCCTGCGGTACAAAATTCCGGCACACCGGCGACGCTGATATAACCTCTGCAGTTGCGAGCGTCGTTAAATAAACCATTATCTATCTATCTATCTATCTATCTATCTATCTATCTATCTATCTATCTATCTATCTATCTATCTATCTATCTATCTATCTATCTATCTATCTATCTATCTATCTATCTATCTATCTATCTATCTATCTATCTATCTATCTATCTATCTATCTATCTATCTATCTATCTATCTATCTATCTATCTATCTATCTATCTATCTATCTATCTATCTATCTATCTATCTATCCATCTATCTATCCATCCATCCACCCATCCACCCATCCACCCATCCACCCATCCACCCATCCACCCATCCACCCACCCACCCACCCACCCATCCACCCATCCACCCATCCACCCATCCACCCATCTATCCATCCATCCATCCATCCATCTATCTATCTATCTATCTATCTATCTATCTATCTATCTATCTATCTATCTATCTATCTATCTATCTATCTATCTATCTATCTATCTATCTATCTATCTATCTATCTATCTATCTATCTATCTATCTATCTATCTGTCTGTCTGTCTGTCTCTCTGTCTATCTGTCTATTTATTTATTTATTTATTTATTTATTTATTTATTTATTTATTTATTTATTTATTTATTTATTTATTTATTTATTTATTGGTTCGAAGATTTCTTCATATCTCATACATGTTTTAAATCTTATCTGTGCATTCATCTTAGCCATAATTATGGTGTCTCACTCTCGAAACTTATAAAAGCACCTTCTCTAAAATTCAACCCACAGTAAACTGAAGCTAAGACAATGAGATGTGGCACGAGTTCCTTCCGTTACTAATTGTAATGTCCTCACTTCTTAACCTTGAATTGACTGTGCCAGTGACAAGGAAGGAAAATCTGAAAACTCTTCTGTTATGTGTTAAGTTAAAAATTAATTAAGTACATAATTATACTTCAAGATTTAAAGCGATTGCGTTTCGGTGAAAATGGATTTAGAGACCACATATTTTTTGTGCATTGTTATAATATCATAATGCAATATTTCGATGCTATTAAAGTTTGAAATTCGAAAACTTTTTCTTTCGATACAGCCTAGTAATGAATCCTGGACTCATCCAAAACTCTGTATACAAATAACAACAGAAGAAACAATACGATACAGAATATGAGTATTAAGGATATGAGTATTAAGAAACCTTGGATCACAGGGAAAATGTAGTTGGAGAATGTGGTGAAAAGGAAAAAATGGAAAAACATCAACACAGAAGAAGGTAGAAGAAATAACAGGAAACTAAACAATGAACTAAGAAGAGAAATTTATAAGGCTAAGAAAGAGTGGATGAAATAGAAATGTAAAGAAATAAAGTATCTAGAGAGAAAAGAAAGATACTATTTAATGTACCGCGAGGTTAAATGTTTGCACTTCTTAGATAAGAATAGGAAATCCATACAAACGAGGAATTATGAACACATGGATAAAATATGTAGAAGAGACGGGGAATCGTCCAGATAACTTAACTTATAAAAGGTGAAGCAACCGTATTAGGATACCAAAAAAGATTTCCTATTCTATCGGAAGAAGTCGAGCTAGCTCTTAATGAAATGATCAATGGAAAAGAAACAGGAGTTGATGGAATCTTAATTGAATTAGTGACATAAACTAATTATAGATAGTATATTATATTTCACGACCGAAAACAAAAGTTTCTTGTGTTCATGGTTATTGCTTTCTGTGAATATAAAACACAAGTTGAAGCCATGAGATTCAGTTACACAGAAATTAAAAACACAGTCAACACAGGTCTCATGCAATTCCACTTTTTTCACTAGGGACAGTGGTCGCAATGGCTACTTTTTTTAAAAGTGTCGAGATCTCCCAAAATGAACCTACCCAATACATTACATAGCGTTTTTCCAAGGTAATTTGGAAACGTAGGCTCTCCTGTTTACTTTGATCTTTATCACCATTATTACCATCGCCACCAGAAACATTAGAAAAGTACAACTGCCACGGTGGCGCAAGGTTAGAGCGCTGAGCTTATATATGCCAGAGGGCTAGGATTGAAATTCCGCTCTATGCTGAATTTATAACTTGTGTTTGGTAAACTCAGGGTCTAGGTAAAATCAATAGTTTTCTCTAGATGCTCCGATCCTTCTGTGGTATCCCAGAAATTCTTCATCATCATAATTAATTACGAGTATAATGTGGAACATGACTCTGATTGAGGTTCTGGCTGATATGTTCATTTATTATCAGGCAGTACATCTCACTTGAGGATATGTGTCATGGGAAGAACAATTGTTTGTATGCATTTGAAGTCTGAATAGTGTAATATGTAGCTAGTCGGCGATGTAAGCAATGGAGGGGGAAAGGAACTTGCCACCCTACCCTATTATCTCCTGGCCTAGTTACCTCATAAGAGGTGCCTTCTTTATAATTATCACCTGTGAGTTCAGACCTGTCTTCGTACAGTTGACTAAACAACAACAATATGGAACAACCCCTTGTGGTGCACTCTGGACAGTCTCTGACGAACTAAGCGGTCTATGCTTCTCGGTACTAGTGACGTCTGAGTCCGCTCGTAAAGTCGGAGCAATAACGTTAAGTTACGGGCCTGCCATTGAACAAAAAAAAATAATAATAATGGTACCAATAACTTATCACTCCCACCACTACCATTACCAAAATCACCAATAATACCGTAGTCATCACTTGTAATAGTAATTCATTTTCCACTACACAGATACAGTATGTGGACATTAAAATATAAATATTTAAGTGACATAAAAAGAACTGAGGAAGACACTAGTAAAGTGCTTTGTGTGGAGTGTGGCATTGTATGGGACAGAAACATGGACATTAAGACGAAATGAAGAGAAACGAATATACGCATTTGTAATGTGGATATAGAGAAGAATGGAATGTGTGAAGTGGACAGAGAGAATAAGAAATGAAATTGTGTTGGAAAGAGTGGGTGAAGAAAGAATGATGCTGAAACTGATGAGAAAGAGAAAGAGGAATTCGTTGGATCACTGGCTGACCAAAAACTACCTACTGAAGGATACACTGGAAGGAATAGTAAACAGGAGAATAGTTCGAGGCAGTAGAAGATATCAGATGATAGACGAAATTAAGATATGTGGATCATATGAGGAGACAAAGAGGAAGGCAGAAAATAGGAAAGACGGGAGAATGCTGGGTTTACAGTGAAAGACCTGGCCTTGAATGAATGAATCATTAATAGGATCCTTACATTAACGATAGATTTACAGTAATTAATTACATGAAATGATAAAATATTATATATATATATATATATATATATATATATATAAGTATGTAGGTAATGGTTTTTTTCTTAACTGACGTTTGTGAAGTAAAACCTAGAAAAACAATATTAAGCAAAATGAAACTTTGTTGCAATACAATAGTTAAATCAATTAAAAAAATGGATTGTAGACTACATATTGTTAATGAGGACTGGGGTTTGGTGCAGAATAGTACATGAAGTTACGAATAAATGAATAAGTATGAAGGAAAGCTATGTGAACTCACTATCAATAACAAAAATGTTTTGGACAAGGAGTAGCATTATTTAGTCATAGGCTTGTGCATATTTTCTCAATGACTTATCCAGCGTATAAAATCAGTTATTTACTAGGTAGCGTTTTAGTGAATTTGAAAGGAAAATTTTGATTTCTGGTCACAAATAGTCGCTGGAAAAAATATGATAATAAAAATTTTTAAACACACAAGTAAAGAGGGATGGCTAAAATAGTTCCATAGTGTACTTGGCTTTTCTATTTCGAGTATCATATGAATGATAGAATTTTGCTTTAATAAATCTTTGTAGTTATATTACACTTTGGGCACTTCGAGAATAATTATGGAGGGAACTGTAGCAGGTTTAAAACAGTCGCGGGGGTTTAATTTTTATAAAGATGCATATTATTCGTTTCTGTAAAATAAAAGTTCTGTTTCTTAGATACTGATCTGTTGCACTCCAAGAAATTATATTTCGATAAATTTTTCAGTGTGTAGCCTATAGTGTGAATTAAATTGTTTAAAAGAATTAAATTTTTAAAAATACTGACAGCGACATTGTTGGCATTGCTTTACTATAACATTCATATAGGCTAATGTATAATACTCTTGTGGTGCAGCCATTGCGTTCTAGTGGCTAAAGCGTTGGACTTATAATACTGTGGATCCCGATAACACAGGGTTTTGTCCGGAAGCTCCGGCTCCCATGTGACATCGCAACAAATCCCCATCACTTTCTCATCTCATCACGGGTGTAGCGTAGATCAGCCTCCTATGACACACCCTAGGAAACGACTCTCTTGGTAAATTGATCGACACAACTGACTTAACCCAGATATGCCTGAAATATGTTTTTGCAATTTTTGTGTATTTTTCAAATCTCATTTAATGCAGTATATAACTGAAGTATTTGTATGGTGTCGAAACATTCTAGTTGTAACTGGTTGAGCTAGAAACAGGTGTCCTTTTAAAAGGACAGTAGGCATATGAGCATACATTTTGAGGAATAATTTTATACTATGCTTACATGAAAGGAAACAATGTAATTGTTTTAATTTACAATTATTATTATTATTATTAAAAAATTATTACATTGTTATTTTATTATAGCTTATTTATTATTACTACTAATATTATTCTGAAGAATGATGCACTGTGGCTAAATTCGTTTTAACTCTGGAATGCTTTCGTCATTGAATAGTACCGTATTGCTATTGATACGTAAAAATACGTAAAAGGCGAAAAGAGTGTTGAAGTTTCGAGGAGGAGGTTATATTGGAAGAGGTGACGATACATATAATGAAGCAATTGCTGTGGCAATGTCGAAAGACAGGTTTCAGTTCATTTTCTAAAATCTACATTGTTATGACAATGACACTTTAGATAGAAAATAAGACTTCTTCCAAAAATACTAAATGAAAAACAATAGAAACCTATGTCCGTTCAATACCTCCCTCTAGAACGTCACCAGTCCTCCACTTGTAAACAGATCTTGCTGCGCAAATCTGGCTTTCAGGTATGTCTCCCTGTGAAGCAGACTTGAATAATTTCAAAGGAAAAATTGTTCCGGAACCGGGTATCGATCCCGGGACCTTTGGCTTAGCGCACCAACGCTCTGCCGACTAGCTACCCAGCAACTACACATGACACTGTCTCAACTTTTCCCTTCATATCCACACACTTCAGTGGGCTGACAAGACGCCAGGAACCCAATTTTGAGGGAACACAAATTCTGTGTGGCATTTGTAGGCTGCATTATAGTGATATGTCTGTAGCCTATTTGAGATAAAATTTCGCCCGTAGGATAATTTTCAAACGTAGATAGCATTTCATGAAGGGAAAATCCACTAAAATTGAAAAAGCGAAACAATTTCAAAATATATGGGGATATGCCTACTGTCCTTTTAAAAGAACACATAAGTTTTCGTCATTGTCATGTCGCAATGAATAGATATTTCGAACATATTGTGGTTTCACGTTATATTTATGTTTATTAGGAGTCATTTGATCTACAACAATTTGTAAAAAAATTTCGAACTGTAACAATATTTAATATTCTTATCTGATTTGCGTCTCGGATGCCATAGCTGAAATAAACGAACAACTCTCACGTCCACATCTCAAACTCAACGATGATCAGAACTCTCATTACCAGTCTTACCACACCAAGCAAGCCTCTAATTAAGACCAGTAATAGTGATACCTGTGAAAAAATAAATGCCTTAAATGTAGAGAGGGTAATTTGAAACATTACAGCTGTCCTTTTAATAGGACAGTAGGCATATCTGGGTTTATGGGTGAATGACGAACAGACAAGTACCCCCCCATTGGATAATAATAATAATAATAATAATAATAATAATAATAATAATGCTCTTGTGGTACCCCTTTTGATATATCTGATTCTGCATTGAGTATTGTTGAGGTTCTGAATAATGGCGCTGCGTTAATGAAATTGAAAGGACCGGGACTCAGCTACATATCGAGCTAATGTCATAGTCCACTGCTAGGCAGGGTCTAATTTATCATTGTTTAAACTGCGACCTGAGTATTCAATTCAAAGACTTGATGAAACAACGTTTTCAATCATAAATCATTTTTCTTTCGCCAGTAATAATATACCGGTACGCGCCGAAGTAAATAATTATTATTAAACATATGTGCATTTTATTCAATATATATATTCGGGTTGAATGAAGTAACTATCGTTCGTGGTCTATGTATACAAGCATGAAAATTCCCAATGTCGCATCCCCACTAGAAGAGTGTTACATCTTAAAATATCTTACTTTCGGGAAATGGAGATAGAAATTGTGTCAGTTTTGGATTCGTGCTAGTGACTATTGTGGACAATGATTTGTAACTTTCTCACAACAAGGGAGTTCAATCATAACAGTAATTGACGTTTTTTAAGGAATTGTGATTTTAAACATTTTTTAAATATAATTTCAGACGATGTAACCATAAGCGAGAAAGGCTTTTTTCGCATTTTAGTGAGATGTAACGTTAATACCATTAATGGTATTTTAAAATGATTATTTTAAATTTATGTTATTGAAAATATTCATTTGCTTATAATGATTTAAGGAATTACTGAAGGAAATAATAATGAAAACAAACTTTTTGTATGAACTTTGAGTTATTTCCTCAGGAAAAGGAAGCACTGAAGTGTGTGTAGTTATACTGTATAGGTGGATCTATTATAATTATTCATCATCTGAAATGGCATTTATCACAGGTATGCATTACAGTCATTATCTAATTCACTGTATTACTACAAACTTTAGTGTTTTTTTATCAAAATTGGTAAAGGAGAATTAAAACCACGGATATACTCATCATTTCGTTCATTTCAAGTAGAAACATCAATAAATTGTGCAGTAATATACTGAAATAGATCACTATCTCACCCTTAATGGAAATGTGACATTGTTCGTTTTCCCATGTACCCTTCAATTATCTATAATAAAAGTCATTCATTACAATAATAATTATTTCATTAGATTATTTATCATCAACTTAATGCCTTTCTTCATGTTCATAGTCCCTGAGATACCATGGTAAATTTATTATTTTTTTTCTTATATAATCCGGTACAAATTATATAAGTACTGATGTTTATCCATGAGCAATTGACTATATTAACATACATTAAGAAAATAAAACAAAAATTGAAACAAATATTATTTCAGTCTATGTGGTGCTGCATTACAAAGAGGCGTAAAAACTGTAATAAACCTGTGGAATGCTTTCACAGCTCAAAAGAGACTTAAACCTTGCTTCTTTCGAACAGAAATGAAATCGAACGATTGATTTTGAGTAGCTTTCGGAAAGATTCTGTAGAGGTGATTTTCCTTGCTGGAAAGCGATTCCGAATAGCTCTTTTTATCTAGGAAATCTGAAGAAGAAAAATTGTTCAATATGTCTTTAAAAAAATGGTTATCAACAAATGGGAGATAAGAGTCATATTCGAAAGGCAGTGGTTCCCAATATTCTTCTGCGACAAACTTTAGGCTCCTCATGTTTGTTTCCATCATACTTTTTTGTTTCTAGGCTTATAGCGTAAGTTTTCGCTATTCTGATTGTTGGTGGTTCCATTGATGATCATTTTACTAACCGCTTACCTCTTTACATTGTCTGAACATATGAGTCTAGAGTAATTAATTAGTATCAAATACGATTTTAGAGTAGATATTTAATTAATACAAAAATTTAAATAGAAAGGATATGGCATTCCAAAGTTTTGAAATTGAAATTTCTGAAGCTTTCTATCACCGGTATCGTACATGTGATAAGCCTAAATATTTATCTTTAAAAAGTAAAATGAAGACGCAAACGGTTATACCTTATAATATTGCTTATGTGTAATTAAATATGTTACATCATAAGCTGTTACAACTAAAAAAATGTACATACTATATAAGTGATGACAGTTACATATTTATTTATAACCAAATTTAAGAAGACTACAATGAAGGCAAAGTGAGATTTAATTACTCGAAGATTGTTACATCTCAACATGTAACACTGCGTTTAAACAATCAATGCAACATGAATAAACTTATACAGCGGAAGACAGTTGTATCTCTTCATGTAACAGTCATCTGGGATAAGGAATACAAAAAAGCAACTTATCCAAAACCTAAGACCATTGTAACTCTACATGTAACGCTATTAACCACCTCACCACCATGAAAACTAGCAAAGAATTGAGTTATTCCGAAATGTAACACTAGTCGGTCTTCCGTCAATTCCCCAATACAAAACCGAAGAGAGTTACATGCGCATTCTAGCGCCTATTTAACGAACTAGAGTTACAACGTTAATTCAGATGGTAGAATACGTTTTTCTGCATACGAAAATGGTGTTATCTCATAATCGACAATTTCATAGATGTAACACTCTCCTAGTGGGGGTGCGATGTGTTCGAAATTGATGTGTGTATAGGCTATATTTCATGGTAATACTCTCCGACATTAATTTCGTCATCATCAACAGCACCGTGTCCACGAAAATAAATGTTTATTTTTTTACCAAACTCCGGGGAAGTTTTCAATTCAGCAATTTTAAAAATATCGCCAGTAAAAAGACCTGTTACATTACCATAGTTAAATGTGACGTCACAAACGCCACTGCTTTATTCCATAAAAGATGAATTCGCATACAAAAAATCCTTCCGAGCCCCGATCGCTTATTGGTTCCTTTATTCCCATCTGATGTGGTGGGTTATGTTCAGGGTTCGAAATGGACATTTTGACGAACCGCAAAGCTTTGTTATATTTAAAAATCATACTAAAGGAGTCTTGTGTCGACAGAGCTCCATATAAAATAAAATAAGCAATTGTTTAAAACATTTTTAAAAAGGAGTTCTATGCAATGAAGGATTTGATCAAACAAAAATTAGTCGTTATTTTAAAATTTCACTGTAAAGAAGACTTGCTGTGATATCAGAGGGCTCCATTAAGGTAACAAATTAAACTATTCTTAAAAAATATCATGAAAAAGATTTGATACGCTACTAGAGCTTGGAAAGAAAAGAAAAATTACATCTTTATTCTACAAAATCACAATGAAGAAGACTTTCAGTCCTACCAGATCTTGATAAAATGAGGAATTAAATAATTCATTGAAACATTTAGGGTAAACATTGGTAATTTCGTGGCAGTGATTATTTCGTGATACTTTTTCTTTGCTCTTTTGTGAACTAACCAATGGCGTTTTGAGATCCAAATTTCCGCCAAGAGATTGCATATGTTGTCCAGTTTCCAGAAACATACAGCTACGCTTTGTGTGACGATTGCAGCTGCTTCAGTGAGCTTTTATGTTTGGAGAGAGCAAGTTTGCGTCGACTTCTCAGGCATACAAATTTTGTGGATGTTTGTAATTACATTACAAGCTTATTACTAAAGGTAAGCATATGATATTTGGTACAAAGATTTATTGTATCTTCATGAAATTTTAGGAAATCTTTTTGGTTATTTTAGATACATCTGTAGTCGCCATATAGGCTTAGCTTTACTGATAGAAATCTTAGCTGTTTGAGGCGAAATTTTGTTGAGCATTAAGTGTTACAATTTTTAAAATAGTTTAAATGTATTACAATAGGAATTTTAGAAATCTGAGGACAAGATGAGATAACAAAAACGAAAACGGAGACGCAGTGGGTTCAGTGTATCTTCTGTTTGATTTGTTATCATGCTAAGTGTCAATGATAAGTGCTAGATGACTTGCAAGAATTGTGACAGAAGATGGAACATGGCTCCACCATTTTGGACCGGAGACAGAGGCAGACAATGGAGAGGCATCATGCAAATTCACCAAAGAAATAGAAATTCAAAAGTACACCTTCGGCAGGACACGTTATGGCTACTGTGTTTTTCGATTCAGAAGAACTCTTGCTTGTGGACATCATGCCACACGGAACCGCCATTAATTCTGACGGGTATGTTGCAGCTCTCAAGAAACTTCAAGTTCGACTGAGTCGTGTTCGACGACATCGGGAGAAGCAGGATGTTCTGCTATTGCACGACAACGCACAGCCATATGTCAGTCACAAGACCACAGACCAGATCAGAAAATTCGGATAGACAACACTGAAACAGCCGCCTTACAGTCCTGAACTGGCACCGTGCGATTACCATCTCTTTGGTAAAATGAAGGATCCCTTCGCGGAACGAGGTTAGAAGATGACTCCCTTGTGCACGCTGCTAAAGAGTGGCTCAGACGTGTTGGTCCAGACTTTTACCGTGCTGGTCTACAGGCCCTCGTTCCTAGGTTACGTGAGGCAGTTGAAAGGGACAGGGATTATATGGAAAAGTGAAATTTTGTTCCTTAAGGACGCATCTACATTCTGTGAAAATAGCAGAGCTGTAGGATAAAAATATAATTTTTAAACAAATGTTATGCATTAACTTTTGGAGTTACCCTAGTAATATAGGCTGTAGTAAAGTCCGTAATAAAAGTGTTCACTCTTTCAGGGCAAAAAAAGATCCCTTTCAATTTCAATTTTTACTTTGATTTCATTCTTATTAAGTGTTGATATGTATTTCTATGTTTTCTTGCTATGAATATTAGACGGAATTACTATGTTTGAAGTCTTGTAACAATAAATGAGAATTTAATTTGACTTTAATGAATTTTTCCACAATTCTTCTACCTCTCACGAAATTATCAATGCAATATCACGAAATTACAAAGGTTATCACGAAATAACCAGCCTTTCAGCTTAAGTTGTAAAAGTGGTTTTTGGCACATATTCAAGAACGTATTCAATCTTTTATGTCTCCATATTTGTACAGCAAGTTATCGTCTTTTAGATGAAAAAATCGGATTAAGGATATATTTACACATTTGCATTTTAAATTAGTTTTCATGAAATTATCACGAAATTACCAATGTTTACCCTAATAAGTAAAAGCCTCCTACGCTACCAGAGCTTCAGAAAAATAAAAAATATGTATTTATTTTAAAACATCACAGTAGAGAATATTGCTGTGTCACCAGGGCTCCATAAAATAATAAATTAAACAACTCTTTTTTTTTTAATCATCAGTAATAATGTAATAACAACGACACAAAATCTCGTGACATCAGAGTCACGGTTAGAGGTAACTCAACACCGGTACAACGTATCTACTAGCATCCGAACAACGGATGTTATGTAATACTGCGCGCGCAGTTCACACTCGGGCGGCTACGTGTATTGCTGCAGAAGTGTGGTCTTTGAAAATCGAGTTATTACAGATTTTTCAGGTGAGTAAAAACGTGAATATTTTTAATGAATTTGTAATACACCCAGTACCATTGTTGTAAATAATTTAAATACATAAACCTTCATAATATCTATGTTTATGTTTAACATTCAGGAGGGCGTAACTCACTCAATTTAAAAAATATGACATATGTTAATATGAACATTTTCATCAGAATGATGCCAGAAATCACATTCTAGAGTATTCCACAATCTTCGAGAATCACCCTGTATATGTACCTATTTAGCCATTTTATTGCATATAAATCCTAGCCCTGATTATAAAAGTGTCAGTTTAATTACTTTCGGAACACGTGTAGAATTATCCGTCCCGTTACCGGTAGTGAACAATGTATAGACCATCACGGATATCTCACATCTTCAACTACGTGTGCATCGAAGGAACAGGGCTTGTATGATCCGCTTCTAAAAACATGAGAACGCGCCACAATCACATATCGTTAGACGTCGCTTCCCGGACGCGCGGCGCGGCGCGGCGCGGCGCGGCGCGGCAGGTTCATTTGGTTGTCAACGAATTGGAACTGGCGGCCGCGGGCGACGCTCGGTCCGTCTGCCTCTCTCTCTTTAGATTTACATGAGTGATCTGCAGGGAAGTTTGTAGCCGGCCTGAAATAACAACTGCGTCGCCACAAAACGAAAGAGAGTGAAAGAGAGTTAAGAGATAGAGTTCTCTGTTATTCTGCACGCTTTGTGCTGACGCGACTGTTGGCCGAATTTGTCCAAAGGGTTAATTACTGTCCCCCAGGGAGAAATGTATTGGTACCTGCCTCGTATAGGTTGTTAAACGTTTTTAACCCCTCGCTCGTTTCCCGACGAGCCCCAAGCAATATTTTTGTTATGCATTTTAACCAGCCTCTCTCCGTTTCCGATGATGTGAAGATGGAATTCTACCACCCATCTCACAGAAGAAAATCGATAAATTGTGTAACCTTTGCTCGCTAGTCCAGAAAATCTATATTAGCACTAGAAATTAAACATAACGACAAGTAAATTAAAGTATATTGGAAACTTTTCGCTAATAGCTTAATTAAAAATTCAGGATTTAATTTTGACACGAAAAAGAAAATCCAGTAGAGATACTAATATAATAATCATAACGTTTTAATTAATTTTTATAACTCTCGCAATCTGTAGTGGAATACAGATTTAAAATATCAGCATAAATTACAAGAACCACATATTGCGAGGAAAATACTGTGAAAAAAAAAAATCATTTACAAAAATCAGGGAAAGCAGAATCACGTCATACCTACTATATCTGAATCTAGAAAGAGGTTTCTTGCCTCTTCGTGGGGATTTCTCCCTCCCGCCTAGCGGATGAGAAGCAGTAATAGGCGGACAGTTAGGCTGACGGAAGAACAGCACATGTTATTCATAGACTAATTCTCACCACATAGAAACAATATTAGGTGGTCTATCGGGCAAAAAGCTGTATAACGTACTTTTGGCTTTTAGAGGACTCGGAGGTTCATTGCCGCCCTCACATAAGGCCATCATCGGTCCCTATCCTGAGCAAGATTAATCCACTCTCTATCATTATATCCCACCTCCCTCAAATCCATTTTAATATTATCCTCCCATCTACGTCTCAGTCTCTCCAAAGGTTTTTTTCCCTAATAACTAACACTATATATCAGGCATGCCAAAACCCTGCACATTGGCAGTCGCGCACATTGTGCAGTAGTCTCTGTGCGATGTGCACTTTCTATTCTCCTACCTGGAGGGAATGAATCGCCTTGGAGGGGAACGCGATAGGGCTATACTGTACAGACCTGCAATAGCATATCAGCTTTTGTTTCACTAACGCAGTTTTAGTCCGGCTGCTGATTTGGCTGCGTCTGTAAATGAGTTATAAATAAAGTGAGGAGTTCACAGATAACGAAAAAGAGAAATTACGAATCATATAACACAATTGTTATAATTTTTTTCTCAGCCAACAATAATTATTTTAAAATGAAAGGCTTTCATCAGCCCATGTCGAGGTAATAGTCTTGTGACAGTTTAGATCAGATTAGTAAAGTTCTCAAAATATTATATTGCCAGCGCTTATTTCTTAATCAGTACTCTCACGGAAAAACGAACTTGACAATGGCGTTGTTTTGGAGTCTGTACTAACACAGCCATCAAAGATTAAACGACGTATGACTTTAATTTCCTAAGCTGGAAAGTGATAAGAATATAATGAGGAATTACATATGAGGCTCTTGAGGTTGTAAGGAGCGAAGAAAGCAACTGTTTGCAAGGCGGAAAATTTTTCTGGAAAAATATATAATGGCAAATTTTTCATCTCACGTCACTATATTATGCTAATATATTTACATTAATAAACCTTTAAACCTGATATAATTAGAATATCGTCGCTTCACAGCTTATGAACTACACTTTTAATTTCTTTCAGTAACGCTTCCAACTTGTCGATACTTGCTCTCAACGTTTTCCAAATAAACTATATGCGAATTTAAATTCTAAGTTTAATTTATATCATTTATTAATATTAATGTTAATTTATATTGACATACAGCAAGGAAATCATTTCAGTGTAAATACTTCACAATGTCCTACTGCACGTAATTAATTGGGAGTATAATATTTTCTTCAACATTTGTGTACTAATAGTCCCAATAAATACTAATGCTCGACGAAGCATGAATGAGTAGGGTCTATTACTTTAAAATAATTAGTACCTACTACGTAAAATAAAGTACTTGTTCGTTTTTTGTTGTTTCGAAATTACTGCAATATTTTTTTCTTCAAATACTATATAAAAATCATATTAATAAATTATGCTTTACAAACCACTACTTTGTGAAGTATAACTGAGTAAGCCTAAAGTTTCTTGTATTACAATTGTCAAGTATAGACACTGACAATAACCGTGTTTTTTTCCTTCTGCTAAGTGTGTTTATAATGTCCAAATATCTATTTAATCCAACCCTAGAAGCGCAAAATAGATTATTGTACACCTACCTCTCCGGCTAAGAACGGGTAAGAGCAAGGCTCGAATGATGCAGTCTGCACAGATCGGCGATCTGCGCACAAAACTGCACATTTAGAGTCTGATTTCTGGCATGCCTGCTCTATATGCATTTCTAATTTGCCCGTGGTGGGATTATAATGGTGTAGCAGACGGTTGACTCAAACTCGTTTTCTACTGCGCGTGTCGTCACTTTGGAAGCAGCAGCGGCGCGCTAATTCGCGCCGCAGTCCTCGAGGAACAAAACAAACAGCTATTGTGTGTACGTGCACGGTGTTAATTCTTTGTTTATATATATTATATTGAATATTATTCTTGTATCAGTAATGTTATTAATGTGACACATTTTTAAATTGATGATGTACTTGGAATAACTCACATCACACAGTGACATTTGAGCATTACCACAGTATATTTAGCAAAACTACGTCTATGGGCCGGTTTCACCAACCTTCAGTAAATCAGTTCAAATGAAACATTAACTACTGAACATTAAAATATTTAACGATTCACTACAATGCGAGCTGCTCACCAACCAAATTTTCTTAACATTTAATGAACAGTAAGTAATGGCTCATTAAGGATAACTAAATGCGATCTATGAATTTTTCATAACTACATCAGAACATCTTTATACGAAACCACAGTCTACTATATCGCAAATCGTATACAGTATTAGAAAACAGCTTTGTTATGTCTCTTGGTAGTGGAAATATTGAAATTTTGGCCGCGATTTACACGAGTAAGTTTATATGCGCTGTCTCCCTATACTTCAAGCCGAGCACCTATTATATGTCTCGTAACGCTTATTACGTCTCGGCTCTTTGGTGGAGCAGTCATTAGTATGGTGGCTTGTCAACCGTGGGACCTGAGTTCGACCCTCGGTAAGAACTATTTTTTATTAACGTAACTAATTTTTATACATGTTACCTTTCATAATTTTCTATTTTTTGTAGTGAAACGAATTATTTCGCAACTCTGGCTCCACTAGGAGAATTAAGAAAACTCTTAAGAGATCAATATTCTTCCCGAAATACAACAAAAATAAACAAACAAATTCTGTAACAATAAAAAAATACACATGTGGATCTAATACTTTGTCCACATGCCACTGGCGTCCATCACTGCCTGGCATCTTCGGGGCATTGAGTCCATCAGATCGCGGAAATAGTTCTGGTCCTCAGCGAGATCTTCCCAGGTAGCCAGAACTTGATCCCACAACTGATCTGGATTTTGAGGTGGGTTGTCTCGATATTTGTCAATCCTCCTCTTTTTCATACCTTTCCGTGAACCGTCTTTGAACATTTATGGCGATGTGCGCGAGGTGGTTACCCTGCTGGAAATGAAATTTCCTTTGATATATAAATTCTATGAATCCACTTCTTTCGCTTCTGTTTTAAAGCCAGTGCAAACATATCTTATCGCTAGCTATAATATAATTCTAATAAATGAAAGTTAATATACCAATGAAGTTTTGTTATGGTTGAATGCATATTATGTATTAATTTACTAATATTTCTTGGGTATAGTTATAATAACCACTTTCATGTGTTAAAATAAAAACTCACTTGTATGTTACTTAGTTGACTAGTTTGAGCTTTGTCTCAGCTGTTTTTATGGCATTCTAACCTACAATCAATTTCTTCTAAAATGTTGAGTACTACGACCTTCATGACGCGGTATCTTCCGTGAATTTTTTGTGTCATTCAAAATTTCAAAATGATCGTTTCTTAAATGGTTAACATAATCTTCATCTGACTCTTAATTTTCGAGCGGTTTCCGATATAGGCCTAACAATTCTGCGTCGAAACGTTCCGCCATTTTATATTGCAACTAATGAATCATTAAAATTTTAAAGACGGAAATTTCTGTCACTAAATTTAATGATAGTTTTACTGGTTCGTTAGGTTAAAGATTGTTGGTGAGATATAAAAATGATTTAATGAACCAGTAAATAAATTAAAGAATCATTAAAACCTTAGTGAAGGTTGGTGAAACCAGCCCATTTGTCATAAACTGAATATGCAATGTAAAATTGATTTTAGTAGGTAGCTTTATAGTTATTTTTATCTCACAAATTATACTGCTGTTTCAATAATTGAATTATTTACTGTTAAATAATTATAATATGTAGGTATATTGTAGACGAACTGAAGAATTGTTACATCTGAATTTTGGTGAACTTGTTTATTATTTTTTAAATGTAGATTCAGATTCTTTTTCGACGCGTGTGATTATTTTAAATTCCGAATGTGGTGACTGTAACCACCTGTTGTGCTTAAAATTGTTTTATGTTTTAAACATAGAGAATTAATAAAAGTTAGTATATTTAATTAGTAACAAGTAATATAAAATGTCATATTTGGTTCTGATTTCTTGGTATTCATAATCAATTAACGTACTCCACTTCCAAAATCTTACGGACTTCAACTGAGCTAAGCTAGCAAGCTGCGAGAGCGTTCGCAATGCTTCCCGCGTGACGTCATCACGTAGTACGATAACGGGCGAGACTGCCCACTGCTTCACCATTATATCCCCACCACGGATTTGTCCATACGTGCTACATGCCCTGCCCAACTCAAACGTCTGGATTTAATGTTCCTAACTATGTCAGATGAAGAATACAATGCGTGCAGTTCTGCGTTGTGTAACTTTCTCCATTCTGTAACTTCATCTCAAACACCCTTCACCTCTGTTCCTCTCTCAAAGTGAGAGTCCAAGTTTCATAACCATACAAAACAAACGGTAATATAACTGTTTTATAAATTCTAACTTTCAGCATTTTTGAGAACAGACTGAATGGCAAACGTTTCTCAGTCGAATAGTAACAGGCATTTCCCATATTTATTCTGCGTTTAATTTCCTCTCGAGTATCATTTATATTTGTTACTGTTGCTCCAAGATATTTGAATCTTTGCACCTCCTCAAAGAATAAATTTCCAATTTTTTATTTCCATTTCGTACTATGTTCTGGTCCCGAGGCATAATCATAAACTTTGTCATTTTGGGATTTACTTCCAAACCTCTCTCTTTAGTTGCTTCAAGTGAAATTCCCGTTTTTTTAATAGTTCGTGGATTTTCTCCTAAGATACTCACATATTCCACAAAGAGAAGCAGCTGATGTAATCTGTTCAATTCCTACCCCTCTCCGTTAATCTGAACTTTCCTAATGGCATATTCTAGAGCAAAGTTAAAAAGTAAAGGTGATAATGCATCTCCTTGCTTTAGACCTCAGTGAATTTGTAAAACATTCGACAGAAACTGGCCTATACGGCCTCTGCTGTATGTCTCACTGAGACACATTTTAATTAGTCGAACTAGTTTCTTGTGAATACTAAATTCAATAAAAAAATAGGCTATTATATAAAATTTCTCTCTTTACCAAGTCATATGTCTTTTTTAAATCTATGAATAACTGATGTATTTACTTACTTACAAATGGCTTTTAAGGAACACGAAGGTTAATTGCCGCCATCGGTCCCTATCCTGAGCAAGATTAATCCAGTCCTTACCATCATATCCCACCTCCCTCAAATCTATTTTAATCTTATCCTCCCATCTATGGATTGGCTTCCCCAAAGGTCCTTTCCTCGCAGGTCTTCCAACTAACACTCTATATGCTTTCCCAGATTCACCCATACGTGCCATATACCCTGCCCATCTCAAACTTCTGGATTTTATGTTCCTAATTATATTAGGTGAAGAATACATTGCGTGCAATTCTGCGTTGTGTAACTTTTTCCATTCTCCTGCAACTTCATTCCTCTTAACCTCAAATATTTTCCTAAGTACTTCATTCTCAAACACACTTGTCCTCTGTTTCTCTGTCAAAGTAATAGTCCAAGTTTCACAACCATACAGAACGATCAGTAATATACTGTTTCATAAATTCTAAAATTGATGTACTGCACTCTTATACTCCTATTGATTCTCCTATATATGTCAAATACAAAAAATCTTATCAATAATCGATCTGTTAGGCTAAAACCACACTTTTGATTCCCAAAGAATAACTTACTGCATAACAAAACAATTCGTAATAACATATTTCACACAACAGCAAAGATATTGGCATATTGGAATAGAAGATTAGAAAGGAATACCTGATGAATTTCTTCAAAACAATATAGATGCCTAATTCTCTAAATTATTTGAGCAGATCATGAAATTATAAATTATCTGACAGCACCAGAAATGTATTTTCTTTTATGACGTCATAGATACTAAAAGGACATACTGTACGTTCAGTTATGAGTATACAAGAAACGTACGGTCTAGGTTATAGAAAATTACAAAGAAGGTTAGGTAAAACAATCTGCAGTGCTGGTATTTAAATACATGGAAGTTGTTGTGGAAAACACTAGAAAATATACGAGTTAATGAATCAATGATTAATGCAATCAAGAAGATATATAAAGAAAACATGTGCAAATTTGATATAGGACACTTCTCTTTAGCAAGAGCCTCCTCCATGGTTGTGGTATGTCTCCAGATTATTTAAGATTGTCATTGATCCAAGTTAAAATAATTAGTAAGTTAGTAATTCCGATTAAAGGTAATTATGCTTTCACTGTCTATTATTTGCTCATGATCAAGTTGTAATAGCTCAAGATGGTGATGATGCAGATTACATGTGGCAAAAATTAAAATAAGAGTATAAAAGAGGGGTCAAAATTAATGTATTGTAGAATATAATTCTTAAGAACAATAAGGAAAAAGTGCATAGGCATATAGATGGAGTACAGATTTAGAAAGTTGACATTTTTGTAATTTGGGATCAAATGAATAAAATGGAGCATCAAATCTGGACATCGAAAGGAGAATAACTAACGAAAGAAAAATAAATGGAAAGTTCATTTCTGTTTTATGGAGCAGTAATATTTTAGGTAATACAAAAGCTATCATTTATAGCTCAATAGTCCAGCGAACATTGATGTATGGGACTGAAACGTGGACTTAAAATAAGAAAATACATAGTAAAAAATTGTTTTTGGAGGTGATCAGTCAAAAATTCCAGGTAGATAAAAAAACACAGTTATAAGAGAAATCATAGCTATAAAATAAAATATTCTTGATTCCCAGGTGCTGGATCAGGTGCAATGTATTTAAAAATTTGGAATCCGCAAGGAAGATGCCGCAGATAACTAATTCTGAAGAAACAATGCAATACATCCTCAATAAATTTATTCTTCTTTGATATAATGTATGTAATAATTTTTAATTGTAAATTTCGTATTTGTACTTTAACGGCTGAGTGAAATCCCTGAATCTAGGAAACTTTTAATAAGCAAAGTCAAGGGGTGCTCATACGGCTATGCGCAGACACGTAAATTTTAGACAGTTGACGCATGACGTCACCGAGGAAGCTAAACAATTCGCAGTATGAATTAAAAGCAAGCTATAAGTTGTTTTCTAGCAGTGATTCTGGTTACGTGTGCCCTAAATGTGACAAATCTGCACTCATAGTGGAATATTTCCAAATAAAAATGTGTTATAATGAACTTAATTATATTTATAACAGTTACTGTTGTTAATTCGGGCTTTCACGTGTTTTATAATCGTAGTATATAGGTTATGTATTTAAGTTAGCCCACGTGGTATTAAGTTAATTAGTTTATTGTAAATATTTTGTGCCTAAAAACATATTGCATTATTTACCATGCCCGGTTGCGCAGTGTTTTCGTGTAAAAATTATAATCGTAAGACTAAAGGTTCAGATTTGATTTACCACACCTTTCCCAAGGATGACAGTGTTTGTAAGCAATGGATTCATGCTTGCAGAAGGAAAGACAAAATCAACATTAAAAATGCCACCGTGTGTAGTGTTCATTTTCTACCAGAAGATTATGAGAGGGACCTGAAAGCCGAGCTCTTGAACATTAAACCTAAAAAGATGCTTAAAATTTCTGCAGTTCCTTCATTGCATCTGGACATCGATTCAAGACCAAACAAGATGAATATAGAGGCTTCATCTTCACACCAGCCAGAGTCACCACAAATTACGGTAAGTGACAGTCAGACAAGGCAGATTAATCGAGATTCAAGAAAGCGAGGGCTTGAGAGATTGAAGACACTATCACCCAAGAAGAAGAAGTTTGATGTTGGTACAATTACAGATAGCACTAGTGACTCAGAAAGACATTTGAATGCACGGTTAGACAAATTAGAGAAAGATAATAAACAAATGCAGACTGAAATGAATAAGTTAAAACTTAAAAATAAGTCACTGACCTTGGCTCTGAGCAGGAAAAGTAAACATATACAGCAACTTGAGAACAGAATTAATGCAAAAGTAAAAGAGAGAGTTTCCCTTGTTTTGAGGAAAATTTTTACAGAAAATCAGATCAAGAACTTGTTGGTGACAAAAAAGAAGCCAAAATGGACAAGAGAAGATATAAGCAGAGCCTTGACACTCCGCTCAATATCGAGGAAATGCTACATATATTTAAGGCAAAGTGTAGGAATCCACTTACCATCACTGTCAACTCTAAGGCGCTGGGTTTCCAATTCCTTTAAGTGCAGGCCTGGCATATTAAGTGATATTTTATTTATGATGCAAACTCAATGCAAGAATTTGACAAAAAATGAACTTTTACGTATCCTGAGTTTTGATGAAATGAATGTGGATGCAAGAGTGTGCTATGACCAAGATGAGGACAAAGTTTATGGGCCCCACAGCCAGGCAGAAGTCGTAATGGTTCGAGCGCTATGCAGTAATTGGAAGCAGCCAATATTTTTTGATTTTGACGTTACAATGACAGGATCACTGCTAAAAGAAATCATTTTAGAAGTGCAAAAGTGGGTGTTGTTATTGTGGGAGTTGTAAGTGACATGGGTGGGAAAAACAAGAGAGTCTGGAAGGATTTGGAAGTAGATCACAAGAAAAGTTGTTTTCATAATCCCAGTGATGACACCAAGCGCATCTGGGTTTTCCAAGATGTGCCACACATGATAAAATTATTGAGAAACCACTTCATTGATGATGGTTTTACTTTACCCAGTGGGAAGATAATTAACAAAACCATTATCGAGAATATTTTATCTATGGATGGAGGTGAAATAAAAATCTGCCCGAAACTGAAATATAACCATCTAATGGTATCAGGTAGAGACCGACAGTGTGTCCGTCCTGCATGTGAATTATTTTCAAATCACGTTGCAAAGGCCATTAGTTACCTCTTGCCCAATGAACATGAAGCATCAGAATATTTCAAACTTGTTTATGATGTTTTTGATATTTTCAATTCTAGGATTCCGGACAGTGAACAAATTCCCATTGCAAGTGGTTTTGGCATACATTTTAAAGACCAAGAGAATATTCTAAGGAAATTTCATACCATGTGTGAAAAAATGAGAGTTGGCAAGAACACTTCACTGCTTCCTTTTCAGAAAGGTTTTATAATGTCCATTAGATCTTTATTAGGTTGTTTTTCTGACCTCAGAAAATTGTATGGGCTAAGCTACATCTTAACTTCTAGACTGAACCAAGACTGCCTTGAAAATCTTTTCTCTCAAATAAGAGCATTGGGACGCACTTACGACCATCCCCTTCCAGTAGAATTTAAAAACCGTTTGAGGCTGCTTATAATGAGTCGCAACATTTCAGACATTTCATTCAATTCCTCAGCTGTTGAACTAGAAGCAGATACAAATGATTATCTTACTTCTAACCTTTTTGCAGGACTTCTACCAGACATGACAGAGGCATTGGCAATGATAGAAAATGATTCTGAAATTTCAGAAATTACTGTTGAAAACCTTCCTGAAGCAAGAGTCATACAAAATGTTTCTGAATTTTCCAGCGAAGGTCTACGATATTTGGCTGGCTATATTGCTTTTTGCTGTCGTGAAGTAGAGAGATCATTAGGGGATCCTACAGGCCAATTAATTAGTGTAACACCAGATGCATTGCCGGTACATCAGGGCTGGATTGAAAAACTGTCTCGAGGAAGTCTGCTCAAACCATCAGATGAATGGCTATGCACAGTGAAACAGTTTGAAGTAGTGTTTGTAGGTGTGCATGGTGATAAATTAAACTGCTGCAACGTCATTAAGGGCATGTGTAACATTCTCGCACAGAAGTTTCCACATGTACATCCATTAATAATTAAAATATATACAAGAACAAGGACATTTATCCGCATTCGTTCACTGAATACGGCAGCGAAGACTGCAAGAGCAGCGGAACTACAAAGAAAGAAGGCACGTAAATGGCAAGCTTATGCTAGGCGCTGACAAGAGAGAAGAATTCATTCCAATCTTCAGGGAGGAGGAAAAAGGTATGTGATATAAATACCTACTTAATGATTATTGTGTTTGAAAATATGCAGCCTATTTTCAAACATAATAAAGTGTTCACAACTTCACATATTCATAGTCAATGAATGGCATGAGGTGGCTAGCTTTATTCTCCAACCGACTTCACCCCGTGGAGTCATGGTAATTTTAAATGAGGCTGAAAGGGCTCTAGGGCCAATCTGGGTCCAAAGATGTCAAGCATAATATGTTTGTAACATTTAATATAGTTTATAGCTTTAAGTGAGTTATGTTAATAGTCAGCTTAATGTGTATTATAACGAGTATTTGAAAATATAGGACTAATGATATACCGTAGTAATATATATGGAAAAATTATGTGCCTATATTAATTAAAATACATAGGCCTACTATCAGAAATAATTAGGCCTACCCATGGCTTTATTATTTCTGCATGCTCTAATAATATTTATTAATGTGTTATGTTTTCTGTCATTGTTATTATGTTAGGAAATTATTAGCATTCACTATGTAATTGTTCTATTTAATAACGAACATTTCTTATGTAGGGTAACTATATTTTCTGATACAAAAATATTATTTCGTACAAACTCTTCTCCAGTTTAGAAGATGAAATTACTTGTAACACATAGGGATAAGGCACGCTTACTATAGTTTCCTTTTGTGAGTGGTACATTTTTCCTCACAAATAAAAGTTAAACAAAAAACAGATTGTCATTTAAAAGTATTTTGTGTGATAACTTGTTACAAATACTTCGGTGCTAGGAGGCCATAATGCATCCCGTGGCTAACGAGCTTCCGAAGTGACGTCACGAGTTCGTCTGCTAGCGGAAATTGCCGAGTGGCTCTACCTTATAGTAAATCCATATACCTTGAAGCAAAGTCAAGGGCAACGAGAACTTTGGCACTCCTAGACAAAGACTGTACAAAGTGAAGCCGAAAACAAACCATTGGCATATTCTTAATCTAATAGTCGATGAAAATGAAAATGACGAGGTAACAATATTATTCTGAGAGTGACAAAAAGAGAAGTAATTATTTAGACAATGGAGACAAATAATAGAAAACATAAAAATTTCAAGCATAAAGACAGTAATAAAAACAAAAATCCATTCTGTATCGAAGATGTCCGAATATCAGTAAAAAAAATTACATTCAGTGTGATGTGTGTCTTCCACGATAGATCAGCACTTCAATCACTGGCACTATGGACATAGTCGGGAGGAATAATCGCTTCCATGTAAGTAAAAAAAGAAAATATATAAGAATATCTTTACGAGATTGTTGTTCAAATGCCTGTATGCCTATCTCGTATGTATGTATGTATGTATGTATGTATGTATGTATGTATGTATGTATGTATGTATGTATGTACGTGCGCGTTCGCGTGTGTGCGTGTACGTGCGAGTGCGCGTGTATGCGTGTGTGTATGCGTGTATGTATGTATGCATGTATGTAATGTAGGCTATGCAATATATTGTATTGTATTGTACTATATTTTATTGTATTGTATAGTACTTTACAGTATTATATTGTATTGTATGTTTATTTAACCGATACTTAGCCTATAGCATGTATATATGTAGGTATACAAGCACGCTTGAATGTCCTCAGCTCCATATCCTAAAGATCAGAGATTAATTTTGTTTATTTTTTATTTTATTTTATTGGGTTATTTTACGACGCTGTATCAACATCTAGGTTATTTAGCGTCTGAATGAGATGAAGGTGATAATGCCGGTGAAATGAATCCGGGGTCCAACACCGAAAGTTACCCAGCATTTGCTCATATTGGGTTGAGGGAAAACCCCGGATAAAACCTCAACCAGGTAACTTGCCCCGACCGGGAATCGAACCCGGGCCACCTGGTTTCGCGGCTAGACTCGCTAACCGCTACTCCACAGGTGTGGACGAGATTAATTTTGTAATGTTGGACCCTCTTATGATTTAGTATATGAATCTCATGTGCTGCTTCTCCCAGACGCTATCATATACAGATCACCATATTATCCTTACATGACTAAACTTGGACGGTTCATACATGCTCTTTTTATTTTAGTAGGTTATTTTACGACGCTTTATCAAAGCTTAGTTTATTTAGCGTCTGAATGAGATGGAAGTGATAATGCCGATGAAATGAGTCCGGAGTCCAGCACCGATAGTTTCCCCAGCATTTGCTCGTATAATACATGCTGACCTGTGCATTAAATCTCTCTGCCCGTCTACCAAACCTGTAAGTAACCGGACACAGTAATATAGACTTGACATATAATTCGAGGACAAGACGGATGAAGACAAATTACATCATCGGTATCCGTAATTCATTCCATGTAGGTGTCCCACAAATGTCCTGAGATGAGACTCTCTTAGAGTTAAGCAAAGAAAAAAAAGAGAGCTTCCCTGCATTGCAAATCTGCTTCGTTACTATTAAGGTTTTTATTGTAATTTGAACTGCGTTAGTAGCATTGTATATGATATTGTTCATGTCTTTTATTCATGTAAAAGATGATGCATGTAATACGATGTTTAATGTTTTCGTGATGACTGGATTGCGAACCTTACATCTTACATAGTTTCGGAACTATTTCTTAGCTTCCTCGAGACATGCTGTCCGCACTAGCGTCATTAAGCCGACGGAACATTACTATCTGGGACCGGTATGCATAGGAACTGTGTGCGTGCGTGCGCGCGAGCGTGTGTGTTTGTGACTTACCAGTAGAGGCAGGATATTTATGCACTCTGAAATCGTAAAATATTCATTCATACTGGCACTACGAAATGACTAAATATGCACAGTGAAGAAAAAAAAAAAAAACAAAAACAAAAAATATGCACTAATAAAATTGAAACTAACATTTTATTTTCGAATGCACTATGTACTACTAACAACCCTTCCCTAATGTTAAGCAGTTACGTTCATGCAATAATTTATAAAAAAAAATTTGTACTCGTACATAGAAAATGACCTTTCTACGTCACAACAAGTAAAAGGTGCAATTTTCATGAAATTTGAGACGATGTGAGGCCAAATTCTGTGTCTTCAATCAAAGCTATATCCAAACAACTCTATCTGTCTTACACAGAAACTGTCTAAATTAAAGACATGTAAGGGAAAGCAGGTTAGCACTATTGTCACTGAACTATCAGTACTAAGTATGGGAGCGATTCATAGAGACATCTTTCTAATAATAATTTTAGTCTCAGGGGGGACTTGTACAGAAGAAAAGTTGGGAGTTTGGAACTCTAGTGTGGCAATATAATAGGAGTTCTCAGGTAGAAACCCTTCAAACCATTAGTCATTTCACTTATATTTTTCAGTAGATACACTCAAATAATGTACGCTCAGAAATACTTAAACTCTAAGAGGCGGCATTTATAAAATGCAGTAAGTTATTGTGTGATTTGACAGAAAATATCCACTGACTATCAAAAATGAACGTAATATGCAAGATAATCCTCTAAATATGGTTTATTAGACTACAATCTTACAAACATGCCTTATGCTTAAATTCATCCCAAAAAAGGCCAAAATATGCAAATATGCAAGGGAAAAGTATACTTATTTGGACTCGCTAAGCCAGGAAACGAATATTTACAAAGTTTGAGAAGTGTAGCAATCTTATATAAAAACATGCATTTGCATGAAAATCCTGTCTTTTTTTAATCAGATGATAGACAGCATTAAGATATATGATTCGTATGAAGCGAGAGGAAGGTAGAAAACCGGAAAGGTTTTAGAATGCTGGGTTTGCAGTGAAAGACCTGCCCTTAGACAGAAAAGTATGAATGAATGAATATGATGATATGGTGGGCAGATTTATATGGTTTCTGTTCCATCTATCATAATTACAATGCTCTCCAAATGAGTACTTGGCTCTCAACGATCTTCTATCTCAACAGTGTCAATATTTTAAAATCGTGAACAGTAAAGACAGAAGTTGTCCCTGTATAGAATAATGGCTGTATTCTTCTCCATTTATTTGCAGCAACGCTATTTTCTTTTAAAATTTTCAGTATTTCAACGTACCGATGGCTGAGAACCAGACTGCTCTAAGTCCAACTTCTTATAAGAGAGAAATCTGGTGTTTCATTGAGTTCCAGTTCTTCCCTGCATATATGACAGGAACAAAATTGTAAATATTCCTCTCCATAAGGTTGCTGTGAAGCTATTTCAAAATTTTTCATGAAGCTTTTAATGTCAGGTGCTTAAAATAACTTTCCTGAAATAAAAATAGTAAAATCGACTTGAACAGTCTGGTTCTGGGCTATTGATACGAATATATCGCATTAACATATCAACGGAAGCAATTCATTCTCATTAAATATATTAAACAATGCATTCTTGATTTAAGACCTGTTCCTTGAGAACGTTCCTGTCTGAATATCTTCTCATTACACATATTAAATACTAGCCAATGTTCGCGGCTCCGATCGCTTAGAAGTCTCAATGTAGCTACATTTATTGAAAGACGCACAGAAGGTGGATTTCAATTAATAAAAGTGATAATAGACTTCGGTGGCGAATTTAAATCCACGTGTGGCATGCAAGGGAACATGCCAGAAATTTCAGCGGACATACTGAAGCTCGACGCATCAGCAGATCATCTCGTCGACACGTCACCGACAGAGTTTGCATCACTAGCATATCGCTCATAGCGCCATCGATTCCCCTTCATTTTGTTACCTAAATTCCTATTGGCCGGCTAGGATTTTGAAACAAATGAGAGAGAGAGAGAACCGAGGTTTCCTTTTTACCTTCAGTAGCAAAGCCTTTCACTCGGGAATCATACGTCGACCAGTTAAATACACTCAGAAAGTCTACTTTGACCAGTTAATACTTGAGGATTCTGTGTTTTACACTTATATTCATTCACGAATTCAGTCGACATATATAAGGTTGTATTGAATGTATAATGGAGTCGTTAATTTACATTATGAACTTGTTTGGTATTTGTTACATTTGCTCACGATATATTTGCTGAATTGTTTATGAGAATATTCGCTAGTGAGAATGTCTTGGTTCGTGTATCAGATTATGTGAGGTTTCTAGTCGTGGTGAGTTACGTCGTATTAGTGCATAGTATGTTATAGAGAAAGCGAAGTGGTTTCGAGGGTTGATTTTGCGTGGGTATTAGGATACGCAGATATTGTGTGCGTACGTCGTATTTCAGTTCCAAGATAGCCTGGCGGAATTGTGGATGACAGTTATTGGTTATATCGTAGTAAAGTCTGTGACGGTATGTTAAATTGTTTTCTTGATTGTTCGACTTTCTATTCCAAATTGATTACTATCTTCTAGATGATTCGACTTATAAGTCTGAGTGCATTCAATCCTAGTTCCTTATTTACGTGGGTACGTGAATTTGGAGGCACTATTGTTTTATATATACCTTTTTCTCTCTCTCTTGGCCATTATGTTCATTGTCATAGTACAGAGATTTATAATATCTAGATATTGTAATTAAGAACTAAGTTTTAATTAAGTATGTGTGTGACTGTTTCACTTTGTGTTATTTCCCTGTAATATATCGAGTCAATATCTTGAGCCTATTAGTTGCATTTTTATGGAAATTATTAAAATCTAATTGGGCATTTAGTAAGTGTTAGTGGGAACCGCTGGACATTGATGTTAAACTTTCATATGTTGTTTGAGATGTTGTGAGAATGTTCCAGCGGGTAAATATTTTTATAGGTCTTGAACCTACTAATTTTGGAATTTGTCAATTAGATTGAGTTATGACTTTGGAAGTATATTGGCCCATATTGTTCAACATGTCCAAGGTTCTGCAACTTATTTATTGTCGTACTTGAGATCAATTTAGTACATCATACCTTTTCATTTAACCTCATAATTTCATGTTCGTTTCATTGAATCATTTATGTATTTGTTATTTATTATTTGTTAATTATATTTGTTATTATAAATTCACACTACTTATTCTGTAAGTCGTCCACTGCGCACATCCCAATTATCCGATGCAGCAGAGCGCGGTTATAAATGGTTTTCCGTGGTTATAAATGGTTTTCCGTGGTTTATTGTGGTTTTCGTGGTTTTCTTGGGTCTCTTGGATTTTGTATAGGCTAGTATTGGAAATCTCTCTTGTTGGTGTTGTAGGTGTGAATTTATTGAACTTTGAGAATTTTTGAATTGAGGTTGATGTGATATTTTCCTGTTATTATGAAGGATTACTTTATTCAAATTGGTTGGTGTTGGGACCTCTCGAAGGCCTCCTTGGTCTTGGAGCTGGAGCGTGTCGGCATAGCTACGGACGGCAGGAAGCGCGAGTTGCAGTCTCGATTTTCCCAATATTTGAAGGCTTTGGTCCTTGAGAGCCTGAGCAGCATTCGCATGAGGGTTGAGGATGAACTTAGAGACAAGTATGCAATGCAGGGATTGGGGTCACAATCTTCTGCGGTTCTGGAACCAAAGAAGCGGGCCTCGATTCAGGTTGAAGGTGAGGCCCCATCTAGTCTGCGATTAGGTGTGGAAAAACAAACTGATGGGATTAACATGACACAGGTTGAGATAGAGAAGGGAAAACTGGGCAATGGGAGAAGAGTATTTTCTTCGGATGTAAACCAGTGCCACATGAAAATATATCTGGATCTGGTTAGGAATTTACGGTTGGCAGATGGTAAAAATCCGAAGTTCTTGATGGGATTTTTAATGGAAATTATAGGTATCCATGCCTTGGGATTAGTTGATGATCGAGAGTTCATATTGGGCTTAATGCCGCGGACTAGTGGTTTATTGTTAGAAATTTTTGGTCGGGCGATCCGATTTCAATGGACATGGCCAATGTTGCTCGAACGATTTGTTTTGGAACTTCTTCCCTCACGATTACGAGAGGACTTGGTTTGGGATTATTTGTCACGCCGGTGTCAGTTCCCCGAGGAGAATTTCTTGGAATTTCTTGATTGTTTATGTAGGGCGAATGTTATACTAAATTATTATTCTACTGAATTTAAATTGATATAATTAGTTTTGCAAAACATGAGTCCATGTATTAGATCATATTTTGTTTTTGAATCTAGGCCGAGCACTATTGAAGAATTGCGCAATTGGAACGAAGAGCGGATAACTCTTTGATAGCGGAGAGACAACGGGCTGGGGCCTTGCCGAATGATAGATACCCACGTGACCAGCCCTCAGGTGTGCGCTCATTGAATTCAAGAGGTCAGCCTGAACGCCTTGTTCGAGGGGGAACCCTTACGTGTTTTGGATGTGGTAAAATAGGATACATTGAAGCCCAGTGTAGGGTTCCGTTTAATAGAGACTCTAGGGACCCCAGAAAACAGGAACGAGGGGAAGTAAAAATTAACTCGCTCCTTCATGTTAATAAAGGACCACGTCACAGTGAGCCTCATATCTTGCCCAGCGTTTCGGTAAAATTTGGAGAGGCCACTATACCCGCAATTTTAGACACGGGTGCCGCTGCATCTATTATCAGAGCTGATTACGTCCCATTTTTACTTCAAATGAAGAAGATACGGAGTAAGGAATTGACGAAGGAAACATGTCAGTTAGCTGACGGCAGTGTAGTTCCTGTCAATACCATAGTGCTATGTAATTTTGGTATTAATGGATATTCTTGGACTCATTCTTTTAAAATAATTGAACAATTACAGGCCCCCAATAATTTTGGGAAACGACTATATTGTGAGGTCTGGCATGGAAATTTTCCTTTGGGAGAGGGCGTACGGATTTCATTTTAAGCCAGGAGAAAGTTGGAAGTGGGATGAGAGACTTAAATGTAGGAATCTCCCAGTTAACCTCATGAATTCTGAGGATTCCGACCCAGAGCCTTATCGTGGTGGTTTGCCACAAATGGGCGACCTGGATCAATATGGTCATCTTATTGAAGATTTTCCTGAATTATTTGTGGAGCGATTAGGCTGTATGCGGGGAAGGTCATGTGAAATAGAGTTATTGGATAATACCCTCCATCGATCTCAGCCATATTCTTGTTCCCCTCCTAAGTTACAGATTTTGAGAGAACAAATTAATGATCTTCTACGGCGCGGGGTAATAAGAAAGAGCAATTCAAATTATGCTAGTCCTGCATTTTTGGTTCCTAAGTCGCAGGGAAGATTTAGAATTGTCGTATTATCGTAAGCTCAATGCTAAAATAAAATATTACTGTTTTCCTATGCCGAGTTTAGAAAACGCTTTCCAACATTTTCATGGAGCTACTGTTTTCTCAGTTCTTGACTTAAATTCAGCATATTACCTAATTCCTCTTACCCCTGAGAGTAGGCGTTGTACCGGTTTATTGTACCCTTTGAACTTTATGAGTTCAATAAGTTGCCCATTGGGATTGCCGTGGGATCACAGATATTGAGTAGGGAGATAGATCGCTTGTTTGGGGATATTAAATACAAATATGTATTCAATTATGCGGACAACTTATAGATTTATTCTCGCTCTCGAGAAGAACATAAGGAGCATTTGCGAGAAGCGTTTGGTAGGCTTCAGCAGGCTGGCATAACCTTGAATAAGGAGAAAATAACTTTGGGAGCCACTAAGGTAAAATTTTTAGGGCATCAATTGTCAGATCAGAGTATTGGAACGGATCCCGAGTATGTGCGGGCTGTGATGCAATTTTCCAAACCTACCAATGTTAGGCAAGTACGTAGGTTCGTCGGTATGGTAGGATTTTATGCGAAATTCATACGAAATTTTTCAGAGATAGTGTACCCATTGAACAAATTGAAGAGGAAGGACGCTGCGTTTATTTGGGGAAGTATCCAGCAAGCTGCATTTGACCGACTTAAGAAGGCTTTGTGTTCTGCCCTGGTCTTGAGATTGCCTGATTTCTCAAAACCATTTGTTCTGCAATGCGATGCGAGTGACTTGGCGGTAGCCGCTGTATTAAATCAGGAGATTGGCGGCGAGTTAGCCTCCATAGGATACGTTAGTCGTAAGTTGACTCCTTTAGAGAGCAAGTATCCCATATATGAAAGGGAGTGTCTAGCTGTAATCTTCGGATGTGAGAAATTCAGATCCTTTCTGGAACATAAGGAATTTGTAGTTCACACTGATAGTGAAGCTCTCTCCTATTTGAGAAACCGTCCTCGGCAATTAGGTCGTATTGGTCGTTAGATCCTTAGATTGGCCCCTTTTAAATTAGACATTGTGCATATTCCTGGGAAGGATAATGTTGTGGCAGATTGTTTATCACGAGTCTCCAAGAGGAGCCCGTGGTGGAGGAGCAGTCTAATATTCCGGTTAATATCTTGGGGAAGATCCCTGCTACTTTTGAGAGCCTCCGGGAGCATCAAGCAAACGATCAGGAGTGCATTGATTTTAGCAACAGAATAAATAACCAGGATCCTAACGTTAGAAATTTTCGGATGGAAAAGGGATTGTTAGTTTATCATCCCGCTAGGGTTAGGAAGAGTAGGGTGTTTCTCCCGCAGGTGTTAAGATCCATGATCTGCAATTACTTCCATGACTCGATGTTTGGAGTGCACTTAGGAGCAACAAAGTCTCTTAATAGGATTTTCAAGGAATTCTTTTGGCCTAAGATGAGGTCATATGTGCGGGAATATGTCACCAACTGTGAATTCTGTCAGAGGGCCAAGCCTCCTTCCAATACTCGGGTCGGTCTATATTCGGCAGAAACTGACTCCAGGCCTATGCAGAGGCTATTCATGGACTTTCTGGGACCCTTGATACGAACTCGTAATGGGAACAAATTAATATTGGCTATGGTTGACGGTTTCTCTAAGTTCGTCTGGTTGTTTCCGTTGAGGGACATGACGTCGAAGTCAGTGGTTAAGATTTTGATTCATCAGGTGTTTGCTCAACATAGTATTCAGGAGTGTATAATTACTGATAATGCGACCGTGTTTAATTCTAACATTTTTAATGACATGTGTTTTCAGTGGGGGATTAGACACGTAAACACTTCTCCTTATTACCCCCAACCGAACTTAGTGGAAAGATTAAACAGGAATTTGAAATCTGCTTTAATTGTATTTCATCATGATCACCAACTGGCCTGGGATAAGCAATTACATTCCCTTCAGATGGGTGTTAATTCGACTTTTCATGAGGCAACGAAATCTACTCCTGCTGAACTATTTTTGGGAAGAAGTTTAAATCATCCCTTGCAATTGCAGTGGAAGTTGAAGTTGGAGGAGCCCATGACACAAACTGAGATAGAGGCCCAATGGCGCCACGCTATTCGAAATTTGCGAGAAGCAAGCAGAAAGCTGCCGCTCGATTTAATGCCACCCGCCAACCTCACAACTTTCAGATGGGAGATAGAGTTCGAGTGAGGCTTTCCCCGCAAAAGCACAGCTCCGAACCAAGTTTCGGCGAAGTTAATAATTAGGTGGTAACAAACCTTGGTTATTTCTAGGTTTCTTTCCCCTGTTACTGTTGAGTTAAGTTGCCCAGATACAGGCAGTCGGCTTCGAAAGGCGCATGTCACACACTTAAAATTAGCCCAGAGAGAGGAGGAAGTTCACTATACTGATATTAAATAGTCACTGAGTTCCTGAGTCCGGGGCACCGTATGTGTCCTCGTTATTTGTTAATTTCTAATCTGTTGGTGATTATCATTCATTCTAAAGTCAAATATTTATAACTCTGTACTATATGTATTTTATATATATTTGCAGATTTGTAAGCCGGCGTTTCTCTTTCCTATTTTCCTTCTGATTACCTTAATATTGCTTTATTGCCTACCTAATTGAATGCTGTCAGTGATGGTGATATCATCGTGGGATCATCATGCATCGAGGACTTGACGAGCGGGCACTCGTCCGACTATGGCCCGCGCCGAACAGATTCTGGGGACGCCTAGTCTCTATTCGCGTTACTCGAGCCTCTTCACTTCTCGACGTGCGAACCGTCTTGGATGTTTTCTGGGCATTCGCACAATTGGATCTACACGTATTGCGGATTTGCAGCACGGCTACCTACGTTTGACATCGTGCTGGATAAACAGTAGCCACTGGTTTATGGGGACCTGTTGGGAGTTGTGTTATGCTGAAGGTACTTCGGCATATCTTCCTTCACCTATTTGGGGTTCTTCGAGCAACGCCTGGTTTTTGGGGACCAGTTGGGCGCAGGGGTCCAGTCATGGTGGATTACAGCAGCAGGCAAGACGCGTAGCTCAGCATATGAATTCCAGTGCATGGTGCATCGGTTTTGGAGTGGCAGGAGTTCCTCCAGGGGTGGCTGCTGGAGTGCAGTCATGAGGTGTCGGGAATCTTCTCGGACCTCAGTTAGGCCGCTGGGAATCGGAGGGCCGATGTGCCCGGGTTGGAAATGTGGATTCCATCCCAATTGTTGGAACCTGATTGTCGCCGCGCGGGGATAGCGTGGCATACCAGAGCTCCGGTGGATTTCACCCAACGTCCATAGACAATTTCAACCGTTGGTTGCCCACCGGTTGAAATTTCAGCGTAGTCGGGGAGAGTGAGCCGAGATCGAAGCATCAGCGGATCATCACGTCGACCACGTCACCGACAGAGTTCGCATCACTAGCATATCGCTCATAGCGCCATCGTTTCCCCTTCATTTTGTTACCTAAATTCCTATTGGCCGGCTAGGATTTTGAAACAAATGAGAGAGAGAGAGAGAGAGAACCGAGGTTTCCTTTTTACCTTTACTAGCAAAGTCTTTCACTCGGTAATCATACGTCGACCAGTTAAATACACTCAGGAAGACTACGTTGACCAGTTAATACTTGAGGATTCTATGTTTTACACTTATATTCATTCACGAATTCAGTCGACATATATAAGGTTGTATTGAATGTATAATGGAGTCGTTAATTTACATTATGAACTTGTTTGGTATTTGTTACATTTGCTCACGATATATTTGCTGAATTGTTTATGAGAATATTCGCTAGTGAGAATGTCTTGGTTCGTGTATCAGATTATGTGAGGTTTCTAGTCGTGGTGAGTTACGTCGTATTAGTGCATAGTATGTTATAGAGAAAGCGAAGTGGTTTCGAGGGTTGATTTTGCGTGGGTATTAGGATACGCAGATATTGTGTGCGTACGTCGTATTTCAGTTCCAAGATAGCCTGGCGGAATTGTGGATGACAGTTATTGGTTATATCGTAGTAAAGTCTGTGACGGTATGTTAAATTGTTTTCTTGATTGTTCGACTTTCTATTCCAAATTGATTACTATCTTCTAGATGATTCGACTTATAAGTCTGAGTGCATTCAATCCTAGTTCCTTATTTACGTGGGTACGTGAATTTGGAGGCACTATTGTTTTATATATACCTTTTTCTCTCTCTCTTGGCCATTATGTTCATTGTCATAGTACAGAGATTTATAATATCTAGATATTGTAATTAAGAACTAAGTTTTAATTAAGTATGTGTGTGACTGTTTCACTTTGTGTTATTTCCCTGTAATATATCGAGTCAATATCTTGAGCCTATTAGTTGCATTTTTATGGAAATTATTAAAATCTAATTGGGCATTTAGTAAGTGTTAGTGGGAACCGCTGGACATTGTTGTTAAACTTTCATATGTTGTTTGAGATGTTGTGAGAATGTTCCAGCGGGGAAATATTTTTATAGGTCATGAACCTACTAATTTTGGAATTTGTCAATTAGATTGAGTTATGACTTTGGAAGTATTAAGTATATTGTTCAAAGTGTCCATGGTTCTGCAACATTTATTGTCGTACTTGAGATCAATTTAGTACATCATATGTTTTCATTTAACCTCATAATTTCATGTTCGTTCATTGAATCATTTATGTATTTGTTATTTATTATTTGTTAATTATATTTGTTGTTATAAATTCACACTACTTATTCTGTAAGTCTTCCACTGCGCACATTACAATTATCCGATGCATTAACTCCATCTGGCTAGTAACATCCCATTAGCGCCCATTTATTTATTTGAGAGGAGGTTTTAGGATGAGGTTTAACGCTATTACGCCTCAATGCGAAGAAACAATATCGTCGGAAATATTTCAACACGAACATATGTGAATTTTATTTTCCAGAATGCATATATTTCAGTTAAAAATTATGTATCTTGTCAGATATACGTAGCATAAATAATGAATCATCGTAATGCTTCTCTATACACTACATTAAGTGTTTCTCTTGCTGGTGAGCCAAGGAATGGCGTCTTAAGCCACATACAGCTAGCCGTGTGAGGAGCAGTTTATCCTCAAGTCAACGCCTGCAGTCCGCAGCGATCAGCCAAAGGTCGCGGGTACGATACTCGGCCCTGGAACAATGATTCCCTTGAATTTAATTAAGTCAGCTTTACAGGGAGCTATACCTAAAAGCCAGATTTGTAGAAAAAGACCGGTATGAAATTCACATAAGCAGAGAATGGCTGGGGAACGAAACGTTAAAGATGGGAGATACAGATTACTTTAAGGATTTACTTCTTGGCATGAGTAGGCTATAAAACTTAAAATAAGAAAACAAACAGAAGGATAGTAGGCCTATAACTAGTTACAAATTTAGATAGAATATCATGAGGAAATAGATTGATTTCTAGTCCCACTAGAGGTGCTAAGGTTAGGTAGGTTTCGAAGAGAAGACTCGTGGTGAGTAACTTCACTGTCAGTGAGAAGGTTAGCTAGATTTGAAGAGGAGATATTATCAGTGACAAGGTTAGGTAGGTTTGGAGAGAAGATATTATCGTGATAAGTAACTTCACTGTCAGTGACAAGCTTATGTAGGTTTTGAAAAGAAGACATTATCGTGATAGTAACTTCACCGTCAATAACAAGATTAGCTAGATCTGAAGAGGAGATATTATCAGTGACATGTGGTAGGACCTGAATTGTTACTTTTCACTGTAGTCTAGAACCCGTATTAGTACTATTGGCAGTATTGTAAGTACCGTACTTGTACTGGTGAAAATAGTGCTAGCACCATTATTGGTATTGTTTTCTGTAAAGCTATTTTCGATATTAGTACTGGTGAAAGCAGTGCTAGTACCGTTATTGGTACAGGCGACAGTAGTGCTAGTACCGGTATTAGTATTGGAGAAAGCAGTGCTAGTACCGGTATTAGTACTGGTGAAAATAATGCTAGTAACTGTACTGGTATTTTCTCTTTAGTGCTGCTCCCGTCATTAGTATTGGTGGTAGTATTGGCTAGTACCGGTATTAGTACTGGTGAAAGTAGTGCTATTACCGGTATTAGAGATGGTGAAAGTAGTGCTAGTACCGGTATTAGTACTGGTGGCAGTAGTGCAGGTAGTGGTATTAGTACTGGTGAAAGTAGTGCTAGTACCGGTATTAGTACTGGTGGCAGTAGTGCAGGTAGTGGTATTAGTACTGGTGAAAGTAGTGCTAGTACCGGTATTCGTACTGGTGGTAGTATTGGTAGTAGCGGTTTTATTACTGGTGATAGTAGTGCTAGTACCTGTATTACTTCTGGTGAGAATAGTGCTACTACCTGTATTAATATTGTTGTCTGTAGTGTAGTACCGGTATTAGTACTAGTGGCCTTATTGCTAGTAGCGATATTAGTACTGGTGAAAGTAGTGCTAGTACCTGTATTAGTACTGGTGAGAATAGTGCTAGTACCTGTATTGACATCCCTCAACAAAATTTTCATGCGATATCTAGGTAACTGACCAAAAGTGTGTTACAACTCCTTATAGAAGCTATCCTTTATATGGTCGTCTTTCTCTCCTGTAGGGGTGTGAGCAATTATAACTACGATATCGCACCATCTACCCTTAAGTAATAAATACTGTGACAGTAGGGAATCGATCGCGTCACACAGAGGTCTGCGGTGCACGAGGAAAACGAGCGACGCAGCCACCTTTTTCGCTGCGGCCGCTCGGGTCTGGAGGGGATAGACGTAAGAGGTGGGCACGATGTGGAGTAGCGGACGCGACGAAGGGTGAGGAGGAAGTAAAGAGCTGGTGAAGAGGGTAGAAATCCAGGGAAGTCTGGGCGTCTGTCGATTGTTCGCGAGCTCGAACTCTCCAGAAACTATGGTTTAGTTATAAATTGCGACACGCGGGTGAAATTGGGAGTGTTGTTGTAATCGTTGGACAGCAAGCCAGCCAGTCTTGAGACCGGAGTTCGACTTGAGTGTGTCCGCAGCTGTGTGAGCATCCGAAGCCCTGAGTTCGAGTGCAGTGGACCGTAGTTGGCGACCTGAGTTCGAAGTTCAGTGGACTGTTTCTGAAGGTTTGGGGTTCGAGATACTGTGAACTCGAGTGACTGAGCTAGAAGAACTAGCCAAGCCAAACCAACCGTGAACTGAGAACTGACAGTTCCGTTTTGTAAAAATTGCTCTGTGAACAACAGTTAAGATTAACAGTTCATTGTTGTTCTCAATAATCCAAGTAAATTGTCATCGTCGTGTGTGGATTGCAACAACGAATACTGTGTTGCTGTGTGGAGTGCAATCCCATTGTTGACGGAGTGAGAATTAAATTGTAGAAAGTGATTATTATTGTTGAAATAATAAAACTACATTATTGATTTGTAATAAAAGTTACAACTGGTGCCAGAAGCGAGATATTATCGACATAATGGAGAACCTACAGCAGATCCTGCAAGCCATCGCGGAACTAAAAAAAAGACAAAATTGAGGTAGAGGCTGACATTAAAGACGTCTTGAAAAAGAACATTAGTGAGGTGAAGAACGACATAAGTGATGTGAAAACGGAGATGAAAAGTGACATAAGTGAAGTAAAAGGCGACATAAGCGGAGTGAAAGGAGACATAAGCGGAGTGAAAGGCGACATAAGCGGAGTGAAAGTTGGCGTCACTACGCAAAGTGAAAGCGTTTCGGCCCACGTAGATGGAATTGTCGCCATCGTGAAAGACGAACTGAAGGCCGATTTGGATAAAATAAATCAGAATTTTGCAAGTATAAACGAGACAGTGACCGAACTAAGACAGGATGTAGACCATTTCGACGGCAAAATTCCCGGTCTCGAGCACCAACAAGAGCAGACGAGTGACATGCTGGATAGAAATGCTGAGGAAAACAAGCACATTCTCGCATCAATGGACCAACATGCTGACGAAAACAAGCACTTACTAGCGTTAGTGGATCATCAGTCTAAGGAACTGAAACGGATAATAGCCGAGGAAGTTCAATGTGCCGTTCAAAGTTCGGCGACGGAATTGAAGACCTCATTTAGTGGCCCTGTGGAACCATCACCTTCAGCCAGACATTGAAACGTCAAGACCCCGAAATTCGAAGGTACGACGTTTTTGGCGATATTCCGTCGCCAGTTCGAGGCAATCGCAGAGCACAATGAGTGGACGCCGGCAGAGAAAACTACTCAGCTGCTGGCCGCGCTTCAGGGTCAGGCGTCGGCGATTCTTCACAGCGTTCCAGAAGATGGGACAGCCGCTGAGATAATGGCGGCCTTGGAGGGACCTTATGGTTACCATCAACTTGCGGCAGCATTCAGGACCCAACTAAAAACGAGTGTCCAACAGTGAGGCGAGTCCCTACTACAGTATGAAATGTCGGTGGAACAACTGGCCAATATGGCCCTGAGGGGCCTACCTACTGACTTCATCGCTGTTGAGGCGGCCTATACGTTTGGCAGCGGAGTTCGAGACCCCGAAATCAGACAACAGCTACTCTTGGCAGAGTATCGTAGCATCAACGCAGCTCTGGCGGCTGCCCTCAGGATGGAGGCAGCAAAGTTGACAGCGAATGTCTCGACGTCGCACCGGATTAGGACCGTCGCAGCGGACGACGTAGAGGAACGTCAACCGAAATCACCCGAGCGACGAAGACGAGGAGTGCCTACCTGCTGGTCCTGCGGCGAACCTGGACACCTAAGGAGGGACTGTGACCGATCTGATCACAAACAGGAAAACTAAAAGGGGCCGATGTGATGAGGGGCACGTCGGCTCCGTCATCACCATCCCCTCGGCTGATCTTGAAGACGGTTAACAGAAGATGCGACGATGGGCTGATTGCTGACGGATGGATAAGAGGCCGCCCATGCATAGTACTGGTAGACACCGGGGCGTCGCTTACCATCGCCAGACCGGAAGTCGTGCGTGGCCTACCTGGGAGGACGCCGCTGCGCCGGTATGAGCTACGTACTGCCTCAGGCGAGAACCTGCCCATCCACAAAGAGGTTTTCCTGGATTTGATCTTGGGAAAGAGGAGACTGGAGATGTGGGTGTTCGTCGCCAACATCACTGAAGATGTCATCCTGGGACTCGACGCCATGCGGATCTTCGATGCAACGGTGGACGTCAGGCGCCGTATCCTGCGTTTTGGTCAGGATGAAGTGTTCCTGAGGGACGTCGAAGACCAACCCATGGCCAGCAGACTCACCTTGGAGAATCAAGTGACAATCGCAGCTGGCTGCGAGATGGTGGTGACGGCAAGACTGGACGGACAACCTAAGAGAAACCTGCTCCTCGATTCGCAAACAACTCCGATAGATGGGGTTTATGTGGCCAGATCCCTACTCCCGCATCAGAAGGTGGTACCGGTGAGAGTCCTGAATGTCACCAATCGGGACAAGGTGGTGCCTAGTGGAACTGTACTAGGTAGCGTCGAGACGGTGGTGTTGGTGACGTCTCTGGCAGATAACGAGGAGTACCACCGACCACGTCCAGATCTAGAACCATCACTAAAAAAGCGGGCTCGAGAATTGGCAGAGAATTTAAGCAAAGGAGAAAGAAGACAAGTCCACGATCTACTGACAGAATTTCAGGACGTGTTCAGTCTTTCTGAAAATTACTACGGGAGAACGGAGAAAGTTCAGCACCGCATCGACACCGGTAATGCTCGCCCAATCAGACAATCTCATCGACGCGTCCCTCTAGCTAAACAGAGGGAGATTGACAGCCAACTGGAGGGCTTGAAAGCAAAAGGAGTCATCGAGGAATCCAGCATCCCTTGGTCATCATCTGTGGTGCTGGTGAAGAAGAAGAATGGGGACCTGCGTTTCTGGGTGGACTACAGAAGACTGAATGATGTCACCAAGAATGAATTGGCGACACCTTGGACACCCTGGCCGGAGCAGAGATGTTCTCGACGTTGGATATCAAGTCAGGATACTGGCAGGTGGCGCTACATCCTGAGGACAAGGAGAAAACGGCGTTCTCTACAGGCCAGGGACTATGGCAGTTCACCGTTATGCCGTCGGCCTCTAAAACGCCCCGGCTACATTCCAGAGAATAATGGAGTCCGTAATGAGAGTCCTGATATACGACACATGTTTGCTGTACCTTGATGACGTCATCGTGGTCGGCAAGACATTCGGCGAACAACTGTCGAACCTGAGGAAAATGTTCGAGAGACTGCGACAAGCCAGGATGAAGTTGAATCCGAAGAATTGTCATTTGTTCCAGAAGAAGGTCAGCTATCTTGGGCACGTAATAGGGACCAACGGAATGGCCCCGGACCCGGACAAGCTACAAGCCGTCAGAAGATGGCCGAGACCGAGGGACAAGCAGGAGTTGCGCCGTTTTCTCGGCCTCTGCACTTATTACAGAAAGTTCGTAGCTGAGTACGCCAACATCGCTAAGCCTCTCATCCAGCTGATCGAGGAGAAACGACAATTCCAGTGTACGGACGAGGCGGAGTTATCTTTCCAGTCACTGAAAGAGGCACTCTGCACTGCTCCTGTACAGGGATACCCTATCCCTGGAATTAAGTTCACGCTCGACACGGACTATAGCAGCGTCGGCATCGGCGGAGTACTCTCTCAGGAACAGGACGGGCAAGAGAAGGTGATTGCCTACTTCAGCCGAACACTATCCAAGGCTGAGAGAAACTACTGTGTGACACGTAGAGAACATCTTGCCATTGTGGAAGCCCTGAAGCATTTCCTCAAGTATTTGTATGGCCAGGAATTCCATCTGAGGACAGACCTTTCTGCACTCACCTGGCTATTGGGCTTCAAGAATCTGGAGGGGCAGACCGCCCGTAGGGTTCAACGACTGCAGGAGTACAACTTCACCTCCGAACACCGCCAAGGGAAGAAATATTCCAATGCTAATGTTTTAACACGACGCCCGTGCCCGGACGGCTACAAACACTGCCTGAAAGTAGAAGTTCGAGATGGCGCCCACGCAGTCTGAGCAATTGCCGCCCAGCCGAGCCCAGGATGGGATAACGCCGCCATAAGGAGGGAGCTCCTTGAGGACCCAAACATTGGACAGTTACTGCGTGATGTGGAGTCCGGCCAGAGACCAGTATGGGCCGATATCGCCAACCGTAGCACCACTTACAACAGCTACTGGGCCAAGTGGGAATCCTTCACTGTCAAGGACGGTATCCTGAAGAGGATTTGAGAGTCGGCCAATGGAAGGACCCGCATGGAACAACTTGTCCTGCCCAGGAGCTAGGCGAAGGTAGTGCTGGAGGACACGCATGCTGGCGTGACTGGAGGCCACCTGGGAGCCAACAAGGCGCTGGACAAGTTAAGGCAGAGGTTCTACTGGCTATATCAGAGAACCGACACGGAACAATGGTGCCGAAGGTGCGACATATGTGCATCCAGTCGCGGACCAAGGGCACGCAGCAGGGGAGCCACGCAGCAGTACAACGTGGGAGCTCCGTTCGACAGAATCGCCATCGACGTTGCTGGACCGTTCCCGGTCACGGATCGCGGGAACCGCTACCTGCTAGTAGACATGGATTGCTTCAGAAAATGGCCAGAGCTGTACGCGATTCCCAGCCAAGAGGCTTCGACGGTGGTAGACGCACTGCTTGACAACTTCATCTGCCGATTCTGGGTGCCCCGGGAACTGCACAGTGATAAGGGACGCAACTTCGAATCCAACCTGATGGGAGAATTGTTCGAGCGTGTGGGGGGTGCATAAAATCAGGACCACTCCCCTCCACCCACAGTCCGACGGCATGATAGAACGCTACATCAAAACCGTGGAAGAGCACCTACGGAAGGTGGTGTCCAACCATCAGCGAGATTGGGATACCTGAGTCCCACTGTTCCTCTTAGCCTACAGAGCTTCAGTCCACGATACAACAGGGATGACACCGGCAAACATGGTCTTCCGGAGAGAGCTGCGCCTGCCCTGTGATCTGCTGTTTGGCACGCCACCCAGCGCCGACCATCCAGCGACTGACTACGTGGCAGAACTGACCTAGAAGCCGAATGGAGTCCACCAACTCGCGAGAGAGCACTTCAAGATGGCCAGCGACAGGATGAAAGTGCGCTACGACAGATTATCCAACTCTGCAGGATTCCAGGAGGGCGACCTGGTGTGGCTGAATCCACCTACCAGGGCCAAAGGAAAATCACCGAAGCTGCAGCGTTCTAGGGATGGACCATACCGCGTGGTATCCCGGATCAACGACGTGGTGTACCGCATCCAGCGACAACCCCGAGGGAAGATGATGGTGGTGCATCTGGACCGACTAGCGGCCGTCCGTGACGGCCAGCCCAAAGGAGGGGGCAATGTGACAGTCGGGAGTCGATCGCGTCACACAGAGTTCGGGGGTGCACGAGGAAAACGAGCGACGCAGCCACCTTCTTCGCTGCGGCCGCTCGGGTCTGGAGGTTATAGACGTAAGAGAGGGGCACGAGGTGGAGGCGCGGACGCGTCGAAGGGTGAGGTGGAAGTAAAGCAGCTGGTGACTGAGGGGAGAAATCCAATGAAGTCTGAACGTCTTTCGACTGTTCGCGAGATAGTACTCTCCATAAACTAGGAATTAGTTATAAATTACGACACGCCAATGAACTTGGGAGTGTTGTTGCAATCGTTGGACAGCAAGCCAGCCAGTCTTGAGACCGGAGTTCGACTTGAGTGTGTCCGCAGCTGTGTGCGCATCCGAAGCCCTGAGTTCGAGTGCAGTGGACCGCAGTTGGGGGACCTGAGTTCGAAGTTCAGTGGACTGTCTCTGAAGGTTTGGGTTTCGAGATACTGTGAACTAGAGTGACTGAGCTGGAAGAACTAGCCAAGGCAAACGAACCGTCAACTGAGAACTGACAGTTCTGATTTGTAAATAGTGCTCTGTGAACATTGGTTAAGATTAACAGTTCATTGTTGTTCTCAATAATCCAAGTAAATTGTCATTGTCGTGTGTGGAGTGCAATAACGACTACTGTGTTGCTGTGGGGAGTGCAAATCCCATTGTTGACGGGAGTAGAATTAAATTGTAGAAAGTGATTATTATTGTTGAAATAATAAAACTACATTATTGAATTGTAATAAAAGTTACAATACAATAACCTGTCACTGTTAAATTCGACCTTTTTTACTGCTGATTTTATTCTTTAACGTACAAAGAATCCTGTTCCTAATTGGTGATTGATGTTTCCTTCCCCATAATACAAGTAATCGCCTATTTGTGAAATACCATTCCCATCTAACCTAACCTCTTGTACTCTCACGAAGTTTATTCTATATCTAGCTAGTTTTTTTTCTACTAATGTACTGGTGAAGATAGTGCTAGTACCTGTATCCGTATTGTTGTCTGTAATGCTGGTACCGGTATTAGTACTGGTGGCAATAGTGCTAGTACCGGTATTAGTACTGGTGGCAGTATTGCTAGTACCGGTATTACTACTGGTGAAAGTGGTGCTAGTACCTGTATTAGTACAGGTAAAAATAATGCTAGTACCTGTATTGGTATTGTCTGTAGTGATGGTACTGGTATTAGTACTGGTGGAAGTGGTGCTATTACCGTTATTAGTACTGGTGGCAGTATTGCTAGTACCGGTTTTAGTACTGGAGAAAGTAGTGCTAGTACCGGTATTAGTACTGGTGAAAATAGTGCTAGTACCTGTATTGGTATTTTGTCTGTAGTGCTACTACCGATATTAGTATTAGTGAATGAAGTGCTGGTACCGGTATTAGTGATGGTGAAAGTATTACTAGTTCCAGTATTAGTACTGATGGCAGTATTGCTACTTCCGGTATTAGTATTGGTGAAAGTATTGCTAGTACCGGTATTAGTACTGGTGGCTGTAGTGATAGTAGTAGTATCAGTAGTAGGGGCAGTAATAGTCTCTTCCACTCTAAGATTTTGTAAAGTTATCACAAGTTTCTAACAACTCCAAAATATGCCTAGACTATTTGCTAAGTGAAAGATTCATGTGCGGAACTCAGAGTTACACGTATGCTGGAAAAGATATAAATGTTTTAATGAACTGTGTGTTATGGGAGAATATGTAATTGTGACGGAAAATACAGAACTTATAACTATAGAACAAATTCTGAATTCTGACCGCCAGCATATTAAATTCCACCGAATAGCATCACAAGACTATTTCGGGGCAAAGAAGAGGTAACACGTTCTTAAGAAACGAGAAACGTACGTGCAGAATGACAGTGAAAGTGATCCATTTTGTTGCGTGCAAAGAGATTCACAAATGACATCCAAGGACAATGATGATGTAGCCTAAAGTGTAATGTACTCACTACAAGGTAGGCCTATAATGTAATAAAAGTGTAGGCATCAAACACACTTCTATTACATGTTTCTGTCCAACATGAGAACTGACATTTTCACATAGATAACGATTGATGTCTAAAAATATTAAGTTTCCAATAATTGTACCAGTTCTTAAAATTCCTTACTCGTTTTATTTTCAATTAATCTTTATTTATTAGACTAATTTCTTTTCAATTAATACTTGACCTGCAGAGAGCTTACAATATCATTAACAGATTAAATATATTTCTACACAGGATGTGGAACATATACGCGATTCTGTATGGTTTGATGATTTGTATGTATGGTAAAGTTGCCAAGTTCATTAGCTTGAATCTAAGAAAATGATTAGAAGACCATTTGGAAAATTCACTAAGCGAAGATATAAATTATGGCTCTAAATAAAACTTGGCATACGAAGAGCTTCGTCGCTACGAAATCACTACTATAACACATACTGTATGTACTGTATAGATCCAGGAACAAAATTCTGGCCGACTCTTGCGCATACTTACAGAGCGCGATTCACAACGTTCCCTGTCAGTATAACATTGGACCCGGACCGTCGATCATGAGGAGATCAACATGCTGCGCGGAGAAGATTTCTGTTTCGTCGTAGTAGCTCAGGTTGTTATGTTATCTGACTATTGTGCAGAACAGTATGGGTTCGGGTCATAATGACGGTAGGATATTTTTACATGATTTTTTGTTAAGACACCTACGACCGAAGTTTCATTTTGTTTGTTTTCGTATGTAGAATAATTATTTTCCATCTCTTGTGGGATTTTATTTGGCTTGATACGGCAGAGAACAATAGACTAAAAAAAGAAAAATCAATTGGAGATCCAATTTGTCTTCCAAAATAAAAAAGAATCATAATAATTAAAAAAATAATTAAACAAAAATGGTGAACCTAACACCTCGTCCACCACTCGTCTACTTCTGCAACTGCTCTGGCCCTATGAGGCATAGAATCGACGAACTGGCGCAAATAGCTCCGATTCTGGCGAGGTCTTCCCAAGCTTCGAGAACTTGTTCTGATTCTGAGGGGGCTCATTCTCGAACAACTCGCTCCCCCTCTCTTTCAACTTCGCCTGATATTCACTATTACTTTCAAATCTGTCGACTTGGCGGCCAGGCATTTACTTCGATCTAGGGCCTCCCCGATAACCAGACTTGATCGGCCTGCATCGTGTGCGCTAAAACATTATCCTCCTGGAACAATAATGTTCCTTTCTTTATCAGACGGTGGCGAGGAAATGGAGACATCCTCGCCATATGGTTAAGAAGTAGGAGATACAGGTTTATATTACAACCCAAAAAGTGTCCTGAAGAAATCGGAAAGAAAAATAAAACTGCACTGGAAATCAACAATTGTCTAATAGAGAACCGTTGTGCCTCATTATGTGAAGTGTATTTATAGAAATGCGACAACTCATCAATAGCTTATTAACTGGTCCAATAGAGTCGTATAAATTTCATCAAACTGTAGTGCACAAAGAAGCCAAAACAAATTACATTTGATGCCCTTATTCCATCCAGTTAAGTACAAATTGTCAATGGAAAAGAAATTTTAAAGATCATGAATATCACCTGAATGATACTCATTTCAATGATGAATAAACATCGGAACTCCAATAGACAGCAAATTATATGTATAATACAGTATATCTAAATCATGAGTAGGGTAAAGTTGCCTATTTCCGTGATACCCCTAATGTCGTGCTACTTCTTTAAAATTGAATGTCAGTCAAAGCTTTGCTGTTCGACCATAGCGCCAGACGTCTTTCTCGAAAGAATGCATCTTTCGCCTCCTTTGAGACATCGGTGAACTTCCTAGCAAGATACCCAACCCCGTGACATTCAGTGAAAAGAAACGTATCACGGAATTAGGACTATCACGGAATTTGGCAACTTTACCCTAATATTTTAACAGAATGAAATACTAAATATTACATATTCAAAATTTTAAGTCCCACTAAAATTAGCAGTACTTTGCCCACATGGAAGGGAGGTGGGCAGGGCGGAACTCGACTTGCAGCCACCACTCCATAGTGAGTTCTGGGCTGTTTCAGTCCACAGCGATAGAAACAAGCGAAAAGCTGTATATACTGTAGCCCTATTACTCTTCAGCTTAATGCTACATTTTATCGTCACTGATGTCTGTTATAGTTTAGAGCAAATATAAAGTTGCACTCACTAACATTGCTTTCAAGCTGTAACTGTGGATTAGAATCTTCCCTAAAGCAAGTGTGTTTGGTGCATTACAGACTTGAAGTTATTTATTTTTTACAAATAAAGACCACGCATCAATGAGACCCAGCACCTATAGTATTCTGCCAAGGTCTAATCTAATTTAATATAAAAAAGACCGCAAAAGTGACAAAGAATGGAAAGATCTCAGATAGAAAAGTAATATCGTGATTGACACATAGGCTTGTTAATAGCCCAGATGTTAATCGTTCTCCTTTCCTCCATGATGATTCGGGTTTGATCACGATCTGAGTGAAAGTGAAAAATTATTATATTATATTATATTATATTATATTATATTATATTATATTATATTATATTATATTATATTATATTATATTATATTATATTATATTATATTAGCCGTATACATGCGCTTTGCTGACCTTTTTACAAACATATTTCTTTTCTCAGAATGGCTCAGTAACTTATAGTAGGCCTACGATAGTAATTAAGCATTTTTACTAACAAGTTATAATCAACTTCCATTACAATTCAAAGTTTTACCAAATTTTCGGTGTTTTAAGAAATGTTAAAGAGAAAACCTTTTTTGGTAACATTTATATTAAATCTCGACTGGTTTATTTATTTGATGATTTCAAACTTTTTCCTCTTTCTCCCTAAAACTTCAGTGGTACCTTACTATTCATATTTACTTTATTTCTTTAATTCTTGTCATGTTATATGTTTTTCACAGACTGCAGCTTTAATGAATCTTGGAAACCAATGTCACTGTTATAGGTACATTTTTAAACATTCTCATGGTCCACAGATATATTTTTTCACTCTCATTGGCTACTGAAGGAATTGTCCAAATTTGAAACCAAACCACAGAGGAGTTGTCTACATTTTGATTCTAAAGCACAATTGAATGCTATTTTCGCTCACTTCTGCCTGTTTTTGAACCTAAACACTTTCAGAATCGCATTCAGCACACAAAATTCTGTGAGAAAAAAAGAAATATCTTGAAATCGCAAAAAGTGGAGTGGTCTAACTTTGATACTATGCTCCTAATATTATGTTGTACAACATATTATGTATCTGTCGTTATAGCCCCTGAATATGAGTTTTATTCGTTCGGACATAAGTACTTTAAACAGTCATAGAGTCATTTGTTCTCGTTTTATTATATCAGCCTGATTGAGGCGACACGGATATAAAGCGCATTGTTATTTTAAAACTAAAATATCTCGATAGGACTATATCGACCCTATACAAATTTTACTTAGAAGAAAACTTGTCGGAAACATTTTTAAAGCAACACTTGTCATGAATACTTAAGCCTACATAAAAAGTCAGTAATAAGCGAATTTACTTCAGTCTCCCTTATAACCCCTTTTAAATGCCATATAGTCTAAAAATCTAAGTGGCACCTAACTTATTTCACATAACAATTTTCGTGGAAATCGGTTCAGCCATTATCGCTTGAAAAGGTAACAAACATAAAAACAAAAATTTCAGAAATGCGATTTTCGGTCTCATTCTATCACCATTTAGTTTATAGTTTTATTATTAGTATAAATATTATATTATATTATATTATATTATATTATATTATATTATATTATATTATATTATATTATATTATATTATATTATATTATATTATATTGTATTAGAGGGGTGATAGTAAGAGAAAGAAGAATAAAGTGCAAGATTTGCTAATGATATGGCGTTGTTACCAGAAGAGGTAACGATACTAAGGGATATGCTGCTGGAGCTAAATGACAGCTGTGAACAGTATGGGATGAAGATAAATGCAAATAAGACGAAGACAATGGTCATAGGAAGAAAAATAAAGAAGGTAAACTTTTGAATTCTATATGAGACAGTAGAGCAAGTGGACAGCTTCAAATACTTGAGGTGTACTGTAAGCAGTAACATGATCTGTTGCCAGGAATTCAAAAGAAGGATAGTGATGGCAAAGGAAGCTTTTAATAGAAAAAGAAAAATCTTATGAGGACTTCTGGAAAAATAACTAAGTGAGTAATGAAGTGCTTTTTACGGAGTTTGGTATTGTATGGGACAGAAATGTGGACTTTAAGGCGAAGTGAAGAGAAGCGAATAGAAGCATTTGAAATGTGGATATGAAGAAGAATGGAACGTGTGAAGTGGACAGACAGATAAGAAATGAAGTTGTGTTGGAAAGAGTGGGTGAAGAAAGAGTGATGCTGAAACTGATCAGGAAGAGGAAAAAGAATTGGTTGGTTTACTGACTAAGAAGAAACTGCCTACTGAAGGATGCACGGGAAGGAATGGTGAACGGGAGAAGAATTCGGGGCCGAAGAAGACATCAGGTGATAGACGACATTAAGATAAATGGATCGTGTGAGAAGACAAAGAGGAAGGCAGAAAATAGGAGATTGGATAATGCTGGGTTTGTAGTGAAAGACTTGCCCTTGGGTAGAACATTGAGTGAAAATGATATATTATATTATATTATATTATATTATATTATATTATATTATATTATATTATATTATATTATATTATAACAGTCCTCCGAGTTAACTCTGTGGCAGCATGTCTGCCTCCAGAATAGCCGGCCCGGGTTCGAATCCTGGCGGGGTCAGAAATTGTCATGTAAAATTTCTACCTCGGGACAAGGAGAGATGGCAGTGCGCAACTTCTAATCACTAGACTGTGCACCAATATTCCTGGGTTAAATCCCAAATCTCTCCGCAGTGCATATGAAGAGAATGTATATGTCACTGTTGATAGTGATTCATCCATAGGACGGGTACGTTAAGCCTGGCGGCCCCCTTGGTACTATTTGACGGGAGTGGGCTACGTGCCAGCACCGGGTTTCCGCCTTCTGTCTTCCTCATCTTCATCATCATCATCACTCATTCTAGACACTATACTTACAAGAACACTTACACATACACTCACTCTAGTACACGACATATTTCTCCACAGATACATATCACGTACAGTGTGGCCCGCCGAATTGGTGTGCAACTAGAGAATGGGTCACAGAAAGTGAAGTGGATAGGCATTGGATGCATACATATTAGGCCTATATTATATTTAGCACATTATTATTATTATTATTATTATTATTATTATTGTTGTTGTTGTTGTTGTGATCACACGGCTTAATAAATGCAAATTAATAATGCTAGATTACATTTAATGTTTCTCGTCAAGTTCTGCTATCATTCAGATTTAGTGAGATATAATGATAATGTAATTTTTTTTAGTTGGTTATTTTAGGCTCTTTATCAACTGCTATGGTTATCTAGCGTTTGAGGTCGCCGTCGGTAGTGTAGTCGGTATAGTGCTGGCTTTCTATGCTCAAGATTGCGGGTGGTTCGATCCCGGCCAAGGTCGTTGGCATTTAAGTATGTTTGGCTCATGTTAGTAGATGTCAGGCTCATGTCAGTAGATTTACTGGCATGTAAAAGAACTCCTGCGGGACAAAATTCCGGCACACCGGCGACGCTGATATAACCTCTGCAGTTGCTAGCGTCGTTAAATAAACCATAATTCTAAATCCTAAATTCTAGCGTTTCAGTGAGATTAAGGTGATAAAGCTAGCGAAATGAGTCCAGAGTCCGGCGCCAAAAGTTACCCAGCATTTTCACTTAATGGGTTGAGAAAAACTCAGGGAAAAATCTCTACCGTCCCAAATAGGATCTGAACAGGAATCCGCTAGTTTCAGGGACAGACGTGCTAATCGTTACTGCACAGCGGTGGACATACACGTATAATGTAAAATTAAAGAATAAGAATTGGAGGGGAGCTTGAATGTCTCAAATAAAACTTAACTCACATTCCGTGTATGTGTCATAAAGCTCACAATTCCTTTTGAAAATCTAAGGAAAGAAAGGAAGTAACAAGCAAAGAAAGACGAAGAAGAGAAATAGGAACAAGGAAAAAAATAAAGAAGAAACAATGAAAGAACAGATGGAAAAAATAAAATGAAGAAAGGAATAAAGAAAGAAGATCCTGCGAATGAATATTCATATCAGACTTACAGTTCGTACTCTGGAGATATCAGCGCAGAATTATCTTGCAAACAGACTGCACGCTGGCCGTCTTACGTCTTTCTTGTTTTCCAAGCACGCCACGTTGTCTCAGATTGTATACCTCAGCCTGGAGTCTCTGATCTCCATTTCAAATGAGTAATGAGAGTGGAAGACAGTGTCCGTGAATCCCTAGCAACGCTGTGAAATCTCTCACGTAAATTGGAGTACAGTTGCAGTGAGTGCAATGACCCTTCAGAAATATTTTTTTTTTCAGTGTCTGAAAAATTGAGCTTAATGAATGTTAATAGCACGAATTTAAGACCTTCATGGTATTCAATATCCTGCGATGTTTTAGAGTTTTTGCTCTATTGTATAGATGTAGAAATATTCAACGTTTATGCATCGCCACCAGGGATACCGAGGAAAGGAAATGTATTTGTTTTTTTGTTTTTCATTGGATATTTTATTACGCTTTTACAACTGCTATGGTTATGTAGCGTCCGAATGATATGAAGATGATAATGGCAGCGAAATGAATCCAGGGTCCAATGCCGAAAGTTACTCAGCATTTGCTCTTATTGGGTTGCTGGGAAAACCCCGGAAAAAATCTCAACCAGGTAACTTGTCCCAACCAGGATTTGAATTCGGACCCGGTCGTTTCACGGTTAGACATGCTAACCGTTATTCCACAGCGGTGAACTTGCGCTCCATACCAAGGGGCTAGTCATTTGCCCTGAAAGGTTTCGTTATATAGCAGAAATAGCTTTGGAAAGAGCAATACCTAGAACGCGTGTGGTGTTCGTTATTTTGCTCACATTACTTCTTATGCAAAACATAATGATGTCTATTAAACCTGTCCCTAAAATTTAGATGAAATACGTGTGCGTTTCCATAGTTGGTAATAATGTAATACCTATTTTAATTGTGACAAGTCCTATCGCTTTTGGCTCTTTAATGGTCAGATAAGGAATTATATATATATATATATATATATATATATATATATATATATATACAGGGACATCATTTTATTTTTACTAACATTTTCAATATTAACTTGCCTATACCTCTGGATCAACGCCGTTTGCTACCCCGTTCCACGACTGAACTTCGATGATACTGGCGTAATATACAAACAAATCACTTTACTAGATATAGGAGCGTAGAAAAGTAGTTCATCTATTTACGTAAACTAGGAAATATTGCGCTTTTGAGTTTGATAATTTTCATTAGGTTTTTGTTTAATCAAAATACAGTACAGTATTAACAATAAATGATTTTACTCACGAACTGAGCTGTCCATGTGGACGTATTCATTATGTAGTTTATATACTACTGTCTACAGCACATTAGCGTACAATATACAGAATGAAGTTCAATTGAAAAATAATCATAATATGGATATTTAAACACATTTTTTAAAATGGTGGCCGTTCATTTCGATACAGGCTTCAGTTCTATTGTGCATATTATCGCACTATAGACTATTCTACCTAATCCAAATTACTAGTTTCGTTCTTCGTACTAGTAAATCATGTTGAAATAATTTCGTACCTACTCTATAAAAGGGTACTTTAGGTACTGTAGATTCAATCTTCACTTCTGCCCGATTCGAAAAGATAAAATTACTCAGACATACTATCTATTGTCCGTCCAAGTGGTTATGTCGTAGGGTCGTAGAAAGGGAGGAAATCACGTGACAGTTAATTACTTAACAAGGCCCTTTTATTCAAGTTATTTTAAACAGCTGTATAATATTACGTAGACGTCAAATTCTTAACAGAAATTAATATTCTGAGAAAGGAGCTAAGACAGCCCAGCCACTAGCTGGCGAATAAAAGCTGGTGGGGGAAACCGGGATACGACGTAAGCAAATGGACGACAGTACCTATGCGAAAATGATTCAATATTGAAAGCTCTTTCGTCACTGGAAAACGCGAACATATTTTTGGAACGTACTGTACCGTAAGGCTACTACGACTGTATATGCAGTCTTGGATCTGTGTGGAAGACGGTTGAACTTCATTAGTAGAAGGGGTGGGAGTGAAGTACATTCAAAAACTCAGGTAGAATAAAAATTGAAGTAAAAATAAAATGATGTCCCTGTATAAATCAGTAGCACTGCAGCCCGGGTCGAGCCTCGGCTTCTTTCAGGAATATATATATATATATATATATATATATATATATATATATATATATATATATATTAGTAAGCACAGTAAATCATTACTTTTAGTGATATAAGATTTACTTCGTTAAACCCGATTCCTAAAAGAGATTCTAAAACCAGTGACGTCAACAATAAAAATATCATAAAATAAACTAAACATGTCACTTTTCGGATTTACAGCAGTTGTTTAAATCTTTGAAAATCCCTCCTGTAAATTTTGCATAGAGTAGTACAGCAGTACGTGCTGTTCCGGGAAGATCTCAGGACAACTGTTGTAGGCATTGCCACAACGAGGTTGAAACTCTTGCACACGTCCTGGGATCCTGTCCGCACGGCGAAGGTCTGCGAAACGCTACACACCACCAAGTACGATCAATTATAGCCACTGCCGATTACAACACCTTTGAAGAAGTACATGGTCTCTCCGTCACTGGCAGTACACGGCGCATAGATATAATAGCTTTCAAGGAATCTACAAGATCTGGATTCATAATTGATTCCACTGTGCGTTTCGAAACGGATGAGGAACAACCAGCAGAAGTGGATAAGGAAAAAAAGAATATCTACAATCCTACCATTCCATATTACCTCCAAAAGTACCAGCTAGAAGAGCTTGAAGTAATCGGAATTTTGGTTGGAGCAAGAGGTACCGCTACTCTCTTCATGAAAGATGTGTTTAAGAGGCTTGGAATACCTACATCTATTATTCCGATTGTAACTTTAGCTGCATTGAAAGGATCAATTGCTCTCCTGAAGCATCACCTATATTCGAAATGAAACCAAGTTCATTAGCATTCTTTACTTTTTTGTAACATTTGCCTCTCTAAAACTAGGTATATTTCCACCAATCACAAAATGTATTTGCAGCAATGTACTTGTAGGAGTTCGATTGTCAAAACAAAATTAGTGGTTCACTGAACTTGTAAACATTTATATGGTTAAGTACTCTTTGTCCCTTGTGGCAGCTCACGAATAGTGACAAGATTTCTAAATTCAAGCCCCTTTGCCCGCCCACCAGAGATTTTATACATAAACTACATAGTTTCTGTCACGGTGCGACCTTGCTGAAGTTGACAGAGAAGTAAATAGCATGAAAATGATCCATTGATGACCTATGGTTCAGAAATAATGACTGTAACATATCCACAACAGCAGAAATAAAATTATTTCTATCATTTGTCGGTTACATTTATTAAAATTGTCCTTACATAGGCATTCTAGGTACCATTATTGTGTTATTGACTAGCCTCCAGATTGACATAGTAATGAGATTAGGTTATCGTTGCATTATTGCAAAACTCGTAACTCCATAAACTAACATTTTTCAGTGAGAATTAAAATAATAATAGAACTTTGCTTTTTATGAAAATAAAATAAAATATGTAAAAATATACATATTAGACTTATGTCTATTAATATATAACATTTCATTTTCTTTTTTTTTCTCGTAAAAAGTTAAGTTCTATTAATATATGTGTTATTACTGAAAATGTTTATTTTGGAATTACGAGGTTTCGGAATAACAGCGATCTTTTTTATGTGTGTGTGTGTGTTTTGTGTTTTTTCTGTATACAGATAAAGGGGCAGGAGAATCGCAGACATTAGGAGTGTTCTAGCTCTAGGTGTAGTCGACGGACAATCCCTAGCATAAGAGGAATAGTAACGTTGCCAATCTGAGGACGCCCAGTTGGCGACATCTCTAATAAATGGTAACCTTTAAAAAACTGCTCCACCACTTCTTTAGTGTTTCTAGAACTCTCTACGAAGAAATGTCTGGAACATGGAAAGATGTACATACAAGACATATTGTTCTAGAGTTTCTGAACACTGATAAAATGTGAGAAAGTTGCCGGTTGTATAATGTTTCGAACCATTGCAATTGAGATGAAAAACTACTACTACTATTACTACTACTAACACTACTACTACTATCACTACTACTACACTACTACTGCTACTACTACTACTACCACAACCACCACTACCACTACTGCCACTGCCACTACCACTACTAATATCACTACTACTATCAGCACCAGAGCGGCCGGATAGCTCAGTTGGTAGAGCAGCTGGCTACGGACTGGAAGTTCCGGGGTTCGATACCAGGTGGTGATAGGATTTTTTCTCGTTGCCAAACTTTCAGAACGCCCCCGAGGTTCACTCAGCCTCCTATAAAATTGAGTACCGGGTCTTTCCCGGGGGTAAAAGGCGGTCAGAGCGTGGTGCCGACCACACCACCTCATTCTAGTGCCGAGGTCATGGAAAGCATGGGGCTCTATTTCCATGCCCCGCAAGTGCCTTCATGGCATGTTACGGGGATACCTTTACCTTTTTACCTTTTACTATCACTGCTATTACCACTACTACTACTAGTAATGGTAATAGTAACAATATTTTCTGACAAAATTTCGTCAAGGACCAGATTGTTAACTTTGTCATAATATTAAAATTGAATATACAATAATATAATATATTTTTATGTAATGAGTTGGTACACGAACCCAGAACTCCTTGGAGTGTGAACCCAAGACTATAATGTAATATGAATTGTGGGTGTCATCAGAAGAGCGTTGCTTCAGTAACTTCACTATTGTATTAAGAAATAATCGTTGATTATGTTAAGAAACAGCTGCAAGTTAACCTCTGAAGTGACCCTTAATAACTGGACACAAACAATGACATTTCCAATTTTTGGTGTCCACGCTCTTCTGGTGACCCCTAAGGTCATCTATCACATGATGACGCCTCGTGTGGACCAACGCCCTCACAAAATATTATAAATGTGTGTGACTTGAGTTTTTCGAGAGGATTTAGCCTCCACCGGTGTTAGAATGTAGTCAACTTCTGTACTTCTTTTTCTTCTAAATATATTTTCATTTTCTTCTTCTTCTTCTTCTTCTTCTTCTCCCTTCAAGGTTTAGGTGATATCACCTGTTCCGGTCTCTATCGTCCAGCCACCTCTTGCGAGGTCTACCCAGATCCCTTTTCCCGATCGGGCGATAATTCATTATCTTCTTTGGTAGCCTATTCTCTGCCATTCTGTCAACATGATCTTTCCATTTTGTTTTATTTTCTTCTACCATGTCGTGTACTGAGAAAATATTGAGATCTGATCTTATTGTTTCATTTTTTATTTTATCGGCTTTAGTGCATCTTCTTACGTATCTCATAAATTTCATCTCTGCTGATTGTATACGTGATTCTTCTTTTTTTGTTATTGTCCATGATTCAGCGCCATATATAAGAGTAGGTACAGCCATAACTTTATAAAATTTCATTTGAGTTTCTTTTCTCGCTTTTCTTCCTAAAGTTCTTCCAATTGTTCCACATATCATCTGAAATCTATTAACTTTCTTCTCAATATCTTTCTCATAATTAAAACTAATATCACATCCTAGATAATTGAAGTGGGATACTTGTTCTAAAATGTTTCCGTTTACTATTATCTTAGATCTAACAGGATTTTTCCCTTTAAAAGCCATTATCTTTGTTTTGTTTGCAGATATAGTTAGATTGTAAAATATTGCGTTTTGGCTTAATCTATACACTGCTCTTTGTAGGTTATCTTCTGTTTCCTGGATAATTATTTGATCATCAGCGTATAGTAAAGTATTTCAAGGTGTGTTAGATTCTATTTTAATCGCAGTCTGTATTTCATCTTTCCACTTCAAAACTAGATCGTCAATATATAAATTAAACAGAGTGGGTGATAAACTGCACCCTTGTCGAACACCTAAATTTGTTAAAATTGCTTCTGACACTTTAAAACCTGAGCTAATAACTATTTTGGTATTTACATATAAACTCTTAACGGCACTAATAAGGTGCTTAGGAAAGCCTCTTATTTTCAGTATTTTCCATAAAAGGGGTCTTTTCACTTTATCGAAAGCTTTTTCATAGTCAATGAATGCTAAGTGGGTTTCCAAACCAAACTCTCGACGTTTTTCAATAATCTGCCTCATTATAAATATATTATCACTAGATGAGCGTCCTTTTCTAAAGCCTGATTGTTCCTCTGATATTACTACATCAGCAATAGCTTGTCATCTTTGATTAAGAATTTTTCCATAGATTTTATATCCTGCATCTAATAAGGTTATTCCTCTATAGTTTCCTGTGTCATTTCTATTACCTTTCTTGAATAGGGAAATAACTTTGGCTGTATTCCATTCCATGGGCACTGAACAATTTTTCCAACACATGTTCAGAAAATGAAGGAAACAGAATTTTAATATCATCCCACCATATTTAATTAGTTCAGCATTAATTCCGTCCAATCCAGTAGCTTTTCTATTTTTTGTTACTTTTAAAGCCGCTTCTAATTCTTTTATGTCTATTTGATCTATAGAACTACTGTCACTTTCTACATAATAATTCTCTTCACAGTTTTCATCATACCATAAATTTCTGTAGTGTTGTATCCATTGGTGTTCTGTAATAATGTTAATACTTGCAGTATCTTTCTCTGCTTTATTCAAATGTTTCATAAGCTTAAAGGCTACGTTCTGTCTTCCGTGGATGTCATGTTCAATGTTAGCAATAAATCTTTCCCAAGATTCACTATGAGATCTTTTTATCAAATTTTTTGTTTTATTTCTTTTCTGTTTATATATTTCCCAAACTTCATCCGTTCGTGTTTGTAAGTACGATTTATAAGCATCCTGCTTTTCTTTAATACTATTAGCTATTTCTGTGTTCCATATTTTCAGACCCCTTTTCCGATTTGATGTTTTACTTTTTCCAAGTACCTCATTAGCTATTTTCAATATTGCTGATTTTAACCTACTCCATTCTTCTTCAATATTGTCTTTAGTTTCAACCATTTGCAGTTCACGTGTGAGTCTTTGTTGGTATAAGTCCCTTATACTCTCTTCCTGTAGAAGATGCACCTTAAATTTAAAATTCTGATTTTGAAGTTTCGTTGAACATTTTAGTTTCTTCCATCTTGCCCATATTTCAACCTTTGAAGTAACTAAAAAGTGATCGGAGCTTATATCATTGCCTCTAAATACGTGGGTATCTCGAATTTGGGAAGACATTTTCTTATTGGCTATTACATAATCAATTATTGAGCGTGAGCCCCTTGCATTCCAAGTATATTTATTTATGTCTTTCTTTCGAAAAAAGGTGTTGGTAATTTTAAGCTGATTAAAAGTAGCAAAATCTCGTAGTGTTTTACCATTTTCATTTAAGGTAATTTCACCAAATGCTCCCACTATATTTACTATTGGTACATTTCCTACTCGGGCATTCAAGTCTCCTAATATTAACATGTGATCAGTTTTATTGTATTTATTCACTTGTTTTTGTAATTCTTCATAAAATATTTCAGTATCTTCACGTCTTCCTTCCTCAGGTGCGTATACCCCTATGACACATAAATGTCCTCTATCGATTTTAAATCTAACAATCACTATTCTTTCATTTATGTAGACATAACATTCTATCTTTCTTTTCCATTTTTCATCTATTAGGATACCTACTCCACCCACTGCTCGTTGTGTTTGTTCAACTCCACTGTAGATCAAAGTATAGTTCTTTAAGTCTTTTGTTCCTCTCAATTTCTTCTTAGTTTCTGTTATAACGGCAATATTGATATTTCGTTGTTTCAAGTTTTCTATGAGCTCCAGTTCCTTTATATTGAATCCTCCTCTTATATTCCAGGTTCCTACACGTAAAATATCTTTAATACCAGTTCGTTGTCCTTTATTATGGCCTTGTCGTCTTAATTGATTGCTATCCGGCTGATTCCTTAGAGACTTATGAGTTGGTAAGTTTTTACGTGAGTGGGTAACCAGCCCACTGCACAACCTCCGCTCTGGAGGACCGGGTTTTATTTCGGAGTACCTTCTCCTAGGTAGATTGCTTACCATGGCTAAAGAGATCTACCTTCCCTGAGCTGATCGGTTTTATGGCGCCGAAAACTCGCCAGACACACCTTCACCTTCAGTAAAAGCAGCTCCACCACGTGCAGGTAGGTGATAGGAGTTTAATGGGAAGAGGCTATAAGCCGCAAGCTATGGAGGTATTTTATAGTTTGTAGGAGCTCATCCCCACAAACACCTCAGCAATTCCCAATCTTTCATTTTCTTCCAAGTCTAAATTATTGGACTTAGTCTGCGAACGTCGGCCTGCGCACCTCATCCTCCCTAAAGTGGAAGACTTAGCTTTTCCACCGAATTCGTTCCGAAATCACGTTATCCAATAGTCGTCCTATAAGGGCAACGTTACATGGTGGCAGCAGCGCTGGGATAACAGGGAGCTGCATTACCGACGTTCTTCAGAATTCCGGCAGTTGGACCAGGCTGGAGGGACTTCTGATCTCGCCGAGGTGAGCAGGAGCCTACTTCGAGGAGTCAACGCTTCAGAGGAATCCCTAAGGGCCCAGGGTACCTGGAGAAGACTGCAGGAGCTAAGTCCGTGGACGAGGGGCTATCATCAGCGACCCGAGTTGCAGCCCGAGGGACAGCCCGTGGTGTCAGCCGATAGCAGCACCTGACGCGAGAGAAGATCTACCCAGAGGGGAGCCAACCGGCCATCACTGGATCTTCGAACTTCGGGGCCGTCGTCCACCCTTCTCTTCAGGATCTTCAATTTTTAAGGTTAGTCCATTTCCATTATGGCAGACGATGATAGGAGTGATGATGAGAGTAACGACTTTGTTTCTGTGGCTCAGGCGATTAAATTGATTCCCAAACCATTCGATGGAAATCCAAAATATTTGAGAGAATTTTGTGAAGCAGTAGAATCAGCTAGGGAGGTAGTAGCGCCCGCTAAGCAACAGCTTTTACTTAAATTTGTAGAATCTAAAATTACGGGAGAAGCAAAAGACAGGCTACTAGCTAGGACAGCACGTAATTCATGGGCAGAAGTGAAGGCCATATTAGAAGAAAATTACTCTGTGCGTCGAACTTTAGAATTTTACGCTAGTCAACTTTTCACAGCCAAGCAGGGTCAAACGGAAACAGTGGCACAATGGGGTTCTCGCCTCGACGCAATGGGTATAGAGTTACGACGAGAAGTTAGAAATAGACTACAGAGGATAGGCCAGAATTAATTGAAGGCGGAATCTGTTAGATAGGAGAATTTTTAAAGGGGACTTTTGTAGCGGGACTTAAAGATGACAAAGTGAAATATATAGTCAAGGCTAGGAGTGAGGATGACTCCCTAGCTCAACTGATTGAGACCGCTTTGCAAGAAGAAAGCGAAGTAAAATCACAGAGATTTAGGCAACCAGGAAATTTTAGTTGGCCTAACTATACAGGAACGAGTAAGAAAGAGATCAAGCCGCAGATTAAGAGGGTGGTAAATGTAGCATCGACTACAACATGCTTCCGCTGCCAAAAACAGGGTCATATCGCGAGACAGTGTAGAAACCCACCAATGTGTACTAAATGTGTACAAACGGCAAACCGACGCTGTAAAGCACCTCGACATTTCCCCCGTTAAAGTAAGTACAGTGCATATCCCTTTCAGTTCTTCGGTAAAAAATCTTGGCATTCACATGGATAATAATCTCAACTGGGACATGCAAATCACAGAAACCTGCAGAAAAGTATATTCTATTATTCATGTGCTAAAAAGGATAAATGTTCATCTTCCCTCTTGCTTAAAAAAGTCCCTTGTGCAGACCCTTGTATTTCCCCATTTTGACTATGCTGACATTTTACTGACTGACCTTTCCAGCGACAACAAAATGAAACTTCAACGTGCTCATAATTTGTGTGTACGTTTTGTAAGCAATGTTCGTAAATATGATCATATTACCCCATCCCTGGAAGCAATAGGTTGGCTTAAACTAGATAAGAAAAGAAATTTACATTCACTTCTCTTTCTCTTCGAAATCTTGAACTCTTCTATTCCTTCGTACCTGTCGTCTCGCTTCACTTACCTTTCTTCCCACCACAATCTGAACACACGCTCTCGCCATGAAACAATACTAACAATACCATCCCATCGCACCTCCTCATACTCATCCTCTTTCACAATAGCCCTGCCAAGACTCTGGAATTCGTTACCTGCTAGCATCAGGGACTGTCGAAATAAAATTCAATTCAAACGCAAACTTACTAGGCACTTGGTCAGTAATTGAGACTCGTTCAGACATGGTTTCTTGTAAATAGTTCTTTTAATCTACCACAAAATATCTCAATATCCGGTAATTTCATCACTATAGAATTTTGTTATTGTAGGTTTAATTTGTAATTTAGTAAATACAAAAATATTCTTTGTTCTTAACTTCTATGATAAAATGTCTAGCTTTCATTAATCAGGTATTCTTGTCGTACTTTAATTTTTATTGTAATTGTAATTGTAAATTTAATATTAATTGTAATCTTATTGTTCATGTTATAGTTGTAATCCCCTGGTAGAGGGGCAGAGAAGGCCTGACGGCCTTATCTCTACCAGGTTAAATAAATAAATCTAATCTAAATCTAAATGTAATCGCCAGGGCCATGAGGCAAAAAATTGCAGACAGGGAAACAAGCAGTAGGGCTGCCTGCACAGCCGAGGACAGCCCAAGCTTTAGGCTGTATGGTGGTTAATGACGAAAAGTCATTAAATTTAATGGAACATATGTTAAAAGACGAGGAGTCTTTACATATGCCCAATGGCAAAGGGCCATTGGATGAAAGTTTTGACAGTGACAAAGGATCATTGGATACTGATACCGGTATCCAAGGTAGTAGTCAAAGTGTTTATGAGGCCAATGACAGGGAGTCATTAAGTGTTCCTAGGAAAATAGATAGGCAGGGGGACGCCCTTGTCGCAAGTAAGTTGGGACCGTACGAGGTATATGTACTGTGTCCACAAGTTAAGGGAGGGCTTGGAGTAGCTCTCATAGATACCGGCTCGCAGGTTTCCCTAGTCAGAGAGGATGCTTTAGTTAAACTTAAACGGGATGAAAGTCACATGGAAATTCAAGGAATAACGGGAAACAAGCTTAAGGTAAAGGGTAGGGTACCCTTAAAATTTGAAAATACATTGGAACCAATTAGCTTCAACTTTTTTGTGGTAGATAATTTGCCTAGACAGTTGGACATAATTTTGGGTCAGGATTGGCTTTCCAAAAATGGATATATGCTGTCCAAACCGGTGACGATCCCTCCTCACAGTGAGACCGTGGTTGAATTCCCGACCAATGAGAAAGGGACGCGTTATGTAGAACATCAAATTTTACAACCTGGTGTCATGTGTGCCTCTAGCTTGGTCAATTGCGAACAAACATTCCCTTGTTTATTAGTAAACACTACAAGTGAAATGTTGATAGTAAATAAAATACCAAAACTAGTGAAACCCCCGCGAACGAGAGCGAGATGCGGAATCATAACTTGTTTACAGCCAAGAGAAGGCAATTATTAAACGAGAAATTAAGACTAAATCACATAACAGAAGGGGCTGAAGAAATTAGGAGTATTTGTAACAAATACGTCGACATCTTCAAGTTACCGGGTGATAAGTTAACTTCCACAACAGCTGCGATGCATTCTATCCCTACTCCTTCGATCCCTCGAGGAAGGGCTATAACTTTAAAGAACTACAGACTAGCCGAAGCGCATCAGCAGGAAATCAAAGCGCAAATAGATCAAATATTAGCAGATGGAATAATAACGCCCAGTAAAAGCGAATGGAACTTTCCCTTACTGGTGATACCAAAAAAAAGTTAGATGCCTCAGGGCAAAGAAAATTCCGAATTTGCATAGATTTTCGCCGCCTAAACGAATTAACAATCGGAGACAGCTATCCCTTGCCGAACATCCAGGATATATTAGACAAAATTGGCAGAGCGAGATATTTTTCTGCTTTAGATTGTGCAAGCGGATACTTGCAAGTTCCCATTCATCCAGACGATCAATGCAAAACAGCTTTCAGTGCTCCAGACGGCCATTTTGAATATAAGCAAATGCCTTTCGGTTTAAAATCCGCGCCAGCGACGTTTCAGAGAATGATGAACGCAGTACTAAGAGAATCTATTGGAAACAGGTGTTTAGTGTATATCGATGATATACTAATAATGGGTGAAACATTATCGGAACACCATACAAAGTTGAGAGAGGTTTTCGAAAAATTAAGAGAGTACAACATAAAGATCGAACCAGACAAGTGCGAATTTTTAAAAGCAGAACTCAACTACTTAGGACATGTCGTTACCGCTGAAGGCGTGAAACCAGACCCCAGTAAAGTAAATGCTGTTAGTGAATTTCCCACACCACAGAACCTGAAAGATATTAAATCATTTCTCGGATTAGCAGGTTATTATAGGAAATTTATAGAGGAATTTAGCGCCATTGCGAGACCACTGACAGATCTGTTGAAGAAAGATAATGAGTGGCAATGGGACGAAGCAGAGCAAGTGAGTTTCGATTTATTAAAATACAAATTGACACATGCTCCTGTATTGCAATATCCAGATTTTTCTAAACCATTTATACTAACCACAGATGCTAGTGGCTATGCGGTAGGTGCGATTCTAAGCCAAGGAAAATTGGGGCAGGACAAGCCTGTGGCATATGCAAGTCGAACATTGAACAAATGCGAAATTAATTATAGTACAGTGGAGAAGGAACTTTTGGCAATAGTATGGGCTTGCAAACATTTTAGACCATATTTATTGGGTAGAAAATTTCAAATAGTTACGGATCATCGTGGACTTGTGTGGATCTTCAATGTGACGGACTCTAGTTCACGTCTGATACGCTGGAAGTTGTTGTTAGAAGAATACGAAATTCAATACAGAGCCGGGAAAAGAAATTGTAATGCCGACAGTTTGAGTAGATATCCGGTAGAGTGCTTAATGACGCATAGTGAGGACCTGAGCGATGAGAAAAAACGGAAGATTATCCACGAGATGCATTCCTGTCCAGTAGGAGGGCATCAAGGCATGCAGCGAACGATAGAAAGAATAAAATTATATTTGTCATGGCCAGGAATCGAACAGGATGTTATAGAATTCATAAGAAATTGTAAAGTCTGTCAAGTTAATAAAGATACCCAACCGAAGGTCAAGCAGCCTTTAGAGATTACGGATACGCAAACATCACCTTGGGACAAGATTTATTTAGACGTTGTAGGTCCCTTACCTCCAACCGAGAACGAAAATAAATATTTGCTAACTTGCCAATGCAATTTAAGTAAGTATGTGATAGCTATTCCTTTGCAAAGTCAAACTGTAGATGAAATAGCCAAAGCTTTTATGACTCATGTAATTTTGATATACGGAATTCCCTCTTACATTGTAACGGATCAAGGTCCAAACTTTATGAGTGATATGTTTAAAAGGCTGTGTAAGTTAATGAGAATAGAGAAGATAAATACAACCGCTTATCACCCCGAGAGTAATGGTGCGTTGGAGAGGACGCATAAGACACTAGTGACCTACTTACGATGTTTTTGTGATCCTAAAGCATCAGACTGGGATCAGTGGATACCCTTTACTTGTTTTACGTATAATACTACCCCTCACTCTGTAACGAGGTACACCCCGTACGAAATATTATTTGGGAGGAAAGCAAATTTACCTGGTAATCTGTAACAAATGCCGCAACCGTTGTATAATTATGACGACATAATTCAAGACATTAAGAATAAAATGCAGAATTGTCATAAGGTAGCTAGAGACAGATTGATTAAATTTAAGGAAACACAAAGAGAAAAAGTGAAAGCCAATGCTGTACATTTTAAGGAACATGACTTAGTATTGCTAAAGGTAGAAGCTAGGCATAAATTGGAACCTTTATGGAAAGGTCCATTTGAGATTAAGCGAGTAGTTGGTTCTAATGCTATTATTCAAGAGTTAGGAAAAAGAAAGCATCAAGAGGTACATACAAATAGGTTAAAACCTTATTTTTCTTCCATTGCAGATAGCGATCATGAAGCTACTTAAATTATGGTGTATAATATCGACCGCCATGTGGTGGTGGGTGCATCTTCATGCACAAGAAGCACAAGAAGTTATTTCCAAAACTGGGATTTATTTCGATGAAGTGGGAACAGTTTCTTTTTATCCTATGAAATGGAAAGTTGTAACTTACATAAACTTGGAACCTATCAGGGATCTATGGAAACAAACCAAGGACCATCAACGTAGGGTTACAGATTTTTGTTCCAAAGTAAAAGATAAAAAGTGGTATCATTTAACAGATTGTGGAGCTTTTGGTCAATATATGAGGTCAAAGATAAGGTATATTGACAATTTGAAAAGTTAGTTAGCGAATATTTAGCGAATGCACCGAGTTCAGGCAAAATTGGTTTAAATAAACACAGAGTAAAAAGAGGAGTTTTTAACTTCGTAGGTGACATCATTAAGATATTATTTGGCACTTTGACTCAATCAGATGCAGAACAATATAATAAACACATTTCTAAATTAGAGAAAGAACAAGCTGAATTTTTGCATATATCTAAGGAACAGATGACAGTGATTAAGTCAACAATCAGTTCTGTGAACATGACACTACAAAAAGTAAATCAAAATGAAAAAGTATTAAGAGATAGTTTCACAAAATTGTCAAATTATACTTACCAAAAAATTGATGAATTGCAAGAAGAGATTGAAAATGTGAATTTAATTAATGAACATGTCAGATTGGTCCAAAGGGGCATGGACGAAAGTCAACACTCTTTCGAAATTTTACCGGATGCTTTTGTGCACGCTGAGCAGGGTTCTTTGCAGCCACAGTTAATAACAATGGAAAAAATCAAAGGTCTATTAGAAAAACAACGCCTGCCAAGTGGACTGGACTATCCGAACTTTCCTTTTTCAGAGTTACAGAAAATAATTGTACCACACACATATTCTTATAATCAATATTTGGTGTATGTATTAGAAATTCCCTTACCTTCTTCCATTGATTATCACCTATATAAACTTCTTCCTTTTCCTGTGAAACGTCAAGGTAATGATTATGTTTACATTGGTTCTAATAAAGAATATATCTTCAGTGATCCCGTCCATCAACACTACGGTAAAATGTCGATGAATGAATTAACAGGGTGTTTTCAACCCAATGTGTTACATTTTGTTTGCAAGGAGGACATTCCTATATATACTTATGTGCCAGAATTAGATTGTGAAGCAACCCTTTTACACCCTTCCACTTCCAAGATTCCCTCAAATTGTGAATTTCGAATATTAAGATTGGAAAAAACGTTTTGGATACCTTTACATATGAGTAATGAGTGGTTGTATGTGGCACCTGAACCTGAGAGTGTAACTGTAATATGTCCTCAACAGAATAAGAAATTAAATATACAAAATGAAGGTAAATTAACATTGCAACCAGGATGTAAAGCCTTTTCATCTTATGTAACTTTGTATGCTATATCAACTACTGTTGATAATGTAACGAGTGATGTCATACCGAGTGCAACTGTGAATTTTGATTGTTGTTTAGATGTATTTGAAATAAGTGCTTCTGAAAAACTGCCTTTAAAGATACCGTTGGTGAATGTTATGTCGTCAGCAGATGACTTGAGATTAGCAAGCTCAAAAGTGGACGAAGTGCAAAAGTTAATCAAAGAACAAGAAGAAAAAGACTATAATAACTGGTATATAACAACGACTTCATGGGGATCAGTAATGGGAGTAATTATTATTATCATTCTATGTTGTTGTTGCAGTTTCTGTTGCTGCAAATGCTGCAGGGAGTGTAGTTTTTGGTTATATGATAAGTGGACTCCCAGAGATTGCCTTAGACAAACCCAAGAAAAATTGTGTGTTAACATAAATAACTACCCCCAGAAAGTCACATATACTCAAGCGGGTACTTCACCCTCAGTATCATTAAATTCCTTGCCAATAATGTCACAACCCGCTGCTGATGAAAGTTTGGAAAAAAACTAGTGAAAGTGTAGCTCTAAGAACCAGAAGTAAACATAGACTGTTTCGTTAAATTCTTTGAAATGTAATGTAATGTACTGTAACTTAAAAGTTTTCACCAAAATAGGTAAAAACTTTTTATAAGGGCGGAGGTGTAATGAGTTGGTACACGAACCCAGAACTCCTTGGAGTGTGAACCCAAGACTATAATGTAATATGAATTGTGGGTGTCATCAGAAGAGCGTTGCTTTAGTAACTTCACTATTGTATTAAGAAATAATCGTTGATTATGTTAAGAAACAGCTGCAAGTTAACCTCTGAAGTGACCCTTAATAACTGGACACAAACAATGACATTTCCAATTTTTGGTGTACACGCTCTTCTGGTGACCCCTAAGGTCATCTATCACATGATGACGCCTCGTGTGGACCAACGCCCTCACAAAATATTATAAATGTGTGTGACTTGAGTTTTTCGAGAGGATTTAGCCTCCACCGGTGTTAGAATGTAGTCAACTTCTGTACTTCTTTTTCTTCTAAATATATTTTCATTTTCTTCCAAGTCTAAATTATTGGACTTAGTCTGCGAACGTCGGCCTGCGCACCTCATCCTCCCTAAAGTGGAAGACTTAGCTTTTCCACCGAATTCGTTCCGAAATCACGTTATCCAATAGTCGTCCTATAAGAGCAACGTTACATTTTCATTAACTCGCATTGTCCTCATAAATATTAATATTTATGTGTCTTATCGAACTCCAAAATGTATTTCTTTTGCTCGATTTAAATTAACTTCTTACATTTAAATTGCTCATGTGTTACAATTTCTCACACGATTTCTAGTTTATGAACGTATTGAAATGGTTTGTCATGAAGACGTACATAATGCGCAGGGGCTACATTCAGGATACGACTTCAATCTCTAAACATTATGTCTCAGTCCCTCTCTCACTTTCTATCCTATTTCTCTCCTTCTCCCTCAAATTTAGGATAACAGCCTCTGAATAAGAGTAAGGGAGCGTGAAGTGTAAATCTACTTTCAGATCCATTCTTCCTAGATAGACTATAGATTATCAGGCACCGAATACTAAATATTAATTATAAGCAAGAGATTTTATAGTAAATTATGTATTAGAACAACAACAGAGAATTACACTTTATCTTTCTTTCAGTAAAGTTATAGCAGATAATTTATCTTCGCTGGCAATGCATTCCAAAGCCGTCTTGGACCTAGGTCCCAAAACGCTCTGACGCCGAGCTTGTGTAACAAAATAAGCAGGTTTACGTTACAAAGAGCTTCCTTGATACGTATAATGAGCCTGAACTAGACCGATAACACAGGCAAGCCTTTGAGTTTCTCTCACATTAAACCACGTAGCATACTTGATTCCAAATACATTCTGATCTCTCATTCAAACAGAGAAGTTTTTATAACGTTCAGAATCCGTACATTTAACAGAGTTGTGCTGGATTTGCTAACCAAACGAAAGTACGAAATGAAAAGAAATAAAAACTCAACTCGGTTTTTATAAGCATGAAGAAGGTAAAGAATAGCTTTTAGTATTTCCAAAGGATTTGCTTGCTTGTGAACAGCCTCCGTTCTTGCTCCCGAGATGGATAGATAGAAGGAAGGAGGACAGGGCACATTTTCAAGTCAAATTAACCCCGGCTTTTGAGGTTTCCCAAACCGTTTGAAGTTTGAAATGCAGTCGATTATAGCTTTGTAGAAGGGAGATTCCTTCTGCGGGAAAGTCAAAGCATTGCCCAGAGCTACAATAATTTACATGAGAAGAACTCTTCGCAGTTTGCCCAGTTTGATGCTGCCTGCACTTTGATAAAACTTATCCTTTGGCCAGAGCTTAGAAGAAATGTATATCGTACAAGGTTTTTGCTTCTTTGAGTATTCCTAAATGAAAATATTAGAATTCTTCAAACTTAAGAAAGGAGTAATATGAAATTCAACTATCGAGACTTCACAACTAAGTTGACTATAAATTCGGCATGAATCCGAGCATTTTAATGAACTTATTGTTAATTAAATATTACGATAGGAAAATGTCAATCTTTATATTTCACACGTCTAACAATTCTGTTTTTTCATATCAAAATTTAACTTCATTGTAAATGAAGATGTATTAAGCTAAAAATATTTCACCATATAACCTTGGAAAACCAACTTTATATATCACACAACGACACATTTAAAGTTCCATTTAAACTTGCCTAAGTCACATATTTTCACCTATTGCCATTTTAATGACCTATGATTTCTTGGTTGCAGACATGATTTCTTTCACCCCGCGTCATCTGAGTTTCTATGATTTCTTTCACCCCACGTCATCAGAGTTTCTGCATATGTCCATAAATATTGTACCAAGTCTCAAAAAGGACTTAAATAAAGAGAGAGTTGGAGAGTTATAGGTGATACAAAAAGAAAATACTTTGTATGTTTATATTATCCAGACTACAGAAGGAACCATAAGTCACGAGGCATGTATATGGAGTATATAATTAACAAACTGAACAAATTGTAATGTTAATTAGCATATGTAACAACATGGCCAACATCTTAACATCAGATACAATTTTTTTATATGTAAAGGGAATCATATGACTTAACAAAAGATATTAGAAAATTCACGGAAATTCAGTAATGCAACCTATTTAATTCTACATTTATTAGTTTACAAGTTACAAACAGACAAACTAACATAAATGTCGTCTGTTTCACGTAAGTCAATGGCACTAACGAAAGAGAAAGGCATTGAAATCATCCTGATGTTTGATAAAAGAAACTGCTTTGTCATTAGATTTCAATCAATGCCATTCTGATCGTGCAGCAGTATCACCCGGAGTTTCAGAAAATGGAATAGCCAGATTTCGTGAAACAGGGACTGTTCAGGACAAACCTCTTAATAGCCGTCAGAGAACATTTACTAATGAGGGAACCAAAACCAAGGTATTGGTTTAGTTTGTGAAAAATCCGAAATACAGCCCAAGACGCCTCTCTACTGAGTTTAACATTAGTCACAGTTCGATTGCGCATTACTTTTTGTCCATAAATGGTACCCATGTTAAGTATAGTGCAGCAACACCTAGTGGACAACAAGAATCACGTATTGAGTTCTGCGGATGTGGCTAACAAGTACAGCAGAATTCGCCATATGGAAAATTAATTTTCAGTTACTAAATCAACTTCCAAGTAAGGGGTGACATCAAAGTCACAATTACAGACACTGGTGTGATCGTAATCCGAACTACATTAAGCATCGAAAGCGATTGGTAGTGTTAAAGTTTTGATGTGATGTGAGATATAGAGTGGACTATTGCCGAACCTGTCTTATAAAACACTTAAAATGCGAACTATCAGCTGAAAATGTTACAGGACACTGTGCTCCCATCACTCTTGAAAGAGTAAAGAGCATCATCATCATCATTATCATCATCATCATCACGTTATGGGCCGGTCGGCCTGTTCCACTCCACATAGGAATTTGTAATAATAACTTATGTGGTCCTACTCTTGATCTATCCATCGCAGTCTCGGCCTTCCCACATTTCTTCGTTCTATCGCTTCATATTTTAACATTATTTTTGGAAATTTACAATTCATTTTTGATAAACAGATAAGCCGATCTTACTGTTACATATATCAATATATTGAAGCTTTTTTCAATTTTTATGGCTTAACACATTAAAACAAAAATTGGTTACATATCACTATTTTGTATATTTACATTTGTACTTTACGAAGGTTTTCACCCCCCCAAGGGGCATCATCTGGTAAAACAATATTAAAATATCATATGTCTAAAATCAAGTATGTAAAATGTCCAAGACTGTTTAACATGATACATAAAGTATGAAGAATCTCATATTATAGTGTGCACAATTTTACATTAAATATTAACAAATATGCAACAATTCAGCATTATTTAGCAGTAATGTATATCTTTGTACGCAAAGTATATTAAGACGTATAACCAATACATTTTCTTGATATCGTACATAGGATACAAGATACAGCCATTCAGGCATGGTAATAATGATTCTTCACAGTACGTTTAACATACATTGATTCAAGTCCATTTTCGACATGTTCATTTGTGCACACTATTCCAATGGATACCATCCCATTGTGGAATCCTGGGAAACGAGAATGCGGATGCTTTAGCAAAGAAGGGCAGCACTGCTACTTACAAACCTGTTACCAAATCTACGTATTACTCTGTAAAAAGATTTATTAAATCTACATACTTAGACTTCAACAAACAAAATTTGATAACACAATCCCAAGGGAAAAAATGGAACTCTCTGCATCAAAATCCACAGTTAATTCCCGATTTACCACGAAAATCGTCTGTAGCTGCATTTAGATTGGCAACAGGCCATGATTGTTTGGCCAAACACCTGCATAGAATTGGAATATATCAGTCCCCTAACTGTCCATTGTGCAACTCAAACCAAGAAATGGATTCGGAACACCTCAAAATCTGTGTTTCAGTGGCTGGTCATGATAATATCTTTGAAAAATATTGGAGTGCAAGAGGTCAAATGACTTTATTGTCAAACGCCTGGCATTAGAAAACAACAACGACAACTATATTATGAGATTCTTCATATGTTATGTATCATATTAAACTGTCTTGTACATTTTATATACTTGATTTTAGACATATAATATTTGAATATTAATTTACCTGATGATGCCCCTTGGAGGTTGAAAACGTTCGTAAATTACAAATGTAAATATACAAAACAGTGATATGTAACCTGTTTTTGTTTTAATGTGTTAAGCCATAAAGATTGAAAAAGAAAGCTTTAATATATTGACATATGTAACATTATTTTTGGAATTCGATCGTCTTCCATCCTTTCCAGATGCTGTGACCAGTAGTTGTTAATTTGTTACACTTTTTCATTTAGGTTAAATATTTGTAGGTTGTTTCTGATATCTTGACTTTTTCATTGCTCTCGCAGGGAAACTTCGGCTATCGATCTCAGAAAATCCATTTCTGCAGACTCAATCTTGCGTTTATTGGCCTTTGTTAATGTCCAAGTTTCACCTCTGTATGTAAGAATAGGAACCATATTTGTCTTGTAGAACTTTAATTGAGTTTCTTTTCCTGTTTTACTCCTTAAATTTTTCCGAATTGCTCCAAACATTTGTTGGAATCTATTCAGTTTTCTTTCCATATCGGTATATTTTAGATAAGTTATCTTATAATGCATCCCAAATAGTTAAAAGCTCTTTTTTATTGTTCTAATAAGGTGGTGCATCACTACACCATGGTGTAAATCTCCCAGGATGCTTATGGTTGTTTGAAAAATGTTGTTTCTGCAGTAAAAATTCAAAACAAAACCGCCCTAAGCAACACATCACTGACGCCTGTGGGAATATTTCTCCGTGTTTTCTCATACGGACCCATATCAACAGACCACTGAATAAAATTTATGTTAGTCTGTGTGACAGTAACTCATAAACGAATTAATGTGGTAATAAAGTTGATTGTACAACGGAATTTCTGTAAATTTTCAAATGTCGTTTGATACGTCATATGTTCCCTTTTTCATTTAAAAAATGTGACCTAACTCCAATATGACGCATGTCAATATGACTATCGCATTGTGGTATGTTGCACAAGGCAAGTTCCCTTCCAGGTAATGCCTTAATCTGTGCAGATTACTAATTATCTCTTTGATGTGCAATATATGGAAAGTAGTATCTTATAACTTATGTGTTATCATTACGGAACGGATTTCTAGGTGCTAAAAGAGAGACATTTAGGACTTTATAAAATCCTAACGATTTCGAAAATTAATGGCCGGTTTCACCAACCTTCGTTATCATTATAACGTCTCGTTAAATAATTTAATGATACGTTAGTCTGTTTTTGTGTTTCACCAAGTATCATTATTGCTAACGCATCTTTAAATTCATCGTTAATTTATTAGGACCTATTCGTCGCGTTAAAACAGTAACGATGCGTTAAGAAGTCAACAACATGGCGGATGTAATTATTCGATGATGAAGTTCTTTATTTAGAGCTTAAACATAACGACGAACTTATATGTTGTAATAACACTCGGAATAATCATTTTGAAGATTTAAGTGATAAAGAATTCCACGAAAGCTACACATTAAGGAAATAAGTAGTAAGAATGATTCTAGAAGAAACTGAATACCGGTATACAGTATAGGTTAGAATACGACAGATAGAAATCACCCACTTAACGCCTCTTCAACAGATTCTTCTCGTTTTAAAATAACGTTGCGGGAAGTTTTGAAATAGTAATTGATGATATGAACGGGGTATCAAAAGCTGCATTGTCTAGATATGTGAATAAATTATCAGACGTACTATCAACATTACAATAGTCATTATTTCTATAGGCCTAATAAGCTTATAGCTAAATTTTATGTTGTCATAGACAACATAGATTGTGTACATGTTCCAATCGTATATCCTGGCAGTAATATAGCCAAAAGATTCTGCAATAGAAGATCCTATTTTACCTTCAATATTCAAACAATTTCATAGGCCTATGTAAAGCTCCGCATAGAAAAAATTGTGGCTAAACTAGCGCTGAGGTAGTTTCCTTCGTACTCTGCTTATACACCTTGCACATACGAATCTGTGACAGGTTACGTTTGATTAGTTTAGGTTTTTGTTATGCCTTGCATATACGATCAACTGCATTACCACAAAAAAATCCCCTATAAGTTCAACGATTTTCACTTCTACCTCAGAACTACCTCAGCGCTAGTTTATTGAAATTGTAATAGGTTAGAATACGACAGATAGGAATCACCCACTTAACGCCTCTCCAACAGATTCTTCTCGGTTTAAGATAATGTTACGGTCTACACGGATAGCACAACATTCCAAAGGAGGATGCCTTTTAAATGAAAAGGGTGCAAAGAGATTTTCTTTTAGGAGACAATGGATACCCCTTAAAATCCAATTTAATGACACCTCTCCTGAATCCTGCCACACAAGCATGGCAAAATTGTTACAGGGTACTAATAAATCTGCATGAAATACAGTGGAAAAGTAGTATGCAATTTATGGAAAAGGCGATTTCCCGTCCTAAATTTAGGCCTAATATAACTGCTTAGAATGCTTTGTATAGAATTAATGTTGCATCAATTTTTAAGCTGTCGACCTTCTCAGATTTCCTTTAGAAGCTACAATTTAACTGCTCTACATTCCTATTATTTACATTTGGAAGCAGCTGTCTTATTTTTTTTAATTGCGGTATGACAACATAGGCCTACCGTATTTAGGAAGATGTTCTTAAAATTACTGCCTCTTACCCGTTTGCCTATGATTGTTTCCTCATGCCAAACAAAGTCAGCCATGATCATATGTAACCAATGAAATTCGCGATTTCGAAGCCATGGTCGTATGAAAAACAAAACATGCAAGATACATGTACAAAATCCCCTCGTTAGTAAACGCCTGTTAATTTTAAAGATACGAGGCTTGGTGAAACAGTCAACTTTTAAAGATTCCGTTAAAATTAAACGATCCATTTGCTGACAAGTCGTTAGTGCTGATTTAAAGAAGCTTGGTGAAACCAGACATAAGACCTGGAAATCTTTCTTTCCGAACATCTCGGATTGAATTTCTTAACACATATCAGTAATTATGGTCATAAAAATTTGCTGAGCAATATCATAGCTTTTCCATTTTAAGCTAAAATTATAATCACGAACACACGAGTACAAATACAGTCGTCTTGGGTCTCGCTGAAACTCAAGCGACCCGTAGGCCTAACCTACTGGGAAACTATTAATTGGATTGTGACGAACGCTACGCAGTCAGTTTTAGATAACGATGTTGCCGTATTCCTACTGTGATATAATTAATTTATTCGCTCAGTAGGCTATATACTTCCTCGTTTATATACAGAGTGGAAATGAAATAGACTTGCAGATTTCCAGAGCTAATAGCTCATGTTGTATGTAACAAAAAGCTATAATACCATATTGATGGAAAGTTCGTAGTTTTTTTGGAGGAAAAAAAAAAATTGTTTTTTTCAAATGTTAAACAATCTCTTATTCGGTAACTATTGCGAGTAAGATCGTAATTTTTGTCTATATCGATAAGAAATCTAATAAAGAATAATGTATCTCTCTGGCGTATTTCAATAGCATGCACGGTTTTGGTGTAAATTTAATTTTAAAAACCCCTAAATTAAAGCCATTGCACGAAGCGAGCGAGTGGCAACATCTCGGAAGAATGTAGCTTACGTACGGAGACTTACCGAGTTCGTTAACCTCTTACATCTGTATCACGAGTTGAGTGTATTAGCGACGATGTCACCGGACTGCTGAAACTTCAAACTTAATTTTCTAATTAACTGTGCATTTAATCACAAAACGTAATAGGTTTTCTACTCATTTACGTGTACCCTATCGCCCCTTTCAATCTACAAGGTTATTTCACTTCCACTAAGAAGGCGGTCCCATATTAGAGGTATAGGTGTTACTTATAAATGATCTGTGCATGTAACATCGACGCCACAGATATTTACAGATTAGGGGAGGGGAGGGAGGAGTACAGCAGCGCAAGCGCTGTTGTCCTCTATTCCGTAGTCTTTTGAGTTTTACAAGCGAACAAAATTTGTCGGTATCATTGAAAGTATTCCAAGTTTGAAGTTCGCGCAGTTATCCCATTTTTTCGAGCAGAAGAAGTTAATCAGAGTGATATTCAACTCAGGTTAGTAAATATTTATGGCGAGAACATTTTTAAGTGATAAAAAAATCAGTGTGGTGCAATACATTCGAAGCCGATCGAATGGCACTGAAAGATGTTCCAGAGCAACTAAGAAACATCCAAGTACCTCTCACACAGAAGACTACTGTGTCATTATCTAAGATTTGATAAAGAACGATCGAAGAATGAAAGTTGGTGAAAATGCTGCATTGATGTTCCAAAGAGTAACATTCATAAAATCATCTCAGCTTGAAATTTCCGTAAGGTGTCTGGCTGAGTTCTGAAAATGCTGACCAAGGAACACAAAGCAAAGAATGGCTCCTTCAATTGAAATACTTAGTCATTAATGACAGGAAGGATAGGCTATCTTTTTTTTAATAATTATTACAAGAGATGAAATATGGAATTTCGAGTTTATTCAAGAGCAAAAGGGAACTCTATTACATGGAAACATCTTGCATCACCATAATCCAAGAAATTCAAATTTCATCAATCTAAAAAATGGTGTCCATATTCTGGAATTTTCAAGGCCTTCTTTTGTGTGAATTTCTTTCGCCAAAAGCAAACTATGACAATGAGAGATACTGCAGAAAGACAGACAAAAGCATAATTGCAGAAGTTCAAGTAGGAAGTTCTGCAACATCCACCGCGTAGTCCTGATCTGGTCTCATCATATATTCACCCCTTGGGTCTATTCAAGAACATCTTATCCGGAAAAAAGTTCCAGGATCGAAATGCCACCGCAGTTTTGCGGTGTTTCACCACCCTTAGACAGGGAAATCACCGTGGAAGGATGTTTAAACTTATACAGCGCTGGAATAATTCTTCGAATCTTAACCATAGCTATATAGAAAAATAGATAATGGCATGTGATGTTTATCGTATTTTTTTCTTATTTTGTAAAGTAAATAATTTATAAGTTTGGCTCTGCCTTAGTAATTAGAGGTCCATCGTATTATTTTTCAGCCAGATTTACGAACATCGCGTCCACACTTGTGGAATAACGGCTAGTGCGTCTGGACGTAAAACCAGGTGGCCCGGGTTCGATTCCCGGTTGGGACAAGTTATCTGATTGAGGTTTTTACGGGGTTTTCCCTCAACCCAATATGAGCAAATGCTGGGTAACTTTGGGTGCTGGACCCCGGACTCATTTCATCGGCATTATCACCTTCATCTCATTCAGATCCTAAAGAACCTAAGATGTTGATAAAGCGTCGTAAAATAACCTACTAAAGTAAATAAATTTTCGAACATCGTTCGAAGATGAGTCATATGTGCTCCGCAAGTATAGTGTTTATTATAATATATTTGCCTAAGATGTGTTATATCATTGTATACTGTTATGAAATAAGAATACTGCAGCCTATATTCTAACAACAGCTAATTCAGCCGTAAAAAGACCCCGAGTTGAGATTCCTGCAACTTAACACAGACGCTTATTATTATTATTATTATTATTATTATTATTATTATTATTATTATTATTATTATTATTATTATTATTATTATTATTATAGGCAAATTTCATCAATGACTTTATCTAAGTTATTGTCAGTTACCATTTTGTTCAACCTGACAAAATGTAGCACTTTCATATTTCAATCCCCGTACTCTAGCACACAATGAGCCATTGTTCGATTTGAAACTAAGTCTGATTCTCTTTGTACAGAAGTTAAATCGTCATAAGTCGTGGATTATTATTATTATTATCATCATCATCATTGCCATTTATTAAGAAAATCCTGTTTTTCAAGAGTATGTTATTGTTTGTACTCCTTTGACGACGATAAAGTTTTGTCCGCGAATCAAGCTGAACGGAATAACATCTGGAATGAAGTTTGATAGATTTAGCCAGACGTGAACTAGAGCAGCTCTGCTCCTAGATGGTGGAAAACAAGAAGTGTTATTCAATGAAATTTAGCTCCTTGACACAAGTACACTGTACATCGAGTTCTCTGAAATCAACCACGAGATTTCTTTTGGTAAGTTCAGCATAAAATACAGATTGTACGCACAAAATTCTATGTTACTGTGAAGCTGTTGCCCGCAGAGCTTTCTCTGTCTGCTAACGCTTTGCTTTCATTTGGTTTGTAGTTAAATATTTCATATAGAGCCAATTTGGCTCCATTCTCAGTAGATATTAATTCATTTTAACGTTTGTTCTTTAATTATGCCTGTAATATTTGTAATATTTATTCATTGTCTGGTATACCTTCAAACGACGTGAAACCAGCCAATGGCTGAACTTTATGAAATAAATTTTGTAACTTTTATTTCCTAAAGTGATTTCTCCAAAATGATCATGTGGCTCACTTAGTCAAATATTATCTCGATCTTAAATTTGTCCAAGTTATTTCTGGTGCCGATTAGACCAATGCCACTGCATCTGTACAATGAATTTCGTCCTAAAACTGTGAAATAGCTACACTCGGAACACCTGTCTTCACGTATGAAGCCAGTATGTGTCAAATTCATTAAAGGGCAGATGGAAAAGAAATAGACCGAGTCTGCTCGGACATGGAGCGGAACAAGGAGGTTTAATTGAATATCTTGATGGCGTGGAGGGGGCCGCGCTATATACATCACGAGCACCAAGATCCTCAGCGTGCGGGAGGCGCAAGGGAGGGTCCCTGAGAAGAATCGATGAGGGTCCAGCTGTTGCGAGAGGTCATCCATCCTCGGTTCGCTGACAAGGGATTACCTCGGCACCTCCACCCTCTAAACCAAGCCGACAACTCCCTGATCCAGAGACAACAACCGCCTAACCACCGCACCTGTATGCTTCTACATCTCCCTCAACTCTTTTCGAGAACTTCGAACTTCGAGATGATCCATCGGTCAGCTCTTACTTCTCATAAGAGACTGCGTTCGATCCCGTGCTGATTCTGTTAAATTATTCACAGACAAAGCGTCAGTGGATATTTTCTTAAAATACCTTTATTATTATCATCATCGTCAACATCATCACTATCGTTGTCATTATCATCATCGTCTTATACACACTAAATATTTGGACATAATGACTCAAACAGAGATCAAAGTTTTAAAACTACTTTTATTATTATTATCATCATCGTCATCATCATCATCATCATCATCATCACTATCGTTGTCATTATCATCATCGTCTTATACATACTAAATATTTGGACATTATGACCCAAACAAAGATTAAAGTTTTAAAACTAGTCTAAACAACGTCTTTTCGACCTTCCACTACATCTTCTGTTAGAATTAAATAATGTAGTGATATACAAATACGTTCTTAATACAGACTTAAGGTAGAAGAAGTAAATCTTATCCTGTAACCTTATCATGTCCCGTGGGTATAGGCTACGACCAATGGGTATGAAAGGGGAAGATAGGTTTTAGTTTAGATAAACTCCCGTGTTGATACATAGATTCGTATAATATTACCCATCACGAAACAAACTCTCTTTCTGATAGCTCAAGCCCCTCTCGCATAGCTCACATGCCAGGTCACGCCTCCTCATCTGTAGGTTCCTTTCATTAGTCTGGTTACTTCTATTTTTTTCTGAAATTCCTTCTAAGTACCTAGTTTCATTTATAATTTCATTTCTTTTTCTATTGCTTACACACCGGGTTTACTCATGTTTTAGAGTCATAAATTATGTTGGTTTGTATTTAATTGTTCATAGTTTTAGTACCTAACATATTTGTTGATAAAGATTTCCAAAATTATTCTGCAAATTTCTAAATTTCTCGGTAAACAAAGATGCTATGAGTCACATTTTCTCCAAGTAGCTCCATCATCATCGTATGGACATTCAACATTTGGGCATTGCGACTCGTTCCGAGACTGAATAAAGCATTAAAACTAATCTTATCATCTTACTTTCGATCTTTCGCTACATCTTCTGTTTGCAATATTATGAATTTTAGAGTTTCAATAATAGTAATAATAATAATAATAATAATAGTAATAATAATAATAATAGTAGTAGTAGTAGTAGTAGTAGTAGTAGTAGTAGTAGTAGTAGTAGTAGTAGTAGTAGTACTCGTCCATTTGTTTTTACTATTGATGTCCCAGTCTGTACTACACAGCGATTCACATTTCTTTTATTATCACAATGTAAAAAAGAGTTGTAAGACTACTGCAGAATCTAAAACAATAATATTATGATTATGATAGTCTTTCTAGTGTGGGAGGTTGTAAATTAGTGATTATTATTATTATTATTATTATTATTATTATTATTATTATTATTACTATTAGTCATAGTGTTCTGCCCAAGGCAGATCTTTCACTGCAAACCCAGCATTCTCCAGTCTTTCCTATTTTTACCTTCCTCTTAGTCTCCTCATATGATCCATATATCTTAATACTGTCTATCATCTTATATCTTCTTCTGCCACTATTATTATTATTATTATTATTATTATTATTATTATTATTATATAGATCTTCTTTTTACTTACGGAAATAGTGATTGTAATGGCATAATAATGCAGTAGTGGTTGTGTTTTATCGAAAGGTAATAATGGTAGAGGAGTTATAAAAGGTTATTGTGATTAATATGGTTATAGTCATTGTAATATAATAGTGGCAACTATGAGTATGATGAAGTTATGTATCGCTATACTTACTTTCATGCTGAGAAAGTAAAGAGTGACGTTGATGACACTGGATATCACAAAAGTAATTATGGCGATGTGATTAATGATGAATACAATAGTGATTGTGATTTGGAGATAATGACGATAATAATTATGTTAAATTGGTCATTTTAATAGTAATTAATCTACAGGGCTTTCATTTCAAAACTTCCCAGTCTAAATAATTCTTTATTTGAATTAAATTTAATTTAAATAAAAAATACACAACACTTTGAATATTCAGAGAGAAGTTTAAAAACAGTGTTAATTCCAATTTAGATTTCACCTCCTTACGCCCCATCCCCCCTTGAAATTTCAAATTGAACATCTATATTCTCTTGTTGTTGTTGTTTAGTCCACTCTCCGAAGACAGGTTTGACTCACAAGTGATACCAACAAAACAACACTTATGAGGCAACTAAGCCAGGAGATAATGGGTTAGGGTGGCTAGTTCCTTTCCCCCTCCATTGTATACATCGCTGATAGCTATATATGACACTAATCAGACTTCAGATGTAGACAAACAATAAATTCTCCCTCTGACACATATCAAGTGAGAGGTTCTGCGTGACAATAATAGATGTACACATATCGGCTAGAACCTCAATCAGAGGTAAACTCTATATTGTGATACTTAAATTTGAAAGAGTATTCAATATTGTTTACACATCTCATTCATTTGTTCTCGCATCTTCTGTTTTCTATCGTTGCCTGGCAATCTAGATTGTTGTTACTGTTGATTAGAGCTGAAAAGAACAAAACTAGGAAGATTATTAGGCATTTAATAATATTATAATAGTTGTGTTTAAAATGGTCTATATTCTTTAAAAGAGACCACACATTCTCTTCATTATTTAAATTTAGGAAATTTACAAAAAAGGAACTATGTTTTCATCGTACAACCAACTGACAATAACGAAAATCCAGGTTGCTAGACCAGTATAGAAAACAAAAGATATGAGAACAATAATAAATTAAATGTATAAAGGATTGAATATTCCTTCAGATTTTAGTATCAGAATATAGGGATGCCATTTGAAATTTCAAAGAGGGATAGGGCGTTATGGGGTGAAACCTAAAATGCGATTAACACTAGTTTTAAACTTCCTCATCAATAAATAAATTGATTCGTTTTTGTTCAAATTAAATTTAATTGAAATATTTATTTACACTAGGAAGTTTTGAAATGAATGCGTGTGTAATTATTATGAACTTCGGTAGTAGAGTTGGTTACTGAGATGACAATGTGTCTTTGATGATGATAGTAGAAGTGAATATCTTATTTTCTTTTTAAGTCGGTTTAACCCTCTTCCCATTTCCGTCTTACACACCGTTTGGGTAGGGGAAGGAGAATCACTGAATCACACACTAGACATCTTACAAGTGCGGACCTCCCTGGACAAGGGATTAGCATGGCAGAGGGCCACTTCAAAGACATCACAGGACAATCTCAAGACATTTTCCACGCAGGGAATCGAGTCTCGGACCTCTTGGACATAGCCACAACGGCGGACAGAAATGAATATGTTAAAGATATAGTAATCGTTGCCGATCGTGATGGTGTAGGTCTGAAAGGTCAACGGTGGAACTTTTTTTTTAGTTGGTTGTTTAACGACGCTGTATCAACTACTAGGTTATTTAGCGTCGATGAAATTGGTGATAGCGAGATGGTATTTGAGGCCGAGGATTCGCCATAGATTACCTGGCATTCACCTTACGGTTGGGGAAAACCTCGGAAAAACCCAACCGGATAATCAGCCCAAGCGGGGATCGAACCCGCGCCCGAGCGCAACTTCAGACCTCCAGGCAAGAGCCTTAACCGACTGAGCCACGCCGGTGGCTACGGTGGAACTAGAATTACAGTACATTTACTTGTATTGTAATTAACGATGTTCTTAATTTCAGAGGTTATTCAGCGTTGAAATTTAACTTGGGCAAGAAATTACAATTGAATTTGCAGCGCGACATGTGTCGTGGTGTTGATAGTAATGGTAGTGGTAGTCAACAAATTTTTCCTGAAGCTCTCTTTTCTTTAAGTGCCGCAAGTCTACAACAAATTTCCACCACAGAGAAAGCCATTTCAAGAATTTTATCATGCTTTAAAATCCATCGTATTATTTTTGGATTTGATTCCACGAAGCGCAACAGTGGAATGAAAATAAAATGTTTGGGTAAAAATTTATCTTCCACCTGATTTGATTAGAAAAGTGTTAGATATTCCGACGGGATTATCTACCTCTGCAAGCCATCACCTCACTGACTTAAACACAATATGCACAGTCACCACTTCTAAAATCGTCATCATCATTATTATTATACGAGTTTAGATAGGCTTACAGTAGTGTGTTTCGGTCCCCAAGCGGGTTTCGAATTTCTGAAATGATAATTTAAAATATCCATAAGAAGATTTCTGTTTTAGAGAGCCGAATGTAGTTCTTCAGAACTCCCAATTTAATTTGCTCATACATTAGAATTGTGAACTAAATTTAAAGAAAAAAATTCTATCAGTTGGATATCATTCCTAATTTTATAAAATCTCAAAACTGAAAAAAATAAATTGTTTGCTATGTAACTTATCCGAATATAGCAACTATTACAATCCCTTCTTATGTTGAGTATGTGAATAATTTCGGTTTTAATAGTGTGCAACTTTCAGGCGAAATTTATTACCCCGTGCACTGACCATAATTACAACAATGAGACTTAAATTTTGACGTAGTCAGAAACAAACTTACGTCCCATCACTTAGAGAGAAAATTTCTTTATGTGTATTAAATCAACAATTCGACACGACTGATTTTATTTTACTTTATTTTATTTTATTTTATTTTATTTTATTTTATTTTATTTTATTCTATTTTATTTTATTTCATTTTACTTTATCTTACTTCATTTTATTTTATCTTATTTTATTTTATTTTATTTGTTTCAAGAAATCCGTCCTAATGACGGATATTGCTAGTAGAATGTTACCTTCCTCATTCGGTACTAACACCGAGAACCTTGAACCAAATGGCAAGCGTGGTAACCATTCAGCTGTAGAGGACGAATCTGTCCTCTCATTCACTCATTTGCAAAAATATTTCTAGTAATTATTTTATATATACATTTATCACTTTTATCGAAAATTTGAGTAACTTGAAACTTCTTTATGACTTTACTTTTTTGTCATAGTCCAGCAAGATTGATCTGCTATTGTTCATTTTTGTCGTCTGTTTTCGCCTTGTTTTTTTCCAGCCAATATTTCATCATAATAAGAACAGTGTAAGAACTGCAAATATACTGTATTTCCGATCCTCAATCTAATGGCTTGTTTAATGTAATTTGTTATTGAAACGTAATTAGGTAAGTCCAATGTATTTAAATTGCATTACTTTAATTCGACTTGTATGTGTGTCCTCTTTATAGGTTAGACAATTTCAGAAGCCACTAAACTTAGTTGTACATTTTGACTTGAACCCATTTGCCTTTCTTTATAATTTTATTGTTCATTGTTATGTCACTGTCAACAAATATACTACATTTTATTATTGTCTATGCTTTTGTTTCAGAATTTATCATGTGAATTTCTTATTTTGCTAGTTTGACATATTTACTTTATTCCTAACTAAATTATATTAAATACTTCATTATAATTTTACACCCGATCACCGTACAAAACAAAACGATTCTATCCACAAGAGAAAGTATTTCAACAACCTTATAATCTTCAACACTTGCAGAAATTGTTCTTTTTGATAATAAACTTATAAGAAATAAATATCTCACAGAGGTATCTTACTTGACGTTTAAATCATATAAATTTAATGAACTTTTGACTAACCATTCAAATGTTTTCATCTATTACAAATTAAATTTATTGTAAAGAATGTATAAACTATCAACTCAAAGGACCCAAATAAGTAGGTCACGTTTTCTGCTGTCATCATCTGTGGTCTAGTGTTTAATGTGCTTGCCACTGAACACTGTACCTTGCGTTCAGAAAACTTGTTCTATCAAAGGACTTTCGGTCAGACAAAACCACAAGTATGGCTTGTCTTGTATGGGAAAGTAAAGTAGTCGATTCCATTTGAGTTACTACATGAATTCAACAATCATAATAATTGGGAAGATCTATGTTGGAGAACATTAGGTACATATCATTTCATAATCACTCTGGTCCACTAGTGACCGTAAGTTTCAATCAAGCCGAGAACAGAAGGGCCAATGACTTAGTTGTCAGATGTTCCGTGTTTGATTTTATCAATGAAGCACAACTTTCTCACTATTATTTATTGACATAGTATCTGCTAACAAGGAAAGTACTCGAGTTGGCAGAAAGAAATTTTGACGGTTTCTACATCATAAGCAAAAGCTAATAACATAGTTGTCGAATCTAAAAGGAACATCTGATTTTTACTGCCTTTATGCTGAAATCACACTTACACTTCGGCACGTTATGTACACAATTATTGTTACAATAGTGAAACGTTAGATCAATCCAAGTATCATCGTCCAGAAAATGCTCCAAACAACAGGGAACATCGAATTCGTGCCGGTGTAATGAACACATTCTTGCAAACCGAATCGAAAGCCGAACTTGTTTGGCGATTCGAATGCTATACAGTCCTCTGACCTCATCCCTGGTTTATAGAACGAATATTGTCGATTGGAAAGCTATTCGAGGAAGACAACGAGAGAGCAGCAGACATAAGACCGTCTTCACAATCAGCCAAGTCTGTTGAAGACGAAGGCGAATCAAAAGGCAAAAAAAGATGGAAGGCCTAATAATGTGACAAGAATTCAAGCTCGATTCAAATACGTAAGGAGCTTGCATCAAATCCATACCTGGGAAAAACAACTCGTTCAAGGTATAGAGAAGATTTGTTTAACGGGTTGCGCTTTTCGGTATTCTTCGCATTTCGAAAGTGCAATAAACCTGGGTCATCCGATTCACTAGTCCGACATTCAAATTTGGGCCAAAGAGTGGATGTAGCGTAGATCTATGACGCACCCTGGACAACGACTCTGTCGACAAATTGGAGTATTCAACTGGCTTCATATTGGTGAATGACGAACAGTTAAGTATCCTACACTAGTAAAAAAATGTTATGTAAGTGTACTTTACGACAACTGTTACAAATGATGACCTTTGCGATGTTTGGAATCCCATGAACGCATGAACGTAAACAAATAGAAATTCTTTATATAAAGTATTTCGATTTATTTCATATGTAACATGACAACTGTGCAGGCCGCCTCTGCTTAAACTCACTGGAATGGTAACATGAAATTTCCTAACAAAAAATGGTAACGTGGAGTGTCATTAGACACCCTTACTATATTCAAGTTTGAAGACTGAAATATGGAAGAACTGTAATATATTCTTTAATTGTACATAGAACCAATATACTTACACTAATAGAATTGAAAAAAAAGTGTTGGTCTACAAAAAACAACACTAAAACTGTCCATTCGTCTGAGAAAGTATTATGAAATACTTCTATCATATTTTCATAGCTGCTACTGCAGACATGTTTCATATGCTTCTGGCACATGGGTTTCATGTATCTATCACAGGATGTTTTAATTTTCATGTCTTTCTTTCTGTCACACATGATGCATCTTGACTTGTGGCCCGCTTCATGATGTGTTCTTTGAATTTCCTCTACGTCTATTTTGCACCTACTTGCAGCTTGCATGCGCATTTCCTTGGGTAGTGTGCGCATTCCCGTCCTTTTTTGTGTATGCTCATGTACAAGAAAGAAACCATAATTTCAAGGGAAAAATTGTTCCAGGACTGGGTGTCGATCCCTGAACCTTTGGTTGAATGTACCAATGCTCTAACGACTGAGCTGCCCAGGATTCATCCGACACCGTCTCAATTTTCCTTTATATCCACATAACTCGAGTGTGGTGAGAAGACACCAGAAACCCACATCGAGTGCACACAAACGCTGTGTGACTCGAAATTGCGATTTTCTGTTAACGTACTTATACGTACAGTACTATAATTATACTATGCAAATCTAGCTCAATTTTGCTCATTTAGTGACTTAACCCCTTTTAAAAATAAATGGTTCAATGGTTAAAGTGGTCCATGTTTTGTTCTGCCCCATTTTACGAAACAAGAATAGCGAGAGGCGTTAGTCAAGAACTTCGCTTACTAGACGTAAGCACATCGTTCACTCAAAAACTCCAGTCATATTTAATCTTGTAGCCTCCTGGGACAACGTATTGTCCCTAGTTATTACTTACTTACAAATGGCTTTTAAGGAACGCGGAGGTTCATTGCCGTCCTCACATAAGCCCGCCATCGGTCCCTATCCTAAGCAAGAATAATCCAGTTCCTACCATCATATCCCACCTCACTTAAATCCATTTTAATATTATCCTCCCATACGTCTCGACCTCTCCAAAGGTCTTTTTCCCTCAAGCTCCCTAATTAACACTATACATATGCAATTCTGGATTCACCCATCTGTACTACATGCCCTGCTCATCTCAAACGTCTGAATTTAGTGTTCCCAATTATGTTAGGTGAAGAATACAATGCTTGCACTTCTGTGTTGCGTAATTGTCTCCAGTCTTCTGTAACTTCATCTTAGCACCTCATTCTCAAACACCCTTAACTTCTGCTGCTCTCCCAAAGCGAGAGCCAAAGTTTCACAACCATACAGAACAAGCGATAATATAACTTTCAGCTCTTTTGAGAGTAGACTGGATGACATAAGCTTCTCAACCGATTAATATCAGGATTTTTCATATTTATTCTGTGTTTAATTTCCTCTCGAATGCCATTTATATTTGTTACTGTTGCTTCAATTTGTTCTTTCAATTATTCCGCCATTTCAAAAGACAAATTTACAGTTTTTATATTTCCATTTCGTACAATATTTTGCTCACGAGACATAATAATATATTTTGTTTTTTCGTGATTTATTTTCAAACCTGTTCTATCTCCTTATTTGCTTCAAGTAAAACTCCCGTGTTTTCCCTAATCGTTTGTAGATTTTCTCCTAACTTATTCACGTCATCTACATAGATAAGCAGCTGATGTAACCCATTCAATTCCAATTCTCTCTGTTTTCCTGAACTTTCCTAATGGCATATTCTAGAGCAAAGTTAAAAAGTAAAGGTGATAATGTATCTCCTTGCTTCAGCCCGCGGTGAATTGGAATAGTGTCAGAGAGAAACTGGCCTATACAAACTCTGCTGTAAGTTTCACTGAGACACATTTTAATTAATCGAACTAGTATCTTGGGAATACAAAATTCAATAAGGATATTATATTAAACTTCTCTCTTAACCCAGGCATGTGTCTTTTTTAAATCTACGAATAAATATGTACTGTACCCTCATACTCCCATCTTTTCCCATTATCTGTCGAATACAAAAAATCTGATCAATAATCGCTCTATTACGCCTAAAACCACATTGATGATCTCCGATAATTTCATCTTACTTACTTACTTGCTTACTTACTTACTTACTTACTTACTTACTTACTTACTTACTTACTTACTTACTTACTTACTGACTTTTAAGGAACCCGGAGGTTCATTGCCGCCGTCACATAAGCCCGCCATTGGTCCCTATCCTGAGCAAGATTAATCCATTCTCTATCATCATATCCCACTTCCCACAAATCCATTTTAATATTATCTTCCCATCTACGTCTCGGCCTCCCTAAAGGTCTTTTTCCCTCCGGCCTCCCTAAAGGTCTTTTTCCCTCCGGCCTCCCAACTAACACTCTATATGCATTTCTGGATTCGCCCATACGTGCTACATGCCCTGCCCATCTCAAACGTCTGGATTTAATGTTTCTAATTATGTCAGGTGAAAAATACAATGCTTGCAGTTCTGTGTTGTGTAACTTTCTCTATTCTCCTGTAACTTCATCCCTCTAAGCACCTTATTCTCAAACACCCTTAACCGCTCTCAATTTCATCTACATATGGAATTAATCTTCTCAAAAGAATAGTCGACAAGATTTTGTAGGACGTCAATAAAAGCCATATTCCTTGAAAATTACTACATTTAGTCTTTTCACCTTTCTTAAAGATAGGTACAATTGTGAACTCTTTACATTTTCTGGTACAATTTCCTTTTTCCAAATAGCAAGAACAAACTTATAAATTTCTCTAGATGAAGTTCAAATCTATCTTCGGACAGTTGACTAAACAACAAACAACAAATGCGTTTTTACCCTCTTGTATTAATTATGTTGGAATTTGATCGATACATGGATACTTGTACTTCTAACGCAAATACTGTAGGTATGGTGATGTGAGACCAAACTTTAATAACAACAGAAATTAAACGAACATAATAAAGTAACAAAAACAAATATCTAATTTTATCCTATATTTGTGCTTCTCTGCTTATTATTACTTTTTGACGTCTATCTCTGCCTTCAATTACTTCAACGAGTGGATTCAGTTCATTCTATGCAGTGTGTACACAGTTTAGATACTTAGTTATCTGTTTTACTCTTCTTCTTAAATTTCATTATAGATTTTGCAATTCTGTAATCATCTTTTTTTTCGTATTTCCAGTCTAGAAATTCTGCTACAGCTTACTTAACTTCCAATTTTTCCTTATTTCAGACTTCATTCTTTTACTTGAAACGTCTATATTCAGTATAAATTAATAGAAAGAATGAAAGGGTATGGTGGAATGGAAATTATATTGGTCGCCATGGATATGCTTAAGATCCATGTCCTATTAGATAGATCGTGGCTAACGAGATAGATAAACCCAACGTTGTGAACGAGTCCACACATATCGTTGGCTTACTACTAAAACCTCGTAATTACGTTTCAGGAAATTGAACCAGAGGACAAAGTAACTTATTCTTTTTATACTTCAGCTGGCAACAGTATTATTTTGTTATTTAAAACATATAAAAACATTTGTAGACTTATGAGATGTTATCAGGGAACGCATTTTGAAAATATACACATTTCAACATTCGGAAAAATTGCACTTAAGAGCTTTTAGAAGTAGGTAACCGATGATAAATTATCAGAGTATATTATAATCCTTGAGAGTTGCAATATACTGTATTTTTTTTAAATAACATTATTTAGCTGACGCGAAACTGACTCTTGTACAATATATGCGTTAATAGAGAAAATTAGTACAAACCTGACATTCCTCACACACAGAAGGATAAAGTAATAATATTTATTATATACAGTATAATAGGTTAGTTAATAAATTGTGTCTGGCTCAAAAATAGTTCTTTACTCGCTCTCTTAATAGTATATTCTATTCTAATGTATTATTATTATTATTATTATTATTATTATTATTATTATTATTATTATTATTATTAAAGCACTGACTTTTTGTAGCTTATTTCATTCCGTTCATTAGATACGCTTAAATCTTATAGCACATTGTATTTATATAATAAAACTCCATTAGTACCTTAATACCTATGTAATCACAGAAATTTCCTCAAATTCTCTTACTAGTTACTGAAGAATTTGTCCTATATTTTTCCCAGTAGTTAGTTTCTGTCGAGAGTAGTTCATGAATTTCTCCTACATATTTGTTGACCATTCTTCTACTGCTGACATCATTATTACGTTCTGAAGTAGTTTTACAAATTACTGCCTTCATCTTGTGGATGGTGTTCCTATTCCAGAATAGCGAGATTCTCATACTCATTTCAGTCATTCTTCTTTCCACCTCCTTATTTGATAAATTGTCAAGTTCTAGTAATGATCCTAATTAATTTAAGGAATTTAAAACAGACAAGAAGTAACAAAAACTACTCAACAGATTTTGAATGTATTCAGTATATAAGTCCAGGCCTTAAACCTTCTGAGGTCAGCTGAGGAGCGCAAGAAAATACATCAAGTCTGAGATACTAGCTATACTATAGGTGCAGTATACTTTCAACCATAACATTGGTCATCGAGTTCAGACCGAACCGTCTCTACAGTAAGGCGAATATATTTTTTAAATAGAGTAAATCCTACGAAGTTCATTCTCTCCTATTCTTCACTTTTCTAACATCATGTAGTATGCAATCGCATTTATTCTACCTTTGTACAGGGTGATTCACGAAGATTTGCCACCACTTGCGGAGCTTAATTTCGAAGATATTCTGAGCAAAAAATGTCATATAAATTTGTGTCCTAATGCCAATAATTTCAGAATTACACTAATTTGAAGTTGTTTTTAAAATACCATTATTCTTTAGTTTTAAGGGTAAAAGAACATTAGGGCCTATATATAAAGAATGAACTATTCAGGAGTATTATTTCTTTAATGGGCTAGTATTCTGAAGCTAAAAATCTGTTGTGAATTTCATAGTTGCCTCGTACAGATTTTTTTTTTCAATTTTTAACTACAAAATTAAATTTTTCTTACGTATACATCACTACAATTGAATACATCCCCAGAATAATGTTGCATACTCCATTTTAACGAATATGAATTAAATGCAAAATAATGTTGCATATTCCAGAATACCGAATTATTAAGTGTGGAAGATATTATAAGGCTTTGAATTTGGCAGTCCCTAAAATAATGTTGCATATGATGAGAAACATGGCGGGCGTAAACAGTATTTCTCTATCGTGCAGCTTATTAAATCATTTTAATAAAGGAAGGCGTTGGACGGTAAGCATACAGATGTGGAGGGATGTGAAAAGCAAAATGCTAAGGAACAGCGGGAAGGAATATAAAACACGAAAAAACATTATAGTACCTAGGAAGAAGTCTCCGAATGAAGTAAATGTATAAATATTGCATATCCAACATGGTATTTTATATGCATTTTATTTATTGTGGACTTGTTTTATTACCTTTTATAACTTTAAATATGCAATGTGTCATTCTGGCATTGTCAGGTATTTATTTTAAAAGAAGTGTGCTACTTTGCGAAACATTTCCAGTTAGAATATTTTACTCTACTGATTACTTAATGTCACTTAGTAATAATATAAGTTACACATGTGGATGGATTCCTACATAATTTCTATGTTTTTTAGTAACGCACTTGCTTGTGCAAGTATAATGATTGTCAGAGGGTTATCCTACATTGACTTCGGCATCTATTTTCTGAGTTTTACAAAATGATCTATAACAACCAAAATAAATATGTCAGAAAATATGGAGATTATTGAGCCTGTACGTAGCCGTGTTGCAGAGAATGTCTCCAAAAAAAGTTGCTCACTTTTATTTCATAATCTGGTCCGACAGTTATGTTGGACAAAATAACAACTGGCGAATGGTAGTCTTCCTCCAGTACTTAATAGGACTGAAATATTTCAGAGAAGAGAATCAGAAATTCCTGTGCAGTGGTCATAGTTTCCTGCCCTGTGACAGAAAAAAGAGAGTATGCCCTGTATATGTTCCTGAACAGTGGAAACATACTATCGAGTCAGCAAGCCCAAGTAAGCATTTGATAGAGCACATTTTCTAGATTTTTCGATTCTGGAGAAAAATATGAATAAAGATGCAGATTGCAAAATTACATCAGTAATGTGGCTCTACATATCTTCAGACGACCCTACTGTTCTTCGATTACGAAAGGGACACAACGTATTAGAGCAATGGAGTATGTTTGGTACAACTAAATGTAAAAATGGCAAAAGTTGTAAGTATGGACCACACCAAATCATTCCAGCTGAACAACTCCGTCCAGCATATGAAGATATTCTTTCAATCACTAAGGAGAAGAAGGCTGATCTGATGGCCATATTTGGAATCTCAATATAGATAATTTTACCAGAGCTTAAAAGTATAAGAACACTGGTCTTTGTAAAGTGACTGCTAGGAGAGAAAGTGTTAATTCGTTATTTTCATTTCAGTGAAAATAGTAAATTTGAATTATTTTTCAATGTAATTTACGCAAAACCAAAGTGTTTGTAATGTTATTTTATATTACTTAATACAGAACATTAATAATATGCTTATATCGTTCAGGTATACAGTCTCACAGTACTGATATTCCACTAGACTTGAAACACAGGATTTTGATATGTAATATTCTTGTAATTTTTAAATGTAATATAGGTACATAGTGATTGATAATGTGAGCTATTTACTTGCTATACTACTAAAACAGTAGACATTAAACAGCATAAAATTATTTTTGCTGCATATTTGTGGTTATATACTGAATAATATTATTTATACTGTCTCCTATAAAATAGCTCAAACGGATTGTGCAATATTATTCTGGGAAGGAACTCAATTGTTACAAATCACGCCATTCTTGTAAATTCTTTAATACTGTACATTATGATACACAATTAAACTGTAAAGAATGAAGATAAATATCATAAATCCTTCAATAACTGTCTATTTTTAACCTAATGCGTAGTACAAGAAATTACATTAGGTTATAGACATAAAACATATGACTAGCGCTTCGACTCTTCCCACTGCTTCAAAAATCTCGTAAGTGTTTTATCGCTACATAATTTCTTTTGATCCGCATAGGTTCCTTTATTAAAACATCTCATTGATTCTTACAGATTCACTACACGCTCCCATTCTATGCGTCGTGATGGCTGTTGCAACTTTTTACTCTTTTAACCGTCTCTTTTATATTTCATAAGCTGCACATATGTCTTGCAGACTTTTATTCAAGGCATAGATTCTGTAATTTAATATCTAGACTTTATAGAGGTTGAATTACTACAACCATCTCACTTGTTGTCAAGTCATTATTTCGCTTTGCCTTCTGTTTGCGCAGTTATTTTAATATTGTAATTTTTTCTCATGTCATGTATTTTATCACATTTATTATGTTGCATTTCATCTATGTCTTTATGTATAAAGCTTCATAATATGCTAACTAGACCTGAAGATGCCACCTTCTTGGCGAAAGCGCTAGACATACGTTTTATGTGTATAACCTAATGTAATTTCTTGTACTACACATTAGGTTAAAAATAGACAGTTATTGAAGGATTTATGATATTTATCTTCATTTACATGTTAACTTGTCGGACCAACATGCCTTTTAAATTTTAAAAATTAAATAAACTGTAAAGAATCAAGTTTCTAAAGTTCTACGATTTGTAACAATAATTATTGTTGTGATAAGTGCGTAAGAATTATGTAATTTTTAGTTAAAAATTGAAAAACAAAATCTTAACAAAGCAATTAACAACACTTTTAGCTTCAGAATACTAGCCAATGAAAGAAATGATACTCCTGAATAGTTCATTCATTATATGTAATGTTCTTTTACGCTTAAAACTAAAGAATAATAGTATTTTACAAACTACTTCAAATTACTGTAACTCTGAAAATATTCAGATTAGGACACATGTTTATATGACATTCTTCGCTCAGAATGTCTTTGGAAATAAGCTCCGTAAGTGGTGGTAAATCGTCGTGAATCATCCTGTATAACTGGGATGTAACAATGCATCAAGAATGTATGCACGTGAAATATAATGACTATTATCTTTAATTTGCATATAATCACACAATAAGAAATAAAGGTAATAACAGCTATTTTGATTTTCATTCTCCTTTTCAATCTTCAATATGTTAGTCATTCTGTGTTGAAACGAATAGTGTTTCGATTTCACAACCTAAAATTAAAGCAAAGTCATGGAATATTAAGCTTTCAACCACCAAATAAACCCCCTATCCTCGTGAAGGCATTGAATCCACGAACCCTGTATTATATTTTGGCATGCAAGGGTGATTCGTAAGGGTTGGATATTAATTTGTCGGATAATATCACCCCTCTTCATTTAGCACTATTACACCATATCGGAACTCGTAATCCCTCATCCCTTCGCTAGCAACCCCTATATGAGAGAGGGTACAGTCTTTTCCCGCCACTGATCTGCTCCCTGCATTCATACGCTCATATAAATACTGAATATCTGGATGATAATAATGTTATGACCTGGATGTCAGGCAGAAGTTTTTGTGACTTTCTTTCTGTCCATTGTTATTGGTATTAGTGTTGCGATTTTGGAATATCTGTGACATTCCCAGATGTTAGACACGTAAGACAGTCTCGAGAGTAGTAAAGACTATTTGGTGCTTTCATACTTTGCTACACTAATTTCTGAGTTACGGGCGAATCCAGGAATTCATATAGAGTATTAGTTGAGAGGCCGAAGGGAAAAAGTCCTTTGGGGAGGCCGAGACATAGATGGGAGGATAATATTAAAATGGATTTGAGGGAGGTGGGGTATGATTGTAGATACTGAATTAATTTGGCTCAGGATAGGGACCGTTGGCTGGCTTATGTGTGGGCGGCAATGAATCTGCGTGTTTCTTAAAAGCCATAAGTAAGTGAGTAATTTCTGAGTTAGTTTTTTAGATTATTTATGAACGTAATCTAGCGCAGCGTTTCTCAAACTTGATCGTTAGAGCTAGTGTGATAATTTTGAAGATAAATTCTGTTCTGTTGCTTCCGTTGTTTTCCGCACACCACTCTGTTTCGCATCTTAAAAGATTCTAGGGATCCCCAGTGTGGACATTAGGACTTCACCGCAATTCATCGTAAATGTGACATATCAGTTCAATCAGGCTTTTTTGATCCGATCATAGCTTATAAGAATTATTTTGTTTGCTGTCGATTAGTAGACTTACTAAGATGAAGCTCAAGAGCACGATCAGATTGCACAAAATCTTCACTTCTAAAACTTTCGTATTTCAAGGTACGACAGTTTAGCACCAACAATTTTTCAATCTAAGAAAAATTATATTCTGTACAGTAGTTTATAATATTTATTGTAAACTAATGCATATGAGATAATACTATGTTGTGGAGTAAAGTTGCCTAATGCCGTGATACTCCTAATCCCGTGATACTTATTTTAAAACTGAATGTCAGTCGAAGATTTGCCGTTCGATCATTGCGCCAGACATCTTTCTCGAAAGAGTGCATCTTTCACCTACTTTTGAGACATCGGTGGCCTTTCAAGTAAGATACTCAATCCCCTGATAGTCAGTGAAATAAACGTATCATGGATTTGGAGTATCACGGCAATAGGCAACTTTACGCTACAACGATAAAGATACCAGAACTGCATAGGAAGCCGTAGGTACAACTAAAAATCGACTATTTTCTTTTACTTACGTCACTTAAGAATCCAAGGTGACCTATAATAGCACAGAAAAAGTTAGAATGTTGTAGAACTTCATTCTTGTACTCTTTCATACTTAGTTATTTCTAAAATAAATATTAAAGATTCTCGACATTTTAAAAAAATTCGAAATTTTATTGTAAATATATGTACATATATTGTTTTCCTGTGAGATTAAACTTCTTAAATAGTTGAATGTATTCACTTGTTCGATAATTTTGTTATTAATTAATGTTTTAATTTTCTTTTGGTTTAACTCGGAACGTCATTATTTTAGATTTTTCTATTGAAACTGTTTAACCAGAACAAAGAGTTGCGAAATTAGATTTTGATTCAAGGCTTTTAATATCGAAGGCTAATTTTGGTTAATTGTTGGCATCTGTTGAAGGATCCGAAGTCAGATTTTGCCTATCACGTACGAAAAAAATTTATAATGATTTGAAGAATTACCAAATTTATAGCGCCATTCATGCAATATTAACAATTTTAAGTATAGTTACCCTTAAAAGGAATGTGACGTTTCTTGGGTCGTAGGAAGTTAAAGTTCTACAGCGCGGTTCACTCGATATCGACGTAACAATAAGTACCATGACAAATATTACCATGTTACAAGGACCAGAATAAGGATCACGAAGAAGATAGCCATTTAAGGCCACGATTTCACAACATAGCTCGAGTCACAAAATATCATTGCTTCTCTGTACCGAATGGCAAATGCCTGCTATGGGATCTACATTCTGGACTGCTGCTGTCACTGTATTGTCTCGGTATAGCTCATATAGTAGCGTGTCGGTTCCACTGTATAACCGAAACGTCTCGTGTTCGATCCCAGCTAAAACTTTTTTTTATTGAGATGTAATTAATTTCTTCAGAGTTTCTCGACTGTCTAATTTGTCGAAAAATATGGAATAATTTATGCCCAATTTCTGGGTCTACAAGTGGGCTGAACCTCGTCAAAAAAAATAAATCTTACTTGGAAGTTAAAAGTATTCTTCCTCAAACAAAAATCATAAGAAACAAAAAGAGACCTGTTAACTTAAAATCTTGTCCACATGCCATCAGCTTCTATTACAGCTCTAAGTCAATCCGGCATGGATGTCACGAGATTTTGGAATAAGTTCTGATCCCCGGCGAGATCTTCCCAGATGTCAACAACTTGATTCCACAATTCGTCTCGATTTAGAGGGCGTCTCTTTTTCAATTCCGCCCATAAATTTTCTATGACATTCAAATCAGGTGACTTCGGAAGCCAATGAATGATTTCGATCTCGGGTCTCCTTTGAAACCATCTTTGAATGTTTGCGGCATAGTGCACGGGATGATTATCCTGCTGGAACAGCAATGTTCCTTCGGCAAAACGTTCTCGGGCAGAAGGAATATATTTTCCAGAATGTGCTCGCAAGTTCCCGTATTAAACAGGTCATCGATGCGTTCTATAACTCCAGGTCAATCGTAAGACATCCACCACCAACACGATATGCTAGAGCGCCCCGATCTTTCACGTCGGTGCACATAGCGTTGATCATGTCGGAGACCATCCTCACGATAGGCACGGACAGGACCTTCGTAATCACTCGAGATGGTTGTTTCGACGGAGAAAATTACATTTCTCCAATCGGAATCCACTCGATTGGTAGCGAAGGCAAGACGGTCGACAGCTTGTGCTTCCCCCAATATTTCCATTTGCGCAGGCCTCCGGCTCCTAACACCGCGGTTCCTCAACCTGATGATCACAGTCTGTGAAGAACCGGGAAAGATAGATACTGCTCTTATTTCGTTAGCACTCCGAAAGAGGTCCTGTCTAACTGTCTCGAATAAGAGAGCATCCTCTTCCAATGGAGAAATCCGCGGATGGCCAGGATTAGGGCGATTTTCGACGTCTCCTGAATCTTGGTAACGATGAACACACTTCGCGGCTGTACTTCCAGGAACACCGACCAAACGGCCAGTAGATCTAGCCCCATATCCAGCCTCAACTAGAGCTATAACTCGCTGTCTCATGTCTCGTCGGTTCGACATTACGATGAGAAATGCGGGATAACGATAATACTTTAGTGTACACAATGACTAACGTAGTAGTAGGGTTTAGGAAAGGCGCGTCAGCTACTATGGCTATTTGCGTCCTTTCATTTAACGTGATATAGAATTATTGAAATAAGGGGAATCTTGCACAGTAAGATTTAATAAATCAACTCTAACTTAAATATTTAAATAACAGGAAGTCTAATTGTTTCGAAACTAATCAAATTAAATCTAATTATACTTACTATACTTACTGCCTTTTAAGGAACCCGGAGGTCCCTATTCTCAGCAAGATTAATCCATTCTCTATCACCATATCCCACCTTCCTCAAAAACCATTTTAATATTATCTTTCCATCTACATCTCGGCCTCCCCAAAGGTCTTTTTCCCTCCGGTCTCCCAACTAACACTCCATATGCATTTCTGGATTCGCCCATACGTGGTACATGCCCTGCCCATCTCAAACGTCTGGATTTAATGTTCCTAATTATGTCAGGTGAAGAATAAAATGCCTGCAATTCTGTGTTGTGTAACTTTCTCCATTCTCCTGTAACTTCATCCCCCTTAGACCCAAATATTTTCCTAAGCACCTTATTCTCAAACACCCTTAACCTATATTCCTCTTTCAAAGTGAGAGTCCAAGTTTCACAACCATAAAGAACAACCGGTAATATAACTGTTTTATAAATTTTAACTTTCAGATTTTTCGACAGCAGACTGAATGATAAAAGTCTCTCAACCGAATAATAACAGGCATTTTCATATTTATTCTATGTTTAAGTTCCTCCCGAATATCATTTATATTTGTTACTGTTCCTCTCAGATATTTGAACTTCTCCACCTCTTCAAAAGATAAATTTCCAATTTTTATATTTCCATTTTGTACAATATTCCCGTCACGAGACATAATCATATACTTTGTCTTATCGGGATTTACTTCCAAACCTATCTCTTTACTTGCTTCCAATAAAATTCCCGTGTTTTCCCTAATCGTTTATGGATTTTCTTCTAACATATTCACGTCATCCGCATAGACAAGAAGCTGATGTAACCCATTCAATTCCAAACCCTCTCTGTTATCCTCGACTTTCCTAATGGCATACTCTAAAGCAAAGTTAAAAAGTAAAAGTGATAGTGCATCTCCTTGCTTTAGTCCACAGTGAATTGGAAACGCATCTGACAGAAACTGACCTATACGAACTCTGCTGTACGTATCACCGAGACACATTTTAATTAATCGAACTTGTTTCTTGGGAATACCAAATTCAATAAGAATATAATATAAAACTTCTCTATTAACCGAGTCATATGCCTTTTTGAATCTATGAACAACTGATGCACTCTACCTTCATACTCCCATTTTTTCTCCATTATCTGTCGAATACAAAATATCTGTTCAGTAGTTGATCAATTACGCCTAAAACCACACTGATGATCTCCAATAATTTCTTCTACAGATGGAGTTAACATTCTCAAAAGAATTTTGGACAAAATTTAGTACGATGTCAACAGAAGTGATATTCCTCGAAAGTTATTACAGTTAATCTTGTCCCCCTTCTTAAAGATAGGTACGATTATGCACTCCTTACATTGTTCTGGTACAATTTCCTTTTCCCAAATAGCAAGTATAAGCTCATAAATTTCTTTAGACAATGCGCTTCCACTCTCTTGAATTAGTTCTGCTGGAATTTGGTCGATACCTGGAGACATAATTTTTCAGATTTTCTGTCGCAATTTCCACTTCAGAAAGAGTGGGTTTGGGTATAAATGACTCAGCAATTTGTATATCAATTTCGTCCCGATCATTTCTATTTGCCCTATGTATATTTAGTAGTTGTCCAAAATAGTTTTTCCATCTCTTCAGGATTGAATGAGCGTCTACAAGCAAGTCACCATTCTCATCCTTGATCACCTTTACCCTTGCATGATATCCATTCCTGAATTCCTTTATGCCCTTATATAAATCTCTAATGTTTTTACTTTTACTATTTGTTTCTAACTCATTCAGTTTTTCCTTCAAGTAATCTCTTTTTTTAATTCCTAAGCGTGCGATTTGCTTCTCGTCTTTGATTTAAATAATTATCTCTATTCACCTCAACTGGATCCTGTAAGAATTTCAATTTTGTCTGTTTCCTTCTTTCTACTACCATGCAACAATCTTCATCAAACCACGGTTTTTTTTCCTTAGTTTCATAATAACCTATGCTCTGTTCAGCTGCAATTTTGATATTATCTCGGATATTTTCCCACATGCTATTAACATCTAACTCTTCCTCAACTTCGTCGGAACTTGCTAATACGGCAAACCTATTTGAAATTTCGACCTGATAATGTTGCTTAGTTTCCTCGTCCTTTAATTTCGGAATATTGAATCTTCTAATATTAACTTGTTGCTCTACTCGCTTGGCTACTGATAGTCTTTCTCTTAGTTCTCCAATTACCAAATAATGGTCAGAATTACAGTCTGCCCCCCTGAAGGTTCGAATGTCTACTATACTAGTATGTCTTCTTTTATCTATCAAGATGTGATCTATCTGATTATGTGTCAATCCATCTGGAGAAGTCCAAGTATATTTATGTCTATCCTAATGGGGGAATGTTGTACTTTTAACAATTTAATTAAATTTTAACTATTAAATTGAATTTTAATTACATCAAGTAAACAAACCCCACGTTATGACACCACATTGCTACAGCTAAATTGTAGGTTATTAACATAAGCATTGAATAGGTCCGTACTTAAGCGTTGGACGACACAACCAAACATCGATAGTTCGAATCTTGCCGAGGAATGTAACTTCTTGCTTTTTATAATGTAGGCCTAAGTCAGACATAACTACAATCATTCATATTTCTTACATTATATATTAATATTTATAGGCAACATTGTATTTGTAAAGAAAAGACTTTAGAAATCTCATATGGAATTTGTGATCTGTAGTGACATAAACATAGATTATCTCTCGGAACTTTTCCGTAAAAATAAATTAAATTCACTCCTTGAAACTGAAAACCTTAGTCTTAGATTAATTCTCCCACCAGCATACAAGCTGAAGTAGCACAGCCATTGATAAAAGTTTTGTACACAGAATTAGACTGAATTTATATTCGACGGAATCTATAATCAATGGCTTGTCTGAACATGGTAAACAAATCCTAAGTGTTTCCAATGTCACTGAACAATTTTCAAAATATTAATTTAAAAGTAAAAAAGGATCGTAAATGCTGTATCTAGTGATTATTTACATTTATGTCTACAAAATGAATCTTGGAAAAATGTATATGTTGCTGGTACTACTGATATTAAGAGTAAATGTATGGTATTTTTCACTTTATTTCAGAATCACTTCAGTGGATGTTCTCCACTCAATGTTGTGAAAAATTCAAAAGTAAAAAAAAAGTAGATAACGCAGGGACTTAAAAATCTCATGTATTAAATTGAAGAATGTATATGTAATCAGTTGCAATGTAATAATCCTCATGTTCTTAAATACTACAAGAAGTACAGTGTAATTTGTCAAAAATTATGAAAGAAGGAAATAGAATACGTTTGAATAGAAAAGTACAACATTCAGATAATGCAATTAAAGCTATTCGGAATATTATGAAAGTTAAACTTGTAGATATCCTAATAAAAGAAAATATTTTTTCATTAAAACCAGTGATTATAAAGTAGAGGATCCCAAATCTATTGCAAATTCTTTTAACGTCTTATAGTATATAGTACAGAAATATTATTGACAACTTAAACATTCATTATTTTGCAGTTGGTTACTTAACATATGCATTTAATAATTAGTATTAATATATGTAATTAGTCAATGACTGCAACAGCGCTTTTTCATTCAATCATAACATGAATAAAATTGAATGCACATTAAATTAAACACTATTGCAAACACGTAGATAAAATAGTTAAAATCAACTGAAGGGGTGAGAATGAAATAATCCAAAGCCACACTTTTAACAAAAATTGTTTTGTGCGAGTGCATTTCTTACACATATGGGAAAGCTACTAATAAAAAATATTGTAATAATTACTCAGCAAATGACATATCCTAAGGACTCTAAACCTTTTCAAAAGTTTGTCTGTGTGGCTTAGGAATATTTTTTAATTTCATTTTAATTGTTAGTTTTTTATATATATGTATTTACATTGAATATGTGTGTATATAACAATGCATTCATTAGATTAACGTTTATAATATTATAACTTGTAATGTTGTATTGTCTGTGATCATTAACAATTAATCTAAGGACTTTGCAAACTCTATTTCAACGTTACTTAGCTATTTCAACGTTATTTAGATTTAAAAAATGGTTGACGTAGACTAGGAATCGAACTCGCTCTCTTCTACACAACACGCAGAAGTCTTAGCGTCTGAGCTATTGAAACGACACGAAAGCTTTTCTTTCTGTGCGGAGTGTCGATCTAGTCATGAAGGTCCATTTTCGATTTATCTACACGATTTATGTATATATTTATCTTTCATTTACGTAATATCATATTTTTTGCAGTTTTTGAAGTGAATTTCGTAACGATGCTAGTAACAAACCAAATAGCCTGAATTTAAGTACCGGTAAGTATTGTTACTGGGGAGCAGTCACGGGAGGGGAATAGCAAACCTATTGAAAGAGGAATTGGGGACTGACTATGAGATTTGTAACATAGTAAAACCTAGTGCTGGACTTACTCATGTTACAGAAGATCTGGTAAAACTATCTTCTGGTTTTACCAAGAGGGATCATATTGTAATAGTGGGTGGGCCAGGGAACAGCTTGGATAGAGATGTTAGTTACTCTGTTGAGAGAGATCTAGAGAACATAAGTAAGGACAGCAGCCACACAAATGTGGAGGTAGTAGCTTTTTGACAGGTATGACAAGCCGTGGCTTCATAGCAGGGTGAGGAGTATGAATGCACGACTTGGACGTGCCTTGATCAGACCCAATGCCTCTCATATTGATGTGATAGAGGTATGTAGCATTAAGAGAGATGATTATATATCTCATGGCCTACACTTGAATTCTAGAGGCAAGAAGAAGCTTTCGCATCTGATCGCTAATAGAATAAAGGGTAGGATTCCAGAGATTACCAATATAATTCCTGCTGTTCATCATAGGGCATCTCCTTTTTTAGGGTAAAATATAAATTAGAAAAGCAAAGTAGGCCTACAGGTAATCAGAACAGTGAAGTAAATACAAATCATAAATTTTGTGGAGTTAATTCAAATTCAAAAACAAAAGATACCGGAAGTCAGTTTAGTTTATTTCATCAAAACATACAAAGCCTTAGAAACAAGTCACCAGATTTATTAACATTCTTAGAAATAGAACAAATAAACCCATATATAATATGCGTCACTGAACATCATATGAAACAACAGGAATTATCGGCACTTTCACTGGAAGGATACAAACTAGGAGACAGCAATTGTAGACAGAATCTATAGAAAGGAGGTGTGTGTATATTTGTTCGAAACGATATAAATTTTAAAAATATCAGCCTTTCAAAATTTAGCAGAGAAAAAGATTTAGAGCTGTGTGCGGTAGAATTAGAATTAAAATCTGGTAATCTTATAGTTATAGGTATATACAGGTCGCCCTCTGGAGATTTCAAACATTTTCTTCATCTACTAGAAAATACATTACAACACATACATGAAAAAAAAACAAGAATACGTATTTTGCGGGGACTTAAATATTGACTATCTCACTGAGAACACTAAAAAAGAAGAATTTAACACATTATTAGCAACCTTCAATTTAATACATACAGTCAATTTTCCAACTAGAATACAAAAAGGATCGATTTCTGCAATTGATAATAAGATTATAAGGGTAGATAGATTAGATAGTTACCGCACAGTTCCCATTATAAATGGTCTTTCAGACCACGATGCTCAACTAATAAGAAGAAACGATAGCATTCCTGCATCAAAACACCCGAATAAATTTAGGTTAAGGGTCATAAATGAAGAAGCTTTAAAGGACTTCGAAGCTAAACTAAAAAATGAAACATGGGAATCAGTATATGAAAATGGTGATATGAATAGTAAATTCAATGTGTTTCATAATACATTCTTAAATATCTTTGAATCCAGTTTTCCTGTAAAATACAAAAATTCTCAAACATCTAAAAACAATTGGATTACACAAGGCATAAAAATCTCTTGTAAAACTAAGAGGTCTCTCTATATTCAAAGTAGAAATAGTAATGACCCCAAATTAATAGCTCACTTTAAAAAGTACTCTAAAATATTACACAAAGTAATCTTAGTAGCCAAAGAACTTTACTACAACGGAATTATTCTGAACTCGAATAATAAAATCAAAACAACTTGGAACATAATAAAAAAGAAAGTGGAAAGTGTAGAAGTAAAGAACAAAGTTACACTCTTGTAACAGATAATAGAAAAACATCAGATGCAAGAGAAGTTGCGAACATATTCAACAATCATTTTCTATCAATAACTGATAACAATAACTGATAACCTAAACATCCCACAGAATAATAATAATAATAATAATAATAATAATAATAATAATAATAATGCCATCGATTCTTTGAAAATATCTATTCCTGTAACTTTCCCAAATATTCAAATTTTCCCAACAAATTCACGAGAAATAATTACAATTCTAAAGCAATTAAAGTCTAAAAATTCCTCGGGATATGATGAAATTACTAGTAAAATATTAAAAGCCAGTTCACAAATTATAGCCAAGCCCCTGTTTTATTTATGTAACTTTTCAATGTTTAATGGTGTATTTTCAGAGCGACTGAAATATTCAGTTGTTATTCCTTTATTCAAGAAAGGGGACAGAACCTCACCCGAAAACTACAGACCCATATCCCTTCTACCAGTCTTCTCAAAGGTCTTCGAAAAAGTTATATATAAAAGAGTATATCATCATCTTGATAGATACAACATTCTCATTCCGGAACAATTTGGATTCAGAAAGAATAAACCAACTGAGCAAGCGATGTTTAATTTAACTGATAAAATTCTGGAAGCTATTAATAAAAAATTACAAGTAGGAGGGATATTCTGTGATCTCTCCAAAGCTTTTGATTGTATTAACCATAAAATTCTACTACAAAAATTAGAATACTATAGTATTAAAGGCATAGCATATCAGTAGTTTGAGTAATATCTCCTGAACAGAAAACAAAAAGTAGAAATCAACGCATTTAATAAATCCTTTAAATCTACTTCAACATGGGGAAATGTTCATACAGAGGTCCCACAGGGATCTATATTAGGGCCTCTTCTTTTTTTAATTTTTATAAATGACTTTGGCCCCATAATAAAAGGAATAGGTTATCCTATACTATTTGCAGATGACACAAGTATCATAATTACAGACAATAACTTTGCCACATTCAAATATAAAACAGAAACAATTCTCCTTAAAATTTATGACTGGTTTACAACCAATAAACTAGCATTAAACATTAATAAAACTATCACAATCCAATTTAAAGCCACTTCAAATTTAATCTCTGAAACAGTGGACACAACTATCAAAAATATACCTCTACTAGAAACATCAACAACCAAATTTCTTGGTTTGCATATTAATAATACAATAAAATGGAAAAATCATATCAAAGAAATAACCCCCAAACTTAGCTCAGCATGCTTCGCAATTAGATCGTTACAACAATTTCTAAACAGCAGTATCTTAAAGACAATATATTTTGCCTATTTTCATTCCATTATGTCCTACGGAATAATATTTTGGGGAAATTCTGTAGATAGTAAAAATATATTCTTATTACAAAAAAGAGCCATTAGAATAATAGTTGGAGCAAAGGCTAGAGAATCATGTAGATTACTTTTGAAAAAATTAGAGATTCTAACCTTAACAAATCAAAACATATACTCTACAATAAATTTCCTCTTATGTAATAAAGAAAATTTTCCAACTAACTCAGCCATACATAGTATAAATACCCGCAGAAGGAATGATTTTCATACGCCATCATCAAATTTATCACGCTTTCAAAGGGGAGTACGTTACATGGCGATAAAATTGTTCAATAGTCTTCCTGAAGACATTAAGAATCATAACCAGAACCCTGCATTATTTAAAACAAAACTAAAAAATTACTTAATATCTCACACTTTCTATTCTGTAGATGAATTCTTGACATTTCAAAGTACTGTGTAAATATTATAATACTATTAAATGGTAAACATATTACATTGTATAAAATATTATTTTTATTAAGTTATTAATTCTGTACATATTTCATATTTGCATTTTATATGTATTGCATTTTATTGTTAAACGTAAGAATTGGACATGTTCTTTATTCTACGCTATAAAGAAAATGTAAGAATATTATGGAACAAATAAATCTATCTATCTATCTATCTATCTATCTATCTATCTATCTATCTATCTATCTATCTATCTATCTATCTATCTATCTATCTATCTATCTATCTATCTATCTATCTATCTATCTATCTATCTATCTATCTATCTATCTATCTATCTATCTATCTATCTATCTATCTATCTATCTATCTATCTATCTATCTATCTATCTATCTATCTATCTATCTATCTATCTATCTATCTATCTATCTATCTATCTATCTATATATCTATCTATCTATCTATCTATCTATCTATCTATCTATCTATCTATCTATCTATCTATCTATCTATCTATCTATCTATCTATCTATCTATCTATCTATCTATCTATCTACCTATCTACCTACCTACCTACCTACCTACCTACCTATCTATCTATCTATCTATCTATCTATCTATCTATCTATCTATCTATCTATCTATCTATCTATCTATCTATCTATCTATCTATCTATCTATCTATCTGTCCACACCTGTGGAGTAACGGTCAGCTCGTCTGGCTGCGAAACCAGGTGGCCCGGGTTCGAATCCCGGTCGGGGCAAGTTACCTGGTTGAGGTTTTTTCCAGGGTTTTCCCTCAACCCAATACGAGCAAATGCTGGGTAACTTTCGGTGCTGGACCCCGGACTCATTTCACCGGCATTATCACCTTCATATCATTCAGACGCTAAATAACCTAGATGTTGATACAGCGTCGTAAAATAACCCAATAAAATAAAAATATATCTATCTATCTATCTATCTATCTATCTATCTATCTATCTATCTATCTATCTATCTATCTATCTATCTATCTATCTATCTATTTACTAGCATAATTTCTACAATGATTTTGAAATCTGGGTGCTTCCTATTTTCCAAGAAATTGTCCACCACATTCTTAAATCCTGTCCAAGCCACTCGTTCTTCATGAGTCATTAAATTTTCAAAGTATTCATGTTTCATCAAACTTGTTATGTTGTATCCTACAAATATTCATTCTTTAAGTTTAGTCTCAGATAGAAAGGAAAATTTAGAACATGTATTTAAAACAATCACCATCTTTATGCAATGCTTTCATAAACTGTTCCATTATTCCCAGTTTAATGTGAAGAGGCGGCAAGATGATCTTCTCTCATGTCATCAGACATTCTCTAATGATATTTTTCTCTCCAAGATTCATTGTTGTTTTAGCAGGCCATTCTCTTCTAACCCGATCATGTTCAATCACTTTACGATAGAATAGGCCTATCTATTGCAGTACAAGATTACGCGCGAAATTTAAATATAGCGCACTTAAGGAATTACATACTGTGAAATCCATGGGTGTTTGACGAAAACGGATTTCATTTCTGCATTGAGCATGATAAAGTCATTCAAAATTATCCTTCGTCATATAAATCTCCAAAATATGGCAACCCCGTGTAATATTTTATAATTGTGTTAAATTTGTAACTTTCGATATGTAAATATTGTCTTCTGAATAAATTATGAGGTGATCAGTTGCGCGTAGTTTGGCTAAAATTTTCTTCGCTCTGGTAATTTGAATTCCTTAATTATTCAGTTCTACTTATTTGTCTAGAATATCATTCATGCAAATATTCAGTAATATTAGCGAAATTAACAACCCTGTCGCAGTTACCTCTAATTATCTTTTTCTATAAGAGTTTAGTGTTAATATTATTGCTATTTTGTTTACTGTGTAAATATCCACTATTGTTTATAATATTTGCCTACAATATTTTTTGATTCTAGGATCTAGAAGATTGTCTATTTAGGTTATACAAGGCTCTTTTCGAAATCTAAAAACAACTTGCGTTTCCATATTATATTCCGTCCTTTTCTTTATTAATAATTTAGATACTATTGCATTAGAACACGATCAACCATTTTGCTCTTCAGGCATAAACTTTTCTGAGTACTGTTGTAATTTTTTGTTCAAAATCTTAGTACAAATTTTGTAGCATATATATGTTAAGTATGCTTATCTCTTAGCAATTTTCGAAATCTATTTTGTCCTCTTTCTTGAATATTCTCTCCATTTCTGCGGTATAATACGTTCATTAGAGTACATTTTCCTTTAGAAGTTTAACAATCTGAGTTTTAAATATTTCGGATCATATTTGTCTAATTCTCAATTTAATTTCCTGCACTTCTGCTATTCTTTGTCATTTTAATGCATCATCTACTTCTTCCAGTGTGATAATGGAATCATTATTTTCAGATTTCCATTTATCTTGTTCAGTATCTAAGTTCGATTTGTTCCAGACCTATTTAAAGTACTGTAAAATCTTTTTTTGACTTACATCCCTTTTACATTAGTTGTTTATTTAATATCACAATTTAAATGTTTCATAGATTAATTGTATAAATATTTGGTTTTGGTAGGTATAAATTTCGTTTTATGTGATTTACAAACTTTTCCAAAGATTCTTTCTGTATTTTACTTCTTTCTCTTTCCCTATAGGCTAAGTTTAACTGAATATTAATTAATTTTTCCTAGATTAATTAACTCGTTATAGGAATTCCTCCAAATCGGTTCTTCGTAATTTATTTTTAATTGGTTTTTACACAATTGAGATAAAGGCACAAAATGAAAGATACAGGTTTAATTTTTTTCTATAATATTTGTATCACAGGAATTATTTATGAAATTACGTCCCAAGTTCAGAATTTTTTCAGACAAAAAGTAAGATTTTAATGGATCTACAGAAATTATTTGAAGTTATTATTAATGTAGTATAGCCATTCAGAAGATTGTAGAGGAAGTAAAGTAAAAATGAAGAAACGTTTTAACACTTAAAAGTCTATGTTTCATTGAATTTTTAATTTCAGCCCCTCGTTATTTAAAGATAGAAACGTTAAATGCTGTAGAAGTTTCAGTATCATATAAATTACTATCTAAGTATAAAGAATTTACTCAAAAAAAATTTTAAAAAATATATAGTTTGGTCACTGTAAGCTACTTGGCTGTCCAAAATTACATGATGGTAGATGTCTTAAAAACCGTTGTTTAGATAAAATATGAAACAGGGTACATCACATATACGGGTCCATATGTTCCAATATATTACAACATCGTTTCCCAACATGTGGTTCGCGAACCCCCAGGGGGTTCGCAAAATATTTCAAGGGGTTCGCCAAAACTTTTCCGTAATGGGGGATTTCGAGGTTAGGCCTATTATTGTTTCCTTCATTTCTGTGGCTTTGTCATAATAATAATAATAATAATAATAATAATAATAATAATAATAATAATACTATTATTATTAGTATAATAATACTATTATTATTATTATTATTATTATCTTAATATATAAAATTGAATGTGGGTATGTATGTATGTATGTATGTATATATGTGTGTGTGTGTATGTTCTCTATACAAATCTACATGCTTTGACCAATATGTGCAAAGTTTGCACATTTAACCTTCATAACCAGGAGAAGAACATAGGCTACATTAAAATTGTGCAAATGGAAGTGAAATTAATTAAAATTATAAAAAATAAAAATAAATAGATGAAATATTCACGTATAATATTAAAATACAAAATCATCTACAGTCAATTGTTTTTTTATTATTGTCTGTTGTATTCAACATCGACTTTCACGAGGCCTTGGAAATTTTAACACGAAATTAAATTACATTGTTGTTACAGATCATGAAGGCTAAAACAAGATAATTCATGCAATAAGTATCTTTACGCAGTCCAGGACCGTATTATGAGTTCCTGGATGCAGTGTTGTAGATAGTGAAAAAACTGTTTTATACAACTGATTTACAGTTATGTAACAACGTTAGGAATGCATTTCATTTTGCTACAATGGAAATTTTGTCTGCCAGTTTCTTTGTGTTCTAACAATACTATATAACAACAGTACCGCGATCCGACTAAGGAACGGTTACATGGCGGTCAGGCCTTTGATTTTAGATGTTAATGTGTAATTTCAACAAACTTAACCTATATTTAATTTCGTATTTTCAACAATAGCCTATTTCTTCTTTCCTTGTGGCAAATGCAGTAAGTTGTGAGTTGTGTATGAGAATCGTTTCCGTTCACATTAAAATAGATAACTGGTTGAAAAGTGGAAGTTTGAAAGGGAAACAGGGTTTAACAAAATCGCAAGTTAGTGCTGTGTCAACAGGTCATTCAGCTTCTAGTGATGTGTGTCAATCCGACAAAAGTGAACTGTGTGTAAAGAAAAGAAAGTAGGATGATAATTACATAGGTTTGTATTTTCATATATAGGTGACAAGGACTGTCCAAGACCACAGTGTGTTGTTTGTGGCGACATTCTTGCTAACGGTAGTTTGAAACCTTCTCTACTTAAACGAGATTTAGAAACTAAACACCTCACCCACGTAAATAAATCTGCTGATTTTTTTACACGAAAAGTTAACGAGTCGAAAAATGATTTAACTAGTTTTGTATCCGCTGCAAACAGTGACAATGAGAATTCTCTTGAAGCGTGTTATCGCTTTAGCTATAGAACTGCTAAAACTGCAAAACCTCATTCAATAGCTGAAGATTTAGTGCGGCCAATGCATGCTTGGATAATCTTTCACAAAAATGTCAATATGGTATCATTGTCCGCAAAATAAGATCAACCGCCGGATTAAAGACATGACAAATTATATCGAAATTGAAATTTTGGAAAGAGTTCGTGCCAGTCCTTTTGCGATTCAACTTGACGAATCGACTGACGTTGCCAATTTAGCCATTTTGTTACTTTTCGTCCGTTATATTATTGGGGAGTCTGTAGAAGAGGAGCTACTATTCTGCAAACCCTTAAAAGAGAGAACTACGGGAGGAGCTACTCGTATATTTAAGTTAACCGACGAATACTTTCGCGAAAATTCAATAGACTGGACTCGCTGTGTAGGCATTTGTTCAGATGGTGCGAAATCTATGACAGGGTGTTATACTGGGTATGTTGCCAAAGTATTGCGAATTGTAGTATTCCAGACGACTGGAAATCGGCTATCATAATCCCCATATATAAAGCAGGAGACAAATGCGATGCGAACAATTACAGACATGTCAGTCTCACATTAGTTATCTGCAAAATAATGGAACATCTAATAACACAATATAGCAAAATTTTAGAAATTTAACGAATGGATGAACAAAAATCAACACGGCTTCAGACCAGGATACTCTTGCGAAAGTCAAATCACATCCTTAATACAAGATTTATCTGATGAAGTTGAGAGGGGGGGGGGATAGATGGAATTATGATCGATTTCGCTAAAGCTTTCGACGTAGTGCCTCACGAAAAACGTTTAGAAAAACTAAGCAGGCTTCCAATAGATAATCGAGTAGTAAGATGGATAAATAAATACTTAGAGAACAGGACCCAAAAGGTCAGACTAGGAAATGAAATATCGTAACTAGGAAATGTAACATCAGTCGTGCCTCAAGGGGCGGGTTTTGCACCTCTATTGTTTCTTATATATATAAACGATATAAATACAAATACTACGTCTCAGGTAAGGTTATTCGCGGACGATTGTATAATATATAGACAAATTAATGATGAATCCGATATTTCCGCCTTACAAAACGATCTTAACGTTATTGAAACCTGGACGACAGAAAATAAAATGAAAATCAATATCAGTAAAAGTAAGTCAATATCCTTCTGTAGAACGCATACAGAAATTTGTCTCAGATATCAGCTGAATGGTACATCGGTGCCATAAGTGAATACTTGTAAATACTTAGGTATATATTTAAGTAACAAACTAGAAAACCTGGAAAGCACTACATTTCTCTATACGTATTCTGAAGAAATCTAACCGAAGATCAAAAGAATTAGCGTACAAAACCCTTGTTCGCCCAATTATGGAATAAGGAGCAATAGGTTGGGATCCGTACAGACAAAACCAAATCGATTCAATAGAAAAGGTCCAACGCAAAGCAGCAAAATACGTCAAAATGGGAAAGGGACTTGGTGAAGGGATAGTGAAAGACTTAGGGTGTGAATTTCTCAAATCAAGACGACGAAAAACCAGACTGACCGCATTGTTTAAGGCACAAATGGGACACAAAGCATGGACCAACATCAATGCTAGATTAGTGACACCATCATTGTACTTAGGCAGGGCTGATCATATTAGGAAGTTTAAATGCAGAAATCAAAGAACGGACGTAGCAAAATTTTCCTTTTTTAACCTCACAATAGTAGAATGGAACAGCTTACCTGCGGCAGTCTTTCAGGATCCTCTCAAAAATCAATACATTTAAGGAAAGATTGAGAAGATTAGACTGAAAATGTAGTTGTAGGTGCAGTGTAATTATCTAAGTTTTGTCAGATAATTAATTAAGTTGATATATAATTAATTAAGATGATATGTAATTAAGTTGATATGTAATTAATTAAGGTGATATGTAATTACTTAAGTTCGTAATAGTTGGGTGTAATAGAATTACTTATAAGTTAGATTTACTTTCGATTATTGTAGGCGTTATTATAGCAGAGTTTTTATTTATAGTCCTAGGTTTATTGCATCTATTTATTTATAGTTAAAAGTAAATTTACGTTCATTTTATTGTTTTATTGTTGTAATAATTGTAAATTTTATTAACATAATTATGGTAATGTTATTATTGTATATTATATATCACTGCCACTGGGTGTATACCCAATTCTAGTGTTAATAAATACATACATACATACATACATACATACATACATACATACATACATACATACATACATACATACATACATACATACATACATACATACATACATACATACATACATACATACATACATACATACATACATACATACATACATTTTGACCAATGAGAATGGCGATACATTTTTAGACTGTCGTAAACACCGAACTTTCTCATTTTCAAAATATGTTTTTACAAGAATCGGCCATATATTTAAAAAAGAATCTAATACAAATTGTTAGTGAATTGTCGTTTTTAGCACAACTGGCACCAGAAAAGTGATTTTAGGTGTGATATCAGTCTGTCCATATGTCCATCTATGTACAGTGATTTCTCCTACATCACTGAAGATTTTTCGTTCTTGTTTAGTACCTACGAGCCAAATTATCCGTGAATTGTCACATGAAGTACCTACAATAATTTATTAATTAGATTAAAACTTCTTTTTTAATGCTGAGTTTGTAGTGAAAGACCTGCCCTTGGGCAGAAAACTATGAATGAAATAAAATATTTAAAATCAGAGACGCAAAATTTCTATTAACTCCTTCTGAAGGTGGGGAGTTCTAGTCTTCTCAAATGGTGAACCAATTCATGAGAGATCTAACATATTTTGTACTCTCAATAATATTTTTTCTCACACTTTAATGTCTCTGACTCAATAGTAAGTTAATAAATATCAATCTGTTCGCATCTAACTTTCTGTAATGCACGTCGATAAGCAATGGTCCCTGATCACTAACGTCTATCTCGTCCCTGCTGTTTTCACGAATTCATCAGACCTTATCTCTGGTACGGGCGCCCTCTCCCCCTCTTTCCTAGTCTGTTGTTACATATCGTGGTAGCGTAGGCTCATATTCCTTCTTGCATTCTTACCACGTGATTTGCCCACTTCCATTTCAGCTGCCTTGCTTGTTCTGCTGCATCCTTCATGCCGGTACACAATATCTTACTTACTTACAAATGGCTTTTAGAGAACCCAGAAGTTCATTGCCGCCCTTACATAAACCCACCATCGGTTTATATCCTGAGCAAGATTATTCCAGTCCCTAGCATCAGATCCTATCTGCCTGAAGTCCATTTCAGTATTATCCTTCCATCTACGTCTCGGCCTCTCCAAAGGTATTTTTCCCTCAGGTCTCCCAACTAACATTTTGTACGAATTTTGGATTCACCCATATGTGCTACATGCCCTCCCCATCTCAAACGTCTGAATTTAATGTTGCTATATTAGATGAAAAATACCTTAAGTGATATACAATATACTTATATAGGGTTAATTTATAAAAAAAAAATGTGAAACTCAATAACATTATATCTACTTAAGCTCAACAACTTACAATTGAAGTCGCGTGTAGATTTGTATATACCCACATTCACTTTTACCATATATATTAAGATATCAGTATAATTGTATGGTAACTTTGTTTGAGACAGCATAAATAAAATACTACGGATATATTATTTATGTAGTAAAACTCCCTTTATAGCGGACTAAAATAAAATAACGTATCTAAAATAATGTAAATAAATTATCAAAATAAAAAAAGAGGAGTTGAGCTCAGGTTCGAAACTATGACCCCTTACACTACAATCACTCATCTTGCCATTACGCCACAGAAATCTATCTATTGAAGTGCTTGAATTTAAGTATTATGAATGTTTGCATTTGCTGTCTATTATGTTTGATTTTGAATTTATAAAAACTAAACAACTATGTATTTTACGTCATTTTGTATTGTATATTATTGCCCATGATACATTCAATCAAGAGATCGTACCTCATTTACGTAATTTTAATTTAATATCATTTTATTCTATATTCCAATAACAATATGGCCGCTTTTACAACGGAAGAAGACGTGACTGGATGACGTCAATTAAAAAAACAATTGATTGTAGAAGAGGCCATTTTTAATTTCATAAAGGCCTTTTTACGTTCTAATTTGTATTGTTTTCAATAATTTAACGTCCATCTGTCCAATTTTAATGCAGCCTATGTTCTTCTCTGGGTTATGAAGATTAAATGTGCAAACTTTGGCAAATATCGGTCAAAGGGTGTAGATTTGTATTTAGTACATACATACATACATACATACATACATACATACATACATACATACATACATACATACATACATACATACATACATACATACATACATACATACATAGCCACATTGACTTTTATATATAAGATTCTAAGAAATGGTAAATTAAAAGCCATGAATTAACTTAATATTTCTGAATATGACTACTGTATTATCTTAATGCAATAATATTTTCAAGATGTGTCAGATTCATACGTTGTCTATATTGCGACTGATCTGTTTTTGCCACTGATCTTTGTAAAGCTTAATTTATTGTTTAGTGTCTACTGTATTTAACATTTTCTTACCTTACTTCCTTTCTCCCTAGCTGACATAATTAATTTAATGGCCCTTACCCAAGACTTAGCTACTTTATTTTATTTTTCTCCACGATGGTTTTATAGTGCCTACTTATCCTCATTGTGGTAACGACGTTGAGTGCTGAGTACAGTAATCAATTTTCAATTTACACAATGCGGTACGATTAACACGACGCAGGACCACCGCTAAAACAGCACAGGACAGAGGCACTCACCCAATTCCAATTTTTTTAATATTTCCATTTCTTTCCTCTAAATCAATCGCCTTTTTTCTAGAAATGCAATTAAATTAGTACATTTATTGATATTGACGTTTGTTTTCATGGACATTGCACGGCCATAGAAAATAATGTTTTAACATTTAACAATTAGGTAAATACTCAAAATAAGGTAGCAGAACCTTCTCATTTGTTATATTACCAACTTTTTTACGTTCGAACCATTTCAGGAAGCACTCATACACTAATTCATAATACTAACTCTGGATTTTTTCTAGTAAAAGGATGAAATAACAGTTGAAGGAAAACTGTCTTCAGAATCATTCATTTCAGCGAAATATAACGTTTTGACTTGCAGCTAGACTTATATCAATAATTGTAAATATCATACACATTACTAGGTTGCCATGTCAGTCAATGACTTCCTATGATCTATAGATTTCAATGTCTAGTCTACATTGAATTGTGATACATGTATTTACTGGTTATTTTATACAACATGAGGCTTCAGTAGAACTTTAGTTCATGAGTGCTTTTGCTCGTATTATAACTCCAAACTCGGGAGATGTGTACCACCAATAATTGATTACGTTTCCAGAGAGATGGCATACACATAGGCCTCACAGTGACGCCTCTTGTGTCACCAGCAAGGTCAGTGTTATGCCTTGCTCAGTCAGTGCAGAGCTTCAAACGAAGTGGAAATGTGAAAGCTAGTATAGGTATGCCTCGTCGACGTGGAAGGGCGCAATATTAGCATGTGAGTGAGTTCGAACGGGGCGAATGATTGGTCTCCGGGAAGCAGGTTTGTCATACCGTGACATTAAGGCTCATACCGTGGTGGGAATATAATGGTGAAGCAGTGCGCAGCCTCGCCCGTTCTCCTACTACGTGATGACGTCACGCGGGAAGCATTGCAGACTCTCTCGCAGCTTGCTAGCTTAGCTTAGCTCAGCTCAGCTGCGTAAGGTTTTGGAAGTGGGGTAGGTTAATTGATTATAAATACCAAGAAGCTGTATTAAACAATCCCCTCTCTACTAACGTCTTGTGATGCGCTCCCAAAACATAGTCGTCTAGACATGACGTCTTTGTGACCCTGCGACTTTTATTGACAGTTTTCATTCAAGCTGTCAAATGCAGTTTTTTAAAGCTGTCTATTTAGAGGGTTGTTGTTTGTTGTAAAACGATCTTTCGTGAAGAAGAGTTATTTTCCTCTATATATACGCGAAAGATTTTCCAGAATTCTAACTGAATAAAAGTGCATTGAAGTTCTGTCCTGCATTCCAAGTGGAATGAACAAAGTTTAAGAAAGGGAATCAGAATCGAGGACTTGTAAGAGTTATTGGCAATAAAGTGACATGACAGAAAAGGTCTGTCTACGAAGCACAACATTCACATGGTCAACATAAAGGAAAAAAGGGTAACAATGAAGGGGAATAAACAGTGGTGAAACTGAAGGGCGTAATAGAGTAAAATAACGTTATGTTGTGGGTTGACTGTCAGGTCAGCGTCAGAATGAAGTCTTATATCCCTTCTCCATTATGGGAAAATACGTAAAAAAAAACTAAAGAAATGTTTCTTCAATATAATGTTTATGGTACTTTTCAGCTTTTCAATGTCTACGTAATTGCATGTAAGACCGTGAAGGGAAGCAAACCCAGGAAGGAAAGGATCTATACAAATCTTCGACTTGACCTGGAAGCAGGGATTTTATAGAGTGTTAACCTTGCCTAACTGAAGTGTTAGTGAAAGGGGAGGGGATGCTGGAGTTACGACGACAATATTACAAGCAAACTGTTGGACTTATCCCCCCCTCTCGTCATATACCTACCACCCACAGAAAAAGAAGCCAGCGAGAACCTGCAAAGTTTGTAAATCTCACAAGAAATATTTTGTACTGGAATCTTTCGAAACTTAACATACTGTTCAAACTGTTACTAAATTATGAGTGTAATATCACAATTTGTAGTAAAAGACCCATGTTTATTGCAAACGACCTCAACCTGCCTTTAAATGGCACTTACCGCACACCACCAATTCACTGTCTGCGCGTGGAGATTTGAATAGAGGTTCCAGGCAATAAACCCGTCCTTTTAAATCTTACTGCATGAACTTAAAGGTAGCAACAAGCAAACTTTAGAAAAGAGTCAATAATGAACATTTGTTAAAGGCAGGTGACGAATTAATTACGTTCATTCTGGTGTACTGCTTTCGTTAGAAGATATCTTAAGTTCATGGACTTAACCCGGTTTGATCCATTCAGGGTGATGGACAGAATACGTTCTGAATCAGACCTTCGATTTCAGGCTGGCTTTAAAGAGGCTGAAAATGTGAATTGCAACAAATGTCAAGTGTAGCATGATGAAGTGTCCCTAAAAGAAGGCAAATTCGAAAGAAAAAAAAACGCATTTTCGATAAAATGTGGACTTAACGCGTTTTGATTCCGAGCTCCTCAAATACGTTCAATAAAGTTTCATCGTCAACATTTTTACATTACTTAAAAAAAAACACATCAGTTTTTCATTCCAGTGATTCTGCATATTTCTTTTAGTAAAATGTTCCTGCACACAATTTTAATATCGGAATATGTTTTACACAAATTAAGTCCACAATTTCCACATCTGACATTAATTTTGGTAATGTGAACGACTTTCTTGTTAGCAGCTAGTACTTGAATTAGACCTTGATTCACCCTCACTAACAACGTCTGTATTATCTTCCTCACTACCACTTTCTTTCTTCAACTCCGCCGGTAAATCAATTTCCAATAGCACTATAATATCACTTTCACCCAAAACATTATCTACAAAACAACTCATGTCTATGTTCTGTATCCCTGAATACAACTAGATTTGAATAAACACCAATAAAGAAAGAACAAATTTACCAACTCAAGTTTCTACACTGCAAGTAAATGGTAAAGTGGAGAATTGAAACAGTAAACGACTTTAACGGCATTACAAACAGTTACAACAACGGACAAAAATCACAGAATTCAAACTTGAAAATGTTTAAAAGTGTAGGTCATATGAAATGCCAAGGGTGGGTAAAATCTGTCCACTAACAAATACTTCAAATTATTAGTCTGCTACATTTGAAGTCTGAAACAGAACACATGTGTGCATACTTTATCATGTTAGTGACAAATGGAGTAAAGGTGAAAGCTGTCAGATTTCATTAATTCAAAAATATTTAGAAAATAAAAAGGGTGGGTAATTTTTTCCCAACCGTGATAATGCTAGGGTAAATCGAGAAAATAATTATTTTATGTCCATTGATTGACGCCTTTTTTGCTCCTCTATTGATATTCGAAACAAATGAATCCTTCCATCTACTGAAGCCTTTTCTGTATGGAAGTTGTTAAAAGATACCACAGCTTTAACATTTTATGAGACATGTAATTAAGTTCTTTTAGCTTAGAAAGTTTTGAAGAACTATGAGAAAATTATTCCCTTCTGCGGAGCGACTCATATGTGAAAAATTTTAACAATATGATACGCAGGAACATACCAGTTAATAGTTATTATAAGGCTGTAGTTACTCACGTTTCGTTATTTAGGTCTAATGCACTATCCTCTGATACATGTTCGTCTGAATTTGTTTTGGAAGTGGCCTGAAGAGTACATGAACTATTGGCAATGATGTCATGAATTTCTTTTCTCCTTCTCCGTTTTTCACATCTGTGCAATCTCAGATTATCTGTTGATTTTCGTTTCAAGCAAGACTGCTCCAGAGCTTTTGTGGGTTCAGCGTCTACTTTCGGATTACACTGCTTTTTGGTTCATAATTCAGGAGTTTCTGCTTTAAAGGTACTTCGTAACTTGACTCCTCAAAATGAAGTGAACATATTCGAGCTGAAACAACATTAAGTCTTAAGATTTTTACCCCCTTTCTTTTCCATCAAAGCAATCTATGGAATAAGTCAAAAAATAAGTTTAACATGAAAATATATTTTTCAAATGAGTTGCGAAGCAAATAAAATTTAGTAACACGCGAGAAAACTCATCGTGCTGTAAATTGACTTCATCCTCCCTTCTACAAGCATGCAACCATTGTCTTGCCGAGTCTTCATTCCTCGAAAACCTATAATATTTTACGTCAGTTCCTTTTGTTTTTCGATTGTAACTCAACCAGATACTGCACATCCAGGCATACTAATAGCATGTGTGACATTAATAGCATTACTGATACAAGAATAACATTCAATATAATATAAATAAACAAAGAATTAACACCGTGCACGTACACACAACAGCTGTTTGTTTTGTTCCTCGAGCACTGCGGTGCGAATTAGCGCGCCGCCGCTGCTTCCCAAGTGACGACATGCGCAGTAGAAAACGAGTTTGAGTCAACCGTCTGCTACACCATTATATTCCCACCACGGCTCATACAGGGCATGCTGCTATGACAGTGATACGTGTTTGAAACCAGTGGATAAAAGAGAGTCGTATGCAGAGACAAGGGGTACTGGACCACGTAATGTGACCACAGCACGGGATGACTGCCATCTTATCCACGTGGCCGTGACGGACCATACAGCTTCATCCACAGTGTTGAGTCGACGTTGGAGTACTGCAACGGGTGTGGACCTGTCTGCGTCAACGGTTCGTTGTCGTCTTTTGAGGGTTGGACTAGTGGATCGCATGCGTTGCGTCGGCTTCCAATGTCCAGAAACCACCAACGTCTCAAACTGCAATGGGCACGTGAACGCCTTCACTGGAGTGCTGAGTAGCAAAATGTAGTGTTTTCGGACGAGTCCCGCTTCAACTTGTTCTACAATGATGGCCGCATACGTGTTAGACGCTACCGAGGTGAACGTAATCCTAGAGTGGTATGCGGACAAACGCTTACTGTGATGGTTTGGGACGCTATTGGATACAATATGCGATCTCACCTCCTACGTATTCAGGGAAATCTGAACAACAACCGCTACATTAGGGAGGTTTTAGATCCCGAGGTACTGCCCCTCCTTCAAGCAACTCCACATGCCATATTTCAGCAGGACAATGCCCGGCCACATGTGGCGAGAATTGTGCAAGCCTTCATCGAATAATGACTGGTATCACTGCTTCCCTGGCCTGCACGTTCGCCAGACATGTCCATCGAACATGTCTGGATTATGGTTGGTTGGCAACTTGTTCGTCATGGTTCTCCAGCACCTACTCTTGACGCTTTGTGGACTCGCATACAATCTGTGTGGAAGGAGATTCTCCAGGAACATATCCAGGCCCTCTTTGAGTCCATGCCATGACGATTAGAGACAGATTGCAGCACATGGAGGCTTCATACCATACTGAAATCTCACGGTCACAGATCAGGTGCAGTTCTGTAATTCTAATTATTCTTTGTGTATTGACATGTACCTAATCTGTGGTATCAATTTCATATCAGTCACATATATCCTTCTTGATGTTACAATTTCCACAAACATTAGTGTGTGTGTGTGTCTACATATATATATATATATATATATTTATATTAGGGTGGTCCTTATATGAGATGAAATGTGAAATTCTAAATTCGAAGGAATATTGACGGGCGCTCCCTACATTAGTTTCATTTGATGTAAAACACTACACAGTTGTTGTTTTTTTTATTTTAAATAATATTTAGGGTTTGCTAAGCTAGCATAAATACTTAATAGTATATTGCATTGTGATATTTCTATAATCTGCGATGAATAATATAGATAATAACTTCAATAATTACAGTTCATAAGTAAAGAAATTAATAAAAAATAAGCAAAAGGAATTGTTTCATTACAAATTCAAAATTGACGTATAATTGAATTTAAAATGTAATAATGAAGAGTTGAAACTAATTGTGATTGACAGATGTAAATACGTTTCGTTATAGCGCCTTAGTGGTGGACGGAAGAAGCTTACGGTGCTGTGTCACTACTTGAAGGATGAACTGAGTTTGCTCTTCCGATTTGGTGCGCAGCCCATTGTACTCCTGCATGAGAGCCACTTCTCTCTCAGCAGTATCATTGCTGATATCATTGGCCACAGATCGTTGGAGTTCAAAATATAATGGGTTATCATACCAAGTTTCGGTGTCCTTCTTCAGGAAATCGCTGTTTAAGAAAAGAGCTTCAAAGAATTTCTTTGTATTCCCTGTTATGAAATCAGGATTTTTTTTCACTCGGATGTCATGCTCAGAAAGAGTGACTCGCTTCTGCGGATCTTCCGAAATGGGAGGCGTTTCTAATTCCAATACCATCTTCCTCTTTTCTTCAACTGAGATTGAGTCATCAAAGAAGGAAAAGCCATTCAGTTCCTCTGAAAGGTACCAGAAGTGTCCTTTGAGCTTCTTCGGGACACCAAGAAAAATTCTGCTTCCAGAAACCAGTAAATGTAGTACTAAGAGAAGATCATTTCTCGAGGCAGATATTCCAAGACGTGATGAGAACCAACTTCTGATGTAAAACTTGACTCCGAAAATATAGTGTTCCTTGAGTTCATTTAGTTCACAAGCAGTTAAACGAAATGCACTAGGGTGGTTGCACCAATGAATAATCGGATCCAGTAAATGACCATTTTGTAAAAAAAATCTGTTTAAATAGGAGTTAGGGTTGCAAAAACCAATCTGAAACTCCGAATTACAAAAGATGAACTATGTTTGGAAATATTCTTTCTCAGTGGTTACTCAGAATCACGTAACTGAGTATAAAATATGACAGTTTTCTTCAGGTGTGCATCAAATGTCCAATCCTGCTTGCACTCCTAATAAGATGACAACGATTCATATAGCAGCCTTTTAAAGCAATTAGTAGTTTTTTTCGTAGATATTAAACAAGGATTTAATTATATAGGTATTTAAATAATTATTTCAGTAAGAAAGTTAATTCTAACAAAAAATCTGCATAAATAACGCGGCTGGTCATTCACTGGATCTGAATAATGGGTCTTTCCCAATGAATGACTACTTTGATCATTTACTGGTGATATCGTCATATGCGTTATTTTTATTTCTGAGCACGAAATTCAAAATATGTGACTGTAGTTTCATATGTATGTGGTAGTGAATGACTGAAAAACAAACTCGTACCAGTAAATGACCATGGTTCAAAGTTAAGTGGTCATTCACTGGAGGCTAGAGACATTTACTAGTTCATATTCAAATGAGTTTAAATTAACAATTGAAATCCTTTAAATTAATTTTTCTGCAAATCAGCCCAAAATGGCGCATGAAGGAAATAAAAAGAAGAAAACACACGGATGTTGTCAATATAGCGAAGGAGATCTCTATGCAGCTGTAGAAGCAATAGGTAGAAATCAAATCAGTACCAGTACGGCTAGCAAAGAATATAGCAATTCCAAAAGCTACTTTAATAAATAAATTACATGGGAAAGTACCATTGGAGCGAAAAATGGGTCCCACAGCTACATTAACGAAAGAAGAAGAAGGCCGGTTCGAAAATTGGATTACTGCTGAAGCCAAATTGGAGTCACCATGCATCCCGACGAACTTAAAGACTCAGTTCAGAAAGTTATGAAAGACATTAAACGAAATAACCCATTTAATGGTGGTCGCCCAGCTGGCATTTTTTCTAAAAAGAACATCCTTTTGTGACAATAAAGAATACAGAAGTTATATTCAGAGCTTTAGATATCATCCAGAGCAATCCTCTGGTTCCAAATAATCATATATTTGTAAATATTCAGAGAAAATATTGCAATAGTAGAAGATACTCATGTCAATTTTTTGGTTCCTAATAACAGTGAATCTGTAGATTCTCATAGAAGTGAAGCAATGAATTTTGAAGAATGTTGTGATGGAAATAATATGGAGAATGGATGTGTTGAAACAAATAGAATTACTGGAAATGGAATCCAGAGTATTATTCCAACTGATGTCTTCGACAAAGAAGTATTATTAATTATATAATTGTTGCAGAACCATCTGAGATTGGAAACGTTTAAAGTAATATGGAGATTGAACATGGGATCCAAAGTATCAGTCCAAGCAATGATGTTGATGGAAGTTGTATTATTAAACTAAATGCTATAGGACCATCAAGTAATGTGACACGAGAAACTGTCTGAAAAAGTAATTTTCATTAGCCAAAAATAGAAGAAAATAATGATAATGAAATAATAAAAAAAGAATTCCTCCTGATGTTCCATTTGCTGTAACTTCTAAAGAGTGGAAAGAGTATTATGATAGAAGAAAAATAAAAGAAGAGAAGTAAAACGTGAAGAAACAACGCAAAGAAAGAAAGAGAAAGAAACTACAAAGAAGAGAACTCTGAGACAAACAAAAAAGAAAAAAAAAAACTATCTGAGAGCGAAAGAGAAATTGACTCAGGTGTAATGTCACTTGTTCCTGACACTGATTCAGGAAACATTGACTTTTTCAAAGTAATGTATAGGCCTAGTTCCTAACCTAGTGCTATCACTACATTAGAAGAAGTTAGCTATCGCAAAAACTAGTATGTTATTGTGAAATATAAAGGAACATATTTTTCAGGGGTAGTGATGAAAACGGATAAAACAGAATCAGAAGTGAAAGTTGTGGAAAGATGTGCACTGGATACTTGGAAGTGGCCAAATGAAATTGACCAAATATAGTAGAAACATCGTAACATTGTCGCAAAAATTAGTACGCATAAATTAGCATAAAAATATATATTATTTATTCAGTGCTTGAAATAAATTTCTAAATTAAAAATAATTGAACAGCTTAATTTTGATATAGGCAGCCTATCAAAAGCAATTACTTATGTACATTTTACAAAATTATTCTTACAATGTAGCCTCTTGCGAGTAATTATAAAAAAAAATTTAATGGTCATGGAAAATCAAACCGTTAAAAAGCCCTAGTTATACATTCATTTAAACTATTCTTGAATATTAATCAATTTCTCAAGAAATTAATATTTTTTTTCCAGTTCTTAAATTTAAAATTATTAGACCGAAAACCATAATAGTAACCACATAATATGTAGTACACAATGATATTATCATTGCACAGAGCCCCAAAGCACAGTCTATTCCAATTATTCATCATTTGCCATTTGCGGTCATTCATTAGTACTCATCTGGTCAACTACTAGAACAATATGGTCATTCACTAGTGATTTTTAAATCATAAAAATATGATGCCATAAATTTAACCAATATGAGAGAAAAATTAAAATTCACTCATTAAATGAGTAGTGCGGGTCTTCAGAAACCAGCGAAGAATCTTACTTATGTCTAATGTCTATTTTTATAAGTGGTTATATTCAAATATTCTTATCAAGGTGCTTAATTGGTCATTCACTAGTGCAACTACCCTATTCCGAAAAAGAAAGATCTTCATGTCATAAATCAGACGAGCCATAAATCTTGGACGGTGCACAGCTTCTGGTTTCATAAATTTGATTTCTCTTTGAGGAACTCCTCCCAACAATATAACAGTAAGCTCCAATAATTCTCTATAATCATCTGTAGAGTGAACAGTGTTCAACTGCTCAGTGGCAAAGGAAAGGATTTCATTCCTGATAGAATTCAATTCGGTTAGTATAGATTTGTCAGTGATTCCAGGATTTAAGTCATCTTTTATGACATTTGTGCAGAACGTCTTGAATCGTTTGAACAGTGGTATTTCTGGAGCTAAGTAAAGACCCATACATGTAGAAAAGACTTTCTGTAGCACAATTTCATGAATGTGATGACAAGCCAAATTCAATATCCAAGTGTTACTTCGAGAAGCGCACTAACTCCATTCATTCGTCCAGTATTTGAAACAGTGGTATCAAAGCTGAAAGTCTTAACATCTTCTCTCAGATTTCAGTCATCATAATATTTCAACAACATTCACAAAATGTAAACTAAACGAAACACCTTGCAGTAATGAAAGACTTGCTACATAATCACCCTACGACAGTCATATCAATTGATGCCCATAGGCGCAAGCGCGCGCTTTAGAGCTCAGGAGAGCCTGAGACTTTACAGTGGAAAGGAAAAAGACAGACGAAAGAGGTAGTATGTGCCGCTTGGTCGAGCTATATACAGGGATGGCCAGCATTGATCCAATAGATAAAGGGAAGAGAACTTATTAAAACTATATTCATGTTCATTTTTAGATTTGTTTGAGAGGTATAAGTGCATCGTAAGAATGTAAGTTTTAATTTTAATGCTCATTTTTTACAAGTTTGTGTTATTTATTCAAAAGGAATGTTTTTTCTACTTTTTTATAGAAAAGTGAAACTTTCAGATATAGGCCTATTTATTTAGTAGCCTTGCAGGTACTGAAACAATGTTTTCGTAAATCTAATATACCGTAAATACATATTACTGAAGATAGCGTATTACAGATTATGAAAATATTCGCATGGATAATGTTTGCAAGGAAATGAATTAACCAAGCAACTACTGTTACATCATAAACAAAAGATATGCGCCCATGTGTTGCAAAAATGTCAGCTTTATAGCTTCAGTAGATTTCGAGAAAATAATTTAACATTCTCTTGATAGAAAGTTGCTCACCGATATCACCTTAAAAGCATGTGATAAGAGTTTTGCTATGGAATATTAGTTACACTTAAAACATATACAGTACCTAGATAACTTTTATAAGGCTAATGATACCATCAATATGAATTCCAACTTATCATGTCATACTCAATCTCTTTTTTTTTTATATCACTTTCTTTATGAATGATGTGTTTAATCAACTTAGAACAGTATAGTTATACAACTATGGAATTTATATGAATATTCCTTCTTTACTCTTTATTATGTTCTTAACGATTAAAACATATGAACAAATGCCCTTCACCACTCTGCAACTGTCCCGAAAAACCTCCGCAAACAGCCCTTCAAAATTCACAAGATCTCGACCTAAAGCACTACGGACTACTCCTCCGCATATGGTACTCAAACTCTACTTCAACGCCGTTGAGATCGCTGCCTTCCTCAAGCATATCTTCCGCACTCTGCAGGAATAATCTTATTATTACTGTATACTACACTAAAAATTTCCCCCCGTGATTTGCCTCAGGCGAAACTCGGGTTGTAACCAATTTCTTGAAAATAAAAAAAGAGATTAAAACACAACTGCAATATTAAGAAATTGGTGTTAGTACTTTTGTTTCACAGACAATATAGATAATAGCAAACAGAAAGAAGCTATACATTCCGTTTGAAGTTTCTGCACCACTGTTTTCTTAATCCATCAGGCTGCTTATTCCTCCTCTCATGCCTAGCGCTTGATGCCCACGCACGACGTCAAGGCAAAAAGAAATGCGCTTGCTTTGACATCACTCCCGTACGAAGAAAATTCAAGATCACTGAGCATGCCCTAAATATTAATCGATTAGACAAATATTTTTGGGGGTTTTATTTCAATCAATTTGGAACACTTTTAGGGGGCGCCCATTTCATATTTCGAAAATTGAAAAATAAGGACCACTCTAATACGAGTATATTAATGTTATGTAATTAAAACATTGAAAGCAAGGACTGACAGGGAAATAAAATTTGTTTTATTTCTATAGCTACCGAGTTTGGAGTGTTTATTTTTCCCAGACAAAAAAGGAGACATTTTGATTATTATCAGTAGGTAGAACTGGGAATCCGGTTTCGGCACCTGAACGAATTTTTCTCCATTAATAACCAATATCTTGCTATGCTATTCTTCCTTTTCGTTTCACTCTTACATTACAATTCTTTCCTTTAGTTTCTCCTACGTACTTTCCTCTCTTCTCCCCTCTTTTCTTCTTTCTGCCTAATAGTACTTGCATACGCTTATCTTACTTGAACTTAATTCACCTAAGTGTACCACACCTTTCTTTTCTTGCTCTTTCTTTTTTCATTTTATTCTGTTCCATTTTTCTTCATTCTTTGCTTGTTTTTCGTATTCTCCTCTACATTCCCCCCTCTCTTCTGCTTTCCTTCAGTTCCTCTCCTGTCCTGTCTTTTTCTTCCTTGCTCAGTCTTTTTTTAATAATAGTTTTATTTTACGACGCTTTATCAACTTCGATCTTGGGTCTGAGTGAATTGAAGCTGATAATGGTAAAAGGTGTCCCCGTAACATACCATGAAGGCACTTGGGGGGCATGGAGGTAGAGCCCCATGCTTTCCATGACCTCGGCACTAGAATGAGGTGGTGTGGTCAGCACCACGCTCTGACCGCCTTTTACCCCCGGGAAAGACCCGGTACTCAATTTTATAGGAGGCTGAGTGAACCTCGGGCCGTTTTGAAAGTTTGGCAACGAGAAAAAAATCCCGTCACCACCTGGGATTGAACCCCGTACCTTTCAGTCCGTAGCCACTGCTCTATCAACTGAGCTACCCGGCCGCCTTAATGTTGATAATGCCAGCGGAATGTGTCCAAGGTTCAGCGCCGAAAGTTACCAGCATTTCCTCTTAATGGGTTGAGGGAAAACCCTGGGAAAAACCTCAACTGGGAAACTTGTTCCAACCAGGATTTAAATCCGGACACTCTCATTTCCCGGTTAACATGTCAACCGTTTCTCCACAGTGATGGACCTGCACTGTCTTTCCTCCTTCTCCATTCACCTTTCATTATTTCCCTCTTCAACTCCTTTCCTTCTATCTTTTCTGTCTTCTCTCTTTTCCATTTACAATAAGAGGAAAGTAGACTGTTTTGCAACAAACTCGTTTGGATTTGTAGATGAAAGTTCGAGGTCCTTCCCTATTCATTGTCAATAAGATTAATGTATGAAGGCTTAGATGGAACAATTGTTAAATGAGGATAATAGGGATACCGAAGTAATAAGAATAAGCTGTCCCATAATAACACTATCTATCACAAATCTACTGAGAATCGAATACTAGTCATTGCAGTGGGAAGCTGTCGGCTAATAAAACAGTACTGCTGGAAAACAACGCAAAAGAAAGAAATGGAGTTGGACGGTTGTTGCACAGCATCGGGCGCGAGGAAATCTCTCTGCTGAAAATCTTAGCGCTTGCCGAGGTTGCCGACGCCAACGATGTGAACCGGGCAACGTGTTCTGTGCAGTGGCCCCCGCCCACAAAAACAAGCGTGAAGCGCCTGCCGCAACGGATACTGTTACTGCTATGATGCGGCGCAGCGCCCAGCTTTCAGAGATTTAAAGACTCTTGCGACGTCTTCACTACTTTTTTTTCCTTGTAAATATCACCGCTTTACTGCACTCTCTCTCGCAAGGCCTGTATTGCGATTTCATTTGGCTGGTGAAAGCCTTTCTTCTAATGTCTTCAGGCATGAGACCAAGTCTCTCCACATATATCATCACCACCACCATCATCAACGTCTTCATTACCATCACTACCATTTAAACTTCGCTGTTTAGGCAAAATTGCCTGCTCCGGCTTCAGAAGTCTGCTTGGCAGCTCAAGTTTTTCCCACATATGGATGCACTTTTGAAGTATAGACGCTTATAAATGTGTTCGATAGAAGTCAGAAGCACATCCACATGGTCTTTCTCCTTGGGGAAGTGCCTTGGTACGATCAAAAACAACTTGCGTTATACCTAAATCTTCCAACTTAAATTTCAACAACAGTAATGATAAAAAAAATTAATATCGAATGGAGAGCCTAAACTTAACGGGTCTTCGAATGAAGACAAGAAGCATGTAAGCAAAGGCAATAGTTCACCATAGAAACGGTAAGTTAATTTGAAAATATTTGAAAATAGGTGGTTGGTCTGTGGACTGACAAGGCCTGCTCCCACTTAACGGAATCGAATCGAACCGAACCGAATCGTGTTGCAATTTAAAATGTATGTCATAATTAGCTTTATCAGCGGAAAAAGAAGAAATAAGTATTTGAAACAAGAAAAGAAAATACTGGATTTGTGGGATTCTTTTACCTAGATATACATAATTATGAAGAATTGTTCACTTTATTTCACTATCTTCTGAGAGATGAAACAAAATTCCGTTCTTTGCGCTTATTTTTTTTACCTGATGCTTCCATTAATTTACTTATTTCTCTTCACGTATTATTACAGACAAAATTATTACAGAATACTTTTATGTTTTTTTTTATAATAGCGGATAATTCTGGACGAGATTTATTGCTTTCCTTCCTTCATATTAAGTTTTAATTTTCTGTATAAGCACTATTTCAACAATAACATTTAATAAACAAATTAAGCTACCAAAAATGGATATAGTTATTTGTTTTTTCCACGAAGGCTTCATGAGAACGTACGATCATACCCGAAAAAGAAATTCTGTTCCGGCAGTGAAATAAATTCTCTAGCTCATGAATTTTGTTCGATTCGACGCGCCGCTTTCTGCCATCTTCCATTTGAATACACTGTGAAGAGAAATTCTGTTCGATTCGATTAGGTTCGATTCGACGCGCCGCTTTCAGGCCCGCTCCCACTTAGGGGAATCCAACCGAATCGAAACGAAAAGTCTGCTGCCGCTCACATCTAGTGGAATCGAACCGAACAGTACTTTTGTGTTATGTGTTTTGTCATACGAAAGGGAATAATTCTACACAAGATTTATTAATTTTCCTTCGTCCATATCAATGTGAGATTTTTGTATACGTACTATTTCAGCAATAACTTTCAATAGTAAATGAATTAAACCGCCAAGAGTGAATATGTTTCATTTGTTTTTTCACGATGACTTCACGAGAACTTACGATCATACCCGAAACAAGAAATTCTGTCCGGCAGTGGAATAAATATTCTAGCTCCTGAATTCTGTTCTGTTCGATTCGCTTCGATTAGATTCGACGCGCCGCTTTCTGCTAGCTCCATTTAATTACATTGTGAAGATATATTCTGTTCGATTCGATTCCGCTGAGTGGGAGCGGGCCTTTCTACTATCTTCCATTTGAATACATTGTAAAGAGAAATTCTGTTCGATTCGGTTAGATTCGACGCGCCGCTTCCTGCTATATTCCATTTGAATACATTGTGAAGAGAAATTCTTTTCGATTCAGTTCGTTTCGAGTCGACGCACCGCTTTCTGCTATCTTCCATTTAAATACATTGTGAAGAGAAATTCTGTTCGATTCGACGCGCCGCTTTCTACTATCTTCCATTTGAATACATTGTGAAGAGAAATTCTGTTCGATTCGATTCCGCGAAGTGGGAACGGGCCTTCAGTCGTCTACATGCTGCTCTGCAGTAGAAACTTGAAACACAATCATTTATTACACACCTTTGTATTCTGGAATGATTTTTAGATGGTTTACGTACTTTGTCTTTAGCAGCACTCTCGATGCCCATGGAATTAAATACAATAATAAACAAATAAATATTTATCACCTTATTGTAGCTTTACTTTCTTCTTTCAGTGCTCTGATGCAGATCATGTTGGTGATCCAAGGCCAGATATTTCTTCTGTTTCCTTCAATATATCATATGCATATTGCCATACAAGGCAAAGATCATGTTCCCAATCAGCTATTATCTTGGAGCCATCACCATCACCACAATTATCACCACAACTACAAGGCCTATCATCCCTACCATCACCGCTTCTAATACTATCATTATTATCACTAGACTACAATTATTGATACCACTGTCACTTTTACTACTACTATCACGGCTACAAATACATCTGCCACTACTAGTATTATTATTGCCACTACTGCTATTGTCATTGCTACTACTATAATAGTTCCTGCTACTTCTGCTTCTTTCTTCGTTTTTCTCTACTCCCCAAAGGTGATAGCTCGCCGCGTGTCCATTCACTTTAGTTCCAAAGTATCGTAGCTGCAGTCTTATTAAAGGATACTTATATTACTACTCCTACTAGGCCTATTGCAATAATTATTACTATTGCTACTACTGTTGATGCAATTACTGATAGCACCACCAGTGCTCTCAGTGATTGAATTCGGGATGGCGCTGGCGGAACTATGAAGTCACCAACAGCACTGTTAGTATGGGTTAAATGAAGCTATTAGTAATCTACTAACAATGGAAACTCACTCACCAGTGATTAATAACTAACAAGCAAACATTTTGTTGGAGGCAGATAAAGAAGTTACATTTTTTTTTCTTCCACCATGTTAATGTCAAAAGAAGTGCTTATACAAATTTTGGCCACTCGACCGCAGGCCGTCCAGAAAGTGATTTTCCCTAAGGCAGCTTACAGAAGAAAGCACAATTGCATGGAAACATTTATTGAAACAGATACAGCAATTGTTGTGCCATTTGTCAACTTATTCCCCACTACAATTGAGATATTTGTCATACCACGGGATTAATTTTTGTATCCTTGTGCCGTAGAAGTCAGCCGCCTGGATTCGGAACCGGCTTTTGACAGCCGACTGTACCTCTCAATCGATCCCATGATATGAAAAATGTCTCCATTCCGTTGGGGAATATGTTGAAAAATAGCTCAACAATTACTGTGTGTGATCCAATAAATTTTTCCAATAAAATTGTGTTTTATTTCTGTTAACGGCCCCTGGCGAACTTATTTTTACGGCCCTCGTAATTGCAGTCGAGTGGCTAAAATTTGCATAAGCATTTCTTTTCACATTATTAACATGATGGAAGAAAAAAATTTAACTTTTTTATCTGCCCTCATCAGAAAGTTGCTTGTAAGTTCTTAATCCGCGGATTGATTCTCATTCATAGGCAGATTAAGGTAGGAGCACGTAGCTCTCGTTAGATAAATAGACTTTGTACAATAACTAAGATTCACTAAAGGTACGGTCACACGTCGCTACTTTTGCTGCGCAACTTTTGTACTGCAGCTGCAAAAGTTGCGTGTCGTGTTCACACGTAAACCAAAAGTAGCACGCTGCACGCTACTTTTCGTGCTGCGCAACCCGAGCGCTGCAAAAGTTGGAAGTTGCGAATCTCTTCACATACAAGGCGCTACTTTTGCAGCCGCAGTCTTGCTGCAGGTTTCCATCTCCGTGTTGACTTCTCAATAGGGGAGTTAGGCCTAAAATGACATACTTGGGTAAAATGACATACTATGTGTTTTGTGAAAACAATGTAAGCTGAGTTCAAATTTACAGTTCTATAGTGCACAGAAGCTGGAAACAGTGGTTACATCCAAGTTTTAACAAGCGAAGGCGCTTTTTAGTGAAGCAGGTGCAACTAAAGGAAAAAAGTGCACGACGATATGATATTGTTGAGGTATGTTATATATTTTTTGTCCTTTTAAGCTGCAGATGTTAGTGAAATAATGTTCATGACTGAAAACATGAATATTTCCCTCTATAAAAAGCATTACAATATCCAAATTCATAAAGATGTTAGGTCGTACTAACACAACTTCTTATTCTTCTTCATTCCGGCTAAAATGACATACCACCTACTTGGCTAAAATGACATACTATGTGCATGTTTCTGACTGGAAATGAGAAGCCATATATTATGGGCGATAGCGATTTGCAAAATTGGTGTCAAATTTGTTTACAATGGCTGATTAGTGATTACTTCTGTGAAATTATGCATTATATGGTGACTCCAGCCATTTGATATCTCTTTCTTCGGGCCTTTGAAAACATATGATCAGGCCGTTACAAAGTGGCTGAAGAACAATCCTGGATGGGTGATTACACAGTTTCAAATAGCGGACTTATTTTCTGAAGTCTATGGAAAAGCTGCAACCATCACCAATGCATTGGGTGGATTTTCTTCAACAGGAATTTGTCCACTCAATTCGGACATATTTCCTGATCACTTATTTAGTCCTGCAGCTCCCGCAGACAGACCTCTAACGAATGCAGTCCCTACAGACGGGCCAAAGAGTGCAGCACAGAAGAGCAGTTCATCAACAAGAAATGCAAAAGAACATATGATAGAGCCATCACCACTAACTGCACCAGCTGCGGAAGCGTCACAAAAGAGGCCTTCAGCTCATGTGACACAGCAAGAGATCTCCCCGATTCCCTCTGGCACTAGATCTGTGGCGAGAAGAAAGAGAACACATGAAGGGTCCCAAATCGAGCATCTCTTTTATTAACCAATTAAAATCAAAGGATGCTGAAAGAAGAGCTGTAGAAGAAAGGCGTTCAGCAAACAGAGGAAAAACACAGCTTCAGTTTGATCTAAGCAATGGGGACCAAGATGAAGAGAGGACTTCGATGGTGATGTTGAGAACGATGCACCTTGTCTGTACTGCAACGAATTTTACAGCCAATATAAACCAGAAGAAACATGGCTACAGTGCAAGAAATGTTTCTCATGGGCACACAATGAATGTGCAAGTGTATCTAAGAGAACAAACATTTTTTTTTTGAACTATGTAAAAATTAACTTAAGTGTGTCATTTTACCCTAGTAACTTGGGTAAAATGACATAGTTTATCTATTTTCAAACGTACATTTCAGTTAAATATTATCAGTATTTTCCACTTTCTGTTGATCTTAATATATGTGTTAATGTTGTAGTATCAGTTATATATATATATATATATACATATATATAATTGGCCAAAACAAATTTGGTAAGAATACATTTTTTTTTTTCAAGATTTCCTTTAGGTATGTCATTTTAGGCCTAGTTCCCCTATACATTTTGTGGTTATGTTCGCATTATTAATAAACTCATGCGAAAGCTTACTTATCTATTATTTACTTTTCTGTCCTAACTAGTATTCAGAAATTGGCATTATTTTTACTATAAAGCTTTTAAAAACACCTATATACTTAAATTATAACCAACAGCATATTCACGTAATCAATGTTGGAAACCCTCCTGTTTGAAACTACGCTATGGAAAATTAAAAAAATAAATTATATCATCAGAAAATGTACCCAGACTGTGTTGTGCATTTAGTAATTGTTACAAATAATATATTTTCATCACATCTAACATAAAAATATATCCAAACAATAAAAGTGTCATTGGCACATTTGGATGGCAACACTGGTCACAACCGCAGCAAAAGTTTCAACAAAACCGATATCAAAAATGCTGCGGGTGCAACCCTGAGAACCCTGTTCACAGATCGCTACTTCTAAGCTGCGCGCAGCATGAAAAAGTAGGGGGCAGCAGGTTTGGCAGCCGCTATTTTTCGGGTTGCACCATTGTTCACACGTCGCAGTACGAGAGTTGCGCAGTTTTTTGTACTGCAGCGCTGCAAACGTAGCGACGTGTGACCGTACCTTATGTTTCCAAACCAATGTTCTGTACATACTACATAACTCTCAGTGATGCAGTGGGTCGTAATAATGAGATGCAAGTGTAGACCGTGTCCCCAAATGATTATCCTGATTTCACAATACTTTATAATATCTATAGGCTACTTTTAATGCTACAGTAACGTAATAACTGCCAAGCTGACAGATAATCTCTTCAAATTTTGCTTGATACCTTATAAGTTCTCCAGATATGAACCTCTGGTTGATCACACGGCACACATCTAGGCGATATTCAATTTCCTCCCACATACTGCGCAGCACGTCACTTTCTATTACCTGTATAGCAGCTGTGTTGCAGGTTATTGATCAAAGGAAGAACATAAAAATGTCCTTTGCGTACTCCGACAGCAAAAAATCACAGAGAGTTAGATCATCCAATCAAGATTTGGTCTTTGGCAATGCAACGGCCAATCAAACGTTGAGGGAGATGCTCGTTGAAGTACAGGACACAAAAAATTCTCTGATGTTTCGATAGCTTCATTTTCTAATAGTAGTGAGCCCATACGCATGTGGCAGCAATGTGCTTAGTACACTAAGAGATATTAGCTGTGTATTTAGGGTAATAGCGTTCCTATAGTTTGCATACCTTTCGGGAAAAAAGACCGGGTTAGGCTGTATCGGATAGAGCCGCAAGTGTTTTGGACGTCAATACGTCTATGTGTTCTGGTGAAATAAAATGCTACGATTTATTTTGAGCTTCGCATTGCTAAAAATTGTAACAATAATAATAATAATAATAATAATAATAATAATAATAATAATATTATTATTATTATTATTATTATTATTATTATTATTATTATTATTATTAATTTTATTTAACCTTGCAGACTTAAGGTCATAGGGCGTTCTCTAACACTCAACGAGAAATAAAACTACAAAACAGAGAACTTTACAAAAACACTTTTAGGCACACGATTTAATGTCGATATCAGGCACAACAGACGCAGAAACACTGCACTCGCTCGTGCCGTGCGCGTCTTGTCCGTTCTAACGATCGGCTTTAAGACGTGCCTTATAATCTCTACAACACTGAACATTGCTTTTAGCAACACAAATCGATTCGTCTCGATGTCCTTTACCGTCTTGACGTCCTTTCGTTTATTTCCTATTGGCTTTTTGAGCGACAATCTTTGATATTTTGAAATTATGTCCCCCAAATTTCATTTTACACGCGCGCCATTCGCTTGTTTTAAATATCACTGTACAGCAGTATATTATTTCTTAAAGAACTCTTCATACTCTTTCAAATGATACCTCGATCACTGAAATATGTCAACTCAGGCTGAAATTACAGTCGACATTAAAATCAGCGTTGCCAACCCATGCGCTGAAATTTCCTTAGCCATTGCTTGTTTTCTCCCTAAAAACTGCAAAATATATTAACAAAAGAGATCTGTTATTTAATTTTGTAGGCTAATTACAGTATATATTCAATAGTAGATTTATGCCTTTTACATAAAAAAAAAAGCTCAGCAATTTTTGCAAGAAACAGAATACACTTGCTATCAGATTTTCTATTTCATGTCAATTTTGATACAAAACCCGTAACAAAGACCACATCTAGTATTTCCATTCTTTGTAGTAGGCCTGAAATGTATTATTGTTGAGCTGATAATTTAATTCCTTGTCTCTGTTTTCGTATTGTTTACAGATGAGAAAATCCTCTCCACAAAAGTAATAGAGTGTGTAATACCAAAATATTCTCAACAAGATTAACAAGGAATGGAAATGCCACCATAACGTTATTTTCTTTATCTGAGTAATTTCGTCCCAAAAAGCTTCCACATACATTTTATAGGCCATTTATCTATATTAGGAATAGTAGGCCTGGTATTGTACAATAATCGCTTTTTCTTGTCAGTCATTTATCTGTTTTTGTTTTATAGAAGAAAGATATTCAGGTGCTAATGAAGATATTCAGCTGCTAATGAACAAAATGTGCAGTAATTACTTCAAGTTTTTCAAATAAACTTCATTCAAATGAATTTTTTAGAACACTTGGTGTACACTTTCAATCAGGAAACGAGTGTTATAAACGAGAAAATCTCAAAACATGATCAAAAACAAATTCCCTAGAATCAAGCCTAGTTTCCCTATTTCCCTCTATTGCGTATTTTTCCCCTAAATCTAGGGAAATTTTCCTAGCGTAGGCAATCTGACTAAAACAAAACGGCGCTGCAGTTCTTGCCATTTTGTTTCCCCTCGCTATGGTGTGATGACGTCATCAGCGAATGTGATCGTTATGTTATCTCGCATAATTATGTCAGCGAATGTGATCGTTATGTTATATCGTACAAAATTATGTCTTCTACACGATGGTATATGCCACTTAGCTCTACACTGGAAAATATAATATTGGACTGTAATTGACTCTCTGTGAGCAAATTCAAATACGTGGAGGCTCGTGTAATCTTGCCCAAGAACAAAATTCATTACCCGTGATGACGTAAGGGAGTATGAAATATTATTGGACAAGATAACACCGAGCTTCCATACATGTGAGTTCGCCCAGGCAAAGTCAATCACAACCTTAAATATATTTTCCAGTAGAGGTTGTATAGTTTCTGAGATAAAAGCATTGACCACGGGCGTTTCGAAAAGTGTCATCCATACTCATCCATACTCGAACTGAAAGAATAGACGTATTTACACCAAAAAGGAACATTAAAATTGGAGCAACCATTTTGGGGCACGTCTTACTTGTGTCAAAGAGCTAAATTTCATAGGCCTATTCTATTTATTGCATACTTGTTTAATCACACTTCCTGTATGTTCACCACATCTTTCTCCACACTCCTAGGGCCATATAGTCCTACCACAGAGAGTATTACAGTACTACTACCAACACTACTACTTCTATTATGCTACTACTACTACTACAACTACTACTACTATTACTACTACTACTACTATTACTAAGGCCGCTAAAGGCTATTAGGTTGTCTATGACTATTACAGCTATTACTAATACTATTCACCTACTTCCTGGCCCAAAGCTATTAGACTACTATACAGAGTGTTTCAAAAATACGGGACATAATTTCAGGTATGTATTTCCCACATGTAGACAATCAAAATAGTTCATTACAACATGTGTCCGGAAATGCTTCATTTCCGAGTTATGGCCTTCACAACATTGAAATTCACCGGAACGTTTTTCTTTCCGCAGGTCGTTGTCATTACAGAAGATGTTCAAAATGTCCACCTCCTGCTTGAATACAGACCTCACATCGATGTCTCATTGACCTGCGAACACGATCCCAAACTCCAGGAGTATTGCGTATGTCCTCAGAACATGCCACAATTCGATTCCGAAGGGATTCCAAATCAGGCACCGGAGACGAATAAACCAATGATTTTAAATGACCCCACAAGTAGAAATCGAGAGGGTTCAGATCAGGTGAGCGTGGAGGCCAAGCAATTGGGCCACCTCTACCTATCCATCGATCAGGAAACCTTCGATCCAAGTACCGGCGAGCCGTACGACTGAAGTGTGCAGGAGCGCCATCATGCAAGAAGTGAATGTGTTGACGATTGATCAGTGGAGTGTCTTCTAAAACATGAGGTATGATGTTTTCCAGGAAGTTTGTGTACGCCTGCCCCGTAAGTCTGTTTACAGGTACATGGGGTCCAGCTAATCGATCACCAATGATACCGGCCCACATGTTGAGGGAGAACCGCACCTGGTGATGAGATGGAACAGTTGCACGTGGGTTTTCATACGCCCATACATGCTGATTGTGGAAATTTGTTATGCCATCTGGTGTGAACTGTGCTTCATCTGTAAATAATACTAAGGCAGGAAAGTTCGGATTTACACCACACTGCTGCAAGAACCACTGACAGAACCTAATTCGTGCAGGGTAATCTGCTGGTTACAGGGCCTGTACACGTTGCAAATGATAAGGATACAATTGATACTCTTTCAACAGTCTCCAGACAGTCGTATGAGGAACATTGATTTGCAACGCTACCCTTCGTGTGCTGATAGAAGGAGTCATGTTCACAGCCTCCAGAATCTCCTCCTGTACTTCTGGAGTTGTAGATCTTGGTCGTCCCCTTCCCAAACCAGGAGAGTTAAATTTTCCATACTCGCACAGACGGTAATGGAGACGTACAAATGTCTTCCTATCTGGACATTGTTGCTGTGGGTACCTCTCCTGGTACAAACGACGAGCCAGCGCAGCATTGCCGTCCGCCTTACCGTAGGCTACATGAAGTGTATCTCTGCCAGCTCTTGATTTGAACACTGTGTATGTCGCACAGTGTAACGCCTACACAACACTGAATGTAACCTTCGCCTCGGAATGAACTGTCAGATTGCCCTCTTAATGTCTCCTTTGACGGCAACGACCTGTGGAAAGAAAAACGTTCCGGTGAATTTCAATGTTGTGAAGGCCATAACTCGGAAATAAAGCATTTCCGGACACATGTTGTAATGAACTATTTTGATTGTCTACATGTGGGAAATACATACCTGAAATTATGCCCCGTATTTTTGAAACAGCCTGTATAGGCCTAAGCTTTCCTAGTTAATCTCTTTTCATGATTATGTTTTTATTTCTTTTATTTTATTATCTTCTTACTCCACTTCCAATTCTTCTTTATCTCCTTATTCTGCAATGGGAGAGGATTGTTACATAACACAGGCTGAATCAAATGTTTGTAACCATATAAATGTCTTCCAAATGCTTGATTTTCGATTACTATAGGTGTTACCAGTATTTGTAAGACCAAATGCACTACCAGTGACACATTCGATCCTAGCCTCAGCTTTCTCAAATGCCGTCATTTTGAATGCAACTTTGAAATTTTAAATCGAAAAGGGGCCATGTAGGTGCTCAAAATCATGCGAAATTTTCTGAGAAAAGAATGGTGCAATCCGTTTCGAAATATCTCTAATCGTTTTTAATTTATTTACAGACAATTGTCATTATAACACAAACATTAGTTACTGCATCTAAAGATATTTTGTAACATGGTAGAGTGCTAAGGAGGCTTTGGAAAAGGTATTTCTATGCAATTCTGGTAATTAAATTTTCCTGCTTTACTGTTTGGTTAACCTGTGACAGTTTCAATGCATTAACAAAAATATCTGTAGATGCAGTAATAGCTAATGTTTGTGTCATTACGACAGTTATCTTTAAAGAACTTGAAAAAGATTAGAGATATCTCAAAACGGATTGCACCATTGAATTTTTCAGAAAATTTCACATGATTTTGAGTACTTACATGAGCCCCTTTCCATTTAAAATTTCAAAGTTGCACCCAAAATGGCGGCTCTTGAGCTAACTTAGAGCTAGAATCGAATGTGTCACTGGTAGAGCATTTGGTCTTACAAATACTGGTAACACGAATAGTAATCGAAAATCAAGCATATGGAAGATGTTTATATGGTTCGAGACTTTTAATTCATCATATATTTTAACCTTCCTTGTGTTCACTTTCCTACTCGTTCTTCTCCTTTTTCTACTTCTTCCTTTACCGGAGAGATTATTATTCTGTAATTTGCGTCTCTTTTTTGTCTTTCTTCTTCCAAACTCCCTCTCCATCTTACTTGCTGGGTGCTGGATCCGCGCCACAGTTCAGGTTTCGCAGCGCATGTGGGTGCAAGTTTTTGCAACGCACTGTCTGGCGAGGGTGTAAGAGGGAACCAGGATGCTGCCTGTCCTTTCTCCCGCGGGAATCGCAACCTTAATGACGCCATCGCTCCAAGGGATCCGGCTCATTGCAATTTATCGCTAACAGCACAGTCATATGTAATTCGGCTCTCGGTACAAATTCAGCAATAGACTCTTTCCGTTGCTTCGACTGCAATAAAATTGTACCGTGATCTCTAAACAGAGACTGTGAAGTGAACTGGCACAATTAATGTTCTGAAACAAACTGATGTAGGCTAATTTGTCTTCTACTCATTCCCGTGCGTTTAAATGTTTTTTTTTTTTAAGTTGCTGATTCCGGAACAATTTTTCCCTTGAAATTATTCAAGTCTGCTTCACAGGAAGCTTTACCTGAAAGCCAGATTTGCATAATTACGTCACTGTAGGTACATTAACAGAAAACCACAATTCAAGTCACACAGAGGGACATATTAATAAAACTGAGAAAATCCTAGTGAGTAAGACCTGATGAGCACGAGCACAGCGTCGCTAGTTTGTATTAATAAAAACATCTTCAAATGGCGGAGCAAAAGATCAGCGACATGAGCATTTGCTCTGTATTCGTTCAACTTTTGTTTTTTCTTTATATACATCCTTCCGCACTTCCGACTCTATTTCATATCAAAGGGTTGCCAATAGTAGATAGGCTATCTTAACAAACACAACGTGTTCGGTCTGAGGAGTGGCTTAAAAATTTAGTTTACGTTTCACAATGGAGGAAAGCACAAAAATATGTTGTACAATTTATTGAAGTCCATAAAAAAGTGCTTCAGAAATCACAACTCCCTGACAGCAAGGGCAAAAACCATGTAGGAAACGTCCATGCAATTTAGATCACTTGACTTAAATCGTTTATTACTTCATCTACTTCAATGAAATCTCTATAAATTTTATAAACAAAATTTAGTATAGTGCAGTGAATGCTTTGGTGAAACTAAACATTAATACCGGTATAGGTAAAGGTATCCCCGTAACATGCCATGAAGGCACTTGGAGGGTATGGAGGTAGAGCCCCATGCTTTCCATGACCTCGGGACTAGAATGACGTGGTGTGGTCGGCACCACGCTCTGACCGCCTTTTACCCCCGGGAAAGACCCAGTACTCAATTTTATAGGAGGCTGAGTGAACCTCGGGGCCGTTCTGAAAGTTTGGCAACGAGAAAAAATCCTGTCACCACCTGGGATCGAACCCCAGACCTTCCAGTCCGTAGCCAGCTGCTCTACAACTGAGCTACCCGGCCGCCTTAATACCGGTATAATTGTCATAAATTGTTTAGAAACAATGTTTATAATAAAATGTGTTTCCATGTCATTTGGACCGGGAAATCGTGTAATTTGGACTGGTATATATAAACTGCCGTAATGAAATTTAATTTATTTAAGTAATTCTAAACAATAAAATGAAATATTATGATACATTGTACGTACCTTTGCACACGTGGCATAATAATAATAATAATAATAATAATAATAATAATAATAATAATAATAATAATAATAATAGTCGGCTTCGGTAACGTAGTCGGTACAGTGCTGGGCTTCTGTGCTCGAGATTGCGGGTTCGATCCCGGCCCAGGTCGGTGACATTTAAGTGTGCATAAATGTGACAGGCTTATGTCAGTAGATTTACTGACATGTAAAAGAACTCCTGCGGGATAAAATTCCGGCACACCGTCGACGCTGGTGTAACCTCTGCATTTGCGAGCGTCGTTAAATAAATCATATTATATTTTAATAATAATAATAATAATAATAATAATAATAATAATAATAATAATAATATAGTTCATCCCGAATTTCGGCACAGTCTTCATGGGCTCGCTTTTTACAACTATTGCACTGCGAGGTCCACAGCCAGACTTCCAGAACAAATTAAAAATGGGCGAAAGTTTTTTACATTCGTGTTTATTAGAGACTATTTCAATATAAGAAACTTACTGTATCTAAGTTTGTGAATATAAAGCAGAATTATGGGGTTATTGTATATGTCTTTATATAATATTTATCTCTCTGTCAAATATTAAAAGCTTTTATTCAATATCGTCCTCAGAATCACAGGTAAAACCATCCACTAGCGCAAAAATTAAAATATTGCTTCAATGGTCCAAATTACACACTCGCGGTCGGTTCAAATTGCACACCGTGCAAATATTCCATTTATAAACAAATATTACAAAAATATTGTAAATAGACGAATGCAGCTATGGTATAAGTTATCTTTATATTTTTGCAATACTTGAACAAGCAAAACATCTAAATAGTAACTACACGGCACTCAATCTCGACAGAGTGTAAGGTTTCAAGGATTGTGAGTAATAAACTTATTTTCTTCTCACTCCTCACCTTTCAATGTAACAGCAAAATAACTTGCAGGCAGAAAGTTACTCTCAACGGTCTTGCTATTCCTACCTGAGACAGGAGTTGACCAAACTTGGAAATACCAAAATCCAAATCAATTCAAATTACACACCGGTCCAAATTACATGGACTTCCCCTAGCTGTCGAATCCATCAGGGAAGTAATAAAGCAGGAATTTGGCATGGAAATGATAGAAAACCAGATTATGAAAAATATTAGTAATATGAGAAGCCGATTGAAATCGAAAACAGACCTAAAAAGGATTGGAAGCAAGAAAAACCTTTTTAAAGAATTTCTCCATATACGGGAATCATGCACGGAACCAGGCCACCTGACGTTAACGCTGGTGAATCTCTCATTTCCATTGCACGTAGCCTGCACGTTAATACTGGGGACTCCTTTTCTATTTATATATATATATATATATATATATATATATATATATATATATATATATATCCCCATGTATAGTTTTTTTTATTAACACGTGGGTACAGTCCACTGCCCCTATAACATCGGGAATGTGTCGACCTCGGTAGCGCAGTGGGTATAGTGCTGACCTTCTGCGCTCGAGGTTGCGGGTTCGATCCCGGCTCAGGTCGATGGCATTTAAGTGTGCATAAATGTGACAGGTTCATGTCAGTGCCCGTAGATTTACTGGCACGTAAAAGAACTCCTGCGGGACAAAATTCCGGCACACCGACGACGCTAATACAATCTCTGCAGTTGCGAGCGTCGTTAAATAAACCATAATTTAAAAATTTATCAGGGAATGTACACTTGTTTGACCATTGAATTTTAGCTGCCTCAAGAGCAGCATTGGTAATTATATCCAATTCTCTACTTTTTCCTTAATTGCACAGATAATTTCCCAGAATTCTAAGGACACAGTCCCTTGTGAAATACCAATATCTTCTACTACACCAGCCTGAAAACCAGGGTCTCCTACGCACCTTAGAAATATTATCTTTTTTTTCTGCATTCCTTAGTGTTCCACCCCTTGTTTCGTTCGATTCGGGTAAGAAATGTTCCGTAAGCCACTACACATCATTTTCCCGTTCAAATCTGTACAAATCTTAGTAACTATGCACATCAGAGTCCCTCGTCTTTTATAAATCTTTCTTCTTCGATCAGGAATTACATTCATGAATGTTGTCATCACGTTCATAAACGTCTCTCGAGTACGTTGAGTCTGCTAATAAGCTACCTCAGGATATCGTAAGCATTTGCTCGTAACAATGAGCATGACCTCTGCTTTATTAATATCAAAATATGAGCACTTGCTCTGCGGCCGAGGTGACTGAGCATGACCTCGGCGAGTAACATGAGCAAGATCTTATTATTAATATCAAACAGCGACAATGCTCAGATTCTTGAGTAACTTCCTTTTATTAATATCTCCCAGAGTTTGTGTGCACTCAAAGTTAGTTTCTGGCGCCTTTTCAGCCCACTTGAGTTGTGTGGATATGAAGGGAAAAATTGGGACGGTGTCGGGTGTAGTTCCTGGGTAACTCAGTCGGTAGAGCATTCGTACACTAAGCGAAGGGTCCCGGAACCGATACCCGGCCACGTAACAATTTTTCCCTTGAAATTATTCAAGTCTGCTTCATAGGGAGCTTTACCTGGAAGCCAGATTTGCATAATTTTTGTTATACTATATCCGGTGAGTTAACTTTGAAGTCACCCAGAAGAAACGTAATTCCATTGATTATGAAATCATTTTAACTTTATTTTCGTTGTAGAATAGGTGACCAGGAATAAATTTTGGGCCCCTCGTAAATTCGACGGGCCAGTAAGATAAGCATCCCCCCAAAGGAACAAAAGACAACTCTTTTAGTTATTGCTTCTTTCTGTAAGACAGCGATAGATGGAAGGAATGTACAGAAACAGTACGCAGGTATTTTGCTTGGCGAAACTTGTTGCTCAAATGGAGAGGCTGTCGCTTGTTTGCTTCACATTTCAGGCGGTTCTTTCCAAAACTTGCCTTATCCATTCTTAAAAAAAATGAGTTAGTGGTACCCTGGCTTTCTTTGTTAGGCATGCAATAATTCTACCGTAAAAAATTATATAAAAACTTAATTTTTTCCACAAAAATCTGTGGCAAAAATTGTGATGTCATTCCATAACTTGTCTTATCCATCGTATTTTTATCATTCCATAACTCGCCTAATGCAATCAAACAATAAATGAGAGACTTTTCATTACGTGATGTGACGTCACATTTCTCCCGAGGCTTCTGTAGTCTGTTCTCTGTCTATATCTCCGTAATATTCTTATTCTTTGTGTGATGTCAATAGATAACTAACTGAATCAGCAATATATATATATATTCTGTCTGTCTATCTATCTATCTATCTATCTATCTATCTATCTATCTATCTATCTATCTATCTATCTATCTATCTATCTATCTATCTATCTATCTATCTATCTATCTATCTATCTATCTATCTATCTATCTATCTATCTATCTATCTACCTACCTACCTACCTACCTACCTACCTACCTACCTACCTACCTACCTACCTACCTACCTACCTACCTACCTATCTATCTATCTATCTATCTATCTATCTATCTATCTATCTATCTATCTATCTATCTATCTATCTATCTATCTATCTATCTATCTACCTGTCTGTTTTTCTGTAGATTGTTTTGCCATTTATTATTTATTCTCTGTGTGCAAGGTCCTGGAGGTCCTTTCTTGATTTTTTCTGACACCTCTTCTATTATTGCTATGCCCTTGGATATTTCCCGTATTGTTCCGTGATTTTGGTGTATGAACTTTATATCTTCAAACAGTTTAGAGGAAATAAGAGATTTGGCAGTATTAATGGTAGATGCATTTTCAGTACTTAAAGCATCAATTACTTTTATAACTGAAGTGTAATTTACTGCATAATATGAGACAGTCTCTAACCAGTCTACTGGTTTAGATGGAAGGGCAATACCTAGTGCAATGTCTCGAAATTGTTGTATCCTTACAGGCGCCTTAAGAAATATTTTCTTCATTGCAGATATGAAGGTGTCAACATCACTAAACATAGCACGGATGTCCTCAACTCTATGATGTCCATGAGCAAGGCACGTTATGTGAATAATGTTCTTATGCCGTTCTTTCATTCCATTTGCTGCCTTCACAATATAGGGGGCAGCATCAGTAACGAACAATAGTACGTCTTCGTATTTAACCTCAAGATGCCATAAAAGACACATAGCATTATGAAACAAGACTTCAATAAAATCATGATTCACTTTATCCAAAACCTCGGCACTTAATAAAATGTTTTTACCTGGACCGTCTCTTGATAGTACACCTACAATTACGTTTGCCACAAATCTGCATGTTACCTCGGTAATTTCACCTATTGACACCCAGATTTTGTTACCGTTGACAGATCTTCTAATATAACCCAATGTATTTTCATAGCAACCAGATACATAGAATTTACGGAGAGTTGTCTGATTCGGAACGCGCTGCTTGGTATATTTTTCCAAAAATCCTCGAAAATGGGGACTGTTTAATTTACTCAACGGCATATTTGCTTTAATCATCAGCGCACATACATACTTAGCAAATTCTGATTTTGCATTTGATACCGATTTTGATGTTGAGGGAATCATCACCTTTAAAGCTCATGCAATATAGCCTTCATGTTTTTTGCTGTTATAATGTCTTTATACGTAATACTTCCTATAGAGCAGCGTTTCTCCAACTTTTTTGAAGTGGGGACCACTTTTTAAAGTCAGAACAGTTCCGCGGACACCCTTAGTCTTGTTTCCTTCGAAAGCAAATTTATCATTTTCGTAGCATATTTTAGTACCAGTATACATATATTTTAACATTGAATTAAGATTCGGTATTTTGGTCCTCTGTTATGAATTCGAGTGGTCCCTGGCTGGGTTACAGGCTCCGCGCCAGATGTGCAGGGAAAAGTTGTCGAGAAACACCACGTATATATTGCTTTAAATCCCTCTTTTGTTGCTGAGAGTAGAGTGGGAAGTCGATAGACGGGTAGGGTAATAAATTTCATAAAATGTCTGTACTGGGAGAAAAAGTGAAATTCGATTGCCATGTGTCATTTTCAAATTCTGAGATGTTAAGCTACAGTGTGATACGCAATTCGTTCGAATTTTATTTTATCTTCTGTCTTTTTTGAAGGACCACAAGGGCAGACTTCGAGCTCCACAGGTGGTCCGCGGACCATAGTTTGAGAAACGCTGCTATAGAGTATTCCACCTTACGAAAAAAGCATTGGTCTAACAGGTCTTGGCTAGTACGCTGTTGCCGCAATATGTCTCCGTTAGTACAATGAGTGTACAGTGGCGTTAGTATCTCTATCTCACTCTCTTCCTAATACGTACAATGTTCAACCAGGTTTATCGCACAACATAGGTACGTTGAGTCTGTCGAAATGATAAAAAACGTATTAATGCCACAATGAAGCCTGCAAAAACATACATTAGTCTATATCTTATATACATTATAACTAGACTTCGGATATTTAGGCCATTAACCAACTTTCAGACACCTCAACTGGGCTCTGTAATGATCGAAAGTACGCATTCAAATACAGTTTTAGGGACCTAATAAGATACTGCAATTACAAACACTAGTATATTAATAATAATAATAATAATAATAATAATAATAATAATAATAATACTAATAATAATACTTACAAATGGCTTTTAAGGAATCCGCAGGTTCATTGCCGCCCTCATATAAGCCCACCATCGATCCATATCCTGTGCAAGATTAATCCAGTCTCTAACATCATATCAAACCTCCCTCAAATCCATTTTAATATTATCTTCCCATCTACGTCTCGGCCTCCTCAAAGCTCTTTTCCCTCCAGCATCCCAACTAACACTCTATATGCATTTCTGGATTCGCCCATACGTGCTACATGCCCTGCCCATCTCAAACGTCTGGATTTAATGTTCCTAATTATGTCAGGTGAAGAATACAATGCGTGCAGTTCTGCGTTGTGTAACTTTCTCCATTCTCCTGTAACTTTATCCCTTTTAGCCCCAAATATTTTCCTAAGCACCTTATTTTCAAACACCCTTAATCTCTGTTCCTCTCTCAAAATCAGAGTCCAAGTTTCACAACCATAAAGAACAACCGGTAATAGAACTGTTTTATAAATTCTAACTTTCAAATATTTTGACAGCAGACTAGATGACAAAAGCTTCTCAACCGAATAATAAAACGCATTTCTCATATTTATTCTGCGTTTAATTTCCTCGCGAGTTTCATTTATATTTGTTACTGTTGCTCATAGATATTTGAATTTTTCCACCTCTTCGAAGGATAAATCTCCAATTTTTGTATTTCCAGTTCGTACAATATTCTGGTCACGAGACATAATCATACACTTTGTCTTTTCGGGATTTACTTCCAAACATATTATCCCTTTACTTGCTTCAAGTAAAATTCTGTGTTTTCCCTAATCGTTTGTGGATTTTCTCTTAACATACAGTATTCACGTCATCTGCATAGACAAGAAGCTGATGTAACCCTGTCTGTTATCCTGCACTTTCCTAATGGCATATTCTAGAGCAACATTAAAAAGTAAAGGTGATAGTGCATCTTCTTGCTTAAAGCCTTGGTTTCTCTGAACCGACGCATGCGACGTGCGAGATGCGAGGCCGCCGCTGCGAACCATCTTCGCAATGACGCTGCGAGGCTTGTGGTTTCTCAGGCTGCGAGATCGCGTGGATCAGTCGCTGAGTGCATGGTGGATCTCGTCACTTGTTTGCTAATGATGAAAGAGGAAGATAATGATGAAGAGGAAATGATCCTGTATTCATTTTGGTGAAGACAGTGATATCTTCAAGAATAGGAAAAGCGAGGGTGCTTACAATATTCTTGTAAACCGCCATCTGATTGATAGTGAAACAAAATTTAAAAGTTTTGTTGGAGTCTCAAGGGATCTCTTCTATAGAATTTTGTATTTAATTAACCCATTAAAGCCCAAATTATTTTTATTTAAAAAACTAGAACAATGTATCTATTTCAAAAATTTAATCAATAAGATGTCAAGAATATATTTTGTTTCTCCTGCCGTGCACCAAGTAGTTGAATATCACCCTGTCTATAAATAGACCTCTGGGCACTTATGATATCTGCGTATTCATTTGCAATAAAGTAAATATATTTTTTGTATATTTAATGCATTATAACAAGAAATATTTACACCAATATAAATAAATTTATTTATGACGGTTTTAGTAATTAATGCAACAATACAATGCTGCAGCAATAGTGAAACACACTTATTTTAGTAATATCTGTCTTTACCAAGTGTGGTAAGGCTCAAAGCATCTTTGACAGAGTGTTACATCACACTTCTTGCGAAATTTTACTGGTCTCCATTTACACCATTCCATCCGGCAGTGTTTCTGAGAGGGTCGATTTTCCATGAAATGACCTCTATTATCAAACCTCATATCAAATTTCACTCCTCGAGGTGATGAAATAGGGCGCCCCATTCTCTTGCAATTCGAAAACATCTTGAGATATTCAATAGCCAAGTATCATCGGATTCTAAGTAGGTCCAGGGAGTCTCGTCCATGTATTTCTCTGTAGATAATCCAACCATTTACTATATCCATAACCAACTTTCTGACCACTCTTTCCCACGGATTGAAGTGGCATATTTGCCTGCTAACCAGTTATCATGCTCCAATCAACCCATGTACTTACTAGAGTTCTCTATGATCTGTGGTCCACACCTGTGGACTAAAGGTTAGCGCGTCTGGCAGCGAAACCAGGTGGCCCAGATTCTATTCCCGGGGGTTACCTGGTTAAGGTTTTTCCGGGGTTTTCCCTCAACCAAATATGAGCAAATGGTGGGTAACTGTCGGTGCTGGACCCCGGCCTCATTTCACCGTCATTATCACCTTCATTCAGACGCTAAATAACCTAAGATATTGATAAAGAGCCGTAAAATAAACTAACCTACATCTTCCGGCTGCGAAACGAATCACGTGAAAGGGCGTTGTAATATTTTCTATTTTGCTTTAATATTGCTGTATGATAGCTCAGCACACGTCAGGGAGGTTTAAACTCGGTTGCTTGATGGGGACATCTTAAAACTTCGACCTAGTTTAAACCTTCCTGAGATATGAGTGCCGGTTTTTTTACACATTTTCTACAGATTTACGCTTCCCTATGCTATTCTACTACTAGATTTACGGTTATTTGCATCCAGTAGACACTATCTCCCTACTCCATCATCATCGTCATTATCATCACTATCCTCATCATTAATTATCTTGGATTAGGCCTTCTCGTCTGTTCCGATTCAGACTGAACGCTGATTAAAAGCTGGTCTCTCCACCGTTTCCGACTTTTTGCCTGAAAATTTCGAGTATTTGAAAATATCCTCAGACTAGGGCATTAGTCCCTCAATGAGTGAGTTTCGTGGTGGGACTGTTACCTTAAAACCTCTAAACCTGTCTGCTTTTCTATCTAGTTATGACCCCATAGCCAGAGGATTCCGGTTTGTAAGGAACGGACCCACGCTCTCATTCTCTCCCGTTTTCTATAACACTGAACAATAAGAATTTTGCTCCGATTTAAAACAATGTGTTCCTAATGGTTTTGTGTGCGCTGAATCTGAAAATGCATCTTTTTCCTTCGTATCATATAAGGGTTTTAAGAGATACTATGATTTCATTTTTCGATAAGCGCTCCCCCAGGAAACGTCTGGCGCGGGTTGGAGGTTGTAAACCAAAACTAAAGCTAATGCATTTTATGAGTTTATAACTTATTTCCGGTTTCTTATGGTTGTTGGCATTTTATTTTGTACTCGTAATAAATTAACAGATATTGGTCCCTTCTATTCAGTAAATTTCAGAACAGTACAACGTGAGGTATACGCAATGAATAAACAAGGGTGTGGTTTTCAGTATTTAAAAGAAAAGTTTACCAGTTTGAGTGAAGGTAAATTAAAAGAAGGCATTTTCATCGGTTCATAAATTCACAAAGTTATGGCTGACTCTTTGTTTGAGGAAAAACTTTCCATTACAGAAAAATGGCATGACGTGCTTTCAAAGATGTATGCTGAAATTTCCTTGGAAATTCTATGGCAGACAACTACATAGAACTTGTTGTGGAAGCCATGTCACGTGCATATGAGAAAATGGGGTGTAATATGTCTCTCAAAATACTCTTTTTACATTCTCATCTGAATTTCTTTTCTCCCAACCTTGGAGCGGTAAGCGAGGAGCATGGGAAAAGAGTTCATCAAGAAATATCTGAAATGGAAAGACGATATAAAGGAAGATAATCATCCAGGATGCTTGGGGACTATTGTTGGTTCGTTGTAAAAGAAAGTATCGGGTCTAGTTATAAACAGAAGTGATCCAGAAAATTCGTTTAATGTGAGTTCAAATTTCAAAATTTTTCTCATTATATGCACGAAATATTTTTATTGTTGTTCTGTTTTAAACTATATAACATCATGTTTGTATCCAGTAAACATTTTTCAAATATTATGAGGCGTTTTGAATCCCAAGTGTGTTGTCATTTTACCAGAAGCGGTGAAAAATTAAAAACAAGTTTTTCATTAAAAATGAAATTCATTATCCGCGGAAAATGGTACGTGATGGGGTAATTTGGATTTTAAATTCAAATTTAGGGTACACATAATTATTAGTAATATTCACCTATTTTTGTTTCGGAGCAAGATAAAATATAAAAATTTGTTCAGTGTAACCACAGATTACACTGCCCCGGGGACCACGACGTGGACGTGAATGGAGATTTTCCCTACTCAACATATCTAAATTATAATAATTTTATTTTCCCATATACTTCATTATTTTCTTTATTTATCTGTTTATGTGAACTCTCATATTGATCTTCAACTTCTCACTCCCCTTTTTTCGCCTATGGCGAAGATAAAACCATTCTACGAAACGTTGTGAATTCATTTACAATTAAGCAATGTAAAAATAATCCAATCTACATCTCTCCTATACAACCCACCATTGTTTTTCTTCCCTCTAGATGCAAAACTATTTGCTGAAACCTCGCAGTGTGCGCCTCGCACAAATTCGGCCGGACAAATCTGTCCGAGGTGACGCAGCGAGACCTCTCTGCGACGCTGCGCAGACCGCGCATCTCGCAGCTGTAGAAACCACTCACTATCTCTAGTGTAGTCCAGATTTGTGCCATGCGGGCCTTGCACCTCGCACCTCGCATGCGTCGGTTCAGAAAAACTAACCCCGACCCTGCGTATCATTTTCGCAATGACGCTGAAAAGCTTGTGGTTTCTCATCCTGCGAGTTCGCGTGAATCAGTTGGTGAGCGCTTTTATGTCCAATGGATTTCACCGTCTTGCTACTTTTGAAAGAATAAGCCAAAATTATCCTGCATTGTTAGTGGAGAAGACAGTGATATCTTCATTAGACTATTTGTCAACGCTATATGTATCTAATTCTAAATTTTTCTTGTGACGAAATTGGATATATATAAACTGAAGAACGAAGAGAAAGAAGGAAATTTGAAGCAAGTTTTCAAGAGAAGCCACTAAATTAGAATCCACACCTGAAAATAATAATGAGTACTGGACTCATTTTAAAAAGCTGTAAACCAGGTCTACCAAAGCGCCTGCACTGCGTGCTCTCAAGAACCTGGAAACCATTTCCTTAAGAGTGATGATTGCACTTTATCTTGCTGAAAAGTGAATCTTGTTGGATTTGTAATGCTTGTAGTATGAGCACGTAATACAGGCGATTTAACATCCCTGCTGTGAACAGATAACAGATTGGTTGGTTCACTGGCTGAGAAGAAGCTACCTACTGAAAGATGCACTGGAAGGAATTGTGAACGGGAAAAGAAGTTCGGAGCAGAAATAATTATCAGATGTTACACAATATAAGATATTTGAAACGTATGTGGAGACTAAGAAGAAGGCATAAAATATGGAAGATTGAATAATGATAGATTTGCAGTGAAGGATCTGTCGTTGGGACGAACAGTCAGTGAATTAATACGGTTTTACTGCTACATGCACAGTATTTGCGATCAGTAGACTGTCTTTTTCTACTCTATCTAGGCTATCTAATTTCAATTTTTTTCTAGATACGTCAGTATTTTCTTCATATATCCGTTCTTGTGAACCATCATGTTTGTTTTTCACCTCTTACGTACTTTATATTTCCCTCTTTGCAATCTATCGTTGGTTAGTCAAGTAGAACAGGTATTTGCAACGACTCCGACGAGCAGACTACCCTTCTTACTTCTTATTTTCTCACCTGAATAGGGAGGTAGAACCAATCATCAAAAAGTTGTGAATTCCTTTAAATTTAAGGAGTGAAAAAATGTGAATTTACAACTTTTCTTTACCACCCACCATTGTTTCTTTCCTCTAGAACCAAAGCTATTTGCTGAGGCCTCGCAGTGCGCGCTTCGCACAAATCCGGCCGCGCGATTCGGTCCGAGACGACACTGCGAGGCCTCTCTGCGAACCTCCGCAGATTGCGCACCTCGCAGCCATAGAAACCACTCACTATCTCTCATGTAGTCCAGATTTGTGCGAGGCGGGCCTCGCATCTCGCACGTCGCATGCGTCGGTTCAGAAAAACCAAGGCTTTAGCCCGCAGTGAACTGGAAAAGCATCAGGTAGAAACTGGCCTATACGGACTCTGCTGTAAGTTGCACTGGGGCACATTTTAATTAATCGAACTAGTTTCTTGGGAATACCAAATTCAATAAGAATATTATATAAAACTTCTCTCTTAACCGAGTCATATGCCCTTTTTAAATCTATGAATAACTGATGTACTGTACCCTTATACTCCCATTTTTCTCCAATATCTGTCGAATACAAAAAATCTGATCAATAGTTGATCTGTTACGCATAAAACCATGCTGATGATCCCCAATAATTTCATCTACGTACGGAGTTAATATTTTTGTGCCCAGGGATTATGATAAGCAATCATATCTTTGTTATGACCACAAGCAATATATTTTCACTTTATTTTAAAGTAATAAAATCGTACCTATTAAAAGATTCAAACATGCCTTTACAATGCGAGAGCTCGCTTTCTGTTTCGGCAGATTACAGAGCACAGTTTAGCTAACTCATCAAAGTCATAGTCCAGTCCTTGAACCAGGTAGAAATGCGTACTCTTGCATTTTACTCGTAGCACGAAGTCAGTCTTAGCAATAGACATCAATTTATATTGGTTACTGGTAAATCAAAAACAGAGATTCAGTCATGAGAGTTCCTTAAATCTGTATTGTTCTAAGTGACGACCGGAAACGCCGATTTGAAAGAATGATTAAGAATCAGAAGCGTGGTGTTTAGTGAATGCAACACCGTCTTTTTAGAAGATTCGCGGGGAAAATAGCGTCACTCTGTTACGTCACAAAGGACGCGGTTCGAGAATTTATAAAAGGACATGAAACGTCGAAAACGCGGTCATTAGTTATTGGTCAAGATAGCAGTCATGAAGTAACGCTCGTAACTTCCCGACGTCCAGAAGAAATCCAGAATATGGCATCACCTCTGAACAGCATCAGGGTTCGCCCTACTATTTGTTGTAAGTAAAATCATCAGATCAATCTTTAGACTTTTCATGTAACTAGTTCATCTTGGTACTTTAGAATTAACAGAAAATTTCATACTTTCTAAATCTTTCAATATCAATATGTAACAATTCATTTGTAGTAACTTGATATTTTATTAATAAACTTAGTAATAATGAATTTCTATACTTGTGATTATTTCGAAAGCCTGCGATCACATTCTAAGTAGGAATCCCTCCTATCCATAAGCAACTACAGTTTATAAAGTATAACGCAGTGTCTGATTCGTTTGTGTTATCTTGATAGAGATTATAACTCGTGATTATCTCAAAGATAAGCCATCCGTTCTTGTCGTGGCAAGAGGCACGACAAAATATTGGTGTCAGATATAGTATAACAATAAATTATGGTGTCAGAATTGGTACAATAAAATATTGGTGTCAGAATTAGTATAACAGAAATTGGTGTCAGAAATGGGCATAACAATATTTTCAAAAGACGTACGACGTCAACAAAAGTGATATTCCTCGAAAGTCACCACAGTTAGTATTGTCCCCTTTCTTAAAAATAGGTACAATTATAGACTTCTTCCTTTGTTCTGGTACAATTTCCTTTTCCCAAATAACAAATACAAGTTTATAAATTTCGCTAGATCATACCCTTCCACCCTCTTGTATTAATTCTGCTGGAATTTGATCGACACCTGGAGACTTATAATTTTTCAGATTTTCTATCGCAATTTCGACTTCAGAAAGTGTGGGTTCCGGTATAAAGGGCTCAGCAGTTTGTATTTGAATTTCGTCCCGATCATATCTATTTGGCGTATGTACATTTAGTAGTTGCCCAAAATAGTTTTTCCATCTGTTCAGGATTGAATAAGAGTCTGCAAGCAAGTCACCATTCTCATCCTTGATCACGTTTACACTTGCCTGATATCCGTTCTTAAATTCCTTTATACCCTTATATAAATCTCGAATGTTTTTATTCTTACCATTTGTTTCTACCTCATTCAGTTTTTCCTTCAAGTAACCTCTCTTTTTATTCCTAAGTGTACGACTTGCTTCCCGCCTTTCATTGAAATATTATCTCTATTCTCCTCAACTGGATCCTGTAAGAATTTCAATTTTGCCTGTTTCCTTCTTTCTACTACCATGCAACAATCTACCATGCAACAATCTTCATCAAACCAAGGTTTCTTTTCCTTAGTTTCATAATAACCAATGCTCTGCTCAGCTGCAATTTTGATACTATCTCTGATATTTTCCCACACGCTATTAACATCTAACTCTTTCTCAACTTCGTCGGGGCTTTCTGAAGTGGCAAACCTATTCGAAATTTCGACCTGATAATGTTGCTTAGTTTCCTCGTCCTTTAATTTCAGAATATTGAATTTTCTAATATCAACTTGTTGCTCTACTAGCTTGGCTACTGATAGTCTCTCTCAATTCTCCAATTACCAAATAATGGTCAGAATTACAGTCTGCCCCCCTGAAAGTTCGAATGTCTACTATACTAGTATATCTCCGTTTATCTATCAAGATATGATCTTATTGGTTGTGTGTCAATCCATCTGGAGAAGTCCAAGTATATTTATGCATATCCTTATGGGGAAATGTTGTACTTTTGACAATTAAATTTTTTGATGTCGCAAAGTTGGCTAACCTAACTCCATTGTCATTACTAGTTACGTGTAGGCTCTCTTTTCCAATAGTTGGTTTAAAAATATCCTCCCGTCCTACTTTAGCGTTGAAATCCCCAATAAAATTTTCATGTGATATCTAGATAACTGATCAAAAATTTGTTCTGATTCCTGATAGAAGCTATCCCTTATATTGTTGTCTTTCTCTTCTGTAAGGACGTGAGCATTTATAAATATGATATCGCACCATCTACCCTAAAATACTAAATACGAGAACCTGTCACTGATAAATTCGACATTTTAATAATAATAATAATAATAATAATAATAATAATAATAATAATAATAATAATAATAATAATAATAAAATAATTCATAGTGTTCTACCCAAGTGTTTCAGTGCAAACCCAGCATTTTCCAGTCTTTTCTATTTTCTGCCTTCCTCTTTGTCTCCGCATATGATCCATATATCTTAATGTCGTCTATCATCTGATATCTTCTTTTTACCCGAAATCTTCTCCCGTTCTGCCGTTCTCCCGTTCACCATTCCTTCCAGTGCATCCTTCATAAGGAAATTTCTTCTCAACCAGTGATCCAGGAATTACATTTTCCTCTTTGTGATCAGTTTCAGCATCATTGTTTCTTCATCCACTTTTTCCAACACAGCTTCCTTTCTTAATCTATTTCACACGCTCTATCCTTCTCCATATCCACATTTCAAATGCTTATATTCGCTTCTCTTCATTTCGTCATAATGTCGATGTTCCTGCTCCATAGAATGCTACACTCCACACAAAGCACTTCACTAGTCTTTTCCTTACTTCTTTCTCCAGAGGTCTTTTTTCTATTAAAAGCTTCCTTTGCTATTGCTATTCTCCTTTTGACTTCTTGACAGCAGCTCATGTTACTGCTTATAGTACATGCCAAGTATTTGAATAATAATAATAATAATAATAATAATAATAATAATAATAATAATAATAATAATAAAACTGCTATTTTATTGGGTTAAGAAGTGCTTATAATACAGACCAAGGCCTAAGATTATGTGCAGCACACGTTTAATGTTATTAAATGTTGAGAAGCGCTTATATTAAAAATTTAAGATTATTTGCAGCACACGTTTTCCGTTATTAAATATGTTACGGAGTGCTTATAATACAAAATTAAGATTATGTGCAGCACACTTTATCCGTTATTAAAAATGTTAAGGAGCGCTTATAATACAAATTTAAGATTATTTACAGCACACATTTTCCGTTATTAAATGTTACGGGGCGCTTATAATACAAAATTAAGATTATGTGGAGCACACGTTTTCCGTTATTAAAAATGTTAAGAAGTGCTTATTATACAAATTTAGGATTACGTATAGCACACTTTTTCCATTATTAACTTCACACTATAATCAAACAAGAACCTAAGATACATGCCTAATGCCTTTGTTGTTTTGTTGACAGTTAACCCCTTTTCCGCATATTGGGACAGACATGGCACATACCGGTATTATATTCATATAACTTAGAATATAAGCATATAATATTTCAAACTGCATACTGGAACGGATGTTATGTTTTTTTTTATTTAACGACGCTCGCAACTGCAGAGGTTATATCAGCGTCGCCGGATGTGCCGGAATTTTGTCCCGCAGGAGTTCTTTTACGTGCCAGTAAATCTACTGACATGAGCCTGTCACATTTAAGCACACTTAAATGACATCGACCTGGCCCGGGATCGAACCCGCAACCTTGGGCATAGAAGGCCAACGCTATACCAACTCGCCAACCAGGTCGACTACTGGGACGAATATGGCACACTGTCAATACTTGGATTTGACCATATGTAACTCATTTGAGAAAGAGAGAACTACTAAATGTTACTTGAATATTAAACCAGTGTGTACAAAACTGTCCTATGCAGTAAGGGGTTAAATTTTGTGTACTTTTTCAAATAAGTGTGTTTAACAGTGTGAAATCTTAGCCTCAACTGTACCACTCCTACTTGTCTGTTATGTTTTTCAGAGGAAATCTTTGGCAAGAAAGCGGAAGACTCTTCCATCAATTTAGCTGTTCCCCCGTTATTCGTAAATTAAATACTGTATATGGTAATTTTAGAGGTGTAATAGAATTTTAGCATACAAAATCGATCGAGTTCTCAATGAACTTATTTTCTAAGAATTAAATGAATCTAATTCTGTGGCCGGGAAGAAAAAGGTATTAAGTCAATTTTTTATGAAAATGATATTTTTATAAATTCTGAAAGCGGAAACAATTCTCTACAATCTGGTAAAACGGCTAAAGTCAAATAAGACTCCTGACTGGATTTATAGAACGTTACCAAATGTCCTAAGTACTTTTTGAATCGAGCACACACAGAATAAAGAACTTAAGAATATTTAATACTTATTCCTTACAAACCATCACATGTTTACTTTCCATGCTTCCCTATTAAAAAGGTCTAACTTGTATTTTAGCCATTTTATCACATACTGATGCCCTTTCCTCTTAAAACTTTAAGCACCAGGGTAAACAGTCCTATAATTGTTTAAGACCTGTTTCGGATTCCTAATAATTTACATTTCTCATTTATTGTGACATGAAAAGGGTCTTATGTTTAATAGTCCCTTCTACTCAGTTTGGGTTCTAGTCTTAAAAGGGCTTAAGTGCGGCTATTTTTGGAAATAATCAAGGAAATTTTTTAATGAGCAACATTACCTATTTTAGAAGAAATATAAACAAATAATATCCGGGAAAAATCCTCTTAATTTAAAAAACTCTATAATTGACACCAATTTCAATCCTTCTACTGCTCTCCTGAAAAGTATAAAATTTTTACTTAAGACCTTTTTCCTCCCGGCCACAGAATTAATTCCCAGTTCTCAAGAAAAATACTTATAAATAGTTGCTGGAACAGCCTCCATATGTTCAATGCTATTTTCTTAAAGTGGAATCCTCTATACATATTGTAATTTCATACTCACATACTGTACACACAATTGTGTTTGCTTGAATGCGCAACATATCACTGCTGTATCTCCGTAACAAAGTATTTAATTTCACATCCTCTGTTTGCTTAGTTTCCGTCATTGTAGGTAACTACTGCTCACTACCTCCGTTCACCACTGCAGTGCATTGGACTATGAAGGCCTATGTTCGTTTCGTGTTATGATAAGACGGCAAGTAGGCAAATGGATAGCGTGTAGTTGCATTTCGCTTGGTTGCACTGGCCGTAGTTATTCACCTGTCTGTCCACCTTTGCTTCCTGTCGAGTCAACGTGTTTTTCGTGCCGCGCACAAACCACTCATCTTTAGATGTTACTAGACAGTGGATGCGGGTTGACTTAAGGAAAAGTGAAGTTGTTTCTTATCGGAGTATATGGCACGTGCCGCGTCGTTCCTCTTTTGTGTGCCTGGCGAGTACAGCAGCGTACATAACGAAGGAACCCCGGTCCACATTGCAACGCAATGTGTGCAGTTGTGTTATCCTGCTCAAGTATTTAGTACGAGTTGAATAGTGTAGTGCTGATCCATTCATAATGTCGAAGTCATAACGTTAAATTCGCTTAGAGATACGAAATGCAATTAAGAAGTATCAGAATGACATGTTATGTATTAACGAAGGCAATATCGTGTGTAATGTATGTAAAATTGAAATGAAAACCAGAACAACTCAGGCTATAGATAAACATTGCAACAGTGCATCGCACAGGAAATGCGTTGATATGAAATCTGAGGAACCATCATCATTATCATCATCATCATCATTTAGTTGTGCAGGTCTAAACGACACGTGCAACATGATACTCAGTGCAAATATTCCTCTAAAGAAATTGAATGATCACCATTTTAGAGTTTTTCTTCAGAAATTCTCTCGATACAAAAACTGTTTAAGCGATAGGCGAAGACGATTCAGCTTCGACAACTTACGAGAATATATCGTCGTTTACTGCAACGCTGGTAATTGCATCAATGATGGCGAGGACTGAACTTGCAATGTATGTGCTACACTACTACAGTACGTTATTTTTCTTTTCCTTCTGACTGTACGGAGATACAGTAGCACGTTGACGTCGTCTGTTTACGTTTAAAACCTGTTGATCCAATAGTCTGAATGAAAAAAAATGTAACATATAGTAAATGTGCACCTACATTCAACGATAAGTCATCCCACATCCACTGTCTAGTTATTACAAACGTATACTATTACTGGGTATAATAACTCAAATGTTTTGAGTAGGCTAAGCCTCAAAAGCCTCTTAAGAGCTTCCACATGGTTTTAATATGTTATGTTTCTATCGGATTCAACTAGTACCTGTAAAGGTTCTCTTCCGACCCAACCAATACTGTTCCGTTTTCGACTGGGGATCCAATTAGCAATGTTTATTTCTCGGTTCGGGATGTAACTAGCAAGTAATTGTGACCGTGGGATCCAACTAGTGATAGTACTTCGTGAACATCTACTCGACGTTCGCTATATGTCTACTAATCCTTATCATTCTGGTGTAAAGATCTGTTTCTCATTGAGTATCATGGCTAAGTCTGTGACCTGTAGATCCGGCACGTTATTCTAGGAGGTAGATTAGCCTCTCTCAGCTTCTCCCGCTAGCATAGATTGCAGTTATATGTAGACACTCATGATGTCTGCTCTGTTTACAATACAAGTTCCCCATCCCTGAGGTAGACGTTTTGGTCAATGATGAAAATAAAAGTACTCGCCGTTGGAAAGGTGGGGGAGAGAAGATGTGATAACGTTGTAGCCACTTTCTTCTGTAAACCAGGACCCTGATAAGTTCTTAAAACCTGTTGGTTTTGGCTACTGCTACACAGCGTATTGTGTGCGAAAATGGTGACGGGGGCACGGAATAACCCATCTTCATAATGTTAAATTATGTCTTACATAGGGATCATTTTTTGAGAAACTGTTGATGTTAGACAGCTGACTTTTTTACGGCTCATGAACACACACTTGACTTTATGCTGAAACAGTCGTTTTTTACCTCCTACTGATTATGAGAAATAATGTTTCGCCATTCCTATATATATATATATATATATATATATATATATATATATATATATATGAGAAAAAATTATATAGAGGGTGTTTCAAAAATACGGGGCATAATTTCAGGTATGCATTTCCCACATGTAGATAATCAAAATAGTTCATTACAACATCTGTCCGGAAATGTTTTATTTGCGAGTTATGGCCTTCACAACATTGAAATTCACCGGAACGTTTTTCTTTCCACAGGTCGTTGCCGTCAAAGGAGACATTAAGAGGGCAATCTGACAGTTCATTCCGAGGCGAAGATTACATTCAGTGTTGTGTAGGCGTTACACTGTGCGACATACACAGTGTTCAAATCAAGAGCTGGCAGAGATACACTTCATGTAGCCTACGGTAAGGCGGACGGCAATGCTGCGCTGGCTCGTCGTTTGTACCAGGAGAGGTACCCACAGCGACAATGTCCAGATAGGAAGATATTTGTACGTCTCCATTACCGTCTGTGCGAGTATGGAAAATTTAACTCTCCTGGTTTGGGAAGGGGACGACCAAGATCTACAACTCCAGAAGTACAGGAGGAGATTCTGGAGGCTGTGAACATGACTCCTTCTATCAGCACACGAACGGTAGCGTTGCAAGTCAATGTTCCTCATACGACTGTCTGGAGACTGTTGAAAGAGTATCAATTGTATCCTTATCATTTGCAACGTGTACAGGCCCTGTCACCAGCAAATTACCCTGCACAAGTTAGGTTCTGTCAGTGGTTCTTGCAGCAGTGTGGTGTAAATCCGAACTTTCCTGCCTTAGTATTATTTACAGATGAAGCACAGTTCACACCAGATGGCATAACAAATTTCCACAATCAGCATGTATGGGCGTATGAAAACCCACGTGCAACTGTTCCATCTCATCACCAGGTGCGGTTCTCCCTCAACATGTGGGCCGGTATCATTGGTGATCGATTAGTTGGACCCCATCTACTTGTAAACAGACTTACGGGGCAGGCATACACAAACTTCCTGGAAAACACCATACCTCATGTTTTAGAAGACACTCCACTGATCAATCGTCAACACATTCACTTCTTGCATGATGGCGCTCCTGCACACTTCAGTCGTACGGCTCGCCGGTACTTGGATCGAAGGTTTCCTGATCGATGGATAGGTAGAGGTGGCCCAATTGCTTGGCCTCCACTCTCACCTGATCTTAACCCTCTCGATTTCTACTTGTGGGGCCATTTAAAATCATTGGTTTATTCGTCTCCGGTGCCTGATTTGGAATCCCTTCGAAATCGAATTGTGGCATGTTCTGAGGACATACGCAATACTCCTGGAGTTTGGGATCGTGTTCGCTGGTCAATGAGACATGGATGTGAGGTCTGTATTCAAGCAGGAGATGGACATTTTGAACATCTTCTGTAATGACAACGACCTGCGGAAAGAAAAACGTTCCGGTGAATTTCAATGTTGTGAAGGCCATGAAGCATTTCCGGACACATGTTGTAATGAACTATTTTGATTGTTCTCACGTGGGAAATACATACCTGAAATTATGCCCCGTATTTTGAAACACCCTGTATATATACAGTATATATATATATATATATATATATAATTTTTAACTATTTTCAGTACATACCTTTTTAACGTCTGAAAAATTCAACAAATTTCAGAAAGATTGCTTAGGCATAATATGTAAAACGTCCAAAAAATAATTCCTGAAAATGTCAACTTTCTAGATTAAATAGAAGTTAAAAGGTTCGTTTTGTATGGAAAAACTGAACTTACGAAAAATAAACGTTAAAAATAGACCCACTATATATACTGTACATATACCTCTTCAGAAAAGCGGAAAGTTAGCAGGGATTTAATTTTAGTGTAATTACAGTATATGTGATATAAAGGAAATGTTACAAATATGGAATATCATAAGGAATCCACATGTTTTGAATAGGTACTGAAGATAAAGTATCGTCCTATTTATTGCTGAATGTCCCTGAGAATGGTACACCGGACTTAGAAGTCTGTAAGATGTTTGAAAACGTTTGAAAAAAAAAATTCCTCAAAATCTAACATATTTCCTTCATAAAAACAGAGGTACAAATATGGAATACTATTAACAAGTTACAATATTAACAAAATTGCAAAGTCAAAATGGTCTCTACTAAAAAAAGCACAGAACAAGCATTCAGCATCTTCATTAGAAGGTACTTCCCCAACGGTAATACTTAATCCAGAGGAATCGTCTCTCACGCCTTTTCTCGAATTTGTTTTATGGCTTCTTGCATTGCCTTTTCATTCCAGTGTTTTCTGACTTTGTTGGAAGGTGAGGTTTTCCCTCCTACAGGTATCAACACTAGTAACGAAACAGAAAACCAAGGTTTAAAGATGAAATACTAATAATACTAGTATTTCGTATTTGTGACGCTCTGATGTAATTCATAACCTCAAAACATATCATAATTTAAAAGCTTAAAAACAAAATCAATTAAACATAGCTACATTCCTATAAACGTAGGATATATATCATTAATATTTCTAACATTGAGATATAACAATGTATAGGCCCTATTCAAGGAAATAACTTACCGCCAAAATTTTCACTTTCCTCGAAAACGCAATAATGATAAACGTTTCAACATTTCAGCTTCTAACTGCAAACTAACACATTTCCACGAAAGAGAGTATCATTGCGTAGTAATTTGGAAGCCTTCTGCTAGAATACAACACGTCTCAGGTCGTATATCACACTATTTAATAATATTTGTGCCCTATTTCATATTTGTTCCCCCTATTTCATATTTGTGCTCTTACTTCATATTTGTAACACTTCCTCTAACATTAAATTATAAAGACGAAAAATCAAAGAATGAATTAGAGAAATAAAAAATATATATAATTTTCTACCGAAAATCCGTAAATATATGAAGAATGAGCATTACAATTAAAACTTGTAAGCTTATATCCTTCTAAGAAAGTCTAAAAATAAAATGGATACAATTTGAGTATATTCAGCTTGATGGCATTTAGCCTAAGTGTGTTTAAATGCGACAGGCTCATGTCAGTAGATTTACTGGCATGTAAAAGAACTCCTGCGGGACAAAATTCCGGCACACCGTCGACGCTGATATACTGTAACCTCTGCAGTTTCGAGCGTCGTGAAATAAACCATAATATATATATATATTTTTTTTTTGGAAAAATAAAAAGTAAATAAAAATGTTTACCAAAAATTAAATTCCGTCCCCCCTTAAGTGAATTCTGTTTGATTTTTAATTAACTATGGATGATATAATAATTTTTTAATTGATCCCAATTTGCAGTTACGACATCCGTCGGTTCTTGATACGATATAACTGTTGTATTTTTATAGCGTGTAATGTAGGCATAAAAGGTTCCCTTGGTATCTTGTTCACAGAATACATGACTAGAGTCTGGTGGATTTATAATAATATGAGTTACAACGCAATGTCATGTATCGGTATCCCTTCCTATTTTCCCTCCCCCAGGGCCGCGCAACCCCGCAACTCTTGCAGGTAGGGAATAACAACATCCTGGCGTTATTTAACAGCTCTCTAGAGTTGATTTGCAATCACCTAACAACATGGGTTCTCTGTCCAGCTGTTTGCATGTTATCATTTTGTGGTCGTGCTATTCAGTTTTACGCCGGTATTCCTGTCGATACATGTACAGCCATTCCCATTACAGAGCAACTAAAGGCTACACATTTTTACGTTCCAATTTCCCATGCTTAAGCTATAAATATTGCGGACTATTTTTCATGCGGGAAACCTGCTTGGGATTTGTATAACAGCAATGGCTTCGATGTGTCAGAAAAATAACTATAAGACCCGAAAATGAGAAGAGTTCGATTTTCTAAGATATATCATCATTTTCATTCTCCTTCATCTTTAGTGTCATATATCAGCATTTGTGTCAACGTACAGTATTTTACGGAGAGGGGAAGCAAAAGGTTGTAGCCTACTAATCTGTGAGAAAAAATATGTCTACGCTCTCAGCTTACCTTGGCAAGAGCACTGGAATGAAGGGAATCAGATATATTTTATATTTGCCTTTTAGTACTCTGACGCCCACGATCAAGATAAGCCGCTTGTAACTCAACCGTCAGTCACTGGCAGAAATATAATACAGTTGTAGTCTGTTTCGGTCTGCACTTGAAAGTCGTCTGTTAATATTTTAAACGGTCTGCCTATCTTCTTTTTTCTTTAGGGTGGTACTGAAGAAATGTTTTCGGGTATCTATTTTCTTGCATGCGATGAATATACTGTAATTTTGAATCTTTCCTAATATCGATGTAGTTTTCAATTCTTTTAAAATATGTTCAATCCTCTTGTGACACTACTTCGAAGTACATTCCACAATTTTCCTTGAATAATAAAAATGTAATTTCTGTCCAAACCAAAGTTACCTATTTCATATTGATTTACGAAGATATTTGTTGTATGTGTTGATTCAGTGGCATACGCAGAATTTTGTTTATTATTATTATTATTATTATTATTATTATTATTATTATTATTATTAGAATTCTTCTATATGGCTGTGAAACTTGGACTCTCACTCTGAGAGAGGAACATAGGTTAAGGGTGTTTGAGAATAAGGTGCTTAGGAAAATATTTGGGGCTAAGCGGGATGAAGTTACAGGAGAATGGAGAAAGTTACACAACACAGAACTGCACGCATTGTATTCTTCACCTGACATAATTAGGAACTTGAAATCCAGACGTTTGAGATGGGCAGGGCATGTAGCACGTATGGGCGAATCCAGAAATGCATATAGAGTGTTAGTTGGGAGACCGGAGGGAAAAAGACCTTTAGGGAGGCCGAGACGTAGATGGGAGGATAATATTAAAATGTATTTGAGGGAGGTGGGGTATGATGATAGAGACTGGCTTAATCTTGCACAGGATAGGGACCGATGGCGGGCTTATGTGAGGGCGGCAATGAACCTTCGGGTTCCTTAAAAGCCATTTGTAAGTAAGTAAGTAAGTATTATTATTAGAAAGATGAACTGTCAAATGCACAAAATGTTAAACGAACGGTTCACAATAACGTTAGAACTCAAGCTAATGAACGAGTGAATACCTCTCTTAAATGAATTTAAAATCGACAATACACAATATTTAACATCTGCACTGCATTGTAATTACACTGTCATTGTAATAATCATTGTTACCATAACAGATATATTATGTAGGACCAAAAATTAATCTTTACGTAGATTCTTTGCATATTACTGTGGAATCCTGGCCACCAAGTCATTCAATTGAGTGCTCTTCTTGTACAATGGCAGTTGACTTAATATATGTCAACATGTATGTCGAACTTGGAGTCAGGCCACAAAGGGAAGAACACTAGAGAAGACGGATTCGATCCGGTACTATGGATTGAACTTCGGCGTAGCTCAGTAGTTAGAGCACTTGGTACGTAGAACCAAGGACCCGGTTTCGTCCCCGGGGCCGGAGCGAATTTTTATCCTTTAATAATCATTAAATATTTCAAGATAACCAATATGACAAAAAAAAGTCCCTGTGAACAAAATACTGTTTCCACTAATCACGAATGTGAACAAAATGTTTGCAACAATAGCTGCTTTTCACCACTCAGTTACACCGGGACAGAACATGATTTGGCACAAACATAGTTCATAGCATGAAAGAGCACATTCAAAACTACGCGAATTGATGTCAAGCTCCACTTTGTCCAGTGGTGAAAATACGGTTTGCAACAAACGCTCCTCAAGTTCACAAACATTTGTTTCATCATAACTCTCTTCGCTGGAGTTAAATTCTTCTCGTCACTCTCAGTGGTATCGCGGTTACCATGCTGACCGATGAATCCGACGTTCGTGAATTCGAATCTCAACTTTATTAACTTACCTATCAATCAATTAACAGCACTTCGAAAGCAAACCAAGAAGACACATTTATAAATAATACGAAAGTGGTATTTATAAATTATTATTATTATTATTATTATTATTATTATTATTATTATTATTATTATTATTATTATTATTGTGGTTAGCTTTTAATTCTATTTTAAAGAGCTATCCATTCTGATTGGCCAGTCTTTGCTGGGTGTTCAGTTATCTGTAGCAAGGATGGCATTCTGACTAGCCACATTTCGGGACTTCAAAAAAAGAGTGTGGGTTTTATCCCAAACTTCTGTATGTAGGCCTATAACTTCGTGACATAACATAACGACTCCTCTCCTGAAAGGAAGATCATAAATACTCACCTCTGCATTATTTTTGTAAGCGTTTCCACTGTAGGGTCCACACCTATGGAATAACGGCTAGCGCGCCTGGCCAAGAAACCAGGTGGTCCGGGTTCCATTCCCGGTCGGGGCAAGTTACCTTGTTGAGGTTTTCCGGGGTTTTACCCCAATCCAATATGAGCAAATTCTAGGTAACTATCGGTGCTGGACTCCTAACTCATTTCACCGGCATTATCGCCTGAATGAAATAACCTAAGATGTTGATAAAAGCGTCGTAAAATAAGCTACTAATAATCCACTGTGGGCGATACACCATTCTTATAGCACTGATACACTGTACGTCAAACTAAATCGCGAGTGAAATCATCGATGAGCGAGTAATGGAGTGGTATGAGGGAAGACCATAATGTTTTGTCATCAACTATAACCGCCTCTGACCAATATCTTCACCGCAATATAATTTGTATAATGAATAGAGTTACGTTCGGCTTTGCAAATTAATTTTTGTACATTTTTGAGTCCTGAAATGTTTATGTAGTGAAGTCTCAATTGGAATTTATTAATTATTTTCGTACAGAAATAGAAATAGGCCTACTCTTTAATGTTATATTTTTCCTAATGGTCATTGATATGTTAATTTTAACGTCGACCGTCATATTAATTTGTACCGCTACGGTGGTCTAATGGCTAGAGCGCTGGACTTATAATCCTGTGGACTCGGGTTCGATTCCCGGTGCCCCCCCATTTTGAACTTGTGTTGGACAAGCACTGATCCAGGTGAAACAGGGTTTTCCTTCGGGAGCTCCGGTTCCCCTGTAACATTATAAAAATCTCAATCATCATCTCATTACGGGTGTAGATTAGATCAGCCTCCTATGGCGCACCCTGAGCAACTACTCTGTCGGTAAATTGGTCTACATAACTGGTTTCATATAGGTGAATGACGAACAATCAAATACCCGTCATTAATAAAAAATATTAATTTTGTAAACAATGTGTATAGTTGTTTAAGCCACCCTTTTTGTCTGGAGAAATAGATTTTTATAATTAATGGACAATAGGGCACGACGGACATTTCTGAGGTGCATTATGCGGTAGACCTACTCCTGACGAAATTTTTAATTAGCCTATCTCATTTCCTCACTGCAGGAGTTGTGAGTTGTCTTGAGTATTGTGCGTGGAATAATGAAAAGCTCAATTGAGGACCGTTTTTGCAAAAGTTGCTAACTGAAAAAACTAAATTTTACAGGAGAGACAAAACACTATTGTAAGCAAGTTTTGCTGTATGTATTACTTATAGCAGAAAGCAAGTTTTGAAAAAAACGATCACACTTTGATACACTACAATGAAGAGAAATAACCCAATTTTACGAAGACGCTTTGAACATGTAGAGGCCTGCAAATTTTGCAGTTAGCAAGTTTTGCAAAAACGGTCCTCAATTACAATTATTGTCCGTGACGTCTGGTGGTGATATGGTCATTATAATATAAAAAGATGAGAGTACGTCATCATATTGTACCTAATCAAGTGAGATCATCAGTATGTTATTCCATCTATTGTTTTTAAGTAGAATTCGAAATTCAGGAGGTCCCAGTCAGAGGGATACAGGTTAATTGATAGCAGAGTATTGGGCGAGGTGAAGGGAACAAGTTAGGGTTTGTTCACTATTTCCATCTGTCGGATATAGTCACTGATCTGTCCGTCTACGACTGGTTGGAAGTTTCATATTATGTACTCACACTGAAGCTGAGATAGTTTGGACAACGTAAAGTCATTGCGATTTCAAAAACAATTCAATTGGATTGTTCCAATTGTTGGATTTTAAAATATAAATTATTAAATTCCTTCCACAAGAAAAACACCTTACAAGTAGAAATAAGTACATTTTACTTGAAAAGGCAAAATGCGTCACAACTGCTGGAAAAAAATAGAGATGGACTAAACATTTATAATTACATAATTTTGAAGTATCGGTATCCATATTTAAAAAAATATAACGTATAAATTCAAATTAAAAATAGGAGATATTTAGAATAAGTAATTTAAATTAGCATTAATACCGGTATATTATATTTAACATATATTTTAAATAAGTATCTTGTGAATATGCGATACAGGTACTTCATTTTAATTGATTTGATTTTAAGCTTACTCTATTTGGTTATCTAGTTATCCTACAAAACTTTCTTTATGACTTCTTACTAATATCAAATTCTTACTGAATACAATAGGCCCTACTTGAGTTATTTTTCTTTTGAATATAATATTATCTTCGTCCCTTCGTACTCTGTTGTCCCTCCGAACATGAGTTCTACTCATAAGAGGGTTAGATTTACATATTATTTTCTAAATGCTGTTTCTTTTATAGTAATCTTATTATTTTGAGACAAACTCTATTTCTGTGACCTATATTTTATCATTACTGTAATTATGTCGCTTCGTTTCCTTATATTATAATTTATGTGCAATTAGCCTATTATGGTGTGTGTACCTTTGTAAATAGTATTGCCCTGTTTATAGGCCTAAGAAGAATATTACGTTTCTACCCCGAGAGACGATAATACAATGCAACTTATTCTAACCAATATAATACAGTATTTACGTTTGTCCTCCAGGCGAACGTTTAATTTTTTTCCTTCATCCCGTATTGCAAAAGCCTCTTCTAATTGACATCTGTGTATGAGGGAGAGGACTACCTTGCCAGCTGCTTGGTATATATTGTATTATTGTGTGTGTAGTTAACTTCAGAGTAAATGTGCCTCACCTTCGAAGTCTACTTATAAGATGTACTTCTTAATGCAAGTTATTTGGGTCCAATGGACGCTTCTGTTTTGGGCAAAGAAGGTATTTAATTTATTATGCAGTCTCTCAAAATTTATTGAGTCTCACTACTTGAGATACCAAGAGTTAAAGGTCAAAAGTCAAAAAGAGATTCACGTAAACAGGAATTTGTGAACGCCACAGTAAGAGCAATTCAAATTGCAGAAATAATGTACAATACGTCACATGATACATTAGAACAGCAAATATTGGATGCGATGAATATAAATTTTAGTAATAGAAAACAGTTCACTTTGGAGCAAGAGAGAGTTTCAGAGAAACGTTTGAGAAATCTTGATTTAAACAGTTAAGGACTGAAATTATATGAACTGAGGAATTAACTTACTGTACAAATTTTCTGACATAAACAACCATGCAAATACAAGAGGCTATATAACCAAAGACTGCAGACTGTATTTGGGTGTATGGATTCTTGAGTTGTCATCCTCATCCTATCGTACGAAGGAAATAATGGGATTCTTATTTCAGAACTAAAGAACTTAATAAACGTGAAAGTGGAGTGATTTTATTACAGACTATAGAAAATTCTCATCGAATATGGACTTTTAAAATTCTGAATCGATATACATGAGGTAAACGATATAAACTGTCAAAATATCCTTCTAGTAGAGTATAAATAGCTGAAAAAAGTCAAAATTTTTTCGGTAACTGTCAAGGTTTTCCCAGAAAAAAATTGTTTGGTGAGTCTGTCTTTTTTTGAAACTGAGAATAGACAATTATTATTTACTTTGTCCGATACGTACTCTGAAGCAGTCGTCTCTATTGTGTATTGGTATGTGTTGTGCGCAAACATTGACTATGACATTCACGTAGAATTATCATATTCTGAAGTCTGAAAATGTCGACACGTTCCTCTCACCAACGAATTCCTTGTATCGACTTCGTCATTTATATCACTTCTGTAGCTTCTGCATAAGTATCACTAGATGTAATTTTCTTTAACAATTCCTTGTTACTTACTATACAAAGAGTCAAACGTGCGTTTGCATATAAAATGTCGGAAATGAAATTTCACTGAAACAAGTTTTTCACAGAATCGATAGTAAGTCTAATCTATGAAATTTAATAATTTGCTTTATAAGTTAACTGCTATTTACAATTAACAAAATGAAGGATATATCTGGATAAATAGCATTTACACATTTCAGCAATCACATACACGGCAATATGCTTTTCACAGCTCAAAGCAATATGACACCAAAACAAAACAAAGATGAATAAATAAGACTTCAACATAAAAAACGCGGACAAATTAGAGGATTTCCAAAAATGTATACGGACGACTATTTCTATTATCAAAAAGCGGACATCCGCATAAATTCTGACATATGGTAACCCTATTCACGTTCAGTCGAAATGTAAAAAATAATTAGACTACTATCAATCTTAAAAACGTGGTATTTTACAAATTAAAAATAAAACTATAAGAAATATTCGTAATTAAATTTGTTCAGCAGACCGACATGTACTCCCTATATAATTTTAGCAGTCAACATCCAGTGGCGCAGCCAGAATTTGGTTCAGGAGGGAAGGGAGTTTTGAACATTTTCTTTTTCCAAAAAAACTCACTATAATACATACGATAACAAAACTTTAATGTGTCATTACTTATAATTACTGTGTGTGAAACAGAACTTCTCATTGGACTGAACAGGTCCCCAACTAAAGCAAATAAAAATCCATTTGCTCCTAAGTCCGCATGGACACAAATGCAACATCGACAACAATGCAGTTATGTACATGTGCAATTCGTTTTCACGACATGCCAGTACCTTAAATAAAATATGTAGGCTAAATACCTTTTCAGTTTTCTTTCACACCACATATGGCTTATTGTGCTGATGTGTAAACATGAGATGTAAATTTTTCTCGCTGCAGTTCATTTCGTCGCATTTTACTCTTAGAACATAGATTTCATTTCATCACACTTCTTTTAATGCAGGCACGTTCAGGATCCAACATGCTTGGTTTGGTAGCACTGTATGGTGTACTCTGCTGAAGCTTATCTCGTAGGTAAAGAGTGCCATTGTTTAGACTTTGTGGTAGTGTATAGTAGCACATTTGCTTCATTTGCTTTTTAGTATAGTGGTTAGAGAATTAACGTGGCTTCAATGCAGGCTCAAAACATTTTATTGAATTTATTTAAAACAAATACTCCTTTAGAAATTCAATTAAATTTGTACTTTAACATGTTAATATTTTATAAACAAATTTCTTTCAGAGTTTTACATAAATGTGCGTACTTTAACGTGTTAAGATTTTATAAACATGGACTTTGAAATAATCAAAATTAAAATAGGCATTATCACCTTTGTCTCATTCAAACGCTAAATAACCTAAGATGTTGATAAAGCTTCGTAAAATAACCTACTTATATATATATATATATATATATATATATATATATATATACAAGATAACGTGAAAACATATCATCATATCTAATGAAGTCTACATCTGTGGAGTAACGGTTAGCGCGTCTGGCCGCGAAACCAGGTGGCCCGGGTTCGATTCCCGGTCGGGGCAAGGTACCTGGTTGAGGTTTCTTCCGGGGTTTTCCCTCAACCCAATATGAGCAAAATAAATGCTGGGTAACTTTCGATGCTGGACGTCGGACTCATTTCACCGGCATTATCACCTTCATCTCATTCAGACGCTAAATAACCTAAGATGTTGATAAAGCGTCGTAAAATAACCTACTAAAAATATCTAATGAATTTAAAAAACAAAATAAAAAATTCATACAGCACTGAAAAGAAAGGCAAGAAGTGAGTTATATGCAAAATCCTTAAAATTGATAGGAGTCAAAATTAAGAAATAATAATTTTGGGATTTTTTTTTTCTGAAACTGATCTGTTCAGACAGACAATTTATAGAATACTTTCTCATGTTCCTTCTTCCATCGAAGAAGCCTTATAATATCCTTGTGCCGAAAATGTAGTTACACACATTGGAGAAAAGTTCTCATTTGGACGGCAACAGTAAAATAAATTGTCTTAATAACTTGTGAAACAAATCGAACTTTTCTCATAAATAATGAATGCATCATTGTTTCGGCTCATAGTACTTCTGATTATGTTCTCAAACCATTTCTATAAAATTATACTATAAAATCTTGTGTTAATGCTTTCAATATTTCTGTGGTTACTTGTTTTTTTCCAATGCTAATGCCAAAACATAAAACAACATGTACATCCTGAAGAAATTATGTCTCAAAATATTGTGTTTGGGAAGCAGTTAATCATTTAAAAGTTTCTGTTATATAATGAAATAGCATCACACAATGCTTCCAAAATTAATTTTCCCAGTGTTAAGATTACAGATTATTTATTTCAAGTAAAATTCAGTAAACACAATTTTCGGTTTACTGTAATATCCTACATGAAAACTGAACCTACAATAGAACACGAAATATTTCTAATATTATTATTTTCTTCATGTGAAAAACGACTGCCCACGCTTTTTCCTATCCACTTCCTTATGTCCACAGTAGACATAAGTGGTTACACTCACATAACCACACTACCTACGTTTTATAGTAGGCTTAATTATTCTGCTGGTGTCGTATCGAAATAAAGATTCATTAGCCGGAGATAATTTGAGCTGTTCCGCATAATAAAGAATGTATAATTTAATCGAACAACATCGAATTTTACAATACATAAAGACACTTAAAATAGAAAAAAATCATAGGGAAACTTTTCTTACTTTTATTGTCCTCTGGCATTCAAATATTTTAAATTTTTTGTTACTCTCCTTAACCTCCCGTTCTGTCCGACTTACACACCACACATAGGACATAATATACTAGACATCTCACATTGCAGACCTCCCTGGTCAAGGAATCTACATGCAGGATCGCCGCAGAAACATCACAGGGCAGTCACAAAATAATGGACGAACACCCAGTTCCGTAGACGGAAAGTAAATTTCTTTCATTGTCTATGCATTAAAATATTGACTGAAATCTCTGTCTCTCGAAAATAAAGACTCTGTTTAAGTTATTTTGATGTATAAAGTATAATCAATTTTATTCCAATGGAATATTGACTGCTTGATAGGAAAGCGCACATTCTATCCACATAGTCACAGCTGCGGACGTATTTCAAGTTTGTCTTTATGCCGTTAGGCGAAGAATCAGCAATCTGTCGGTAAATAACGTTTATTGGGTTATTCTACGACACTGTATCAACATCTCGGTTATTTAGCGTCTGAATGAAATTAAGGTGATAATGCTGGTGACTTGAGTCCGGTGTCCAGCACCGAAAGTTACCCAGCATTTGCTCGTATTGGGTTGAGGGAAAACCCCGGAAAAAACCTCAACCAGGTAACTTGCCCCGACTGGGATTCGAACCCGGGCCACCTGATTCGGTAAATAACGTTTGAAGATTGACGCTCTTAATTCAAACTGATATTTGATTCGTATCGATATGAGACATTTAGAATCACACTGATATTAATTCCTCATTGCCCAAACGAAATATTTGAAACAGTAAATAAGCGATAAAATGACAATGGTGGCGATGGCGTCCTTGGGAGAGTCAAGGGAAAATCATTCGACGAAGTGCGTTGTAACCATTTTTTTTTTTTTTTTTTTTTTTTTTTTTTTTTTTTTTTTTTTTTTTGCGGGTACTTCACTTTGCGTCATTCACCCAAACGTCGCCATCTGTGAGCAACTCGCCGAAGACACTATAAGAGTTGCCTTCGGTGCATCATGAGAAGCGAACTACGTAACACCGCATAATTATTAAAAGAGGAAGAGTTCTCATAGGTACTGGTTATAGTATGTACTACAAGTCGTAGTGATAGTAGCAATGTTAATAGTGACAGTGTAGTGGTCGTAGTAGCAGTAACAGTACCGGTAGCATAACAGTAGTAGTAGTAGTAGTAGTAGTAGTAGTAGTAGTAGTAGTAGTAGTAGTAGTAGCAGGTGATAGGGATGGTAGTGGTAATATTGGTAGTAGTGATAATATAAGTGTGTAGTAGTAGTGGTGGTGGTGGTAGTATTAGGGATGGTAATAGTGATGGTAGCCACCGGTGTAGCTCAGTCTGCTGAGGTGCTTGCCTACCGATCCGGGCGTGGGTTCGATTCCCGCTTGGGCTGGGTTTTTCCGAGGTTTTCCCAAAGTGTAAGGCAAATTTCAGATAATCTATGGCGAATCCTCGGTCTCATCTCGCCAAATACCATCTCGTTATCATCAATCCCTTCGACGCTAAATAACCGAGTAGTTGATACAGCGTCGTTAAATAACCAACTAAAAAGTAGTGATGGTAGTTGTAGCGTTGGTACTGGTAATTGTATAAGACGTATAGTACTGGTGGTAGTGGTATTAGTAGTATTAGGCCTAATATTACTAGTACTAAATTAGTAGTAGTGGGGGTGGTAATGGTAGTAGTAGTACTGGTACTGGTGATACTATAAGTGTAGTAGTGGTAGTAATAGCAGTATTAGTGGCAGTAGTAGTAGTATTTACAGTGATAGTAGGCCTAATTGTAGAAGTAGTGATCATTAGTTGTAGGCCCTAAAGTTGTTAATGAATTGATATTAATAGTGGTGTTAGAATAATAATAATAATAATAATAATAATAATAATAATAATATAGTACTTAGGAAAAATTACGTTATAATTTGAAATTTTAATCGGTTTTTAAGGATATTGGTACTGATGCTGTTTTCCCGGTGTAATTTTAATAGCTATACTTCGTTCCATGATGTCTGACAGGAGAAGTAAACATTGGCGGCAGAGGAGGATAGAAGTGTAATTTCTATTCAACAAATGGCAGAGGTCTCATTCCACGCTTGTCTTGAAGTTGGGCGGGGGTAGAACGCTTCAGAACGTCCAACTTCAAGTCAAACGTGGAATGAGATCCCTGTCATTGGTTGAATAGCGATTACGAGTAATACTGCTCTCGTCCTTTGTCGGCAATGTTTACATTCCTGCCAGACATGAAGTATAGGTTGTTTTGGAGCAGACGAGATAGAGCATTCGTTAAGAAATTATCTGACATCTATTTTAGAGTTGGAGAAAATCTGTGGAAAACCAAAATACATGGTAGTTCAAGCGGCATTCGAGTACACAACCGGGTGCGGTACGGTTCAAGAATCCCACTCCCTACCTCGTAGCCACGAAGATGGCTGAATCAATTTCCTATTATTTTGGCATTCAGCTGTGCACATAAAATACTGATTACAGATAAAGTGTTCAAATATTTGAAATAGCCTGTAATTACAGTAAGTGCAAAGTAGGCCACCTATATACTTAATAATACTTCAGTGCATACAGCAAATACGGTTATTGCGGTTACTGACATAACAAGATAACTTACTTTATATTTTTTCAGAAAATTATAATATTTTTCCTCATGTCATCCAATACACAACAGTGACTTCAGCGGTGTTAATGAACTGCAGAGAAAAATGTATTCGAGGGAATTTAACGAAGGAAAATCAAAGATGGGATTGTTAAAAAGTGTTCAGAATGTAAAATATTCCGCATATGTCCTTAGAATGCCAACAAAATGTATCTTCTCCTTTAGGCTCATTTTATTTTTCTGAAAACATAGTCACAAAAGTGTATGCATTTCACACTATATTGCCTTAAAACTAAATATTCACGATTTACCGTATTGCTTTAGAGCGGGAGAGGGTAAGAGACCCCATTGGTTGAGCGGGTGAGAGGTCACATGCGGCCGATGGGCTGGTACACCCTCATCCTCATTCATCCCAAACAATTCGGGATGCACAATAGTGGCCGTGTGCACCATTCTCGATCATCTAGCCCGTTTATCAGCAATCACGGAAACATGGTTAATCCTTGACAATGATCAAGTTACAGATGCGGTGCACCGACATTTTCCCTCAATCAACTCAGTACCGTCAGCGCTGACGGTACGCTCGCTTGAGAAGAATCATCTGAGCGCTAGGTTACTGCGTATAAAACAGCGAACGAACGCACTCTGTCAATTATCGCTTCGTTTTTGTTTGTCGGACTGTTTCAAACATCCTCGCAGTTTTCAAATAACAAGTTTCAATAGTCATGGAAGAAAAAAAGAAAAGAGCACCGAACTTCTCATAGTCCGAAGTGGGAATTCTTTTAGAACTCGTCAGCAATTCTGCATCCATATTAGAGAATAAAAGTACTGACGGAAGTTCTCTAAGAGAAAAGCAGGCTACCTGGGTGGATTTAACCTCACAATTCAACATGAGTTATACGTGTTTACGTAATTCCATACAATTTGTAACTTAATTTATGCAGTGGTTGTTTCATATTATTGATAATTGGGAAAATTTCAGTTTACGGATACCTCACTGACAATTATCTTGAAATAGGCTACTAAAAAGAGCAGATTTGTATGTGTCGAATGCTCATCATCTTGCTTACGAAAAGACACATTTCAGTGCCAATAATTTATTTGGGAAAATTTCAGTATACGGATACCTCGCTAACAATTATTTTAAAATAAAATAAAAGCAATTCGTCTGTGAATGTCGAATACGCATCATAATGCATACGAAAAGGAAGTTTTTGGTACCAATTTATTTTGTGTGCACAAGGTTGGAATTTTGGAGTAAGAGGGAAAGGAAAGTAGGCCTATCCTTGTTCTGAAATTTATCCATTTATTTTGTGTTCACAAGGTTGGAATTTTGGGAGTAAGAGGGAAAGGAAGGTATCCGTGTAATTTCTCTTAATTCAAGCGTAAATAGCCTAATTGTCCAAAACGTCATGTAGGTCCTAATAGGCCTAGTTTCAAACGGCAAATCTATAGCTAATAAGTGATAATCTCGCATTCTACAAAATGGTCATTTAGTTTTACTATATTATTACCGGCATAGAATAACTACTTTATTATTATGTTAACAAAATTGGACAGTTAGGCCTAAATAATATGTTGTCCTCAAGTAAGTCCCGATCTTCCAAAGCAGAAACATATATAAAACATTAGTCTATTTTGAGAGAAAAAAAAACATTTTTATTATTCATCTACAAACTTACTCTTTCTACAATAACACCAATTCTGTTATTTCCGCAGTGATTTGCGTGTTCAAGATACATAATTTCATCTTCAATTCCATCAAGTACGTCAAATCGTGCCGCCATTTTGGTTTTCTCGACTTGACCATGTTCAATTCAAGATAATCGGTCCCACACCCGTGATCAAATTTGATCATCATCAACTCGCTTGTTTAACTTTGATCGAGATTGATACTCCGCAAATTGGCGTTGAAGATGGTCAAGTGCCGACTTAACCATGATCAAATTTTAATCGAGAATGGTGCACACGGGCATAGGTCTCAGTATGGCTGACGTGCAAAGGGTCGTCCTAACCCGCCCGTAGCCACCGTGACCTAACCTAACCTATCGTACTATTCAGGTCATATTCTGAAATTTAATCAGTTTCCCTCTGAAAGTATGGGGCGTTAGAGTAGTTATGCTTGATGCCTTCCACTATGCGATTTCGTATAATACTCAGAAGTTTCTAACATCACCAAGATTTCACCTGGGTAGTTGCTAAATAAAAGATTCATGTGCGGAACTCATGGTTCTTCATACTTATATGCTGGAAATGATATAATGTAAAAGTTTTATTAAATGTGTGTTATGCGAGAATATGTAATTGTGACTGAAAAACAGACACTTCTAACTATCGAACAAATTCTGAATTCTGACTGCCAAAAATTTAAACTCCACCGAATATCATCACATGAAAATTGTACAAATGATCTTAAAGAGACGAGAGACATATGTGCAGAAAAAGTCAAAATTATCGCGTGCAGGCAGATTAGCAAACAACATCCACGGACAATGATGGTCATAGGTGCCGGCTTCTTTGAAATACTGGAGAGGCAAGACTCTGCATGAACGTCGGACAAATCTTTAATTGTTTATAAAAAATTATTTTACGTATTTTACAGAAAATAACGCAATCTGAATTTTCATATAATAGGCCTACAGATGGAAATTGCTTAACCCAAAGTCGTTAAAAACTACAACCCTTATGCACTAGCTTTCCCCTTTCACTGCTTTGTTCACCCTTCATTGATCCTTGCACCATTGATGAACATGAGCTATTGGTTTCATTACACTCTTTTTATTTGGGGGGGGGGAGGAATTTTTTGTAGACTTCAAAATGAACAGATAAAACCTTGAGGAAGGATAATCATTTCATTTCATTTAGTGTTCTGCCCAAGAGCAGATCTTTCACTGCAAACCCAGCTTTCTCTAATCTTTCCTATTTTCTGCTTTTCTCTTCGTTTCCTCATATGTTCCATATACCTAAATGTCGTCTGTTATCTGATATCGTCTTCTACCCCGAACTCTTCTCCCGTTCAACATTCCTTCCAGTGCATCCTTCAGTAGGCAGTTTCTTCTCAGCCAGTGACCCAACCAATTCCTTTTCCTCTTACTGATCAGTTTCAGCATCATTCTTTCTTCACCCACTATTTCCAATGCAGCTTAATTTCTTATTTTGTCTGTCCACTTCACACGTTCCATTCTTATCCAGATTCACATTTCAAATGCTTCTATTCGCTTCTCTTCACTTCGTCGTTCATAAATTCTCTAATAAATGGCAAATGTTGGTATCATTGGGTAACTACATGGCACAAAGTTATACCATTACGTTTCCCATATCTATTCAATACGAAAATTAGATTTCAATATATTTTCTAAAATGAATCACTGTTACTGTGAAATACGTGTTGATGATAGTTATATCAGAAAAATTTACCTTCACGCCTGTATTAATATAATTGTTGTTGCGTCACAACAGAATAAATTATGAAGAAGTTATAATTTTTTTATTTTACGAAGCTTTATCAACTGCTATGGTCATCTAGCGTCTGAATGAAATGAAGGTGATGTCAGCGAAATGAGTCCAGGGTCCAGCACCGAAAATTACCCAGCGTTTGTTCTTAATGGGTTGAGAGAAAACCACAGAAAAAAAACTCAACCAGGATTTGAACCCGTGCCCACTCGTTTTACGGTCAGGCATGCTAACCGTTACTCCGCAGCGGTGGACAAAAAGTTTGAATAGCTTGCCTTACTGTAACTTACGAATGTAATGGCACTGTTTTTCGCTAGGTAGCAACACTAATAAATTGCAGAAAGTGTCCATGCGATAGAAGTAGCAGTATAAGGAACAACATAAAATTCGAAAAACAAACAACAATAAAAGCCAACAAAGACCTAGTGAATAAAATAAAAGACAAACAAATCCCACACAGTACAATATTAGCAACTTTCGACATAACTAACCTATACACAAACATACCTATAAAAGATACACTACAGATACTAGAAAAAATGCTCAAAAACAACAACACACCACAAGAACACATTAAAGAAATCATCCACACCACAGACATCATAACAAAACAAAACTACTTCACATACAATAACAAATATTACACTCAAACCGAAAGCCTACCCATCCATTTCCAGCATACTGGCAGAAATATTCTTACACCACATAGAACAGACATACATACTAAACAAAGACAACAAACACGCAGACAACATCATATATTGGCACAGATACGTAGATAGTGGCTCCTGCATATTTCTTAAGAGGAGGAAAGAAGTTAACAGCACTAAATGACACCTTCTTGAATGAAACATGCAACAAATTAGCCTACATGCATACATGTAAAACCAGGTAGTGTTGGGATTGGCCTTCCCTTCAGTATAGCAATAATCTGTTCTTGTAAACTGAGTTTCCTAAATTGTCAAAAATATATTATGTTTTCACTTCCATTCATTGTTGAATAATTGCACAAATTAACAATTACAAGGAAATTCACAACCTCGTAGCATTTTTCGAGCACGCTACAGTATCACACGTGTTGGAAGAGACTAGCTACTAACTCGTAACCTGAACCGTTTTACGGAAATGGGAATGGGAAATAATCTGAGGAAAGCGGGAACACTGCACCCACCCACGTGGTCTGTGTTGCCACATGTACATTTTACAAGTTCAGTATCACATGCTTTTGAAGAATGTCAGTTCTTGTAAAGTCATACTATCATTATTGTTCAAAGCTGCCGGTGGCCGATTAATTTTTTATGTTAAAAATGATGTAGTTTGGAGTACCTACTTTCAGTTTCAAATATATTTGTACAAAACTGACAACTTGGTTGTTGCCCTGTCTAATAAACAATGAATAGAAGTGAATTTCAGGGGCCAACTACGTAAAACTACTTCCTCTTTGTTTTACATAAACCCGACTTTAACTTTCAAATATCCACGAAAGTTTCAAACCATATAAAGTGCTATGAAAAATATTTTTTATTTATAACTAAAACAAAAGTTTACATGGTGTCTTTCATAGCGTTGCGTTAAAACTGTATTTGTTGTGTCTTCTCCTAGATGTGTTATAGTCCGGTTGAATGCAACATCGTTAGGTGGCAGCGGTAGCGAGCTTGCTGCACGACCAGTCGGTTTCTATTTCCCGCCCATGACTGATTCAGAGGAGGATCTCCTCCCTCTCCGTTCATTTACTTGCTTTAAAACTTTGCTTCTTTCTCTGGCCGCTAGTGCGCTGTTGTCTATGTGTGTTAACTGCAGTAGAGGAGGAATGGAGTGCCTTTCCTCTACACGACAATCTCGCATATTTCTCACAGTTTTCTACAGCACATGAGAGCTCGTCGTTTAAAACTCGATCAACCGAGTTTTTCTTATAGCTGTGAACTTAAAAATTATCGAATCTTCCTCGAATTTCAAGGCACATATTTTATTTGGTATTTACTTTCAAAAGAAGAAAATGTGAGGAGGACGTTCCTCCCTTCCCTCCCCCGAGGAACCGCCACTGTGACATACTAATACTATACAAAGGAAACAAAAGACAGATCCAAAACCTGCATCAGCACATAAACAAAATACACCCAAAGCTACACTACACATTAGAAATTGAAAACAACAAATCCATAAATTTTCTAGACATCACAATAACAAAAGTAGACAACAAACACTCATTCAAAGTATAGAGAAAACCCACAACAACAACAACACACACACAACACATCCAACAACCTAACACAACACAAACAATCTGCATTCCGAACAATGGTACACAGACTACTCAACATATTAATGAACCAAAGAAGAACTAAATACAATCAAATACACAGCACAAGAAAACGGATACAACCCTAACATAATAGACAACAATACGTAAGACAAAACATAATCACAAAAAACATAAGAATAGAACACAAGCACAAGAACACAAAAAATACATCACACTAACATAAGAAAATAAAAACACACACAAGATTGCAACCTCATTCAAGAAATTAAATTACAACATCGCATACAGAACAAATAACACTCTACAAAAACATCTCAACACACAAACAAACAAATACAACCACACAGGCATATACAAACTCAAATCTAACACCTGCAACAACTTCTACATAGGACTGAGAGGCAGATAATTTCAAACACGTTGCAAAGAACATATCACAGCCATAACAAAATTACAAAACATCTCCACATATGCAGATCACATCACAAATGCTAACCACACCTACAGAGACATCAACACAGACATGGAAATACTACATATCCAACCAAAAAGCCAGAAACTAAACACACTAGAACAATATGAAATATACGAACACACAAAAACACACCCCAATGAAATTCTCAACACACAACTCAATTTCAGAACACACACACTCTTTGACTCCACATTACACCACACGAACACAACTTCACAGGAAACAAAACAAGAGGCGCCAAGACCAACAACGACCAGCTCTGAGGATGACCCATAATAGGTCGAAACATGTAAACCAGGTACGATAGAATTTAACACAAGAAAGTAATATAATACATATTCCGAAGAAATTTAAAAGGTACGCGAAAACGCGTCCTTGCAAAAGGAGTTCGGAGCTGAGACAAACTGAATGTCACACCTCTAGAGTAATAAGGTCGTAACTAAAAAAATTCCTTGACTTCATCTAGTGCAACAAGGTCATATCTCTGGTATAAAAGATTTCCAATAGAGAGCAATTTTTAGTTTGTCTTAAGTCAGATATCGGAAAAAATATCTGTGTAATAGATCCGTATTTGGATTTGCTGCTACGATCTTCTTGAAAATGTAAAGGTACGTTTACGCTGCAGCCTAGCTGCTGGCACATCGCACATGGATGTATGGCATGATGAAACAAACCCAGTGATCTTTATGGGTGCTTTTATCCTGCAGCAGCGCTCTCACCGGCTGCTCGCTGGTATCCTTGCAACAGCGATGATCACAAACATGTTTGATTTTCGAGCCTGGATCATTGCCAGGCATTCTGAGACTTGCGCTGTGATTGGTTCTTTCAAGGAATCTTTCTCATTGTTTACTGCACTACTCAGTCCCCGTGTCATAGTTGAGAGAAACAAGATTCTATTTGACGTTTTTGATGAAAATAAGTTTTTTTTTTTTTTTAAATAGAGATGGACTACACTTTTCATATACTTTTAACTTAGTATAGTAACATTCCTGTTATTTTTGTCCCTATTAATATTTTGCCGAAGTTCTATTTGATTCTCAAATTATTTCAGAAAGACAAGCTTCCATTTCAATTTTTCTTTCATAGGTAGGCCTACAGTGCACAACAATACAAATTTTAATGTCGCTTTAGGTGCATTTGATTACTATTACGTAATATCTGATACCTTATCTTCGCCATTCCATGCATTAAAATATTACAACAATAAGTTATTGTTATTTAGAATATAATAATATATCTGCAAACTGTGTCCACCTTGAATGATAATAGGCTACATTGACCACATGGTGCACTAGCATTACACTACACATTTTGCATTTTGAGGGTGTACACTTCTCATATAAATCGTACTTGCATTGATCTTAAGAAATGTTCTTAAAGTTTTGACAAGAATATTGGAAATCAAATACTGTCTGAATATTATTGTACTCATAAGATATATGATTGAAACAGTCTATGAGGGCATAGATTTAGAAACCATTGTGTAAATAGTTCTATTTCCGCCTCTCTGAAATTCATTTCAACTATTTTTGTAACTTTTCTGTGACTCAACGTATAAATAAAGACATTTTCTGATAAATCTTAGGACTGTAAATTATTACGGTATCACACCATCATTTTCGACAGCAACTGATGGTTTAGGATGCAGGAAAAGAGCACGACCTACAGATTTGATAGAGACTAACTAGTAGCAATTGAAAGGAGGAAGTTGTAGATGCGTAAAGAAAAATAATAGCAATCATTGGACAAGCATGATGATATTTCCTTCTTTACTTCTCTTCTCTCTACGTGAGACTTATGGATCCTCTCAGAAAAATGTTTTTTAGGATTGAAATCCAAAAACTTCTTATGGAAAGAGCAAATGCCGTTGGCTATGGATCATAGGCTAGGAAGGGCACAAACCATTACAGCGGGGTAGTCGTATCGGCTACCGTAGCTACACTTCATGATCATATAGGCTCCCTGGTCTGAAACCTTGTTCTTAAGATAAGCGTTCACTACATCGTATCATGAATTCCCTCTCCACGACCAAAAGATTGGTGTTTGATTACTCTGACTAGGAAGTGCATTACAGGCTCTATTTTCTACGGTGAAGCTATCATCGCAGAATGGTATCGTAACCAGATTATCCACACCCATTCATATCACAACTGACGGAACTTGAAATCTACGAAGGAGGTTCCAGCAAGACGGCGCAACAGCTCACACCGCTAAGGATATCTCAAATACTTCGGGCTAATACTTCAGGAATCGTACCACCTCCAGAGATATAGAATCTGTCTGTGGAGATACCTGAAAGGAAATGTATAAGAAGGTAATCCGCATACACCTGAAGAACAACGCGACGCAATAACGGCCAACATCCAACAAATCAACCAACAAACCCTGGCAAAGATATGTTCGCCAACATGCAGAGGCGTACGCAAGCATGTCAATGCTTGAAAGCATGAACGTCAATGAACGGCATGTGCAGAGCCTTCTTCAGTTACAAGCCGGAGCCATATGTCGGCAACACTGTAATTAACTGTCAACCGGAGGCCTACTTCCCAGAACACGTGTTTATGCTAATGCCGATTTTCAATGTAAATTAATGTCACAATATAAGTGTGTGTCGATGGAATTATGTTCGCGGTCGTACCAAACGTTAATTGTTGATGTATTATAAACTAAGTACGTGCTGGCGATAAAAACAAGACAAATGAAAATATGGCTGCAATCGTTAGAAATTTTTACGGTTATTATTAATGACAAAGTGATTGGCAATTCTTCTAAATATTAAATATTGTCTAAATTACATTTTTATGGTGGTTGTGGTTTGTGGTGTATCAGAATTGTAGCCAAATTGTTGAGTCTCGCTTGCTATATCAATAAAGTTACGCCGTTGATTTTCAAGTTCATTGTAAACAGCTGTTTTGTGATCCCATAAATGTTACAGTTTTGTTGAAGATTCGGAATGCCTGCTATACGTCAGAACTACCTATAATTTGTAGGTACATACACCCAATTTCTTGGTTTTCAAGGTCTGTTTATTAATATTATTTCTCTCGCAATAAATTAGTTATAAACATGTTTCTTTTCACTTCGTTACAGAATTTAAAGTTCATTGAGTTTACGCTAATTGGCACATACCGTACTTAATAGATAATGATGTGTTTTGTTACGTATTATGTTGAAGGTATGTTTCTTCATTTTTTCATAGATCTTTATACTTGGCCTAACTGTAGTTACATCCTCATGGTTTATTAAAATATGTCAATAGTTTTCTCTGTTTACATTTTTAATTTATTTGCATAATTTACATTCTTAGCTTGTTTTCTGTAGTTATATTTATTTAAAATTATTCCGTCTTTTAAAAAGTTTGTAACAATTTAGGATAACAGTATTGTTATGGTGACTGGCCAGGTTCAAACTGAAACTGGCTTCCTGGGCATCTGAAATATTTATAGAAAAGCACGACAGATAATCACGTGAAATTAAAATGTATATCATATCCTTCACGTTAAAACATTGTCAATTTACTAGCCACATAATGGTTAATTGATTGGAATAGGGTATTGCGAAAGTACGTTGTTATTTTATTTATTTTTGGTGCAAGTAACATTTCTTTAAGTATTTACTTATTTTGCCTTGTACCATCAATAAAAAACACGCACGCTTTTAATTTTTTTTTAATTATAAGTGGCTGTATGCAAGTGCTTACGCGGTATTCTGAAACTGAAATAAAATACTATTTCGGATTCCGTAATAAATTACGTACATCAATACACTCAATCTTGATCATATGCACTTAGTTTTTTATCAATTAATGTCGAAAATGTACATGTGACAACGAAATCAAAACACTAAAACGTCAAACGTTATGCCTTTATTTCGCCTCCGCCCGCCTCCACTCAGCGTTGCCAAACCTACCCATGCTCCGGCTTGTAACTGAAGATGGCTCTAGCATGTGCGATGCACAGACTTTTAGGACTTTTTTTATTTAAAAAATTAGCATTAAGGTGAAAGAGTCTACTTCAAGTTTAGTCGGATGCGAATAATTTTCTTCAATGTAATTTATAGCTTTAATAATCCTCAACTATTCAAATATTTAAATCACTAGATGGTGAAGGTTATTAAAATAGTCTCGCTATACTCTGGTCTACTACTGCATAATGAGCAGATTTTGTCGAAACTGACAATTCTTCAAATTTGTATTGTTAAACAGAATCTACAGTACATAGCACTGCACAACCTTATACACTGTAAAAAGTATACGATTAGAGGGAATTTTAAAACTGTCCAGTTGGCAAGGCAAATTGAAAAACTTTCAGCTCCATCTTGGTAAGCATTGTAAATGAAATAACAATAATTAGGTTGGAAGTGGCTTCTATAAATAAGGCAAACAACAACACAATAATAATTATGTAATTTTTATGAGCATGTGCAATGGAGATAACAACACTCAAATTTAAGTTGTCATGCAACAACATCAAACAGAACGAAGAGATTGGTGTAGAGAAAGTCAGTTTCTGAAGAGAATTGTACGGTTACTTTTAAGTAAGTAGGCCTACATATTGCAAAACTTAAAATGGCATAGAAAAACGTCCATTTATTTAGTTCATAAAAATTAATGTGATCTATATGGAACCGATGTTACTGGGTTAGTTTTAATTATGTTCACTAAATTTTGACTGATTTTTTGTTTAGTTAAAGGCTGAGAATTAGATATTATTGTATTCTTTAAGTAAATGTATAACAGATTATTGGTTAGAAAGTTCTTCTTTACCACGATTCATTTTTCCGTACGAATACCGCAAAGTTGCCATAGTAATATAAACAACTATGACGAAAACTAAAGCATTCTAACGAATACTATCACTTCACAATATCAACACATAGCCAATTATTTATTAACACAGAAATTGTAGCCAATGCCTCTTAGTCTACTAAAAATGCTAACAGATAATAATTTTATTTAGTTTTACTTACAGAAACAGAAGTAATATACAAGCAAACGTCATGACGTTATAGCCAGACCTAAAGCACCTAGACTACTAAGCTTATAAAGACTAAGATAAGATAATAACTGCCTCCCATTGGAGGTAGCCCAGAAGGACTCAGTATACTCTGCTACATGAATTTTACAATATTAAATGTTTACATAAATTTTGTAGAAAGAAAATTAAAATAAACATATATGAATATAAAGTGAATAAAAAAAATTAAAAAGAGTGAATATGATAACTCAGAATTTGGCATGAGCGTTTCAAAACTGAAGTTATGATGTCAGCTACACAACTATAATGACATTACAACCTAAACCTACTATAAAGATGAAGTAGACCGTGACTCCTAGCCTACAAAAATCTCAGTAGTCTGTGATTGATTTAATAAGTCAATTAATTCACATACAATTTCCATGTAGGCTAGTTGTGTCATAAAATATTGTACGCAACTAATATGAAAGTGTCTTTCGGCCATTTGTTTCGAAATTCCGGACCAGCTAACGCCTCGTACAAAAAAAGTATCACTTTCTGTCCTAGTTAAGTACATAAACAGTAAAGTTATTTGTTTCATTGCCCTTTCGGCACAGTGACGTAATAATTTGTGCTCTTGAAAAGGAACGCAATGAAATCAGACCACCGGCTGCTCGAACGCATCCGACGACTGCTTATAATATATACTGAATGCTCACTCAATGGTCAAACAAGCAGCCATCGGATGTGTTAGAGCAGGCGGTGGGTCAAACATACAACATGAAACCATTGTTAGTATGGTCTTATAAACAGACAGTTGTGAATCAATCTGAAGGTTTGTACATTTCTTGGAAGATGATCAAATGTCATGAGCGCATTTTATGGCTATTTTTATGTAAGTGTAACTGATCAAATCAAATGTATTAATACAGTCACTTTCAACATACGTATTCTCTGTAGCCATGTCCTTTTTCTCTACATTTCATATAGGCTAGCATTTATTTTAGTATGAAAGACGTTTTGTCTGTTATATTAATGTGTAGTTATAGATGCAGAATTGCAAAAAATTAAAATTCAGATGACTGTGTGCCTATATCTTAATAATTTACCTAATCATTTAATTCTATTTGGGGGGGGGGGGTAATTATCAGCATCAACTGACAACGATTTCGGATGAATTATATTAAATATATTATGGTAGGTATCTATGAAAATATCATTATTTATATTTTCAAAATAGCTCTTCCTGTATTGGATTATAGTAGAAGCTAATAAATATTAATATGTTAGCTTAAGGGGACACTCAACTATATTTTGGAACTTTTTTCCTATTTGACCAATCTTTTTCAAATTTAGAGAAAAAGTTTAATATACACATGGAAAGTAACATCCAAAATCTCAGCTCATTAGATCCAATACTTTTCAAAATAAAAAATATTTCAATTTTTAATCAATCACTGAAATATCACTTTTAATTATCATTTTTTTATTTTTTGGCTTTGTGCATTTGACTGTGACTTCTCTATGAATAGGGGAAGAATTCTGCATATTGATTTAGTTCTGTCACGTAAATTAGTGTAGAAATTTAATTTGTCATTTCTATGACACTTTTTCTGCAATTTTTAAGCTGAATGTCCCCTTAAATTAAATTTAAGTTATATATTATCTGTAGCGATTTTGTGAACGCTAGCTTAAATTATGACGTTGCGTTATATTTCGCAAGATTAATTTAAATTATACAGAGTGCAGTATTGTCAGGTTCGGTACAGAGTCCATGGATCCACGGACTCTGGTTCAGTAAAGAATCTTCCCGTTAAACAACTAAACTTTTCCCAATTTCAAGAAAAATGTTCCGCCTTATTATAGGCCTACAAGGTGATCCAGAAATCACGCCCGATTTTAACTGGTGACAATCTCTCTGTGATGTGCACGTATAGGGGTGTGAGACAGTATTTGGAGTTTGACGCAATATGTCAATCAAGTTTTGAAAATGACGTCACGCCGATGAGCACCATCGTTCTCGGGGCACTCGTGCTGCGGCGCAATGTATTCTGCAGCATCGCGATAGAATATTAGAAATTTCGTGGCGGATGTTGGCCTCCAGTTCCTGAATTGTTGCTGGGCTACTTTCAAAGACTCGGGACTTCAAGTACCCCCAGAGAAAAGAATCGACAGCCCTCAGATCCGGTGAACGTGTCGGCCAGTCCACATCACCATATCTGGAGATGATGCGACCAGGAAAGAGTTCGCACAGTTTTGCCATTGAAATCCGGATGGTATGTGCTGTTGCGCAGTCCTGTTAAAACCATATGGTCTGAGGAAAACATCGTAGCGCTGGCACGACAAAGTTTTGTAACATGGTCACACAGCACTCTGATGTAACAGTGCATCATTGTTGCATCTTTAAAGAAATAGGGACCGATGATCCCTGATGTACTCACTTCACACCATACCGTTAACTTCGGGCTATGTAGCCTAACTCGCTGATGCAATTGCCGAGGGTTTTCTGTACCCCAGAAACGACAATTATGTTTATTTACTGACCCGGACAACAAGAAACGTGCCTCATCACACATCAGGATGTAGTCGACAATTCCTGGAACACGCGCCAATTTGTCGGCAGAGGCCTTTGCTTGCAGTACTTCTAACTTCGGCGCAAACTGCCATAAGTCGTGGACTTCTCTGGATGTCTGCCCGCACACGGTCGACGTTCATCTGCGTCTTAACGGTTCAGGATCGTCCAGGAGACTTCTTTTTGCGTACTGATCCCTCCTTGTGCCACTTTGACTATCCAGCACCTTATGGTATGGCTATCAGGTGTGTCTCTACGTTCACCTAGTCAGACGAAAGCTCGTTGTGTTGCTGCAATGGGCTTTCTTTTAAATAAACAGCTCCACCGCACGAACACGGTCATGCACACTCCACTTATTCATCTCAATTGAATCTCCCACTACTGGTGAACTCATTCGATTGGCCGAACGTGAGCACTCACGTATTATTCTATTGTAGTAGCCAATAGAAATCGACCAGTCTTTTTGAATCGCCCAGTATATGTTTCTAAAAATGTTTTCCACTTTTTTCAATTCAGAAAAAAAAATTGAAGGCGGAATAATTCTAAAGTAAAATCTCTAAACGTATAAGTGATTATTTAACATAATTATATTATGATACCTCAGTATTTTTCTTATCTGGAATTCAGTTCTTTTCATAGTCACTTTTGCTATTATATATGCCCTACATGAGTTATTAATCCATCCAGTGAAAGTCTAGAAATGAAATATTACAGTGAGGTTAGTTGGGGACGCTCGAGTTTTCTTCCAGTGTCGGCCGGCTATCAAAGCCGGCTCTGGCCGAAAACTCAAGCGTCCGCAACTATCCTCACTGTATTTCTAATTTGTGTCCCAAAATTTAGTAGGTACACTGGCGTTCAAAGACACCTGACCACTACTAATCGATAGTGATCGATAATTTGTTCGTGTAAAGTGGCTTATTTAGTTATTACTTCTATGAATAGATGGTGAAGATAAGTCATTGTCGCCAATAGTATATAAATATACCCGCATTATAAATTGCAAGATTTAATACTCCTGTAACGATTGTTAAAAGCACTATATCTGTTTTTTTTTAAGATGGGACACAACCCCGGGCCATAAGCTTGAAACGGTGGAACCAAAAAGGTGTACTAGTATGGCCGTCAAATTACCCATAGTTCATCTCTTTTTCCGGTGTGTTTATCAGCTGTTACCTCCACATCCATTCTAATCCATTTACGTATGACCGAAAACGATAACAACGGTTGAGTTGCCAAAGTTACAGTTCCCACACGGTGAGTGTTAAATAGCTCTCTTGATGCCATTTATTGTGCACAACTGCACACAATGTTAGCATTGATATGTTTCGTCTTTCATTCTTTCTCGATTTTTTATTGTTTTTTTACCTTATCGTAATTTGTCAATGAATGTTTTAAAGTCAGCCATCCAACTTTAATCCCATCAGCTAACAGCATGGTAGTCCATATTGGCAACATAGGGCTGTAGTTCCAAGCTCGGCCGCTTAACTATCATGTCCCATCTTTAAAAAAAAAGCAGGTATAGATTCAGAGGGAAACGGCTGATAATCCCATCAGCTAACAGCATGGTAGTCCATATTGGCAACATAGGGCTGTAGTTCCAAGCTCGGCCGCTTAACTATCATGTCCCATCTTTAAAAAAAAGCAGGTATAGATTCAGAGGGAAACGGCTGATACTGTCAGTTATGAGGATAATTTATACTTCACCTACTGTAGGTACATCAACATTTTCCCAAACACTTTCTTACCCATCCAAATAATGTCATATATTGAGAACTAGCGTAACTATTTCAGAATTTGGAAGTTTTTTTTTTATATCTTTGGTTCTGACTTAAGCCCGGTTCAGACGGTGCGTGTTTCTGTGATGGATTCCAAGGTGGCTGCGCGGATGGGTCGCCTGCGTGGTCACTCACCGGAAGTAATGCGCTCTGGTGGCTCCGTGGATGGCTAGCTTGCTGGATTTCGAGGGTAGGTTCCTTGCAATTTTTCGTGATGGTTTGCAGGCTGGAAACCAAAGATGATCATATAATATCACCACTAAAACCACAGTCTAATAGATACAGTCACGCAACTCATACGTATACAATATGCCAACATTTGACACAGTAGCCCTCTAGCGGCAGGCAAGTTAAAAGTGTGCACACGACTTATGATAACACATCAGAAAACAGGTTTTGCGTAGTTTATTTTATATTTTTATGCTATACAATAAGTGTATATGGTTCTTATTAATTCTACTTTAGAATCCTGGAAGAATTTCACACGCAGCTAATCTACAAGTTTCAGAATCTGGGAATAAAAGTAATTCTTTCTGCTCCTTACAACTGAATCATGGCTCTGATCACGTATCATGGTTTGAAATAATATAATTGTTCGTGCGTGGTCGGTTAATTCATTCATTCCTAAATATATTTATGAATCACTGGAGCTTTGTATTTCCTGTGAGAAGAGTAAAAATTAGTAGCTTCAGAATTGTAGGGCATATCTCGTAGGGTACATCGCGTGGTGAACTCCTCTCCCTATTTCCTGAGAAATTAACGATTTTGCATACCGCAAATTGGGGTAAACTTGAAAATAAAGAAAAGGGGAGGATTTAAACATTAATATGAAGTTCATTATTTTTCCATTTCTTAAGAACCTGTATTTCCTTTATTATTTTGAGTCACAAATAGCGCTGATGTTATGGTTTAAATTTTTATGGCAAGTTTACCGCATTTTACATTACATTTCCAGTTTTCACACATAATGCCTAAGTTTAACTTATCCTACCTATATAATACGTAATTTACATGCACTTACTGTTAATATGACGTAGGTGAGAACAAATAAATGAACACACAATTTTGTTAAAAAAAATTGTAACTTCAATTAACTCAGAAAATGTATGCCTAATTTTATTTTCAGAGCAGAAGTGATGTAAGTCAAAAATGGGTAATTAGGGGTTAAAGTAAACATACTGTAAAATACAGCGCAAAGCGGCAGTTAATATTGAATGTATTTAAACTATTAATAGTCGGTGAATAGAACGAAGGATATATTAATTGCTACTTTGCGCTGTATTTTACAGAATTCTTACTTTAAACCTCATTACCTGCTTTTGACTTACACCACTTCTGCACTGAACGGCTCAAATAATCACTGGGAATGTAAAATCAACACGAATAACAGTCATGCAAATTATTACAGAAAAGATTGCTTTTTATATTAAATTTAAAAAGGCTCTTTTATTTCTTGAGAACTTAATACGTCTGCCACATGAATCTACACTAACACATCAGAAATTTATCGACACAGTCTGGATTTATTCAAGAAGTGAATATTTTGCAAAAGGATTACTATACTCCATGAATTCTTGCAAAATTAATACCATGATACCTACTTGAATGCTATATAACATTCAACTTTTTAAAAATATAAAGAAAAAAACACGAATACATAAATTATGGAATTACTTGCATTAAAAACTGTAGATATATTATCCAAAATCGGAATGGTTACACATTTACACATATGATCTCTGCAAAAAAATAATATACTGTAACAGGTATTTACTTTGTTTTTATTTAAACTGTTCTTTCTGACATACAAATAGGTAACCGATAACTAATAAATGTTTTATAGAACACAATACGTAGGCTATCTACAACGTGGATTATTGGTTATGACTGAGTTATGATTTTCTCTTGGTCTTTAGGGAATCTGAAGAACGACAAATTCGGAGATTTAAACTTGTTGTTACTGCAATTTTCGTCATTGCACACATTGCCTTTATTCCGACGCATGATTAAAACGTTATTATAACATCTCGCATCCCTTTAAAGCACGTGCTGGCTGTATCAACCCTATGACCAGTGCCTTGCCTGCCGCTTGGGCGCTAGTGTCGCGAATGTTGGCAAAAAAATTGTTGAAGTTGCGCGACTGTATGTATAAGACTGTGACTAAAACCATGACGCCATGTTCGTTGTTTTCCAACTAAACCTGTTTTTTCTATATTCTTTAGTTTCTAAGAAACAACAATTAAATCGGACTTTAGCTGTTTTGCACTTATGGCTTAATTACTTTATTACGACATTTACTACTGTTAATGTAGGACTTTAATTGTTTTCCACTCACGGTTTACTTTCTTTTTGACCATGAGTGTTGGCAACAGATGAAACAGCAGATGATTTTCCAATTTGAACTGTGAAAAGAGCCAGCTCCGTGTGAACAACTACCGTCACCGTGTAGGCAACACGGGAGCCAGCCAGTCAGCACGCAGGCGACCCATCCGCGCAGCCACCTTGGAATCCATCACAGAAACACGCACCGCCTGAACCAGGCTTTACCCCGTGGTTAGAAACAACGAGTTAGAAAGAGAAGACTATAGAGTGGCCATGTTGTCCTGTACAGCGCTCTTTGCGGTGCCACCGCGAAACACGGCAGATCTGAGCTAAACGCCCACCTTTGTAAAAATTCGTCTGCTTACAATGTTGTATAACGGAGGTAAGAAGTACAAAAAAACGAAGAAAAAACATGTCTGTTGTGTGTGCTGCATATAACTACAATGTCAAAAGGAAAAAGACAACTTATATATCATATTTCATGTAAATTTTATGAAGTTAAGTCCATAGTTTTGTTAATTAACAGCATTTTTTTTTTTCATGCATAAATGTGTAACAACGCCCGGCATAAACAAAATAAATGGTTCATTGGTAATGTACTTAAACTAAATACGGATAAAACCAATACAATTCCGTTTCAGACCCAGTGAAAAACAAATAGCAATACAATATTAAAACTGTATTTCGACACCGGCATCCTTTATTTCTGCTCCTTCTGTCCTTACTGCTTATACAAAACGACGATGAGCTATAGCTTATAAGAAGTAGGCCTATTTCGAAGACAAACGATTAATCAAATAAATGGTTCACTAGTAATAAAGTTAAACTAAATACGGATAAAACCGCTACAATTTCGTTTCAAACCTAGTAATAGCAATCAAATATTAAAATTGTATTTCGACACTCGCATCCAAAATAACGCAAAACTCTGGGGTAGGTCGTATTGTTGTTAGTATTTTGACTGGAAGGACATGAAAGAACATAATTGAGCACCCACGTGCAATAATGGGGTAAGTATGAATATATTTCATAACTACTTACCCCATTATTGTACGTGGGTGCTCAATTATACACTAATAATTATCTGTGGTGCCACAGCCCTTGAAAGGCTCAGACAGACCAGCCGGCTGTTGGCCTCACGTTCACATTTCGATAATAATTATACTTTACTGTAACAAAAAAACTGAAAGCGTGTTTTGTCATGTTTCACCCACGTTACAAGCTTGGAGGTAAAGGTTGTTTACTACAGATAGGGCCTACTTTCATTCTATATCTTATGGTATAGTAAATAGTTTTGCAACGTGTAGAGACCGGGAAAACAATTTAATAAAATCATCCGAATCATACTCGTTCATTTAATAGGCAATCTTGCAGATCGCATTTAAAAGAACCTAGGAATATTAACATTTTCTTCAGTATATTTGCTAGGACTTCTTGTCATACTACATGATAATTTTGCTTAGGTTATTCTTTTAAGCATTCCTTCTAGGAATAGCTCAAGTGTTTTAAATTTAGCGTACATTAGTTTAGATTAAGTTCCTAGCACGTATTTGACGAAATACTAGGTTTTTCCACTTCAGTTTAACTGATTTATGCAAACGAAATTAAGACAGCTGACGATTCTAATGTCAGTTATCACCACGCCCACTTTGTTTTGGGCGCATAAGTTCATTACCGACGTCGTTCAATTTTCTTCAAATATGGCGGCGCAATGACCACTCTATATCTTTCTCTTTCTAACTCGTTGGTTAGAAAGTTCGCTCACACGATCAGAAAATTGGAGGTCTGATACAAACGAGTTAGAAAGAACTCGTTGGTCCCCGGTGTATCTTTGAACGCTAGTATGGCCTACCATTACAACCTGTTTTTTTTGGGGGGGGGGGGACATGACATTATGCTGCGATCGGAACAACTGAATGTCACATAGCGTGGTAGGCCTGTTGCCACGGTAACAACGATTGAGTTGCCCAAGTAAAGCCTGGTTCAGACGGTGCGTGTTTCTGTGATGGATTCCAAGGTGGCTAGCAGGCTGAGTGCCGTGGTGGCTACGGTGATGGTTTTCGTTCACACGGAGCGAGCTGCCTTGCGTGCTGGATCCAAAGAGTTTGATGTATTACAAACTCTTTGGCTGGATCCCAGTTTGGAAGTTGGAGATGCTGGCGCGGTACGATTTGTAAACATCAAATATGGAAGCTGTATGTGCTGTATGTGAAGCTGTACGAAGAAGACGTTTAGCAGCCTTTGCTGTTTTGCTACCTTTGAACGCTGAGGAGACGGATCAAATTAAAAAGAGTAGAATGTGGAGCCGAAAATGGTTACTGCGTAGAAATACCGGCCAAGATGTCTTAACAATGCTGTTTGTATAGCATATAAACATGTTTCTTCTCTGTACGCCTCAATTAAAGTTCTGACTTGATCTTTGGTCCAACCGTAGGAATTCATAATCAAAATTTTCGACTTGCTCTCTTAAGGGGAGAGGATGGTATTTTTCAAAACTTTATTCCTATTTGATGTAAATTATTAATTTTTTGTATGTAGAGATCTCATAGCTGTGGCAACTCAACCAAATAAAAATATATATAAAAAAATTATTTGGGGGCCCAAATTTGAAAAAAAAATATATACCCAATGCAGGATTGTACTAAAACCGATATATCTAAACCGTTTTTAAAGATAGATTCAAACAGTTTTTGCAATGTATTTGCAAAAGTATGTTCTACAAACTGTCTGTAACAGAATTTTGATATTAGTCCCTACGTTGGTAAAATAAACAAAGTTTAATAACAATTTTCTGATTTCCTTTCTTGCAAACAAACGCACGTGTTTTTAAAATGAACTCAATTAATAAAATTCTGTTACAGAGAAAAGTTTCCTAATAGTCTAAAGAATGTGTGTTCTAAATATCATGCATGTATCTTTAATAGTTCAGAAATTATATTCATTTTGTCTGGCAATGTAGCAAAAAAAATGAAGTTACTGGAAACCAATAAAAGCGGGCGTGTGATTTAAAAATCCATAGCGCAGGAAGTTTAAAAATGACGTCTCAACATCCGATAAGGGCACAAATACCCACAAAATGTTATGCAATGTATTCCACACATATCAAAGGGTATTTTAAAGAAAAAAAAAAACAATTTTTTGAAAATTTAATTTACCGGAAACAACAATAAAAGTGGGTGAGTGATTTAAAAATCCATAATGCAGGAAGTTTAAAAATGGCGATCCACACATATCACAGAGTATTTTAAAGAATATATATATATATATATATATATATATATATATATATATATATTTAAATTTAGTAATTTTTCATCAAAAATACCATCCTCTCCCCTTAAAATAGTAGCTTCTGCAACCTTCCTGAGGTTGATCCACACTGTTGTTTTCTCGCTCCCAAGCAAGAGGTCTATATATTATATTATAAGTCCTCTTGCTCCCAAGGTCCCAGAACAGTCTAGATAACACTCGTGATAAATAAGAAACTAACCATAAGTGGAAAACAACTAAAATTCTACATTAACAATAGTAAATGCTGCAACAAAGCAATTAAACAAGAAGTTTAAAACAACTAAAGTTCTATATTTGATTATTCTATCCTTAGAAACTAAGAAATACATATAAAAAAAGATTTAGTTGGAGAACAACTATTTTGGTAACACTGAACCAGCACAGAAGCACGCAGGAAAAATAGCAAGGAATCTACCCTCGAAATCCAGCAAGCTAGCCATCCACGGAGCTACCAGAGCGCATTATTAACGGTGAGTGACCATGCAGGCGACCCATCCGCGCAGCCACCTTGGAATCCATCACAGAAACACGCACCGTCTGAACCAGGCTTTACAGTTCCCACGTGGTGATATTTATTGTGCACATAGTGTTAGCACAGTCTACTATATACAGTCGCGAAGCTCAATATGTAGTAGAAATGCAAACATGGGTAGTTGCCCACCACTAGGATCTCTACTATCGCCTCATCATCGCAGATCTCTCTCCCAGAAGACGACAAAATATGTTACACTTTCGTTGTCGTGTTCTTTTGGAAAAATTAACACCTTCCTTCCATTATTGAAATATTAAATGCATAAAGTTAATTTATTATTTTAATTAAGTATATTAAATTCCACTATAAACTCGAAGATACCAGCAAGAAATAAGTAATAATATAATTTTTGTTTGTGCAAAACGAACTGAAATTTACTATAATCGCTTCACTCATTCAAGATTATAGCGATAATTAACTATGAAACCAATAAATATTAATTTGCATTTCCCTTTACAACAATAATAATGGAAATATGAATTAATGGAGTAACTTACGCATACCGGTACTTGTAGTGTAGGCTTACGTAGTTAACAAAGTGGGATGAGGTTAAGCAATAATAATCACACCAGAATTTTATTGTAACAGACTTTTTCTACGTCTCTAGTAAAGCAACAAATAAAAATAACAACAAAATTAACAGCTATAATTAAAAACATATCCTTTGAAAAAAATAGGCCTAAGCAATAATAATCCCACCAGAATTTAAAATAAAACGTGATCAATAAATTTCATTAAAACAAACTTAATTTTTCTACGTCTTTAGTAAAATACACATAAAAATAATTACAAAATTAATAGCTACAATTAAAAATATATCCTCTGAAAAAAAAAAAAGTAGACCTAACCTTTATTTCTCTGGAAATTTAGCAGCCTAAGTGACAGAACTTTAACCGGTATCTAATGTCCTTTCGGTTAGACTGAAACATTTCATTGTGAAATTTAAGGATATAATGTATTCTAACAGTCACAAAGAACTTTAAAATTAAGAGTTTTGTTTCTGCACAGCATTCCTGTGGAAACCCAGGAACCTTTCTGAATCTTTCGGAAATCGGACAAAGGATAACTCTGGCCTCTTTCTCTTACTGTTGCTACAATTTATAGCACTACAAACGTCTCCTCCTTGTCCCATATTATTATTATTCCAATTATAGCCATTAACATTTTCATTACAACCAATAACGAACATTTCACAAGCATCAATGTGAAATATGCAACGAGCTAGCACTCGATAGAAATACGACACAGTCCAAAGTCGACCATGGACAGTCTATTGTTTCTAGTTGCTAACCGCTTGGAGCGCTTTATCACGAGATTTGCAAAAAAACACCTCAAGCTTCGCGACTGTATATAGTAGACTGTGGTGTTAACATTGATACGTTTCGTCTTTCATTCTTAGTCGATTTTGTATTTTTTTTATCTTCGTGTAATTAAAATTGTTAATGAATGCTTTTACGTCAGCCATCTAACGTTAATCCAATCCCATCACCTGACAGCGTGGTAGTCCGTATTGGCAACATAGGGCTGTAGTTTCAAGCTCGGCTGCTTAACTGTCATGTCTCATCTTAAAAAAAAAACAGGTTATAGTCTAATGATAATGACCAATTATTGAAATAGAAGAAAATGCTATAAGGTAGGCCTACTGTTTTCATTCAATATTATCTGAAATTAAAAAGGGTCAAGCTTCATTTTCCTCTTGCCACTTCCAACGGACTCCTAACGAATATTCACACGTTTATCACTGGTATTGTGGTGCTGGAAATCAATTTTGAACACTTTTATCACAGCGACGACACATTACAATTTTTATTGTACAATATATATGCAATTATCACTACGATGACACAATAATTCTTGCAGATAGCACATAACATGTCTCTCGCGTGGTCGCGCCATGACGATCCACACACTTTCACTTCACTGCCACTAGATGACTCTCGATTTCCAGCAGACGAAAGGCTATAGGTGTAGCAGGGATGCCAATATCGGCAAACGAAATGAAACTAATGTGAGGAATGTTACAACAGGTGTGTTAAACGTGAGGAATGTTACAATAGGTGTGTAGTATGTTAGGTTAGGTTAGGTTAGATTAGGTGTATAAGATTATATGAATGGTTCCCACAGTTGGCGACACTGCAATCATTCTCCCACTCCACCTCAAATTACGTCACAACGACGAAATATGGCCGCCTTCATTCAAGCAGGACGATTTTCCTATATAAGTAAGGAACCTATTTAGGGCGGGTTGCGCAGGACCACAGCTCTCCGAGTGGTCACATCGAGTTTCTACTACTCCACACTATAAAACTAAGGTATTTTCAGTGTTTCTTTTTAATTCCCTATACTGGCAATACCAAAGTGAAGCTTCACCGTTAGTTCGATGTATCCATTATTGTGCGTCTAAAATAAATAATGTAAAAGTGTATGTCAAAAATCAATAAATACTGGAATTTATGCAAAAAAAAACAAAAATAGATAAAAGAAACAGGATTATACGAACATCTTCCACTCATTACTTATCATATATCGACTTTTGAAAAAACCTTCCTAAATTGACATCTGATTTCAAACAGTAAACAATAGACTGTAACAATTTTAATTACACCATCTTGTTCATTTATTCATTTTTTACATGTGCTGAAATACACATTTTAAAATAATTCTTGTCAAAAAACAAAAAAACACATTTTCTGAAAAAACTTGTTTTTTCATATATCAAGTTTTGAAAAAACGCTCCTCAATTACTTATATTTCAATATAATTTCTTGTTTCCATGCATTTTTCTGTTATGTAAAGTGTCTTACCTATCATATCATCATCGTTCCTGCAATAACTCCTGTGTGACATATTTATCAATTTTCAGATTTTTGCTCTAATAAATAACTTAAATAATGATGCAGCAAATAATAAAACCTCCTATATGTAATTATATCTCTTTCTTTTGAAAATTTAAGAATTCACATTCCTATGTACTACCGGTACTGCCATAGAATGAATAAATGTGTTTTTTCTTCCTACTCAACAATTTTATATTTTGCACATAGGAGTTATTGCAGGAACAACGACGATATACAAATAACTGTTGACCAGGGGCGGCCCGTCCTTATGTGCTACAGTGCTACAGCACAATGATAATTTTTGCTCAAATAAAGTGTTTGCAATACCATAGTATTTGATCTGCCGTTTGACAATTTCCCGTTGTTATGTTCATGACACGTTATCGAGTGTTTAGTCTTCACTCTTAGCTCTTTGGTGCCTCAGGGTGTTCGTTGTGCTACTCAAAACTTACATGAGAATGTAGACAGTTAATGCGCATGTGCGAAGCTGAAATAACTGCTCTGATTGGCTATTTTTACGCGGGGAAGTGCTGTAGTCAGCTTCAGCACAACACAGCTTGGAGATTGCAAAAGTAAAGCGTAAGAAAAGAATGCTTGTTTGTGGAGGAACTCGGAACTATGTACAATGTATTTGGTAATTCAAATGTTCGACTGCTGCTGCCATCTACCAGTTTTTTGAGGTTCCTCCTGAATCAGTCAGCAAGCGACGGAAAATTGAATCCCAGAAAATTGATGCCAAGGAGGTATGTAACCGTATAATTCAGGAAACTACTCATTGTTTCCAATCTTTAAGCTACCTAGACGCAACAAAATTGTTAAACAGCGAATTTTTTGACAATTTTTTGTATAATTTTCCTGAACGCGAACTTGAAGTTGCTGTCAATAGCTATACTGTACTGAACAAAAGAATGTTAAAGACACAACTTGGAGTTCTATACGGAAGATCCGACTTCCGAAATATAGATGGCTGTTCAATTGTTACAAAACATAGTCTCCAACAATTCACGGGATCCATTCTGTGAGGTAACGAAGTTGTTAAATATTTTGGTTACAACACCAATGACCACTGCTGAGCCAGAAAGATGTTTTTCTTGCTTGAAACGCATAAAAACGTTTTTAAGGAATACTATGTCCCAGGATCGCCTCACTGCTCTTGCAATACTGTCAATAGAAAAGAGTATAATGTCCAGGATGGAGGGATTTAACGTTTAACACCAGGGTAATTGACAAGTTCTGCAGTAGGAAGGAACTCCATATTTCGTCACTAGGCGAGTCTCAAATTAAGATAAATGCATATAAGTGTATACAGTAGGCCGATATAGAGATTGTAGCACACTCATTATTTTGACCCCAGCCGCTACTGCTGTTGACTATACATAATTTGAATATATAAAAAATTATTGTGTAAGTGTAACAATGACATATACGCATTTTTTGTTATACAATTAAACACAAGTTAAAATGTGTTAAAAATTGGATGGATATGAAAAAATTACGTTTCAAAGATTTTATAAGGATATTCATGAATATGTTCTATTAGAGCATAGTAAAATATTAATAAATATACCGTACCACAATAATAATAATATTAATATCTAAATTGTAGGGGAGAGTCGGGTAATATCGGACATCGGGTAGTATCAGACAGTGCGTTTCTTTCATCTACCACCGTATGGTAGTACCTGAATGATATGGTTACATTTCTCTATGCGACATCACAGAAACGTAACCATGTCAATCAGGTACTATCATCGTGTGGTAGATGAAAGAAACTCACTGTCCGTTATTACCCGATGTCCAATACTACCCGACTCTCCCCTAAACAATTTTAATAATGACCCACCTTGACAAAATTCTGCTTATACAATGCTAAAAAAAAGTTTAATTTCGCGCATAAAATGACAATGAAGTCGCAAGTTCGTGGCTAAGATTTATATTTGTAGTAATATGATAATATCATAATTTCATTGTCTCCAGTAACTGTAACATTTAAATTAGGTGGAATGTGCCACACACATTCTCTTGGTTTTGGGTAGATGCTATCTTCTAAATAGCTTACTCTTAGTTGATTTACACTCATTTGACAACTTTTATTAAGTAACTAGACCAAAATTCTTGCCATCACTCCACCTGGAATCAATTTGAAAACTTTTTCATTTGAATTTGTTTAAATATACCATAATTATATTTTTATTGATTTGAAAAGATCTACTCATACTTATTTTTGGTAATTTTTGTTTAAGATAATCAGATGAGTTCAAAATTGACAATGGGGAACGAATTGTATACTTCAATATCATATTAGTAGAGCTCTCTGCTGTGCTAGATGAAGGAGTACAATGATAACTATAACACTAAGCAACTAACTAACTAACTAACTAACTAACTAACTAACTAAGAAAGATTATCGTTATTATTTAATCTAGAAGATATTATAGATCATAATATCATCTTTTTAAAGGTTTGCACTTCTCTCTCAGCAAGACCATTGGAAGGTGGGTGATACGGAGAACTAGTAATAACTTATATTTCTACATACTGGTACAAGAAAACTTTTGAATTCATATGCATTGAAGGATGATCCATTATCTGTCACAACTACACTTGATAGGTGTGTGTGTATCTAATGCTCTGGATTTAACAATGAAGTCATCATCCTACACTTGATAGGTCAAATCTTGCAAAACATCCACTTAGTTTTAGAATAACACTTCTTACACCTGTGAAGGTCGTACTCCAACATTCAGTCCACTTACTATATTATCTATTAATATTAAAAACTCTCCTTTATGTTGTTGTGAATTGTGATGTTGCCTTAGTTGGAACTTGTTCAAGTTATGTTGTACCGTAGTGAATGTATGTATGAAGTGTGATTACAAAATATTTAATATTGTTTTAACATGGCCTTCAGTGCAATATTTATTAAAGTTTGTTTGTAGCTTAAATATTATATTTAATTTTAAGTAAAAAATTATAACATTACTGAAGTGATAAGGGTATTACCATATTACCACTCTTATACCAAATAACAAACGTTCTTTCTCCATGCTAAATTATTGTCTTAAAATCTCAATTCCTTGTTACAGTAGCCTAAAATTTATGTACCATATATACCGGTATTTGATGACAGCAGATACAGTATTATCTGATTTAGTAGCTTCGACTACCTCTGTGAAGCTCAGTAGGCACTGTTCAAATTTAGATACAACGGAAAAACAGTCTTCTATGCCTTATTCTGTGGGTAATTTTCTAAATATTTCAGTTCTCATTTCGCACTGAACTTATTTATCCACATTAAATGTTTCTTAAGGATCTTGGGATGAAATTCTTACGGATCTTGGGATGAAATTTCCTCATTAACTATCACGTCACAAGTAGATGTGCAAGGTGTTTGAAGAAGTGTAGAAACAATCTTCTTCCTCTCTTTCGTCTCATATCGTAAATTTCGTGATTTCCTTTCAACTTTCAATATATTTACATCTTTTACAATTGTTATTGCTCAAGATTTAAGGGTAGGTCCTTTTCTTTTATTGGGCATTAATTTAAACTTCATAACCTCAGATTCATCTTAATCAGACGATAAGAAATGGTCAGAGCAAATAAGTGCATTATATGTTGGGATGAAGTGTTTTCTCTTGCAAAACTGCATCCAGTCTGAGTGCTGCTTTGGAGAGCAATCTCTTTTAGGAAATGAGTAGAAGAATTTTCTCTACTTTCCGTAAAAAAATGTTGGAACATCCATAAACCGCACATTGAGGCATTTTAACGATTCCACAGAATGAGGAAGAAACTCACTGTTGCACGTGCCTTACAGCTACAACTTTGCGACCGCTTGGCAAAGTGACGTCATACTATTCCTAAGAAATGCTCTCCTGTGAAAACGGTGGCGGACTGGAAGTAAAAACTATTGCATTGTTGCTTTGAAGGACGAGTGCATTCATTTAAAATACCGTACTGTATATATATTTTGTGTTGTGTTCCCCTTTAAGTTTGTATGGTTTACCAACTTGTGAGTTTAACTTCTTACAGTTTATGTCTAAAATTGGTTAAGGTCTGACTAGAAACAATAGATCTCTCTTACCCTCTTTTTACCAGCAATTAAACGTAGTTTGAATTAATGTACACACTGGTGTCATTGAACGGATTCATTTTCACATAGCAACCTAACAATACAAAACTTATATAGTAGGTCCTAACACACCTATTAGAAATTCATTAGAAACTGAAACACACTTAAAATCTTGAACTAATAGTCCACACCTGTGGAGTAACGGTCAGCGCGTCTGGCCGCGAAACCAGGTGGCCTGGGTTCGAATCCTGAGTAACTTTCGGTGCTGGACCCCGGACTCATTTCACCGGCATTATCACCTTCATTTCATTCAGACGCTAAATAACCTAGATGTTGATACAGCGTCGTAAAATAACCCAATAAAATAAAAAAAAATTGAACTAATAAAGTAATAAGAAAATAAATTATATTTTAAAAACTATCACAACTCAATAACAAGCATTGAGAGCCCAGCATACCGACACAAAACATGACAAGAGAGAAAACAAAAATACATTCACAACTTCCACTAATAAGGCTGTGTTCAGAATATCAAACTTTCTTTCCATTTGCTTCCGTGGTATTAATTTTTAGTGGAATTCTCCCATGAGGTACAGTACAATTTTAGCCAGAAAAATTAAAAATGAAAGGAATGAAGATATCAGCACAAAAATTAAAATCATAAAACATAAAAGGACATATATAAGAAGAAGACTTGACAAAGCAGAATTTTTAGAAAAGAATTTTCTTTAGGATGGGCCATGTTACTGGACAGACAAGTAGTTGCAAATCTCCGCGTCACCCATTATAGAAAGCACATCAGCTGGGCTGAAGACCAAATACGTGTTCGTCATATTAATATCCGTTTCTTGAAAGAATATGGAAGTGAGGGGGGAAATGTCTCAGTCGTTGTAGCAATCATAGACAAATAAATAGAGGTAGCAACCATCCTAACATAGAAGAACAAAATAATGTTTTAAATTTGAGAATCACTGTCTCCTCGCTGTTGCTCAAGGAACTAAGGTGTGAAAGTTACACAACAGTGGGAACATTTAAAGAGACTGTGATACTGTACTTCAGATTTACCGATTTATAGTGTTATAGTTTTAAAGATGGAATAATTTTATATATGCAATTTAAATCAAATGGCTCACAAAATAAGTGAAATGTTCATCTTCTTCATTTGAATAACTGTTGCTGGTTTCTTATGCTGTTATCTGTATAGGCCTATAGCTCTTTAGATGACTCCAGTAACTTACTCATTACCAGGGAAAGGATTTATATGTAAATACATATTTACTTATAAAGCTAATATAATTTATATTTTGCATTATCTTTATGTTTCACAATGTGTAGGGTTGAAAAATCCTACTTTTATTTTCCATATTTTTCCATATTTTAGAGTTTAGTACATATTTTCGTTAATTTCCATATATTTTCCATATTTCATATAAAACAGTCCATATTATATTAGGTTTAACAATAAAACAAAACAAAATTCCATTAACTTTTAAAAATACATTTCAACAATAGAGATTTAAACACATGTTCAGTAATCCCTTTAACATCAGAGTTATTTGAAAATTAGCAGTCCTATCAACAATGGGAAAGTAAGTTACAAAACTGTATTAATTTAATTTAAAATTTTTAACAGACTTCAGTTGTGCAGCTCAACAGTTAAATGCCAGTCAGAGTACACATAGGTTCAGTTTTGTAAATCATACTATAAAGACGGTAAATATGCCAAAAGTACGTCATTCAGTCAATTTAAAATCAAAACTAACAAGTTACATTTCAGAATTTAAAGAAGATGGTTTATCAACTGACAATAAAATATTATTTTGTAATTTGTGTCAGTGTGCAGTATCATCTACACAAAAGTTCCTGGTGCAACAACACATTACAACTAGTAAACATCAGGCCAACAAACAACTAAATTCCAAGCAGAGACAATTGTTTTTAACACAACCAACAACATCGAATGTAAGATCTGAGTTTAACATCGACCTGTGCCGTTCTCTCATCTCTGCTGATATTCCTCTCTACAAACTAAAGAATAAGGTCTTCAGGGAATTCCTTGAAAAATATACTCAACATACAATCCCGGATGAGTCAACACTTAGGAAGACGTATGCTCCATCCATCTACGATGAGACAATACAGAAGATAAGAGATGAAATTAAAGATAGTTCAATTTGGGTTTCCATTGATGAGACTCCCGACAAAGAAGGTAGACTTGTTGGTAATGTAGTTATCGGTTTTGTTAAGTGAACAATATTCTGAACGAATTCTTTTACATTGTGATGTTCTAGAAAAGTGCAATAACAAAACTATAGTTAAACTGTTCAACGAAGCTATGGGTATCCTGTGGCCAAAGGGTATTATGTACGATAATGTGTTATTCTTTATTAGCGATGCTGCCCCTTATATGGTCAAAGCTGGACAAGCATTATCTGTTGTATATCCTAAATTGACTCATTTTACTTGTGTGGCGCATGCATTTCATCGTGTGGCAGAAGTGGTCAGAGACAATTTCCCTAAAGTAGATTTGTTGATTTCATCAGTGAAAAAAGTATTTCTCAAAGCTCCCAGTAGAGTTAACGTGTTGAAAGAAATGTACCCTGAAATTCCATTGCCACCAAAGCCAATTTTAACTAGATGGGGTACATGGCTAGAAGCAGTTGAATATTATGCCGAACATATAGACTCTATTAACAATGTTCTCCTTGCATTGGACTCTGAAGATGCAGTCTCAATTGATACTGCGAAAACAGTTACCTGTGACATAAGTGTGAAGAATGACTTAGCTCACATTCAGCATACATTTTCATGCATCATAAAAACGCTCAAAAGTCTCCAAAATAGGCACCTTTCACTATCTGAAAGTTTTGAAATTATAAATAGTACTGTGGAACAACTGAATCGTGGTAGAGGTAAAGTTGCAGATGCAGTAAGAGCTAAGGTGGACACTGTACTTTCAAAAAACCCTGGATATGAAGAACTACAAAAGGTTGTTGCTGTGATGAGTGGTGAATCAACAGTGAAGATTAACTTGGACTTATCCCCAGCAGACATTGTGAAATTGAATTATGTACCAGTTACTTCTTGTGACGTCGAACGCTCTTTTAGTCAGTATAAATCTATCCTCAGAGACAATAGAAGAAGATTCACTTTTCAGCACTTGAAAGAAATGTTTGTAACCTATTGTTATGGTAACAGACAATAAAAATTGTGTTTTGTTGAAACTACATTGGAAGATAAGGTACGTCCATTATATTTTTTGTTTAGTTTGATTAAAATGTACCAATATTTAACGTACATAGTCATTTTTTTATAATTTTAAGTCCATATTTAATTCCATATTTTGGTAAAAATCCATATTTAATTCCATATTTTGGTAAAAATAACTACATATATATTTACATATTTCATATATTTTTAGTCCATATAAATCCGTTCCCTGCTCATTACTATTTCCAGATGTGCATTCTAATGTAGCTGCTTTCTCTTGAAAATGTGCTTGAAATTTTCTTCTTTTCTCTCCATTCTTTGCTTATTGTTCCATATTCAATTTTTTCGTCACCTTTTTTCCTCTTATCTTCTTCAGACGAATATCTACTTTGCCTATCAGTAGGGCATGATCTGAGTTAATATCCACTTCTGTTAGAATCTTTGCATTTTTTAAGCAATTTCGGAATCTTTCCTGTACTAAATTATCTGATGTCTCCTTTAGTCCCTTGGGCACGTCCATGTGTATTTTCTTCTTTCATGTTGTTGGAATAATGTGCTGGTATTTCCAACAATCTTTGCATTCCTTTTATAAATATTAACCAAAGATTCTCCACTATCATTTCTTCATTCCAATTCATATTTTCCAACTGTTTCTCCATCTTGACTTTCTCCTAATATTGCAGTCCTGGACATAAAGGGAAAGGGAAAAGGAAAGGAGATACCCCCTGCTCTTGTCCTTTTCGCTTACACCACTTTAGAAAGAGACGCATAGTAAGGCACTGTGCGTCAGTGGTAGATTTTAGGCGACAAATGAGAGCCGAAAGCTATGATGCTTGCATTATACAATCCGTCACTCAGCAATGGCTTGTCTTCCTGTCTACTCATATCGGTCTGAAACATAATTGTCTCTGAATATAACAATATGGAGTGAGGAATTAAGGGATAGTCTGCAATGACTTGATTGAGGTATTAGCACCCAGGCCCATACTACTGCATTCCAGTCGCCCATTAAGTTTACACATGCTCCCTTCTTTTCATTCTTAACTATTTCTTCTGGTTGTCATAGCTTTCTTCCACTTCCTCGTCTGCAAATCCACTATGTGGCATGTAAATTTATACTAGTACTAAGTCTATTTTCTTCTTTAGTAGACTCACCATTATTATCTGGTCATCTACATAACACACTGATATCACTTTATCTTCCACACGTGGTTCCAGTAATACACCAACACCATGAATTTCTTTGCCTTTACCACTTGAAATTCATCACACACCAACTCACCACTATTTTCTCACTTCGCTTCTGATATTCCCATCATATCCACTCTGTTTCTTCTCATTTATTTCTTCAAGTTTTCCAATTTACCGCTTGCAGAAGAGTCTTGACATTCCATATTCCAATTCTCAACTTTCTTCTCTTCTCTCAGTTGGGTTACGTCATAATGTGTCCTTCCTCTGTATCCACCTCCTGGACATCCAAGAGGAGGGATAGTTTACGTCTGGAATCTTTTACCATAGAAAGACTCAACATGCATCTTTTACCGTAGAAAGACTCAACATGCCATGTTTGCAATTTTTCTTGGGAAAGATAAATGCAGTAGCTTTCCTTTCCTTTCTACACATCACTCTCTCTTTCACATCTTGAAAGATCCCAGGAAGCCCCAATGTGGAGACGAGGATTTAATTAATTAACTAATTAATTAAGTCCACCAGACTTCACCGAAATTCACCACAATATAGTTAAATATCAGTTCTATCAGGGTTTTTGATCCAATCAAAGATCAAGAAATCCTAATTACCCTTTGCCCTGAATAATACTGTAATTCCTATAAAAATGCATACTGGTATTTTAAAATATTGGTGTTCGATTACTGTAAGTTAGGAAACCTCATCCTATAGCCCCCAGCCCTAGCCCATGGCGTAGTTAGTCTAATACTGGTAATGCTATTAGTCCTCTTCTGCAATTGATAAGTATACATTTTTAAAATTTGCTACAATGAAAGTGTTCAGTGGAAACAGTTAAGAGCTTAACTTAGTACTTTTCAATTTAACTTTCTCAATCTTAAAATGATTGTGATTAATATAACATAGTATGACATTCCATATTATCATACCTCTATTCCACTCTTTTATTTTGTTATTAATTTATTTAATTACATTTTGAGGGTTTCTTTTGGTGTGGGAGTGAAATTTTAATTTTTGTTACTGGTAGGGTTGTCAGATCTTCTGACGCTGCCCGGAGTACCCTGTTTTATGAATCCATCTTCAGCCGACAAGAAACCTTTGCCCGGGGAAATTGCGTTTGAAGGTTAATAATGAGCAATGTTCTAGTAAAAATTCACTGTCCATCAAATAACTTAAGGTGTCAGGCTTACAATGAAGCAAGCATTTAAGTTTAAAAGTGAGTGTGTGTGATAAGTTTTAGCACGCTTCTCTTTTCACCAATCAAACACTAATCTCTCACACTACGCCAACAATTACCAAGAATGAAAGATGACATACATATGAAATTAAAACAGATAATTTTGATATGGTGATAATATATTTCAGAAATATGACTTCAATCAACCATTTTAAATTTCGGAATATGTATGATAAGACTTTCTTGTGTTAAATTTTTAAATTTTAAATTACCTTTTGTCATTAATAAAGTTTTGTAGCAGTATTTTAACGAAACCTGAATGCGTAACAGTGGAACAATTTCAATTTTAAAGCTCAATATTCATATTTTCCTTGATTCTTCACAAGTCAGTTCTTACAGCTTTATAGTACAGTGCAGTCTGTTATGCGTAGTGCGGGATTTTGTGTGAGTGAATTTGCTCAACAGGACTATTTTCATATTTTGCATCATATTCCAGTTCGATAATTGTCCCTTCAATTAGCTGTTGAACGCCTTGTTAAAATGTGGCACGCTTTGAAAATGTAGACCTATTATTTGGCAAAAGGTGATTTTGTATGTTCCAAAGAAGTTGAAGTAAATGAACATTCATTGTCAGTGGCAGAATGTTTTCTGTAGTTTGTTACTTGTACACTTCCAATTTTCTGTTCGAAAAAGCTACGGGCCCTAATATGTTAATAATAATGCGACATGTGCTAGCAATTCCAGTAAGTAACGCGCATATGGAAAGGGTGTTCAGTGTCATGAATGGTTTGTGGACAAATGACAGGAACAGAATGTCAACAGAACTATAGTGAGAGCGGAAATTTGTATTAAAATTAACTTTAGTATAAGTTGTCAGGAATTCTACAAAATAGCCTTGGAAATCAAGAGACTTCTGAAATCTGCAACGAGCTCCGAGAAATACAAATTTTAAGGTAGACCTACGTCTATCTTAATACAGTAAAGATTTGATTATTGCTGAATTTTTAACTATTTTACAACTTTTTTATGTGAGGCTCTGAAAAAATTAACTAATTGCATTTATTTGCAAAGACAGGGATTTAGAAATTTGTGCTGTTGAATTAGAAAATGAAACATATAATTTCATTATAATATGTCTATATAGAGCACCATCTGCAGACTACGAAAATTTTATTCATTTATTGGAAAAGGCTCTAGAATACTTACAGAAACTGAAACGTGAATGCATTATTTGCGGAGACATCAATGTCGATTATCTAACAGAAAGCAATAGGAAAGATCAACTAAATTCATTGCTAGCATCTTTCAATTTAATTTACACAGTAAACTTTCCGACCAGAATACAAGGGGATTCAGCTACTGCAATAGAAAACATATTCATCGGAAAAGAAAAAATAGGTATATCTCAAACAACCCCAATAATTAATGGTCTTTCGGATCACGATGCTTAACTCCTAAGTATAAATATTAACACATCATCAAAAAAACCAACTAAAGTGAGATTCAGAAATATAAACAGGGAATCATTAAATGATTTTGAAATAAATCTTAAAAATGAAACATGGGAATCAGTATACAGTCAAAGTGATATGAACAGTAAATTCAACGAGTTTCATAAAACATTTCTAAATATTCTTGAATCTAGTTTTCCTGTAAAGTATAAAAATGAAACAATATGTAACAATAGATGGATTACACAAGGTATTACAATCTCATGCAAAACCAAGAGATCATTATACTTACAGAGCAGAAATAGTAATGATACAAACTTAAAACAACACTATAAAAATTATTCAAAAATATTAGACAAAGTAATTCAAAAAGCTAAAGAATTACACTATAATACAACAATACAAAACTCTGATAATAAAATCAAAACAACTTGGAACATAATTAAAAAAGAAAGTGGACGATCAAAAAGTAAGGTAACAAACTATATCCTTATATCTAATAATACAAAAACGTCAGACCCAAATGAAATTGCAAACATATTTAACAAATATTTTCTTACAATAACTGATAACCTCAACATCCCCCAAGATAATGTTACTAACAGTTTAGATTCTTTAACACAATATTTTCCGACAAAATTCCCAAATATTCAAATATTTCCAACAAACAAACAAGAAATAATTGCAATTATTTAAAATCTAAAGTCAAAAAATTCCTCAGGGTATGATGAAATAACAAGCAAAATATTAAAAGCGAGTTCACATATTATAGCTGGGCCATTAAGTTATTTATGTAACTATTCAATGTTCAATGATATATTTCCCGAGAGATTAAAATATTCAGTGGTTATTCCTATCTTCAAAAAGGGAGAAACAACGTCTCCAGAAAATTATAGACCCATATCACTTCTACCAGTCTTCTCCAAAATCTTTGAAAAAGTACTGTATAAAAGATTATATCATCATCTAGAAAGATACAACATTTTAGTCCCAGAACAATTTGGATTTAGGGAAAATGCAACATTTAGTTTAACTGACAAAATTCTGGAAGCAGTTAATAAAAAATTACAAGTTGGAGAGATTTTCTGTGATTTATCCAAAGCATTTGACTGTATAAATCATAAAATGCTGCTAGATAAATTAGATTATTATGGAATTAAAGGTGTTGCACACCATTGGTTTCACTCATATCTCATAGATAGGAAACAGAAAGTTGAAATCAATACCACTATGAAATCTGCATCGACATGTGGAACTATTAATAATGGAATTCCTCAAGGATCAATATTAGGTCCCCTACTTTTTCTAGTGTTTATAAATGATCTTGCCCCCTAATGAAAGATGTAGGTCATCCCATATTATTTACAGATGACACAAGTATAGTAATTACAGCCAATAACTCCAACACATTCCAATCTTCAACAGAGGAAATTCTCTTCAAAATATGTGACTGGTTTTCAGTCAATAAATTGACATTAAATTGTAACAAAACTAACATAATTCAACAAATCCTGTGCAAATTTAATCTCGCAAATTTCTAGCGCAATAATTAACAATAGATCCCTATTAGAAACAACAACAACCAAATTTCTTGGCTTAAAATCGATAATGTGTTAAATTGGAAAAATCATATTAAAGAAATTACCCCCAAACTAAATTCAGCTTGTTTTGCTATTAGATCTATGCAAAAGATAGTAAATATCAATACCTTAAAAACAATATACTTTGCATACTTGCACTCGGTAATGAGTTTTGGAATAATATTCTGGGGAAATTTCACAGATAGTAACAATATATTTCTATTACAAAAAAGAGTAATTAGAATAATAGTAGGTGCCAAATCTAGGGAATCGTGTAGGACTATTTTTAAAAAACTACAAATAATGCCCATGGCTTGTCAGTATATCTTTTCATTAATAGTCTTCCTTGTATGTAATAGTGAAAACTTTGTAACTAATTCAACAGTTCATAGCATAAATACACGTCAAAAAATGACTTTCATACTCCATCGGCAAGTCTATCGTGCTATCAAAAAGGAGTGCGTTATATGGCAGTAAAATTTTTTAATAGCCTCCCTATGGATATAAAAAATGAAACTCAAAACATAAAATTATTTAGGGCCAAATTAAAGAAGTACCTAATTTCTCACGCCTTCTATTCTGTAGGTGAATTCATGACATTCAATAACACTTCATGAAATTGATACTAAAACTATGTGTTGTACTAGTAGACTATATTGTAAATCTCGTCTGTATATATTTCATCTAGACTGTGACTATAAATTAAGATTTTATAATAGTATTAAGTTTTTTTGACTTGTTCCATATTCTAGCTGTAAGCATGTATGAATACCATGGAATGTTAATAAATACAATACAATACAATACAATACAATACAAGAGAGAATATTATTCTATGCCATGCATAAAAATTTAATCAAGATTGGATTTTATTTGGCGGAGAAATAAATTCCTAAAATCTGCAAATCAGGCATTAAAATTAAGGAACACGTTGAAAACGTAATTTTTTTTCAGGATTTCAAATATTAATTCATCTGTCAAATCAAATACAACATTGTTGAATTTTAACCGATCCTTCAACTTGCAATACAAAATGAAATATAGGCCTAATAATAATAATAATAATAATAATAATAATAATAATAATAATAATAATAGTAATAATGTCAATTAATTTTATAGACTTCGTAAATCTCCGCGTTTTGCGATAGTTCAACCTGGCAACCCTAGTTACCGGTGCAACTTTATTTAGGTCTATTCATTATTATTTTTTTTTTTTTAGGCTGTGAAATCTTCAATTATTTTGAAGAAGGAAGTTTTAGTAATTAAAACCCCTGTAGGTTATTTTGGATGTAAATTATTTTAACCTAGACATGTTACTTATTTTTTTGTTGATCATTTTTCATATAGGTTAGGGTTGTGCATGAATTGTAGACTTAAGTGAATATCATAAGACTCCACTGACTGGCCTTTACCCTTTCCCCCTTCCCACGAAAAAAGAGTAAAAACGAAAGCAATACTTTTTTAATTCTTGTCACTTTTTTGTGTTTATATACTAATGTACTTCATACTATACTTCTTGCTCACTAGTTTTCAAGAATTCTTGCTCACTAGTTTTCAAGAATTCTTGCTCACTAGTTTTCAAGAATGCTGGTTGATTCGTAGGTTTCTAGAGTCTCCAAAAATATGAATTAAAACTTCTTCAGCTGCCTCTGCGTGCTTTGTGATAAGACGAATTTAATTTTTGAGGTAGGCCTACTTTTAAGATGTAATTATTCACATGGTGAAACAGGAACACAAAAATTTCTCGAGGCCTTTTATTCAGGTCTATAATTCTTTTATGTAAACTTACTCTAAATCTGCAACATAGCCCTGTTTTTTTTTTTTTTTTTTTTTTTTTAAAGAAAATCATACTTTGATGAGAGGTTCAGACATGTATTTTATTTTGTTTTCAGTGGTAATAGCAGTGTACATATGTGAACTGTATATGTTTAACTATGGTCCTACAATCACCAATATGAAAATGGAGATTGATCGTCTCAGAGAAGAAGTGGATTCCTTCAAGAGAGATTTTACAGTAAGTACACCTGGTGGTATCGGGTACTATTTTTAACAACGTCTAGACTATTTTCTTCCTTTATTAAATTTAAGGATATGTTCTATATTCATGAACTTTTGATATAAGATAAATTGAGATCTGGATATTAATATACCGTATCTGGGAGCAAGTGCACACTTTTTTGTTTAAATTTTATGCAAAACTTTGTCAACTCTTGCGGTTATTATACTGTGGAGGACTAGTAACTGTGTCCGTGTGAGAGGGGTCTGCCGCAACCGCGGGGAAGAGGGTAGGTACTAAAGGTTCGGGATGGGGGTGGCCTTTCTATGACATTGACAGACAACTACCAGTTCTGAATATATATTGCGAGAGTGCAGTCAACTTGAGTTTACAGTATTCTTTACATTGTTCAATTCAGAACTTCCTTATACAGTAATTACAGTAAATCTGTGTAATTCAGTGTAGTGCGTATATCTAGTATAGGATTAGTATAGTGTAGTGTAGTGTAGTGATAAAATAGTATAGGATGTGTGTAGCTATAGTATAGGAATAATAGTGCGAGATTATAGAGCAGTGATATTAGCAAGAACGATAGTCTTAAACACTTTCGTTTAGTATGGCTAATAGAAAGGCAAACACAACTATTCATAGTGAAGCAAGAGAAATAATAGCTAACATCATAGAGAAGTGCGATGAGGAAAGAGTGCAAAAACATTTGAGGATTCCCTTAAATAAATCAACTGAAAGAGTGGCCGAATACACTGGAGTAGGGTATAGTACAATAAAGAAGATTAGGAAGGAACATAAGATAAGAAAAGAAAACAGTCCGGATAGACTTCTGAAATCGGCAGGAAAGAAGAGACGAATAATATCTCGTAATATACTGCATGTAGACGACTTCGACAAGTGTGTTATAAGAAATACAATACAAGACTTTTATATTCAAGAAAAGAGAGTGCCGACAATACCTAAACTTTTGATGGTAATTAAAGAAAAAATCAATTTTCCTTGGGGCAGAAAATCACTAAACAGAGTCGTGAAAAGCATGGGGTTTAGATGGAGGAAATGCCAGTCAAAACGAAAAATCTTGGTAGAAAGACCGGATATTATAGATTGGAGGGCAAACTATCTGCGTAAAATGAAGAAGTATCGAGAAGAAGGACGTGAAATTGTGTACGTAGACGAGACGTGGGTCGATAGCAATCTAACTCACCGAAGATGTTGGCAAAGTGATGACGTAATGGGAGTTCAGGACAATATGAATTCGGGGAACAGACTGATAATACTACATGCCGGGGGCGCAAGTGGTTTTCTTGCCGGTGCAGAACTAATATACAAAGCTGGCTCTACAACAGGAGACTACCATGGGCAAATGAATAGCGGCAATTTTCAAAAGTGGGTAGTTAATCAACTTATGCCAAATCTTCAGCCAAATTCTGTTGTCGTTTTAGACAATGCACCATACCATTATATTCAGGTTGATAAAGCGCCATCACCCTATGCCCTCAAAGGGGACATGATAGAGTGGCTGAGAAAGAAAGGAGTCGAGTGCAATGAGACAATGCGTAAGAACGACCTTTATAAACTGATTCTTCCACTGAAACCAAAGGAGAAGACGTATAGAATAGATAACATGTTGTCAGGTAGTGGACATGTTGTGATACGTCTTCCTCCATATATGTGTGATCTAAATGCCATCGAACTCGCATGGTCGAAAATCAAGAGAATTGTAAGGGACACGAATGTTACAGGAGATTTGTCTTTAACAAAGCTGCGCGAAACTACGAAGAACGCAATACAGGAGGTAACACGACAAGATTGGGCAGGTTTCTGCCACCACGTCGCCAATTTAGAAGCAGAATACTGGGAAAAGGACGGAGTAGTTCCAGATGTAATTGACCAAATATCAATCAACTTGGACACTGACAGTGATAGTGAAGCCGGGGGCAGCGATAGTGAAAATGGCAGTTCATCTTCTGAAGAATCCGAGTGAAACGCGACTCCGTCTGCAACCCACTGCAAGCCTAGGCGAAGACAAGGTAAGAGGAAATGTTTCTTGCACGTATAATAGTACGTTTACCAATAAGCTCAACTCCCCCCTCCCTCTTCACTTCCCTCAGAAAACCTTTTCCTCACCAACAAGACCGCGGACACAGTTACCAGTCCTGTACAGTAATATGTACCCGGGGCGTACGCAAGGGAGGGGAGTTACCGGGTTTGAACCCCCCCCCCCCTTTAATTTAAAAAAAAAAGTTACATATAGGCCTATTTCATTCCTGGTATATTTGATTATTTCCATGAAGTTTCCTGTTACCAGTATGTAAAGTAAAGTGTCTTAGCTATCATATACAAATAACTGTTGACTAAATATTGTGTTGGTGTAGGGTGACCAGATTTCCAAAATAAAAAAAACTGGACACTTATTAAAGTTGACATGAATCAACATTTTATCTAAACATTCATTGTTACTTGTGTTTATATTATGTCAGTGAGCAATAAGGTCCAGTTTTACTTATTTTAAAGTAATAAATACTACAATTTTTACAATAACTAGGCAATAATAATTATGCAAGTACATAATAGAGTAGCATGGCTTAAGTCATTGTTGACAATTTTTTATATTGCAACTACGGTATATAGAATGGATTAAATAGGTTAACTTATCTGTTTAAAGGTACTTCAGGTTAATTGAACCTTACATCATATTCATGTCACTGTATTCTGAACTTGTTTCATAACAAAATTTTTTGTCTCATATAACCTTTTAACTATTTTAACATTCTCCATAAAGATCAACTGTACAATTTGCATCATATTTCTTTGATGAGTGAATTTGCTGTAGAAGTGTTGACCTTTCCTTCAGGAAGCTATAGAAGTCCATGCAAGACATATTTTTTAAATTACATTTTGTGTTTAATATGGCCTTTATGGTTTTAACTGAAAAACTGATTCCTTTCGTCAGACCAAATTGAATTCAATAATGAAAACACTCTTTCTGATGATGCATTGGTGCCATGTATTCCTAACACAAAACTTATAATCTGAATTATTTGTAAAACTAACGTATTTATATTTCATAATACGTACAATAAAAGAAAAATAAATATGTTAACAATAATTTAGGGAAACAGGACACCATTAAAAAAAAACGAGACTTTGGCGTCCCGAGCATACTTTTCTCGTGACAGGGGACAAGAGGCTGAAAAATGGGACAATCCCGTCAAAAAACGGGACGTCTGGTCATACTATGTTATTGTGATAATGACACAAGCATTTTTATTATACAAAATTAAACACAAGTTAAAATTTGTTAAAAATTAGATGGATGTGAAAAAATTATGTTTCAAAGATATTTTAAGGATATTCATGAATATGTTCAGAACATAGTATAATATTAATAAATATACCATAACATAATAATAATAATAATAATAATAATAATAATAATAATAATAATAGTAATAATAATAATAATAATAATACACAAAATTTAAAATACCGACAATGTAAATTGAGGACATGGCCCGAATAAGGGATTAATTATAACGAAAAATGGTGTTTTCAGATAAACGTGATTTACGTGTTAAGAAGCTTGCTACACCGATCAAATTCAAATTAGACAAATATTCAGGAACACCGGTACATCCTTATTTAAATTCATTTTTAAATAAATGTAATAAAGGAAACTGTTGAGAAACAGCATCACATTTCTGTAATAAAAAGTTTTGTGAAACTATTTAAATTGCTCTTTTTCTGACAACAACGTTATTTATATTTAATATGCTTAACAAACTTCTAAACCTCTACAAAACTGGTTTATTGAAGGACATAATATTTTTACATGAGTTACATCACAATTTCTTAAATCATATTTCCCCTTTGCATTTATTGTACTTCAATACACTCTAATGGAAATAGAGAATACATAACTTAAACATGTATAAATACAAATATGTTTATTTTTTACTTTTCTTTGTTATCATGCCTCATCAAACGTGTCTTCTACTGCTGTTGATGCTGTTATCATTTGTTCAAACACTGCATCATACCATACTTTTCCTTCCTCATCCAAGAATGGATAGAGACTTCTTACGTGCTTTTCCTTGGAGGGGTTAATAGGTACTGGTTTCATTTGTGGTGGATTCAAAATCTTCATCTCTAACAATTCCACTGGAGTCTTCCAGACATTAAAATGAATGAAAAATAATGAGTATGAGGCTGATGCTGAAACTACGCCAGACCAACTATACAGAAGCTGTTGGTATTTATGCATCAGGAAGCTCACTCCTTTGCAGACAAGAAGCTAGAAAGGAAACTTGTTGAATTTTAGCACCCATATCCCAAAATAATCGAAAAATGGATTGTTGATCATCTTCAGACATGTTGTAATGACAAGTTTTAATATAACACTTTCTTATCGAAACAAATTATTTTCCTATTTGAGTTCCTTTACAAGTCGTGTATGATTTACCACTGTTTCTGCTAGTTCTCCATTCTTCTGTTTTCCACTTGTTTTCGTCCACAGCTTTCTTTTTCCTTTGCTTTTAGACATGGTTTACATGTAGCACAAAAGTCTCACACGTGAACAACCTGCTTGGACTAACTAAACAAACTGAGGTTCCCAGTTACACTGATGCACACACAGCACTATGACAAAACACATCTTCTGTCGTGTGTAATGAACCTAGAGATACAAAACTTTACTACAATGTACTGCAGACACCCTATTTACAAATTCAGCAATAATTGGAAAAGGGACGTATAGTAGTAAACACTCTTATTCGGGCCATGTCCTCAATTATAAACAATTTTAATAATGACACCAGCCTCCTTGACAAAATTCTGCGTAAGTCACTGATACATAATATTGATTTATCATTAATCCATAAGCACACTAGCTGGATTAAAAAATGCCCAGGCATTATTTTATTTGTTGGCAACACTGTCCATCAATTATTTATATTAATCCCACATTTTCAGTATCTTTCTTTCTGTTCTTTGTGCATTGTTGTACGTATAATTGAGTTAGTTTTCTTGTGGTGCCGAAGTTTACACATGGATATATCATGATTAGGTAAGAAGTACCCTGCGCATGTGCTTAAGTAACAGTAATAGCGAATCGTTTTGATTGTGTTCCATTTGTATTTGTTGTTACAAAATGGACTTAGAGAATAGAAACAAAGTTGAGAAATGGTAGGCTGGCTGGATGAAGAAGACGAACAAAAAATTATTCAAGGTGGATCAGAAGACGATGCTGATCATCTCTCGGAAAGTGAACATAACACCGATACAGAACAGGAAGCAGATAATGGGGATGACGAAAATGCTTCACTATCTCAGTTTCCTACTCACAAAGGCAAAGATGGGACTTCTTGGACGGAAAGTTTACCGCCTCGAAATGTTAAGACCAGAGCATGCAATTATTAAACACCTTCTGGGGTGTAAGGGACAAGCTCGTCCAGAAAGTCCCAACACTGGCCATTTACCGTGTTTTTTGGGCTCCTCAACGTTACAGAATTTAATTCTTTAGTTATTTCCAAAACTAGCAATGCTACTTTTAAAAAACTTGCTCTTGACTTGGGGAAAGATGGCTCATCAGTTGAAATTCAAGGATTTGCCTATTCGAAGAATGAAGGTGTGGAGTAACTGATCCAACCAACACAGAAACGAATGAAGATGTCCTCAGGTCGATATGAGGTATGTCCGAGGAAGAAGGATCACAAAGTAACTACAGGTAGCATACTTCATGCCATGATTGTAACAAGATGATTTGTAAAGAACATTAGGTGCATTTTTGCAAGGAGTGTGCTGATGTTGGAAGTGATGATAGTGACTGTGCCAATGTTGATGAGCGTGAGTGATTGAGACCCATAAAATACTCACACTTTTATCTCTACATTTGTGTTAGTTCTGGAATTTTAATATAATATTCTGGTGTTTTTTCGAAGAAAACTTATTACTCAAAGTTATTATTCATATTATGTAGTGTTAAATTACACAAAAGTGATATTAAAATATGTTCTTCATCTTACGATGTTTGGTGACGTATACACGTCCGTTGATGTGACATATTAATGAATTTAAATGCTATTATAGTCACAATCATGCCATGGTATGAAAGAAAAATTTCACAACCTCGAGCGGGAATCGAACCTGCGACTTCCCGTTCTCCGGTCAGGCGCTCTACCACTGAGCTATCGAGTTCGTCTCACGCCAAACCCTTGGAATTATCCTTTCATACTGGCGACTCTGTTATATAGAGTACCGTCCATAGCGTCTAATCTAGTCAGCACTGCTTTTGGGTTGAAAGAAACATGTACAAATGTGTTCTTCATCTTACGATCGAGGTTGTGAAATTTTTCTTTCATACTATGGCATGATTGTGACTATAATAGTATTTAAATTCATTAATATGTCACATCAACGGACGTGTATACGTTACCAAACATCGTAAGATGAAGAACACATTTGTAAATGTTTCTTTCAACCCTTAAGCAGTGCTGACTAGATCAGACGCTATGGACAGTACTCTATAACAGAGTCGCCAGTATGAAAGGAAATTCCAAGCCTTTGGCGTGAGACGAACTCGATAGCTCAGCGGTAGAGCGCCTGACTGGAGAACAGGAAGTCGCAGGTTCGATTCCCGCTCGAGGTTGTGAAATTTTTCTTTCATACCATGGCATGATTGTGACTATAATAGTATTTAAATTCATTAATATGTCACATCAACGGACGTGTATACGTCACCAAACATCGTAAGATGAAGAACACATTTGTAAATGTTTCTTTCAACCCATAAGCAGTGCTGACTAGATCAGACGCTATGGACAGTACTCTGTAACAGAGTCGCCAGTATGAAAGGATAATTCCAAGCCTTTGGCGTGAGACGAACTCGATAGCTCAGTGGTAGAGCGCCTGACTGGAGAACAGGAAGTCGCAGGTTCGATTCCCGCTCGAGGTTGTGAAATTTTTCTTTCATACCAATAGTATTTAAATTCATTGATATTAAAATAGTTTAAAAAGTTCCTAATAATAAATGAAGAGTCCACTGCAAGAATGATGGATGTCACTTTATTGTCGAAAATGAACCAAGACTGTCAATGCATAGCTTAAGACATATAGAAAGTACATAGAGAGTTATATGGCATTAACACTGATAGTCATTGTCCAGTAATGATCGGAAAATCACAGTTAAGCTTTGAGCGCTAAGCATTTCAAACTTTCAATTGCTTCTCCTGCAAAATGTATTCCAAATGACATCCATCATTCTTGCAGTGGACTCTTCAAATGTATAGCATATCAGTAATAATTATTTTTGTTGTTGGTAAGAATTTCTGTATTTTGGGGTAAAAAATACCCAACATGTGTGCTAACGCTACAAAATCATGCACGTGTACTCCCGGGTTAAACATTAAAAGACAAGGAAATCATGAGTATTTCAGACAATATTCTATAGATTTGGAAAAAAATGATTATCATATTTAAAGAGATAACAATGAAATAATATTGTATAATGATGTTTTAACTAATATACATAGTTATATTTTTACTCATTGCATACAGTTTAAAAAATGCACTTCGATAGTGTTGCATTATTTTAAGTATTGTTTTAAATATACAGTATATCGGATTTATCATTTTCATAGCTCACTGGCAAAAGAGAGAGAGAAAACATATGCCATTTTTAAAACCTCAATAATTTCGTTTTCAGTTGACGTATTTTAATAAACTAAAAAGTAAGAACCAGAAAGCTCCACTGCAAACATTTTCGGACTTTTAAAATTAGTTACTAGTATCTATGTAGAGTGGACAGTTGCTAGTAGGGAGGTTAAGTTATGAAAAATAAAAAATTATAAATAAAAATGCTGAAACTTTAGAATGATAAATCATGCATAGTAAAAACATACGGCTACCTCAAGTTAAATTATTATTTTCTTATGGAGGAAGCACCACAGTCTCTCTTTCAGCAGCTGCTACTCAGAGTAGAGCTTAGTTCTTTTTCCAGAAGCCCGCAGAAGATACTCCTTTTTCTATTAAAAGCTTCCTTGCATTGTTCTGGATGTATCAAGGTTGAATACATGCCAATGCATGACATTTTGCTCCACTCTCTTAAAATAATATCCTTGGTGTCTATTGTACAATGAGGCAGGCAGGTAAAAATCTAATGCGCAGGTGATCATGGATATGAAGTGGGAAATGTTACAACCACATTCTCTTGCAGACAACAAGATATTTAATGTTTTATTTCCAAAACAACATACGCTATAGGCCTACCTCATAGTAAGAACGTATACCTCACAGCAACAACTTAGAGTTCAGAGCAGTCAGACATACATTTTAAGCAGCAACAAATATCACCATAAAAGCACCAGGCAGTTGTTTGTTCATTCATTCATTCATTCATTCATTTAGTGTTCTTCCCAAGGGCAGGTCTTTTACTGCAAACCCAACTTTCTCCAACCTTTCCTATTTTCTGCCTTCCTCTTTGTTTTCTCATATGATTCATATACCTTAATGTCTATCATCTGATATCTTCTTCTATCCCGAACTCTTCTCCCGTTCACCATTCCTTCAGTGCATCCTTCAGTAGGCAGTTTCTTCTCAGCCAGTGACCCAACCAATTCCTTTTCCTCCTCCTGATCAGTTTCGGCATCATTCTTTCTTCACCCACTCTTTCCAACACAACTTCATTTCTTATTCTGTCTGTCCACTTCACACTTCCATTCTTCTCCATATCCACATTTCAAATGCTTCTGTTCACTTCTCTTCACTTCGTCTGCCCCATACAATGCCACACTCCATACAAAGCACTTCACTAGTCTCTTTTTAGTTCTTTTTCCAGAGGTCCGCAGAAGATACTCCTTTTTCTATTAAAAGCTTCCCTGGCCATTGCTATCCTCCATTTGGCTTCCTGACTGCAGCTCATATTACTGCTTATAGTACACCTCAAGTATTTGAAACTGTCCACTTGCTCTACTGCCTCATTTAGAATTCGTAAGTTTATCTTCTATATTTTTCTTCCTATGATCATGCTCTTCGCCTTATTTACATTTATCTTCATCCCATACTGCTCACAGCTGACATTTAGCTCCAGTGGCATATCCATTAGTATCATTTCCTCTTCTTCTAACAAAGCCATATCATCCGCAAATATTATGCACTTTATTCTTCTTCCTCCTACTATCACTCCTCCCATGTTCTGAAAACAGTTTTTTTTTTTTACTAAATTCTCCAAGTAGATGTTAAACAGGCTAAGTGGTAAAGGATATCCTTGACGTATTCCTCTCCCAAGTTCATGTCCTTCTGAGATTTCTTTTTATATCCTGACTGACTCGTTTCATATAAAGATTACTGAACAGTCTTCTCTCTTTCCAATCCATACCAATTTTCTTTAGGATCCCCATCAGTTTATTCCAATCCACTCTGTTAAAAGCCTTTTCTAAATCCACAAATACTACATACACTTCTTTATTCTTCTCTAGGTATCTTTTGCTGATTGTCCATAGCAGTCCAATTGCATCTCTTGCATCTTTTCCTTTCCTGAAGCCAAACTGCTCTTCTTCTAACTGTTCTTCCATCTTAGTATATTCTAAGATTCAGTATTTGCAAGAGAATCTTCACTGAGTGCGATATTAGACTGATAGTCTTGAACTCCTTACATTTTTTGGCATTATTTTTCTTCGGTATTGGGATCAACACTGTCTCCATAAAATCTTTAAGCCATTTGCCTTTCTCATTATATTTCGTTGCATAATGATAGAATTTGTTTCTTGTTTTCACCCAAGCATTTCACTAATTCAATGGGGATCCCATCAACTCCTGTTGCTTTCCCATTCTTCATTTCCTTAAGCACTAGTTCAACTTCTTCGCCTAAAATAGAAAATAGTTGTTTGTTATGAAAATTAAAGCATCTTACAGAAACGTTCCTCACATACACTTTCAAGATCTCGTGGCATCCAAAATATCCATTTCCAACCACTAGTTTCTGACGTCAAAATGCTCAGTTTAGAGTCCTCTATCATGTGTATAAAAAAAGGTTGGAGACACCCTGTATATGTGTGTGAATGCTTCTTGAACGAATGGGTTAATTTAAAAAAAATATGAAACAGATTAAAGAAATTATATTGTTGGAAGAAATTTCCACGTCATGTTTTACAATCCAATCATGAGCACCACTGTTTGTAGTTCCTGCCACCACCACCACTGTTATCACTGTAATCGCCATTATAATCATCATCCATCATCAATCATCATCAATATACTTTGTAAATTGGTGCAACTTACCTGTGATACACTACTTAAAGTAGGCTAATACAGTACAATCATTCAAGATATGTTATATTCAGAAATAACTTGATGAATTCCTTTTATTTTCTATTTCCAGGAATACAGATTTAATGATGGTCGTTTACATTTACGTGTACTTTGTACATCTTATGACTGCTTTCTGAATTTTGTGGTGTAAGGCATCTACACTATAGATTTCATTTCCATAACATTTTATGAATGTCTTTGTATTAACTTACTCCTGTAATTTAAATGTGAAATGCTACAATGACCTATAGAAGTATTGAAGATAATAAAAATACCAAATATCGAATACCTCTGTAACTGTGACATAACTATTGAGATTATTGTATCTTGTTTGCTTTTTATATCTGGAGAATATTTTGACATTTTTCATTCTAGTCTTGAAACATTTGTATAGCTGGTTACAGACTACTACTGCTAACTTACTGCTGCTGCACCACCACCACCCCCACCACCACTACCACCACCACCACCACCACCACCACCACCACCACCACCACCACCACCACCACCACCACCAGTCTTAATCTATAGATGTTTCCTCAATACTGATATCCACTATATAGTATGTATTAAATCAGTATTGAGAATATGCTGGTTTCTTATTTTCAGATGGAATTAATTAGTATAAGACGAGACTGTGACAGAGAAATATTAGGCCTTCAATCAATGGTGCATAAAAGAGTATTTGAAGGTAAGAAAACTAAATTTTCATTCTAACCTGATTGTAACAAATTCACATATACAATACATTGTAGCTTCGACTATTATCGTTTCTACTAAGAAATGATTCGCTATTTAGGCCTAATACCTACCATTAAATTTGATTTTCGTCAAAATGATATTAATTGTCATTTTTTATTGATCATTTATTGGTACATTTCTTCTGGATGACAACCATTCGCTCAATGTTGAGCACCTAGTCAATTAAAGAAGCTAGTTTAGTCTATAAAACAAAGATATTGATAGATATTAAACAGTGCTGATTTTTTTTCTCTATGGGACATTAAAAAAGCATACTTGTAAGAAAGAATGTTACCTGTACCATAAAATTGTTTTAGAACATAATTTTAATATATACCTTGACTATAAAACAAAATATACAATATACAAGGTGGTAATAATGGTAATATATCAAGAATTAATATTAGCAAAATACCCAGCAGAAGAGACAAGTTGTTTACATCAGAACATCACTGTCATGTTTCTCACGCATCCACTTGTTGCTCTTGTTTTGAGTAACTAGATATCTTCCAGGTATCCACATATGCAGCTAGGTTGAATAAATTGCAAATGTGGTGTTACCAGTTTGATGAACATCAAATTGTCAATAGTCTTAAAGTATAGTGAAGCTCTTAATGTGGTTAACGCCAGTTCATTTGTGAAAATCCCCTTTCACAATCATTCAGTGGTGGCTACTGGAATGCTGTTAATTGTATTTAGCAGCAGAGATCCTGAACATCTTTTTATTTTCTTCTAAATATTCCCGAAAACATCGGATTGTTTTTCTCTCAGACAGTCTAAATCTTTGACATAAATTTGTTATTTCCTTGATTCACAGTCACTTCGTCTACAAAATTTATGTCTACAGACAGAATGGCTATCTATTTTTATATAATTACACCCACACTTTAATTAGTCTCTAAAGCGGAAGTCTATAATACATTTGATTCATAATTTTAACAGTATAATTTAATGCACATTGGACATTATTTCAGTACATATTATTTTCTTCAATTTTCATCTTCATCAATATCTTCAGAATATAATTTCAGTTGGTATATATATATATATATATATTTATTTATTTATATTTATTTATTTATTCTGGTGAAGTTAAGACCATCAGGCCTTCTCTTCCACACCATCAGTAATAAAATACAATAAGTTAATATAAATAAAAAGAAAAATAACACTATAAACAAAGTAAAGTTACATAAAAATATACACAGATTGCAGTCATACAAACTTTAAGTGAGTGATTATCTCTAAGAGAAATATCAATTTCATTGTTCTCCATATAGGGGAAAGGACTCTAAGAGTACGCACATAAATTAATTTGCTTGTCAGCATTAAAGTTGAGTGATACAGTAAAAACTTTTTATGTCATTGAAGTTATTGAACATTGTTTATTTAAACATACAACACAAATCAGTTACACAAGAAATTATAGATGAGTATTGGCCCTTCAATCAAAATCTGGGCATTGCGCACTCTTGTAGGAACAAGCATCTAAGAGTGCGCATACAGTCCTTCAAGAGTACGCGCTAACATATGTCACAAATAAATACACCAGTTCCCTCATAGCACGAGCAGGATTCGTGCCACCATTCTTTGCAGTTTTCACATTGCACCCAGTCTTCTGTCAACGGTTCCTGATATTTTTCACCACAACCTGGACATAAAATATTGCAATTTTCTTTGGATGTTGTGGGAGTTTCTGGGTCCTTTGACCAAATGGACTTCTGATCAGTTCCTTCGGTTTGTTTCCTCCCTGATGTCTCCAGAGTATTCTTGTATGGAAACAAAGTCATTATTTATGATTTCTTCCCCGTCCTCTTCCTTTTTGATTGGAGGTTTGCTGAAGGTAGACGAACGTGAGCAAACTTGTCCATTCAGATTATTTTTACCGTCAGGACGAGATATAAAATTTGTTTGAAATGTATCTTGACGGACTTGTTGAGATTCCTCTACATCAGGATTTAACTGGACTTTCTGTTGAGGCTTCCTCTCTTCAGTTTGTTGATTTGGTTCTGGTCTAGATGACACGGCAGACGATAGGAAATCATCCTCCGTGAATATTTCTGGGTTGAAAGGGAAGATTCCTGTGGCACGGAATGAATTCTTCGCCTTTTCCAGAGTAGCTACCCTTTCATATGCTCTACAGAACGGAGAAGCCACTTCCCTGTGAGTTATCACACGTCGTGGATTGCGAACCATAAATTTATCACGTTCTGTAGAATAGGCAGATTTAAGGGGCACAAAGAAGCTTTTATCAAGGGGCTGGATCATGTGGCTCGCATTTGGGGCAGAGTAAGAAGTATGATGAAGTGTTCTCTGCAGTATAATATTGCTTCCAAGCTGCAATGCGAAGTGTGGTTATCCAGGATTAGAAGAGCTGGACCAACCTTGGTTGGCTTTACAAATTGTGTGAAATGTTGCACCCATTCCACGAAAAGCTCCGTGTTCATGAATCCAGAATCCGAAATTAGGTGCAAGATGCCTTCAGGAGCATCTCTGTACAATTCAGGATTGAGTCTCTTCCTCGGAAAAATAACAGCTGGAGGAATGTAGATGCCTGTTGGAGGCAGACAACACACAATTGAAACTATCTGTCCTCTCTCAGCTGATGCAACTTTCCCTACATGACGTTTCCTAAAATGAAGAATCACACGGTGTATATTCTACAAAATTGTAAATATACTAAAGTATACCTACTTAGTAGAAAATTTTATATAAAAATTAACCTTCATAAACATCAACAAGAAACACTAACATCTCTAGAAGAAGTTTAAACTGCTTTATTTTATCCGACAATGCTAGAAATGTTAGGTCCTCTAGGAGTACGCGCGCACTCTTGAGGGATCCAGCTGTGCGCCCTCTTTGAGGCCTTGTTGTACTGACAAAAAATTACAACAGATGGAAGTAGCATAGAATAACTGATTTCCCTCTTTGTGCGAACTTACAGGTTATGGAAGAACGTTTTCCATGCGCACATTGTAAAACCTATTTCAAAATTATTTCCTGAGAAAGAAACTAATTTCAAAATACACAAAATTACAAGATTAATATAAAAAATTGCAACTTACCAATAACTAATATAATCCTCAGCAATAAAAAGTGACTTCTATATCAGAACATCGCTTATGAAGATACCTTCTTACAAGTTCCACTTCAGCTCGTTGCAATGCAGCCAACATAGAAAATTAAAGCTGCGTACTCTTGTAGGACTGCGCGCTCTTTGGGTAACTACCCCTAAGTGTTATAACTTCTGACCCTGTTCTCGATCTGTTATAAATTCATTGTAAACGTTTTTATTTTTTAATGGGATGCCTAATTCTCCCATACATTGCCAGCAATTGGGTGATTAAGATATCGTTGTCTCTTTGATGTTTCTGAATAGACACTATGAACCGCCATATGGATACATGGTACAATTACCAGTAGTCTTTGAAATTTACTATGCCACCCTTCAACAGTGTTCAATGTCCGATGCAAACCATTTAGAATTTGGTTGTACTCGTACATGTTCCATATCATGGGACTGAAGAAACATGGTACTGCATGTAATTTTCCATGAGCTGGTCTACCTCTAATGTATACCCGTAATAAATTGTGGTCTAAAAAATCTGTCACTTCAAGCATTTCTCCTGAGATGGTACCGGTAGTGTAGATGTCATCATACATTTGAACCAGGTCATCAAGAGAAACAAACGGCAGAGCCATTATCAGTCTGGTATCATTTCTTACGGTACTACGTTATTAAGGTAACAGTCTTTCAATTCAATACTGACAATTTTTTCTAAATATTTCGGCAAAGTGGAACAGACATGACTTTTGAAGTGCATTTGGAAAAAGCCGTTGATGCTGGATTTATGGTCACGCGTTCGAAATCTTGCTTTTCTTGTCATTCTGTTAATCAATTTAACTATGTGCTTCCAATTTGACAAAATTTCCAGTATGTGTATGTGTACTGCTTTCCTTTAAAATGTTTATTCTACCATCTGCGTCAAAATTATTAATCATATAATATATATTACGTTTCATTGCGTCTGCCCCTCAGTACACATCTCCAATAAATCTTCGACTCATTTCTGTTTTTTCTTATATATTGATACCATTACATATAATTTGATAAACTAAAATTCTTTTTTCCTTTCTTCGATTCCAACATGACGTACAGGGATCCATTACGAAGAATTTTGCTCACAGGAACAAAATACGGTATGTAAGAAAAGGAAAAAATAAATTTTCCGTGGTTACGTAGAAAAATAAATTAATAAACATTCATTTCTGTGATTACAATTTATTACTTACACATACATTGATTATGCAGACCGAATGTCTTGAAATCGTCTATATTTTTCACGTAGACCAATTGTCTGTAGACTATAGAACAAAGAGGTCTAAATTGTTGTAGACATTAATTGGATACTTAACACTAGAAAGGTGCTAAGTGCCAAAATTAAAAAGAATGTGATATTTCACTAGAATGGTCCAAATTGCCAAGGGGCATTACATATCAACGAGGCTAAGTCCACAGAAGATTGTAGCAATGGTGCAAAGTTACCAGCGCTCTCGCATAAATAAGGTGCAATTTGCCATTCATCTTTATTTCTCTCTGTTGTTTATTTGTCGTGTTAATAGTGAAGTTATAGCAAAAAGTATTATTGATTATATATCGTGATGTTTTCTACAAACAGGAATATCAACATAATACGTAGGTAATGTAGGGCTATGAATTACATAGAAACATAATGTATACCTCTAGATGACACAGCTGGTTTGTTTTAAACTATTCAATTCCTAGTGTTAATAATTCAGAAAATGGAAGAAATGTCATCAATATTGATCTGAATGAAGGGGGGGGGGGGAGAGCAACGGTGAATAGTTCAATGGTTGAGTTGTTTGGACTTTTTCCATTGCTAATTTAAAAAAAATTGTAGCCTAACATTTGAAAATTAGCAATGGAAAAAGTCCAGACAACTCAACCATTGAGATGTCATCAAATTAGCACGTTTCTCTTTATTTAAGTGGTCTGAGAAATGCAGAATAAAATGGAGTGAGCTGACACCTGAGTAGAAAATAGCTGTATTTTCTAAGTTATATGACTAAGATTATCAACACTATCAACATTTCTGTTGGGTCTCTGTACTGTCATACCAGTACAACGACGTCAACATAGAACGTATGATAATCATGATGAAAGTCCAAGTAGTGAGGGTGATTTGCTTCCAGTCTGCAAAACCACTTTAATGGAAGTATTTGCAGAAATAAACAGATCTGTGGATAATAAATGGATCATAGTACCTAAGAAATGTTTATGAGACTTAACACCTTTCATAGATTGTGAAGTTTGTCTCTCAGTAAGAACTTATGTTAATTTTAGTAGTACTGGTATCATCAAACTATTGGTAAAGAATGGTGAAAAGTTGTCGTAAGTACTACCAAATTATATATATATATATATATATATATATATATATATATATATATATATATATATATTCTTAAAATTGTTCAAGATCAAAAGTTGCCGTATTTATTAATAAAATACTGTTCATAAATTTGACACTTTGCACCTTTCTGCTGTTAAGTATACAATTAGTCTTAGACCTTTTGAGAGTGGACATATTGCTTTTAGACCATGTGACCTGAAAGCTAATTTCCCCCTCACCCAAAGTTACTATAGGATTGTCTGGCCAGCAAGGAGGATCCAGTACTTTAGTTCACTTAAAAATGTTATTTGTCCTCATTATTCAAAAGTCTATTTTCCATTAAATGGCTTATGGCCAGTTTGTCCAAGTATTGTTAGAACACTTAACGACTGTTAAACCTTCAACAGTTTGTTAAATATAGTTTTTCCATTTGTTCAACACCAGTTTGGCTTAACAGATTCTTAACCGTTTGTTAACTTTAAATGTAGGATTTCAGGCCGTTAACTCATTTAACAAACAGTTAAACATGGCGGATAACACCACAGCTGTTCAGACAAAAGTTGTGAAAATAACATGTTATGTTTCTCTTTGAGGAATGTTTACAGTAAGGGGTGGTTTCACCAAGCTTCAGTAAATCAGTCCAAATGAAACATTAACTAGTACTGAACATTAAAATATTTACACAAGTACGTTTATATGTGCGCTGTCTCCCTAGACTTCAAGCCGAGCAGCTATATGTGCCTCGTCGCGCTAGTTACATCATGACTCTTCGACGGAGTAGTCAGTAGCGAGTTGGATTGTCATCCCAGGGGCCCGTGTTCGATTCTCGGCGATAACTTTTTTTTATTAACGTAACTAATTTTTATACTTGCTACCTTTCTTCATTTTTTTAATTTTGTGTACTAGAACGAATTATTTCGCAACTCTGGCTCCACTAGGAGAATTTAAAAAACTCTTGGGAGATCAATTTTCTTCCCGAAATAAAACAAAGATAAACAAACAAATTAAAGAAAAATAAAATAAATACACATGTGATTCTAATACTTCATCCACATGCCACCGGCATTGAGTCCACCAGATTGCGGAAATAGTTCTGGTCCTTAGCGAAATCTTTCCAGGTAGCCAGAACTTGATCCCAGAACTGATCTGGATTTTGAGGTGGGATGTCTCGATATTTGTCAATCCTCCTCTTTTTCATGCTTTTCTGTAAACCGTCTTTGAACGTTTATGGCAGTGTGCGCGGGGTGATTATCCTGCTGGAAAATTAAATTTCCATCGGAAAGAAAACGATTATAAATTCCAAGAATCCAGCTCTTTCGCTTCTGTTTTAAAGCCAGTGCAAACATATCTTAATATAATTCTAATAAATGAGAGTTAATATACCAATTAAGTTTTGTTATGTTTGAATGCACATTATGTATTAATTTACTAATATTTCTTAGGTACCGGTATGTAGTTATAATAATCACTTTCCTGTCTTAAATTAAAACTCAGTTGTATGTTACCTAGTTGACTAGTTTCAGCTTTGTCTCAGCCGTTTTTATGATATTCTAACCTATGATCAGTTTCTTCTAAAATTTTGAGTACCGGTACCACGATCTTCGTGACGCGGTATCTTTTATGAATTTTTGTGTCATTCAAATTATCAAAATGATCGGTTTTTAAATGGTTAACATTATCTCCATTTGACTCTTAATTTTCGAGCAGTTCCAGATATAACAATTCTGCGTCGAAACGTTCCGCCATTTTATATTGCAACTAATGAATAATTAAAAATTTAAAGACTGAAATTTCTATCACTAAATTTAATGATAGTTTTACTGGTTCGTTAGGCTAAAGATGCTTGGTGAGATATAAAAATGATTTAATGAACCAGTAAATACATTAATGAATCATTGAAACCTTAATGAAGCTTTGTGAAACTGGCCATAAGACTAGTAATATATAATTTAAAAGATATTTTTGAATATTAATATAGGGAAGATAATCTTTATAAGTCAACTGATTATCATACTGACGCTTATTTCGATGCTGAGCTATCATCCATTTAATATTGAGGAAATGTGCGATCTCAACGTGGCAAGAAATTGAAGTCAGATTTGAATATCCTACAAACAGAAGTAGGCCACTTGTTCCAATTCACCAGCTACTATTAACTCTAGATTCTATAGCCGATGTCAACAGTACTTCAAAATACGCAGTGAGTAAATAATAAAATGTTTCAGCAGCAATTGCTTCTTTAGGACGAAATTACATATAATTTATACATGAACCTGACTTAGAGAATTTTATATGGTACGGAATTCTCCTCGGGGTTTTGTGTACAGTTGACTACACACACATTCGTGTAATTATTGTCACCTGGTGGTCATAATGCTGAGATTTTTCTAAACAGAAATTCATATTTAGCATTATAAAATATAACCATACTTATAATAATTATTATTATTCAATAGTAGTCAATGCAACTTTCATTTATCAACTCTCTGTACTGTATGAATCATGGCTACTGTAACAGGTTACGATTTTACACATGTTTCATGACTTACTCTACAGTACAGAATTTAAATAATAATATCAGCCAATAAGAAGTTGTCTTATATATGCAAAATCATTACCAACTGCTGTTGAGTAGTTAGAATAGCATTAACAACAGTTAAAGTTAAGTGTTGGTTATTTTAAACAAAATTATGTTGGGAAAATGGAAAACATCTTAACAAAACGTTTAAAATAAACCACCTGTTAATTTAACATTTGTTAAGCCAAATTAAACATTACTTGGAAAAACTGGCCATTAATCTTTCATACAATGAGAGTGAGTCAATACAACCTTTATGCCCCTTTCTATTTCCACTTTGAAGAGAAATTCTCTTGAATTGTAACTGTCCTTTTGATTTAAGAACTTCACTTTAATATGGACGAGTCTATATTTATTTTTTTCTCTTCAAATACGCTAATATGTCTTCTTATTTTTTGGTGGCAGTATGAAGTATAATGTCACTTGCCTGCAGTTCAAGACTAATATCAAATAACTCCTGTAGAACATCACACATTAAAGCCATATCTAAAATGAAGACATTATGTGTGACCATATTTAAAGGAATCTCACACATTTTCTTCTTAGGATTGTCTCTGGTTTCATTACTCTTAACACTGGTGAAATGTGAAACTAATGCGTCATAATTTCTCTACAGGTACCAGTAGGTACACTTCTAAGTTAGAAGCAACTAATCGAGTAGCCAAGACTCTGTCAGAGTTAAGTACTGTAAAATGGGATGAGTAGGGTCGCAAGGATGAAGAGGGACGATTTTTTTTATTTCTTTGTGTCAAAAACTAAATTTAATAATAAAGAGTGTTTCTGTTTTTGTTCATAACGAGTGAACAAAATAAACACGCTCATTATTATATTTATTCTTTGACACAAAGAAATAAAAAATAGTAAAAATTCGTTCCTATTCACCCCATATCTAAAACTCACACTGTTCTGCATGTTTTCTTAGTTCCCTTGCATACTTCGGTGACTTATGGTAGAGGGTATACAGTTTGTCCAGGAAAGATGTAAAGTGGTTGATTGGTAAAGGAAAATCTTTTTTTGCTGCCATCTCCGACTGACAGTTTTCATTTGTGGTTAGCAAAATGCCAACTATGATTAGAGGAAAAGCTTGTTTAAGTAATGTAACCACAACTTTCTTATTTCCTAACATTACTGCTGCACCATAAAGTTGCAATGGAAAAAGGATTTAATTAAAAAACCCTTCATGAAACCTAAATTTTTAAATAATTCATTAAGCATTGAATATACCTTCAGCATTTACACTTTCGACTTCAATTACATGAAGAAAAATATTGGTTAGTTCCTTTATATCAGAAAGCATTGTTCTTAAATAAATAACCAATGCATTTAATTGGTGATTATTGTGTTCTGATCGAGTACTAGAGAAATTTTCCTGTTTTATTCAGTTATAATTTTATGACAGTTTTCTAGTATCATAGGTAATTATTTACTTTGGCTGACAGCACATTGTATCAACGAAATTTATTCAGAACTCCTTGACCTGACTTGGGAAATACGTGGAAACTACTAAAATTGAGCGGACAGCAATAATTTTCACTTTATCTAGTTAGTACTTACTTACGACTTTAAGGTACCTATGTATTCTTGGGTAGACTTCAGTATGTGGTATAGTTGACAGGGGCGACTGAGATCGGTGTGTTTGTTTTGATATTCCTTGTATGGAAGGCGTTGGGATGTATTGAGGCATTCCACGGAAAGGTCAACCCGGACACAATTTTGGGAAAGTTAATGAAGAAGAATTTTTTCTCCTTAAAGTTGTTAAAAAAAAGGTATATATTAAACATATCTGACTGAAAATTTGGTTAATTTAATGTCATGTATGTGATATTCCTGTTTAAAAATGAAGAGTTTGGAACAGCTGTGAAAGTGAAGAAAAATAACATAAATTTGGGAGTGGCTAGCAGCATTTTTAAGAAAATATTGAAAAGTTTTTGAGTACTAACAGAAAGGTAAGAATATTTGTAGTATATTCATAAGTATGAATATCTAAATCCATCTACAACAAAGGAAGATTCCTACTATAGAAATGTTTGATTGTTGTATGTCCTATATGTGACATTAAAAGGTTACATTTTTCATATTCTTTGGAAGCAACCTGTAGTAGGAGGATCACAAGTATTGGTATTACAAAAAAACCATTTCCAATGTATGTAGCTCACCCTTATTAAAGACTTATAAAAAATTATCCATTATAAATGAATATATATATGACCAGGTTTAGTAATATTCCTTACAATGTGCACCTCTGTCAAAAATCAAGCCCACATTTCTAGATAATAAAGACAAAATTTTAAGAAGCCCAGCCAAAGAAATCGTAGGTCTGCCATATGACTGTCCTAATATTATGTTATACGCACTCAAAAGTTTAGAGGTTTTGGTTTGATGAAGGCAGGATGGTAACCATACATGCAGCATTACAACATCTGTCAAAAACTAATAAACGAAGAGCTACAGTACATCTTCATAAAATACCTACGCGATTTTGATTCTGAGCAGCAACAAGCTCTTTTATCACTAGATATCACAAACATCAACCTTCCTAATCTATCAGGCCGTCAAATAAAAAGCATCGAAGGCTCTAGGAATTAAAAAATTGATCATCACGTAAGATTAGAGGTGGCATAGTACATGTATTTGCAGATGCCTAAACAATTTCATAACTCGGTGAGCAGACGAAGTGGCCTTTCCTGTATCTGAATGGACAAATATTTAAAAATTGTCATGCAACATCACTGCTGTACGAATAACTCCAGGAAGAAGTCTCAATACTGCTCATTGCTGCCACACCAGTTGTAACGAGATTGAATGAGTTACACACGTATTAGGCTTCTGCTCTAAAGAGGAACTTGAAAGAAACTCAAGATATCACAGAGTTCGTTCAGCACTGGCATCTTCACTACGCTCCTGAAACGGCAAGTATTTGAAGAAGTATATTGTATATCAACAAATGGTTCCAACAGAAGAGTTGATATTGTTGCAATTGATACAAAACATCAGAAGAAGAACTACAAGATTTGAGAAAACTATTAACATAAACTCAAGAAGTAGACCAAGAGAAGAGAGATATTTACAGAGATTGTATTGATGTAATAAAAGATTTCTTAGGAATTCTTCACCATCACATAATTTTATAATTAATTATATTATTTTAAACTATTGTTATTTTCTAAATATGTAATATTATTCCGTATTGTTATCTTTTTTTTTTTCCAGAAATTGAAGCTTTCATATATACCGTATCTTGAGTTTATTATTATAATTGTTGCTCAATTCATTCGTATTCTGGACCATCGTGATCAACTGCAGTTCAGCAGCAGACGAAAATTAATACCTTTTATTAGTAGGCCTTGTAATTCTGAACTGTTTGAAGTGAAAAATATAAAGGCGTTATGTTAAAATTATGTTTTGTTTCTTACCGACAAAAAAGCATGATTATTTGACAATTGATGATTTTATTATGACGGTTCTGCTAAAAAATCTTAAGTTTATTCCACATTGTCTTCAGTGGTGGTCTATACATCATGCTCCTCAAGCACAAAGAATTATTCCTCTACTTAATGATTGTAGCCCTATATCCTTGGTATATAGTTCACAATTGAAAATGTTGGAAAAAGTCAAAGGAAACGATTTTATTGTTGAAGGCAGATGATAGTCATCATTAGACTGCGGAACTTCATGCAATTGCATGTTTTTACTCATTTGGCATATTGAAAACGTGTAAATGGATCTTTGCCAATCATGGTTTTCATGTTCCAATGAAGCTAACTTTATTTTGCATAAACGCATATTTCGAGGGTTTTTTCTTTAAATGCATATATATATATATATATATATATATATATATATATATATATATATATATATTATTTTGCATATTTAAATGCATTTATTAACATCTTTTCTTGTTTTTCTCGATTTATTATTATCGAATATCACAATTTTCTCTGTGATGACAAAAAAATTTCTGTAATAAAAATAAGAATAATTTGCAAGAAATTTAAAATCATTGTTCAAGTCATGGAATTGCTGCGACGACATTGAATACTTCCTGATAGTGCACTCATTTCGTAGTTACCAAAACCGAATGTATTTAAATGCCGGTACCTGCGACAATGGATACTGTTAGTGCTCTCTGATTTCATGGAACAAAAACTGAATGAAGTCATATGGATTGTAAATTTTCATTTCAAGAGGCAGTTTAATTGCTGACGAGTTATACTGCACAACCAAGAGAAGAACCAGCGCATGATTAATCTGCTTACAAGTTTAACTGCCACCTGTCTCATTAAGGAATTTGGGGAAAAAGAAATGTTTACACGATATCTTATTTATATCACTGGTGTACAAACTACAGAAAATTTGTTGCCTAATTAAAAGAAAGCATGTGTTACCGACATTATTTAACGTGGAACCTATTTTGTGAAAATGTCCATTATCATTATTTTTTCTTGTCTATGCACATCTTGTGCCTTAGAGAGAGAGTGCAGATGCAGTCTGCAACATATCATTATTGGAAAAATAAATAAAGTTAAACGTTCCATGCATAAAGGAAAAGAAAGTTTAAAAAAGATTAGAAAGTTGAAATGATATGAATTCAAAATAATATTTATGTGCAATAAGCAATTAGTACATTTAAAGAAAAAGAAGAAATGGATTTAATAAAAATGATGACTTGTTGACTATTATTATTTTACATTATTTTCGTATATCATATTGTTATCAAACTAAATAAACCTCAGTTTTATTTTTTACTGCATATACTTGTCTTTAGCGTATATTTCAATAGTTTTTACTGTATAGTTGCATGTAGCCTATAGTTTCTGTTTTTAATGCATGAAGTTCTGCGGTCTAGTCATTATGTTTCTAAGAATTTGTAACTAGATTTATGCTACTCTTGTTCACAGATTTTAGACATTTGTATCATAATCACTATCCCACTGTGTATTATTAAATTTAGTAAATGTAATTTCTTTTGAAGGAAATATTACTATTTTTCTCAACTATAGGTATTCTTCCTAGAATATTACCAGTACAGTATCTCATTTTGTATATTAGAATTAATATTTTATTAATGTTTTCCAGTCAAGTACCAGTATTACTTTTATAGTCAAATTTTAGACACATCTTCTCTGATTAGTACTTTTATGATTAAATTATTTTGTTACTCTTTCAGTTAATTTTAATAATTTTTATTTTCCATTGACATTTTAGACATGTTTCCTTACATTTTCTACCGCATTTTGTATTATTAAATTTAATAATATTTCTCACAAGGAATCTGTTAATGAGCTCATGTCTAAAACCTCCCATCAAATTTCTCACATTATTACATCTCCACAGCCAGTAAACAGATACAAAAAATATGCGCTGTTGTTTCTTAATACAACAGAGTAAGTTTTCACACACTGAAAGTTAATATGAACAGCCAATTTTTTTTATATTTTCTACCTGTTGTGAAGAGCTAACTCATTAACATTTCCCTTGTCAGTTAATATTTCTTTTCTACTTAAATTTTAGACAAGACGTCTACTTGCCTTACAGATGACTGAATTTAATATTTTTGCTCATACCAAATCTTTTTTGTAGATATTTCTAAGAACCTACTCAGCATGATGGACGTAACTGTAAAGAAAAAAATAGATTTATATGATGCTGATAAAATAGAATTACCAGATTTTGCTCTGGAAATTTCAGGTAAATCACTTGTTTTCATCTTTAAGTAGCAATAAAGACATCTCGTAATCAAACTTTGAATATCTTGTTTTTCCATGTCATTATTATTCAACCTTCACTATGCCGTTTTCTCATTATGCAAACGTAGCTCAGTTAACTGATTGCTGTTCACCAAAAGACACAACAGTTGGATTTCAGGTAGATACTGTGAATTTTGTAGCAGACAAAGCAAGTCAGCCAGGGTTTCCTTTAGCAGTTTGGTTCCTCCTTTCATCCCCCAACCACTGTTGCACTGTCACAGAATTTTCAACTTTTCGCATTTGAAAATTATACAGTTAAATATAATGATCAAATAAAGAATTACTAGTTACAACATTATCTCATAGTCCCTAAAATATCTCTATATTTCAAAAGGCATATTCTGTTAATGTGTAGGGATGAAGGGAGATAGAGCTCTCGTGTTTTCACAATCTCATCACAGGATGAATAAGTAGTCAACATGATTCCTACTGCTTTATCCTCAGAGCAGTTTAAAATGATAAGGGATGGACCTGAGCCAAGAGTACTGTAGATTTCCAGGATTGAATCCTCGTTCTTTAGTTAATGGCCAGTATTTTATATTACCCGAGTTAACTCACCTCTACTAAGTACCGGTATTTTAATATAAAATTTTAGAGTAACTTACCTTGATTAATTAAATTGGGTTTTAATTGATTACACATATTAGTAATATCTACATTACTTACCTATTTCTGTGAAAATACATACATTATGACATTTTTTATCCATTACATCATTTTCTCTACTCGGATGTTATTCTTCCTGTTATCTTTCTTTCACTGCAGTTGTTGATGCAAAATATATCAGTTTAAAACTAGACAACCTAATGTTGGATGTATGTAATCAGTTCATGACACCAATTATATATCTTAATACAATTTATACTATTGTTGTTAACGTAATTGAGACAATTAAGAGATTTCTTCTAAAATCCTGTGATTATTGTGACTGAATCTTATAATATATTTATTTAATTTATGTTTGTTTCGCATTGCGTTATCATACAAGTTGCGAATAATTTTGTGGTTAGCCTACATAATGTGTAAATATATTTTTAAACACTCGGAAATCTAATTACCAATTTTTGACAATACAACTCCAGCATCACAATTTTGACTTTTGGATCAACAATAAGCTAATAAAAAAATTTGAAACAAAATACTTCGACGATATTATCTTTAGATGCAAGTCTGTACTAAATAATAATAATAATAATAATAATAATAATAATAATAATAATAATAATACAGTAAAATTCCTTGTATATGTTTCGCACTTATGTGTTCTTCACACTTATTTCTCTTTTTTTTTTTTTGAGGTTCAGGAGAAGTTCCTATACTTTCCATGGTAATTTATTTCGAATATATGTTTTTAGTTTAGCAGTAGAGAGGGCAAGATAGTTGAATGAGGAGGGGAGAGGAGAGGAGAGGAGGGGAAACTGACATAATTGAAAATAATGTCAGTTTCAGCTCAGGATCCCGTGGTTGCAGTGAGACTTGGAGGCCATATTGGGCCATACGATGTATGGGGTCCTACAATTACTGGTATATAATGTACGGTATCATATGGGAAAGGGAAAATTTTGCCTGTGCACAGCTAACGACATATGGCTACCTAAGTTTCGTACACGGAGATTTGAACGGGTGTTAGATTATCTCTTGCTGTATCTAATACATCTTCTTTCATGTTAATAAATATAAATGGTCCCCACTACAGCACTGGGATCCAGAACCATATGTATAAAAGAATGGTGGAAAAATACCGATATGCTGCAGATACCTACACACTCCAGGATTCATAAAGACAAGTGTACTACTACTATAAAAGCATCATGGAATCTTCTTTAAATTAAGTGTGATTCACAATTAAAAGGTAAATCAAAATAATTGAATCCTGGAGTCCAAGAGCGGCCCAAATCGACTTTTTTTTTACCGAAATTGAGTTAGATATGTGATTGAATTCCTCTTGTTACTGCGCATTTGTATACAAAAACTCCAACATTTAACCATGCTAAAGTTATGCGAAATATCTGTCAGAGCCAAAGAGAGACCCTACTTCAGGCGCTTGGGCCTCTGTTGTAATACATTTACCATTAAGCAGTTTCCGCATTTTGTCGCTAGATGGCAGTAGGAGAATTATACAACAACTGTCAGGAAATTACTTCAACTTAGGACAGCGAATCATCTAGGGATAATATAAGTCGGGAGACCAATATCTCATGTTTGTATTTTTTATCATGAACATGTAGCAAAGATTAACTCGGAAAAGAATAAGACTTTGTATAAGATATACACTAAAAACACAACTAAATAAACACAAAAAGAAGGGAAATTTGTTTTATGATAAAGAAAACTCTGATATTGAAATGTTATGTTTTATAGTCCCGTCGCTCTAATTTCCGGCAGCCAATCGCGTTCCAGGTCGGCTACATTTGAACGTGTGCGTCTTGTGATTCGCTGATTCATTTCTTAAGGCTCGATAAATACTTAATATAATCGCCCGCCATTTTAGCTCGTTTGTTGGCGTTCGCAGAAAGCACACGAAGACGTTATTTGCCGCTCAATTATTTGCTGAATTACATTGCGTTTGATTTATTATCATAGGAGCTACGACATGATAATGTTTAACGGTGTGGCAAATAGAATCCTCGTATGGTAGCTCGGCAACGTAAGACCAAAAATGGCGCACGATACTACCTACCTAGACTTTAGAGAGCCTTCACTTTCTAAGACGTAAGCAAAGAGGCGGAGTCACGCCGGAAATAACAGTGTCGGTACTATAATTTCATGCTAACCATAATGTCTTAAGTATTATGAGTAATATACACCTCTCCTGCAGCTCTGCTAAACATTTCATATCCACATATATTTTATCTGAGGCAATTGTGGCTACACAGTTTTTCTATTCATAGGCTCATTCTATACCGACATAGCAAATAGGCTGGCACCTAAGTTTTATAGCCTATCCTATTGAAAGTTGAGTTGTTTGTAGGTATATATGATGTAAATAAATATGCAAAATATTTTCTCTGGAGCTGTAGTAGTTTGGAATATTGAAGGGCTGAAATGTGCGTTATATAAGCTGTGTTGAGAAATGTGTTTGCTACATATTTAGAAAAATTAATGTATTTACACATCTAATGGTAGGCATACAGTGGCGATGAAATTTTGGCTGTGGATAGTAAACACGTATATTGAAGTAGTTTCACAGTGAAATGCGTTACATTTTGAAAACTGGAGGTATTATTAATCAATAACTTAATACATTTACATAACACTTTATTTTAGCTCGGAGGAACATAAGAATTGTTGGTAAAGTAGTAACTTAATTTAAATTGGCAGAGGTGTTTGTCACATATTTCTTAATATAAATATACATTTTCTACCTGTTTTTCAAATTCTAAATGTATGTTCACACCCCTGAGAACACTTTCCAAATCCTGGTATGGATCCTGTCTGCAAGAAACAAAGGTATAATGTTGCATTTTGTAAGAAACGTCCAACAGTGAACATTGAATTTTCAATATTTACATAATTGTATCTAAAACACTGCATTCTAGCAGGAGTTAAGATAACCCATTCTGTGTGTACGGTAGCTATGTATTATTCACCAAAATATAAACCTCATGTTTCAGGGTGCAAATCTACCTAAGGAATTTAATGCCAGCAAAGGGTCATTCCATGGTTACGAGTGTGACATTTGCATTTAAATTTCTTTGTTTTAAAATTAAGTTTAATCTAATATATAGTGTTTATTTCAGCACACCAATTATTGGAATGTCTTCTTCTCAAGAAGAGCAAACACCTCCAACAAATAGATTTAAAAATTCATTATAACAATTTGAGTACCGGTATAACTTTATAACTTATAACTTTAAACCTTGGTTATGGGTGTGACATTATTCAGACATAGATTTGTGACCTTAAAGGTTCTAATGAAGGTTCTATGAATTAAATTGAGAGTAGTGAATATCACTATTTTTTCAAGAATGTACAGTTAATGAAGTATCTATTCCATAGTCTTAAAGTATTTGTGGATTATAATTCTTTCAGATATGAATCTTTTTGTTTGTTACGGGTGTGACGAGTGCAGCAAGGTGTTTAATTAAGTGTGTAATATGTAGGAAAAACCTAGGTACTGTACAAATGAAGTCCGTAATAGGTTTTCAAACTTATTTTTAGTGAAGTACCTTCAAGTAGATCACACAATTGCAAGTTTGGAAGTAAATCCCAAAAAGGCAAAGTATATGATTATGTCTCGTGACCAGAATATAGTATGAAATGGAAATATAAAAATTGGAAATTTATCCTTTGAAAGGGTGGTAAAGTTCAAATATCATGGAGCAACAGTAACAAATATAAATGACACTTGGGAGGAAATTAAACGCAGATTAAATATGGAAAATGCTTATTATTATTCGGTTGAAAAGCTTTGGTCATCCAGTCTGCTCTCAAAAAAGCTCAAAGAATTTATAAAACAGTTATATTATCAGTTATTCTGTATGGTTGTGATTACCGGTTATTCTGTATGGTTGTGAAACTTGGACTCTCACTTTGAGAGAGGAACAGAGATTAAGAGTGTTCGAGAATAAGGTGCTTAGGGAAATATTTGGGGCTGAGAGGGATGAAGTTATAGGAAAAAGTTACACAACATAGAACGTATTCTTCACCTAACATAATTATAAATATTAAATCCAGACGTTAGAGATGGGCGTGGTATGTAGTACGTATGGGCGAATCCAGAAATGCATATAGAGTGTTAGTTGGGAGGCCGGAGGGAAAAAGATCTTTGGGGAAGCCAAGACGTAGATGGGAGGATAATGTAAAACTGGATTTGAGGGAGGTGAGATATAATGGTAAAGAATGGATTAATCTTGCTCAGGATAGGGACCGATAGTGAGCTTATGTGAGGGTGGCAATGAACTTTCGGATTCCTTAAAAGCCATTTGTAAATAAGTAAGGTCACACAATTGCAAATCATAGCCTAAAGTGGACTTTGTAGGCCTACTCCTTGCACAACACTGATAAAAAAATTAACATTAACAGGCTCTACTTAACTGATTTGCTTGAAATGGGAAATGTTATTTTACTTATTAACTAGGGAAATAAAATAAAAAGTAATACAGTTTAGCCAACAATAATTGTTGGTCTTGTAAACGATGTAATGAACCTTGAACCTTAAAAGTTGGTCATTCAGCTCACTGATTACATCTTCGAGTGAAGCTTCCACTTCTCTAGGTTTCGATTGCCTATCTACTTAATTCCACTATGTGTAAATAACACCATTTTTAATATTTGTTACAGTTTGAATGATATGGTAAAAAATCTTAGTTTTACTAAGATAACACAGTCTAGTTACTGGTATATATTTTTCCTCAATAATGTTGCAAGATAAAATTTCCAAAAGTTCTCCAGGTGTTCCAGAAAAATATGGTACCAGTACTTCCTTTTTTACAGCTTCAACTTTCTAAAGTTGAAATTTACGTGATAGTAGTACACGCAAAGTAAACTGGAAGATAGGACCATATGAGGTCGTAATTCGTAGAACTTGCTTAGCCCAACTCATTCAGTGCCCTTAGCATTTTCTTCTGCAAATAATTTAAAGGCTTCCCTTACAATAACAACTATGTATCTCTTCTGGAAAATATGTCACTTGCCTGTATTTGAATCTTTGACAGACTTTGTATCTTTTTTCCCGGAGCCTGGTAACTAATGTCATCTCTGCAATAAAAGTTGTACACGAGTTCAATTTTTTCTTTTCTTATAGCTCTTTGGGACCTATGTTTGCTGCCTTCAGTCTTCTTAAATGCAGGCGGAATTTCCTATGTTAATTTCATGAGAACAGCTTGCTGCTCCGATGGACTTTTGGGCATTGACAGCTTGACTCTGTTGACTGCCTTTCTGACTGAATGGACTGATACAAACCTGATGACGACATTTCTTCCTAAGGTGGTGGTTGCATGGAAGCAAGTTTTTTCTTTCCGGATATTTCTTCCGATGAGCATTGTTTCTTGCTCGTTTATCTTTTAACTTTTTAGAATCTGATAACAATTCAATTTTTTTCTTCTTTCTTCATTCCTTTTTCTTTCTTTCACTAGGTAAGCTTCTTTCAATCCAGAATCAGCTATTATTTTCTTTCTTCAAGCAGCGACTCTTTTATAGGAGGCATCTACATACAAATATTTCCACAAGAAATTGCATTGTTTTTGGGATTTTATTGAAGAAATCTACTTTACCTACTCTGTAATGAGCCTATTGCTATTAATAAAGAACCAGCATTTTAGTCTTATGCTTAAAGCTGTAGACTAAAATCTTAGAATGCCACAGAACTCTATTTAAAAAGTAACATTGATAAAACCGATTTATAATTTAAAGAAAAAAGAATTCAACCTTCCTAAACTAAACCTTTTCTACATGTCTCAAAAGTATATAAAGTAATTTCAAAGGCTTAGGTAACTAGGTCAACCTAGGCCTACTCACAGCATCACAATGCAAGCAACACTGCATTCCTCCTGGACCTATTTGTTATGGGTGTGACAGAAAATACATAATTAAAAAACATTTAAAAGTCTAATTGACATTACATTATTTTTGGGGATGATGAAGAACTAATTCCTAGCCTTACTTTTGCTAATTTTAACAAACTTATTAATTTTAGTTTAGTTATATAAAGTTAACTTAGTCACGTTTTTTGTTGTGGGTGTGACAGCAATACACTTATTAAGTGCTATAATAGCAAAGAAACTTACCTCAACATTTTTTTATTGCTTGACTGATGAGTTCAAACTATGAACAACAGCACATGTATATAAAAAAGAGAATTTTGACATTGTACAGTAAGTTAGATAGGTGTGTTAATTTGACTTTTCCTAATACAAAACCTTGTATACAGACACTCAACTTCAACTACGTATAAAAGATAAAAATAAAGATAAATCATAATTTTGTTTTCAATTCTTATAATAGGCCTATAATACTTTTACTACAGAATCAATTAGTAGAAATTATATAATATTAGGCTATATTATTATTTTTTTAAGATTCTGTTCAATTCTTCATGGAATGGCCCCACATGTTTGTTTAGTAATCCATGAAACATGTGCTCTGTCACAATGTAACACCTGACCCAGTCCTGAAGCAGTTCGTGAACCACTATTGGAAAAACTGAAATTTCTCACTAACAGTGGATAATGACTGATCACTCAACACTAGTGACTGCTGTTTCACCTTTGAAAGAATTTATTGATAAACTTATTGACAAATGGATTACCATGCGACACACAGTTTCATTGTGTGACATCAGGCTCAGTTTCTAACTCAATGCAAAGAGAATTTAAAGGAACAGTAGATGTTGCAGAAAACTCATTTATTCTTCAAGATGCAGTATAAGGTTATCATTGGGCCAATGATAAGGTTACACTCCAACCTGTAGTAGTGTATATATACAAACCTGAAACTCCATCTCAACCAAAAAATCTTACTCGGAATATAAAGTTTATATTGCTTTCACGTACTAAATACTAGGTTACAGTACGGTACCGTGTTGACTAGTTTCAACCTCTTGTGGGCTATCTTCAGAACTGAGTGGTCTTAATGCCTTCTGATTGCGTTTCTTATGGGGTTGTGTTTGTGTAGTGTAATGTGAAGTCAAAAAGTGTGTGTGTTCTGAAATTGAGCTGTGTGTTGAGGATTTCATGCGGGTGTGTTTTTGTGTGCCTGCATATTTCGTATTGTTCTAGTGTGTTTAGTTTCTGGTTTTTCGGTTGGAGATGTAGAATTTACATGTCTGTGTTTATGTTGCTGTAGGTGTGGTTGGTATTCGTGATGTGGTTGTATTGTTTGTTTGTGTTGTTTGTATGTTGAGATGCTTTTGTAGAGTGTTTTGTGTTCTGTATGCGATATTTTAATTTAATTTCTTGAATGAGGTTGCAATCTTGTGTGTGTTTTTGTTTTCATATGTTAGTGTGATGTATTTTTTGCGTTCTTGTGTTTGTGTTGTATTCCTATGTTTTTTGCAACATAACACAGACATAGAAATTCTACATCGGCAACCAAAAAACCAGAATCAAAACACACTAGAACAATACGAAATGTACAGGCACACAAAAACACACCTGCATGAAAACCTCAACACACAACTCAATTTCAGAACACACATACTCTTTGACTCCACATTACACTACACATACACACTCCCACAAGAAACGCAATCAGAAGGCACGTTACCACCCAGTTCTGAAGCTAGCCCTCAATAGGCTGAAACTAGTCAACAAGGTACCGTAACCTAATATTTAACACGTGAAAGCAATATAAACTTTATATTCTGAGTGGTGTAGTGTTAAAAGTTGTGTAATCAAGATGTGCATTATTAACGACTGTATATTACACATCATAAACACATATTATATCTTTCAGAAAGCTTTCGTAGATTACATTAAAACAATTTATAACAATAAAAAAAATCATTTACTTCATCACAATACTCAAATAGAAAACATTTTGACAATGTGCCGGTAGTGAATTATAAAAATGATTGTCAGATTGAAGCAGAATGAAATTTCTTTGCCACCAATCATGGCATAAGTCCATGTGATGGTGTAGGTGACACAACAAACCAACTTGAAGCCAAAGCATTCAAAGGCCATATGTAAAAAAATTCTTATAACAGTATAGTTTGGTTTAGTAGTAAAGTTAGCTGCTGTTACAACAAAAACTATTGACATTGTCAAAATACAAGTGTACAATAATCGTACTAAAATATAAAATATTGTATTACATACACCATTATACCTCTGATTGAGGTTCTGGCTGATATGTACATCTGTTATCAGGCAGCACAACTCACTTGATGATATGTGTCAGAGGAAAAACAATTGTTTGTATGCATCTGAAATCTGATTAGTGTAAGATGTAGCTAATCGGCGTTGTATGCAATGAAGGGGGAAAGGAACTAGCCACCCTACCTCATTATCTCCGGCCTGGTTGCCTCATAAGTGGTGCCTTGTTGGTATCACTTGTGAGGTTCAGACTTATCTTCGGACAGTTGACTAAACAACAACACAACATACACCACTAAACATAAAACAAACTGATCCCAAATACTCCTTAGAGTCAAGATAATCAAACGTAGGCCTATAGCATTTGAATGAAAATTGGAACACACTGATCCCAAATAATATTTGTTTAACTTTAGATAGTCTGCAATATGGTATGTTTAGTTTTTATTACGAGTATTATACTCATGTTTATCCACCCTACTGGTGAAGTCATAAAGTTTTCCGGAAAAGATGTTCCCTTAATTCTTCCAGTTTCTTGGTTGTTTCTTCCATTTTTTTAGCATACTATGCAATATTTATGCTTTTTGTCTGGAGTATATTGAAGAGAACATCTGTGAATGAAAATACTTGAGAAATTACATTAAGCAAGCAATGAGTCTAACTTTTTCAGGAAAGACAAGAAACCTTCAGCTGTGACGTTATCATTATCCCAATCTGTAGAGAAATCAGATATGTGTTTAAGAATATTGTTATTATCATGTCATGTTTCTCATTTAGAATGTTCAGAAATCTTGGGGAAAAATTCCATCTCGTAGGTACGGTAGGACTGAAGGCAATTTCCTTTCGACAGAATATTGAAGTGCATTATGTTCGTTTAGAAGACATAGAAAAAAATACACTGAAAGTCCCGAAAGTGTTTGAAAGAAAACCCTGCATTCCTTGATATTTTAGGTTAATTGTTGCAGAGTTAAATTTAGCACGAACGAAAACTACAATGGGGTGCTATACCCCACTGCAGTTTTCGTTCATGATAATTTAATTTTCACTTTAATATTTAAACTGTCCATTTGTCCCGCTTTTACTGCAGCACTGTCATTAATTTGGCTGAAGATATTCCAGGCATAAAATACCGTAAAATGAGGTGAAGTTGACCACAGGGGTGAAGTTGACCAAAACTCCCGAATAAGTTTCAGAGGCCATTAATGCCCAGAAGTAAAATTTCTAATTTTTTCAAAAAATGGTATTTTATATGTTGTACTTCTCTTTTCATATTTGACACATTGACAAAATTTAAAAATATGTTTCGTTTCAACTAGAATATTTTATTTAAGTCTACAATATTTAACATTTTTTATACATGGGATAAACTTTAAAGCTGCAGGTGACTCCAAAGAGGATATTATCACACAACCATTGATTTCAGCATCTTTGAGCATCTCTGAACACACACATAATTTGGTTTCCTATCCTGAATTACTTAGTAGTCTACTGGAGGGAAAAATAAAAAAAAAGGGAAATTTACATGTTTCTTGGGGTGAAGTTGACCACACTGTAGGAATTCACTGCATTTGTTATAGTACTGAGTATAGATACAATTTTGAGGTTAGAAAGTTATTTTTTTGCCCTTTTTTGTAGTCTCAAGACAGTGTTAGTTGGAAATGCCTAGAAAGTATGTATCAGTTGGTAAACAGAACTGCCAATATAGTAAACAAGATTTAGAAGATGCTCTAAAAGACTATTTAGATGGGAAATTGAGCATGAAACGGGCATGTGAGAAGTACCATATTCCAAAGGGAACACTTTTCAATAGGGTGCATGGATTGAAAGGAAAATCGTATGGTGGTCCAACGGTTTCTTCAGCTGGTGAGGAAAATATAATGGTAAACTGCTTGCTGGCATGCGCATCTTGGGGTTTTCCCTTAAATACCCTTGATGTGAGGTTGTTTGCCAAGGAATATCTAGACAGAATAGGTAAGGAAGAAAAGAAATTTGTAAACAACATGCCTGGTGTTGAATGGGCTAAAAGCTTTTTGCAGCGACATTCTGAAAAATTGTCAGAGCGCGTGGCAAACAACATTAAAAGAGCAAGAGCAAACGTCAGTGAAGATGTAATTAGGGATTATCATGTAAATCTTTCTGACACAATAGAAGGGTTACCAGCAGAAAATGTTTTCAACTACGATGAAAGCAACTTGTCAGACGACCCAGGAAGAAGCAAGATGATTTTCAAGAGGGGTGTTAAGTATCCTGACAATGTTATAAATCATTCTAAGAGCTCCGTATCATTTATGATGTGTGTGTCAGCTGATGGAACTGCTCTTCCGCCATACGTGGTGTACAAATCAGCTCATTTATATGACACCTGGAGGGAAGGAGGACCAAAGGGAGCTCCATTTTGTACAAAACCATGCTGCAGTAGAGGGACACGTTACAATAGAACTTCGCATGGGTGGTTTGATACAATCACGTTTACAGATTGGTTCAAATCAATGTTCCTCCCACATGCTAGTCGTCTCCCTGGAAAGAAAGCCCTCATAGGTGATAATTTATCATCACACTTTAATGAGGAAGTGCTTCAGCTGTGTGAAAAGAACAATATTTTTTTTGTATGTCTTCCAGCCAATGCTACTCATCTATGCCAACCTCTAGATATCAGCTTTTTTGGACCATTAAAGAAAGCATGGAGGAAAATCCTAAACAGCTGGAAGAAATGTCACTCCAAGCACTCTGCTGTGGAAAAGAGCTTGTTTCCAAAGTTGTTTAAACAGTTGTTCAATGAAGTGCCAAATATGCACCAGAATATTATCAGTGGCTTTGAAGCCACAGGAATCCATCCTCTGAACTTAGATAAGCTCTTAAAAAGAATTCCCAGGAAAGAAACACTCACACCTTCGAAACACCCTGACACTCCTATGATGATAACAGAAACACTTGTAGAGTTTTTGAGCCAGCAGCGACATCCAGTGCAGACTTCATCAGGTTGTAATACAGAGAAGAAAGCCAGAAGACGACTGACATTGACTCCTGGTCAATCAGTTGCATCAGAGGACTCTCCTCTGAAGAATAATAGTGCCACTTCAATACCAGTATCCAAGCAATCAGGATCAGCTAGAAAGTTATTTGTTTCTCCTGGAAAGTCATTGACACTGACTTCCAACACAAGAAGAGCTGCCAAAACTGCTCAAAAAGAACCTCCACATTCTGCAACAGTGCCGAAAGAAAATGACTTTGTGTTGGTGAAATTCAAACAAACAAAAAGTGTCCTTTATTATGTGGGTCAAGTCATGGGGAAGATGAATGAAAGTGGTGACCTGGAAGTCAAATTCATGCGCCGTAGTAATAAGATTCCAGGTTCATTTCATTTCCCAAATGTGGAAGATATTTCTTTTGTAAAATTTGATGATGTAGTGAGAGTATTAAGTGAGGTTTCTGCTCCTAAAAGGCTAACCTCACGACAGAAATCATATTTTAATTTTGTGTTAGATGAGGACAATGTTCACTGAAATGTAAAAGTGGAACTGGCTTCGTAACACCTACTCACACACGGTACCGGTATTTTATTGTAATTATAAATTTGTTTAAAATTTTCTAATGTTTTTAATGTGTTTGAAGTCAATTATGGCACTTTTCTTAGAAATTGCTCTGTTAAAATTCAAATTTCAATAAAAATTACGTTTGATAAGGTATTATGTGTTGTGTATAGGTACTGGGTACTCTTTTCTTGGTGTTTTAATCACTGTGGTATAAAAGCAATGGTTAACCTTCATTTTCATAAGGTCACCTTCATCCCATGCCTTAAAGAACTTATTTCTACATGAAATACTTGTGTGTGGTCACCTTCACCCCATGCGGGGAGAAGGTGACCAAATAATGTTTTTTTAAAATTAAGACTACTTGTAATAGCGAAAGTATGTTTGCTCTGATTAAATTCTATTCTTCAGATACGCACCTTTCTTTATATGCTTTTACAAAAAAAATTAAAAAATAATCCTGAACGCCACAGTTATGCAAAGTTCAGAATTGGTCACCTTCACCCCGTTTTACGGTACTTTGTCATTCATGCAGAAGCATCAGAAACTGAAGAAGAGGTCAAAGAATGCTTCAGCAATTGCTTGCAAATTCCACACATAAGAGAAAATTGTAGTTTCATTCCAAAAAAAAAAAGCATTGAGAGTGTCTACAGTTTCTGGATCTGAGGCATCCTTTGAAACAGTTGTCTTCACATCATCGGAACATTTTGACAATATTTCATATGAAGATTGCCTTATACAGTTATGTTCCTTGCGACAATAAAGGAAGATAGTGAATTGGAATTTTCATTTTTAAAAAATTGTAATCACAGTGAATGCCCAGAAAGAAGATGGCCTACCTGTTGGATAAACACAGAGGGTTTGATTGCAGTTATAGAACCTCTCAAAACAATAACTGGACTGTCAATATAAACTCTGTGAAAACACAATACTGACTGTAACAAAATGTTTCTGTACAAAATATATTGATTGAATGGGTAGTGACTAGATATCGGTATCAAGTATATCAGTTATTGATAACTTGGTTTGAACTGTAATAAAATGTACCAGTATTAGTTTTAAGTATGGTTTACTGTTTTGAATGATTTATTTTATTTGTGTTCAAAAAAACAACAAATTTTTAACTTTTATGGTAAAAGTATTGACAAATCTCAATTATAGGCCTATGCTTCATTTAATTTTCTCTGTGTCAATTTGTGTAATGACACTTTATGTTAGAGTGCATATTAAAAGTAAAAACTTGATTCACTTTATTTTTCTACAGCAGAAATTGAAATCAATAATTAATCAATGTTTTGTGTTCAAGTAGTAGATCAGTATTTGAGGTAGGCCTACAAGTGCTGTTAGTTTTTTATATCTACTACTTGAGTTCTAGAGCTATATTATTTTTAGAATTGTAAGCATGAATAAACAAATTTCTTACAAATCTCAACCTACCTCTGTTAAAAACTATTGCATTTGAGGCAAAATATTTTGCAGTTATTTTTTAAACACTCATAGTTCCTTTGCCACAAAATTTCAGATAGGTACGTATGAAAGAAATGTGCCACAGCATTTAGACTAATTTTGCTGTTTTCAGATGGAATGACACCATAGTGGAAAGTCAGACAAATAAACTACGTTTATGTGGCCTGAAACAGAGGCCAAAAGGGGGGAGGGGCAAATGAAGTTGTAAGCTGCTTGAATGAATATTTGAATGCAAAGGTAGATGTACAGTTACCCTTAAAAAGAATGAGACGATTCTTGGTCGTCGGAAGTTAAAGTTCTACAGCGCGGTTCACTCGATATCGACGTAACGATACATAACATGAGAAATAGTACAAGAATTGTTACAAGGACCACAACAAGGACAAGGACCAGAATAAGGATCACGAAGAAGACTGCCATTTAAAGCCAGGATTTCACAACATAGCTCGAGTCACAAAATATCATTGCTTCACTGTACCGAATGGCAAATGCCTGCTAAGGGATCTACATTCTGGACTGCTGCTGTCACTGTCTTGTCTCGGTAGCTCATATAGTAGCGTGTTGGTTCCGCTGTATAACCGAAACGTCTCGTGTTCGATCCCGGGTAAAACTTTTTTTTGAGGTGTAATTAATTTGTTCAGAGTTCCTCGACTGTCTAATTTGTCGAAAAATATGGAATAATTTATGCCCAATTTCTGGGTTTTACAAGTTGGCTGAACCTCGTCAAAAAAAAAAAAACTTACTTGGAAGTTAAAAGTATTCTTCCTCAAACAAAAATCATAAGAAACAAAAAGAGACCTGTTAACTTAAAATCTTGTCCACATGCCATCAGCTTCTATTACAGATCTAAGTCGATCCGGGATGGATGTCACGAGATGGTGAAATAAGTTCTGATCCCCGGCGAGATCTTCCCAGGTGTCAACAACTTGATCCCACAATTCGTCTCGATTTCGAGGGCGTCGGTGGGCATAGGGACTATCCTTCTCTTTTTTAATTCCACCCATAAATTTTCGATGACATTCAAATCAGGTGACTTCGGAGGCCAATTAATGATTTCGATCTCGGGTCTCCTTTGAAACCATCTTTGAATGCTTGCAGCATAGTGCACGGGATGGCTATCCTGCTGGAAGAGCAATGTTCCTTCGGGAAAACGTTCTCGGGCGGAGGGAAGGAATATATTTTCCAGAATGTGCTCGTAAGTTCCCGCATTAAACCGGCCATAGATGCTTCTATAACGCCAGGTCCATCGTAAGACATCCATCCCCAACACGATATGCTAAAGCGCCCCGATCTTTCACGTCGGTGCACATAGCACTGATCATGTCGGAGATCATCCTCACGATAGACACGGACAGGACCTTCGTAATCACTCGAGATGTTTGTTTCGTCGGAGAAAATTACATTTCTCCAATCGAAATCCACTCGATTGGTAGCGAAGGCAAGACGGTCGACAGCTTGTGCTTCCCCCAATGTTTCCATTTGTGCAGCCCTCCGGCTCCTAATACCGCGGTTCCTCAACCTGCTGATCACAGTCTGTGAAGAGCCGGCAAAGTTAGATGCTGCTCTTATTTCGTTAGCAGTCAGAAAGGGGTCCTGTCGAACTGTCTCGAATAAGAGAGCATCCTCTTCCAATGAAGAAATCCGCGGACACCCAGGAATAGGGCGATTTTCGACCTCCCCTAAATTTTGGTAACGATAACCCACCTCGCGGCTGTACTTCCAGGATCACCGACCAAACAGCCAGCAGATCTAGCTCCATATCCAGCCTCAACTAGAGCTATAACTCGCTGTCTCATGTCACGTCGGTTCGCCATTACGATGAGAAATGAGGGATAACGATAATACTTTAGTGTAGACAATGACTATTTAACGTGATATAGAATTATTGAAATAAGAGGCATCTTGCATAGTAAGAGTTAATAAATGAACCCTAAATTAAATATCTAAATAACAGGATATAACAGGAAGTCCAACTGTTGCGAAACTAATCAAATTAAATCTAAGCTGAATTAGCACAGCCATTGATAAATGTTTTGTACACAGAATTAGACTGAATTAGTATTCGACAGAACCTATAATCAATGGCTTGTCTGAACATGATAAACAAATCCTAAGTGTTTCCAATGTCACTGAACAATTTCAAAATATTAATTTAAAACTAAGAAAGGATCGTAAATGTTGTATCTAATGATTATTTACATTTATGTCTACAAAATGAATCTTGGGAAAACGTATATGATACTGGTACTACTGATATTAGAGTTAATGTATTGCATTTTTCACTTAATTTCATAATCACTTCAGTGGATTTTCTCCACTCAATGTTGTGAAAAAATTCAAAAGTAAAAACATGTAGTAACGCAGGGACTTCAAAATCTCATGTATTAAAAAGAAGAATCTATATGTAATGAGTTGCAATGTAATGATCCTCATGTTCTTAAATACTGCAAGGAGTATAGTGTAATTTATCAAAAATTATGAAAGAGGGAAATAGAATATATTTGAATAGAAAAGTACAAAATTCAGATAATGCAATTAAATCTATTCGGAATATTATTAAATTTAAACTTGTGGATATCCTAAGAAAGAAAATATTTTTTCACTAAAACCTATGATTATAAAGTAGAGGATCCCAAATCTATTGCAAATTCTTTTAACGTATTATAGTATATAGTACAGAAATATTATTGACAACTTAAACATTCAAGATTTTGCAAAAGATACTGCAATTGGTTACTTAACAGATGCATTTAATAATTAGTATTAATATATGTAATTAGTCAATAACAGCAACAGTGCTTTCCATTCAATCATAACATGAATAAAATTGAATGCATACTAAATTAAACACTATTGCAAACACGTAGATAAAATAGTTAAAATTAAATGAAGGTGTGAGAATGAAATAATCTAAAGCCATACTTTTAACAAAAATTGTTTTGTGCGAGTGCATTTCTTACACATTATGGGAAAGCTATTAATAAAATATTGTAATAATTACTCAACAAATTACATAGCCTATGGACTCTAAACCTTTGTAAAAGTTTGTCTATTATTATATATATTTTTATAATTTCATTTTAATTGTTAGTTTTTAATATACATGCATTTACATTGTATATGTGTGTATAAATGCATTCATTAGATTAACGTTTATAATATTATAACTTGTAATTTTGTATTGTTTGCGATCATTAACACTTAATCTCAGGACTTTGTAAATCTCTATTTCAACGTTACTTAGCTATTTCAACGTTATTTAGACAAAAAAAATCGTTGTATAGACTAGGAATCGAACTCGCACTCTTCTACACAACACGCAGAAGTCTTACCGTCTGAGCCATTGAAACGACATGAAAGCTTTCCTTTCTGTGCGGAGTGTCGATCTAGTCATGAAGGTCCATTGTCGATTTAACTACACGATTTATGTATATGTTTATCTTTCATTTACGTAATATTATCATATTTTTTGCAGTATTTGAAGTGAATTCCGGAACGATGCTAGTAACAAACCAAATAGTCTGAATTTAAGTAACTCAATATTCGTTATCTTGTGTATCAGTGCTCTGGTCTCCGATCATGCACAGTGTCTCACATCTGAGACTTGGGAATATTCAATCGTCTCATCCTTTTTCAGGGAAACTGTACGTAAAAGTTAAAGAAACTTTAAATTTTTCAGTGATGGAGCTGCAGGACAAAATAAGAATCATTGCATGGTTACATTTTTGTCTTCGCTGATCAAGCTGAGGTGCTTTAAAAATATTGTACATTACTTTCCCATCATAGAGCACAGTTTCTTACTCTGTGATAGACATTTTGGTGTGATTGAGAGGATGCAAAGGAAAGAGGAGGAAATTCAGCATTATACAGAATGGATAGACCTGGTTAGTAAAAAGTTTGTTGTTAATATCATGCCAGGACAGGAATTTCGGGATTATATGAACCACTTTCTTCAGCATTTAAAAACGACAACAACAACAACAACAAAAATAGAGAAAAATTCAAAATCTTTGAGAATAAAGTATTACGTAAGTTGAACTCATGAAAATAAGATTGCAGTTTCACGAAGAATATCAAATGTTGTGGTTGATTACTTCAGATTAAGTAAGCCAAATCTTCTCAATCTATCTTTGTATAGTTCGCGTCACCGTTTTTGGCATGTGAAATAAGTAATGGGAACATTAAGTGCTAGTCTTTTACATTTGCTGCAGTGAGCCTGTGTTTGGCATATGGCTGATGTGACGTGTATAGGAAGTGGTACTAAGGAGTATTTGTGATCATTTTGTTTTATGTTTAGTGTTGTAATAGAATATTTTTTTATTTTTGCACTATAATTTCACACGTGTAATTTGACAATGTCATTAGTTTGCTATAACGACAGCTAATAAATATTATACTATACTATACTATACTACTATACTATACTACTGTACTATTCTCAGCTGCACTAGCAACATGCTCACAAACTGGGCACTACTTTATATCTAGGACACACAAAACCCTGTCTAGTGAAAGCTGCCAAAATTCGAAACACACACAATAGAAAATTTGTGTAAAACTGAACGTATTCTCATATACAGGGTTAGCTATATATATGTCCATAAATGTGAGTACGTATTCCTGACACCAAATCATAACAAAAAGTTCATATGAACATGGGTCCACAAATCCTTTATTAGGGAGTTATGAAAAGAATTTCCTGTAGTGACCCGTGATTATGTAATTCACCTCAAACTTGCTTTTTTCCCACTTTCTTCATTACAGTTGGTCATGTCATTTGTTTTGTTTTGTCTGATTGCCTTTTGTTCTGTTTTGTGTTTTTCACCGTAACATTCATCACATCACAAAATGTATTCAGTGAGAGAAATGACGGATATGCACTACATTTATGGCCTAGCAGATGGGAATACGGTAGCAGCACGTCAACTTTATGCAGAAAGGTACCATGGGAGGTACTTTACCATGCGGAAAAACTTACCTAATATTGATGTTCTTAGGGAGCACATCCAAATGAATTTGATCAAATTCGTAACACCCCAGGACATTTGCACAGAGTACGGCAAAGCATGGAACGCAGGCTCAGGGCATGCATCGAAGCAGGAGGAGGTCACTTTGAGCAATTTTTGTAAATGTGTGTTGTTAAAAATGTATCACATGTACCATTACCAATAAATCCAAAACTCCCTAACAAAGGGTTTGTGGATCCATGTTCATATGAACTTTTTGTTACGGTTTGGTGTTACGAATATGCCCCCACATTTATGGACATATATATAGATACACCCTGTTTAGAATCACTGCTATTAGCAGAAAACTTGACTGCTTCTGAAGGTGATTAACATGTTAATGCTGGGATTAGCAAAAATGTCATCGTAATCACTAGCAATAGTGACATCGCAGGGGCAGCGCAGTAAACTGTCTTTGCTTCACCCCCTTCTTTCAGTCCAACTCCCCTACTCAACGCCAGTTCACAGGCATCTAACAGTGGCAGGTTACCTGATATGATTAAGATTGTTTCATTCTCAAAACTTTCAACGTCTGTTCAGGAACGTGTATTTAAGAAAGAATGGGAGGAACATATTTGTTGTGCATATATGCCTCTTGTGTTCTAGCGACATTATGACATGTCATAAGATTATCACGAAATGATAGGTAAGTATGAACATATCCAATGTAATTATAAACGGAAATGTTTACAGTAGAAAATAAGTATTTATAAACATTTTTTTTTTCGTAGGGCTGGATGGGATGAAGCTATCAAAGCATAAAAAACTAAATTCAAATAAAAGTTCCGGTATTAAAATATGATGAAACAAGCTATGAGTCAAAGGGAACTCCATGTAAATTATGTTATTGCTTTGGAACTCGCAAAATCATTAAAGTGCTATAATGAAGGACAGTTCATTAAAACATGTCTGAGTAAAGTTGCTAACACTATTTGTCCCGAATAATCTGATGTTTTTAATAGTATGAAATTATCTATACGAACAATACAAAGGAGGATAAGGTATATTGAAACACTAGCTGAACGAAAAATAAAATCAAAGATGTATAAACAGTGGTCTAATCTCTCGCTTTAGGTGGAAACACAGATATTGATACAATAGAATTGGTAATGTTCACTCGCGGAGTTACGAAGGATCTTTCTTTATAAGAATATGTCATTGCACTTAAAGGAAATGCAACAGGAGAGGAGTTATTCCAAGCACGAAGAAAATATATAGAAAAAATGAATCTGAACATAAAGCAACTTGTATCTGCAGCAACATACAGGACTCGAAATACGACTTTAAAAAAGTCTGTTAGGTGGAGAACATGTTATTAAACGAGCTGGAAATAAGTGAGGACATAAAACGTTGCCATTGTATAACATACCAGACTGGCTTAGATTTATTTAATTAAAATGCTCTCCATAGAAAATATAGGTAGTCCAGTCATAGGTCATCTGCCGCTACTCTACATAGCTGCTATGTTTGGCTCTATATTCAATACATTTCGGAACACTTGTTTTCTGAACGAAAACTTGTAATATCTAAACAAAGATCGTGACTAGCAGACAAAAATGTACGAGTTGTATTAAGAGTGGCAATTTGTGACGTATTTTCCTAGGTTGTTGTAGCACAGTAAAAATAAAGGTGAAATAAAATATAATTCGTCCATCTATAAATCAGTATTATGTAGTCTACGTAAGATGCTTGTGTTGAGAGTCCGCCACTGGGATCCGAACAGAGTGCTCTATACTCCTCGATTGATATTACATCTTATGTAATGCGGCTAGTGTCCAGTGACGTCATCGTGAATACAAATTTGCCAACAGCTGTGTTAATGTGTATTGTGTAACAAATAAAATGTATTGGAAAGTAGTGCGATTACCAGTACTTATAATTTTAATTATTGTTCGTAAAAACCGTCGAATTAACATTCAGAGCCACGTGATGTGGTTTTAAATTATGCAAACTTGTATTAAAGACTCTGGACTCAAAGAAGAGCCCAGTTTTTAATCACTTTGAAAATTTATTTCTCATGAAAAATAATTAGTAGAAGTTTGTTATGGAGATGTACTTAGAAAAAAAAAAGATTGTTAGTCAGAGGCATTCTGTAGCAAAAGCAAACATTTTTTCAATTTCCTTAAAGTTTGATGTAATGGACTTTGGTCCTTCTTAGATTCCGGGATTCAATTGCTTTACATCTTCCTTAACATAAAAACATCCTTTAAATAACGATTGGAGGCATAGAGATTGGAGAGTAAAATATATTTCAAGGGAAAAAATTAAGGGGTAGGGCGTATGGTCAAGGAAAATATTACCACGACAACACAACATGGTTGCCATCCATGTACTTATCGGATATGATTCCTCGAGAGTAACAAAATGTTCTTTGAATATTAAGCACGTAACATCGCCTCTATGTTCTGTGCATAAGAAATCAACAGCTCAATCGGACTGGATCTTGCTATACGACTTCTTCCTTGCCTCCATAGCGACTATGATGAGGATGTTCAACACTTTTCTCGTCCTGTGCAATAAATAACATCGCTGTACTAGAGGAACGAAAGGTAAGAGGCTCATCAAGTGATTCAGTAATGCTATATCAAATGATTTTCCTTCAAAATACAGGATTATAGATCCTTTGAGTTCGTCAACTTCAATTTACACTGATTTAGCAATGTACGAGAATGTGTAGTGTAAGGTATCGATCTGTTCAGCAATACACTTAAAACTATGTAGGCTGATGAATTAGATCTTTGTGTGGGTTGAGATTCTCGAGGGAAACAAGAATTTGTTACTGCACAAATAAATTCTACTGTTCTATACTTGCAGAAATGAAAATACGAGATAAAACAATTTTCTATAGATAAGATGTACTATAAGAAGGCCATTTGCGCTTTTACATTACGGTACAAAATGTATGTTTGGCTCTCTGTGCTTCATTATGACGTAATAATATAACTTGTATTTTCCCATATCCTGTCTTTGTGTTTTCATTGTGGATTGCATTCTATTATGAAGTTTTGTGTGATATAGCTGATAAATATTGGTGTTTTGGAATAAATGCGTATTTTTATTGAAGCATTTGTTTTAGCTACCTGAATGTGAAATTTCTTATATTTATAGAAAAAAGCTCTAAATACATGAAATAAAAGTTCCATAGTCATCATCTTGTGAATATCAAAAATTTGACCCTATAGTTCATTCCGTTTTCAAAAATTTAAAGTTGTTCCTGCCAACGATTCTTTGTTCTTCCTACTTTTCTGGATCCTATGGGTTGGTGCTGGAGCAGCTTGTACACTATGTTTAATGAAGGTACTCTGAAATAAAACAAGCTTGTTTGGAGGTCCACAGATATTTTTTAAGCTTATCTGGAAGTCCACAGTAGTTTTGAACTATCAACAGACTTACTCATCAAAGGACTGGTAATTCATCATGCACAGGGGCGAATTCTCCGGGCTAGCTTGACATGCAACACATGCTTGAAGAATAAAATAATAAAAGAGAAAGTTTTGATTGCCAATATACTTTTATTTGAGAACAAAGACGCCAGTAATCATTATTCTAACGTGTGAATTCCATCACTGATGATTGCCGTAGATTGACTGTTAGACATTTCGCCAATCAGCATGATGCTTGCAGGAACGCGATCACTAGCTCGTGCAGAGGTTTGCAGCGGCAAACACATGCACGCATGACGTCATTCTAAGGCATTTATACGGCCATATTGTGATAAAAGCTTGCGCAACAGAAGCAGGCATTAGAAGTCAGTAAATCACCTTGAAGGTTTTGTATGTCTGAGTAGTTTTGAAAGGACAACAATCGATCACCAGCTTAATGAATATCAAAGTATTAGCAATTGAATACATAATGATAGTCAAGAAAAACCTTGATATTCTTAAGAGATTCAATGATGTTGCGTGGTTCCTGGGAAAGCAGGAATTGCCTTTTCTGGCCATGACTAGTTAGATACTTCTCATAACATAACAAAAGAAACTACATAGAACTTCCGGAGTTTATTTATCTTTATGATACACTACTAGAGAATAATTAAAGAAATCATTTTTTGAGGCACCTCTTCTGCAATCCAAAATGATTTGATTGCCTTCATCTCTTACGTAATTATAGACAGAACAAAGCAGGAGCTCGCGCAAACTGACTATATACGGTAGCATTGATTTTTAAACGAAACCTCCAATGTAATAATCGATTCATAGCTCTCAAATGTCCTTCGTTTAACTAATCAGAATGGACAGACTCAAGAAAGATATCTCCACTTCATTGATATTAGTAGCTTCAGCTCTTTTATAACACAATAATTAAAATTGTTCTGAATGATTTCAACTATGATAGCAAACTTATTGCTCAAATCTATGACAGTGCTGCAGTAATGATTAGATTAGATTAGATTAGATCTTTGTTAGCCGAATAGATTTACAAGCATTCATGGCGTCGTCAGTACACAAGAAAAATGACATAACATACAATATAATACAAAAATAGACTTAATTCTAAATAAATTTAACAGTTTAATATTATAGGACAACCTTGATCTTCAGTCTCCACTGTTCTATCTAGTATCTTCTCTTTTTGCTTTTCCCTGTCTTTTCTTCAACTCTGAGTTACCTGAAACATAAATGGTCAAGGGCAGTATCAAGAAACGTTAAATTCTAAAATTTTAAATTTAGATATTCATTTGTGCAAAATGGCATATGTGTCAATAAAATAGCAGGATAAGTGAGCAGTTTAAATATTAAAGTTAAAGAGCTATATCCCACTGCAGTTTTCATTCATGCTACATTTAACCCTGCATTAGTCGCGCGTGGAATTTTGTTCCTCACACTAATAATCAGGCAAAACTGTGATACCTAATAATTAAAGTATGGTAACATGATTTATATTTTTTGTTATTGGTTGAAATATTAGTCTCTTCTATTTATATTGTTTGGGTGATGGTCTAGAAAATTATATAACTGTTTAACTTACACCAATGATACCGGTATTCATCATAACAAAAAAGAAAGCTAACAGCTTTCTATTAATTTTTCTACCTACAGAATATGTCGCTTTCCTTTCGTCCATTGTATCTATGCTTCCCTTAGTGATGTAAAATCATATCTTTCAGGTTTTCTTGCTTCTCCAGTAAATTAATCGATTTCATCACAAAAATGCATGCAAGAGATCAGATTCACCAGCAGGTTTTTCTTCATTACCGGTACTTGGAAGGAGAATCATATTTTCACTGAGACCAAAGAGATAACTGCACTCGTTTTTCTTCGCTAAATATAGTGAGTATTTCTCTCTTATTCTTCTTCAGAGTGGCCATTAGAAAATAATCTGTGATGTCTCTGTAGTTCGTCAGCTAGTGGTATGGAATTGAACCAGTTGTCAGTAGTGACATTTCGATATACAAGTAGGTTCTACTAACCTCAATACAATCTGATGAGATCGATTATCTTTTTGAAATGGTCCATCCAGTTGCTGTCCCGTGTATACTTCGATGTTGACAACATAAAAAATCCTGGCATCACTCAAGGAAAAGTATCTTTATATCATACTTCGCCGGTTTCAACTTCATGTAGACCTGGAAACTTCAGCAGCCTCGAAAGGGTTCGAGCATCTCATCAGTACCCTCCAAGAAGATAGCAATTTTTACAACATGAATTGAATTCTTCAAAAATCTCCTGAAGAGGAGCCAACTTATCGACTTTTTTCCTCGTCTCTGTTTGTCTTGTTATCAAAACAAGCCAGCAAGATGTAAAGTCCCAGCAAGACTTTTACTTCTGTAATATTTGTTCTTTGGACATCCCTTTCTCTATTAAAAGCATCCCTGTGTGCATCAATCCATTGTTGTAGCCTAAATTCAACAACTCTCCAACATACAGGTTAGAAAGAACAAATCCCAACAATCAATCGGTGTCTTGGCTCCTTTCGCATATCCCTTTCCTCCCAGTAAATGATTCAAAATATTTTACCTTCTCATATTTTGGTGTGGAGTATGTGTGTACCATTTTGTGATGTCCTTTCCTAACAGATATGGTACCTGTGGTGTTTTATTGGATCGTAGTTGTAGGCCTATTTGATCCAATTGTAGTAAATTGTCATATTCATTAGCTGATTTTTCACTGCCAGAGTTATGGTCACTAACTTCGACGTTATCTTCTTCGACTTCATCTTCTATAATGCCTGATTGGCCCTCTTCATTAGAATCCATATCCTCCATCAAGTTATGAATTATTTGTTCCTCTCTTTCATAATCGTCTATCTTCGAGATGTTAAGACAGGAATCTATATAAATAAATGTTATAAACTGTTATAAAAATCTTATTGCCTGTAGGTTTATTTTCACACCAAACAATATACAGATAAACCACTGAGAGCATGTTTACAGGCTTACAGTTGGGTCAAGACTTATGCTGTATTGTTATGGAATAAAAGTATTCAGGTATGCAGGGTTGTTAATGACAAAAATACCAGAATATATAGATAATCCATTTAGGGTTATTATTGGATATAAAAAGGTAAAGGTATCCCCGTAACATGCCATGAAGGCACTTGGGGGGCATGGAGGTAGAGCCCCATGCTTTCCATGACCTCGGCACTAGAATGAGGTGGTGTGGTCGGCACCACGCTCTGACCGCCTTTTACCCCCGGGAAAGACCCGGTACTCAATTCTATAGGAGGCTGAGTGAACCTCGGGGCCGTTCTGAAAGTTTGGCAACGAGAAAAAATCCTGTCACCACCTGGGATCGAACCCCGGACCTTATTATTGGATATACCTATATAAATATGTGTTTATATATTTATATACATAAAATTAAAAAAAAAAAAAATTCAGTAGACCCCGTATATGCTAATTATTATTGTCATCGAAATGGAATAATAAAATAAACCGGATTGTTTTGTATGTAACATAAACTGTGAAATTTAAAAATCTCGATACATGTTGAAATTACGCCAATGAAATGGGCAACTTTATTTAGTCGCGCGCAGAATTCTTCTCTGCAAATGGCACTCTTGGAATAAAATATCCAGTGCTCTCTAACGCTTGGGGACAAAATGAAAATTTGTATTGTAGCATAAAAGTGAACAATAAAAGAGCAGCTAGACAAGAAATCAAAAGACTATGGATGAAGGTAACGGAAATACTAATGGAAATAGTTTAATGCGGAACAGAATTCCACACGCGACTAAAGCAGGATTAACTCTGCAAGATTTAACCTCAAATGTGAAGGAATTCAGGGTTTTCTTTCAAACACTTTCGGGACTTCCAATGTTTTCTTTTCTATGTATTTTAAACGAACATAATGCTCTTCAGTGTTTTGTCGAAAAGAAATTGCCTTCAGTCATACTGTACCTATGGGATGGAATTTTGCCTCAAGATTTCTGAACACTCTAAAATATAAAAAATATGACATGATAATAATATTATTTAAACACATACTTGATTATTCTGCAGATTGGGATAATGATACCAACATAAAGGTTCAAGGTTTCTTGTCTTTCCTGAAAAAGTTAGACACATTGCTTGCTTAATGTCATTTCTGAAGTATTTTCATTCACAGATGTTCTCTTCAATATACTCCAGATCTCCAGATAAAAGCATGGATGTTGAATAGTGCTAAAATTGAAGAAACAACCAAGAAACTGGAAGAAATAAGGGAACATCATTTCAGGAAAACTTTTGAAGAAGTCACAGAAAGGGAGGAAGATGATGAACCACCTCTCAAAAATCTCAGGATGTTACCTACAGAATACAAACGTCTGTTCATGGACATTTTAGATAATATTAATCCAAATAAAGAATAGACTTCAATCCAGGGTAAACTTGACTTCTTCTTCTCACTGAACAGTAACATGTGACATATACAACAAAGACTTTCCTGAAGACTCTTCGTAAACCCTGGAGATGCAGTATAATACATTTTTAACATCCATTTAAGGAATGAATTGTCTGTTCTCTATTGTTCGCAAGACCTTGAAGATAAGCCTGCTTTGAATTGGTTAAGTTTATGAATGAAAATGGCCTGTAAATGGGACTAAAAGAGGTGTTAGCTATAAACTTGCTAAATTGATTGTCACAATTCCTACAACAACTACTACAGCTCAAAGCACATTTTCTGCTTTGCGCAGGATTAAACCGTACTGCAGATCAACTGAGGGACAAGAAAGATTACACAGGCCTGCAAAATTAAGAGTCATAAAAACTTTTCTAAAATTTTATGCTTGGGTTGCTGATTTCAAAACTGTGCTCAGATTCTATCACGTACTGGTACCATTTTTCTGCAACATAAGTTATATTAGTACTTTTAGCAATGCGAATGTAGCATTATTGAATTTAATATGGAAAAGTGATGAAGTGAAACATGTCCTGTAACAAATATTAAAGGTATATTTTACAAAAACTATTAGATTGTCATATTAACAACACACACATAGTTAAATGCTTTATACCGCCTTTTTCTCTTCTTGATTAAGTTGCGTTTGTTACTTTTCCTCTTGTGTGAGGTTCAAGAGATATTCTTTGTGGCCAGTGTTTTTGTTAACGACTGCTTTTTGTTCTCCTGTCCCATTCACGGAGGAAATATGAAAACTTAGTATATCCAGTCTGCTGACTAAGAAGCATGTACAATTCTCTCAGATCTCCACAGATCATCCAGTTATGATCATTATATTTTATCTTTGTAAGGAGCAGTTCAAGATTCTCATAAGTTTCTTTAAAGTGTACTGAATGACCAAAAGATAACGAAGCATACCTACTTTTTGCCATTGTGCAAAAGCACTGATCACTGCCTTCAGACTTCTTTCGGAGGAATCGATAAAAGTCTCCATTCATCCACTTAGTAATGAACATTACACTTGAGTATCAAACCAGGAATATCAATGCAGTGCAGTATACTGAGACACCCTCCTGTGAAAGTAGAGAATAAATTCCTCTTCTCTATCCTTTTAGCAATGAAAAAATGTTTCTAGTATCAGCAAATTCATTGCTTTTAATCTGGAGTGTAAGAGATCAGCTTTTTCCTTGGGAAATTCTATATCTCTTATTAAATCATTGAGTTCAAACTGGTACTCTCTTCAGGACCTTCAGAATGTACAGCTGTCAAAAAAAAAAGTGGCCGCACTCGTGAACAGCGAATATTTTCAAAGTGCACTTCGGGTCGCGGCGATGTTACACGATGCATGTGCTTGTACAAGCAGTTCCGGAACTATGAAAGTGTTCCATATCTACGCCCCTCGTAGACCAGCGGTAGAGTGCTTGTTTAATGATTCAAAGGTCGTGGGTTCGGGCCTTCTTCAAGTTTTCATTTTATTTTTTAATCTTTCTTTAGCGATGTAAATGATATTCAAATTATCATTTATATCCAGTTATCGTTCTTTATGGATATTACGTTATTTATATTTTGTTATCGTTCTTTAGAGATATGAACAAAATTCAGGTCATCATTTGTATTCTGTTATCGTATTATAACAATATGAATAATAATTATTATTGTATTTCCAATGGGGGTTAGCCGTATTTTACATATGTATGTTAGGGCTATAGTTTTATACACAAAAAAGATAAGCATAAAGAGAAATGGAAAAGAAAATTAAATTAGCTTACGCGATGTAAACAAAACGTAAACAATCCGTAAATTAGGCATTGCGATTGCAAAACAAATATCAGGTATCAATTTGTAACATACAAAAACATTAACAACACACATACGTAACACTTCCATAACACAAATATGCAGCTTTCCGTACCATACATCATAAATTAATACACAATAGTCACACAAACACAATCAAACCATAATTACGACATTGCGACGACATCAAGCATCACATAACTGACTCACATACATAACAAATCAAGCATCCGTTACAACACATACACTTCAACATAGTAACCACACTTTTAAAAGTTACAAATTTGGCTCCAAGAAGAATAAATAGGACACTGTTACTAATTACTATTCTTCTACAATTTCTTAAATACATCTGTAATAAATCTGTGAAATTCCGATATGAATAATATTCACGTTTTTTATATTGTTATCGTTCTTTAGCGATTTAAATAATATTCAAGTTATCATTTATATTCTGTTTTCCTTCATTAGCATTATAAAACAATATTCAAGTTATTTATATTGTTATTGTTCTTTCGCAATATATTAATTAAACAAACCGATATTTATCATTTATATTCTGTTATCGTTCTTTAGTGAGACTGTATAAATAATATTCAAGTTATTTATATTGTAATCGTTCTTTAGCGATATAAATAATATAAATTTAATATTAGGTTTGGAAAAATCCAGTTGCATAATACTGGTATTAGTTTTTCTTTTTGTATTATTACATACAATTGAACCACTTAATGAAAAGGAGTAACGAGGAATTGAACCTGAGACGTTGACATCTAAATTCCGACGTTCGTCCGCTGAGCTACGAGAGCAAAAGTGTGGAAACATTTTTGGAAAAATTGGCCCAATCACACTCTAAGATCTTCTGATGATTCGTAGAAGCTAGTCCAGGATGCTGGGGGCAAAGGCTAATTGAGATTTCCTGGTCTCTGACCGGGCCAAACATCCTGATAGAATTAATATTTAACCCTTGCCGTGACTTTCGGTGAAGTCCGGAGGGCCCAATTAGTCAAATCCACTCTCCTCATCTCCACGCTTGGGCCCCTTGGAATTTAATAAAATGCGAAAGAGATTGTGGTGTGCGGAAAGCAACGGGATGTTACCGCATTTAGGCCTATCCTTCCTAAGAAAACTGCAAACATGAGCAAAGGAAGCTTTTAATAGAAGAAGAAGGATCTTCTGCGGACCTCTGGAAAAAGAACTAAGGAAAAGACTAGTGAAGTGCTTTGTGTGGAGTGTGGGATTATATGGGGAAAGAACATGGACATTACGACGAAATGAAGAGAAACGAATTGAAGCATTTGAAATGTGGATGTGGAGAAGAATGGTGCGTGTAAAGTGGACAGGCAGAATAAGAAATAAAATTGTGTTTGAAAAAGTGAGTGAAGAAAGAATGACGCTGAAACTGATTAGAAAGAGAAAAAGGAATTGGTTGGGTCTCTGGTTGAAAAGAATAATAGACGACATTAGGATATGTGGATCATATGCGGAGACTAAGAGGAAGGCAGAAAATAGGAAAGATTGGAGATTGCTGGGTTTGCAATGAAAGACCTGCCCATGGACAGAACACTTCAGAATGCCTGGAATATCGTGTCTAAGAACAGTCGCTATTTGCAAAGACTAGTCAATTCCATGCCCACTCGACTGCAAGATGATCGAGATAAGAGGAAGATAGACTAAATATTGAATTGTGGCCTTTTGTTTTGTTTTTTGAACGATTAATTGTTTGAATGTTTTAAGGCCGACGCCAGTAAATTTGTTATGTTTATGCCACGAAAGATATTTTATTGAGAATAAAATCTTTTTTCTTTCCATTTGCAGCCACAATATCATAATGATAATGATAAAGTCATGGCATAATATATTAATGAACCTGATGTTAATTACTAAAATAATCATAAAAGAAAAAGGAGCCATTATGTCTAGTTTGTCTCTCTCAAAAACAGAACAAAAAAGGACATAAAAAGCACGAGGTTGCAGTCGAACGCAGGACCTCATGAATAAGACGCCTGAACGCTACCATTATGCTATCGAATAACACACAGTATACTTCAATTATAACTGTAGATATCAGGCAACGTGGTCCAACAACATGTAACATCGCCTGTCTCCGAATTGTAGCGAAGATACCCGAAGGGAACATTGATACAGGAGAGCGGCCACTTTTTCTTTTGACAGCTGTACATCACACAGCCTTCTAGATTATTACAAAATTACAATGATGTAGCGAAGTACATATGACGTTTCACTGCAGTAATTCTATGTTTCCATATGGTGAAGAATTGGTAGAACGGAGTAAAATTCTCTCTGGCACTGGGACTCAAACCGGGTTTCCAGCTTTACATGCTGGCACTTTATCCACTACGCTACACTGGATTCAAGCTCGGATGCCAGATTGAATCCCTCTCATTTTAAGTTCTCCCTACTGTGTTCCCCTTTGTTGGCCTACCCTCGTGTACCATGTTACAGTATGTGAGACAGTAGACACAGTGTCCAATCACAAGTACAGAGATGCACTCATTACGAGTGACTAAGTGGCCGGGGTCCGACGGACTCATTACAAGTGCACCTCTATACTTGTGGTTGGACACTGTGTCTACTGTCTCACATACTGTGACATGGTACACAAGGATAGGCCAACAAAGGGGAACACTTACTTACTTACTTACTTACTTACTTACTTACTTACTTACTGGCTTTTAAGGAACCCGGAGGTTCATTGCCGCCCTCACATAAGCCCGCCATTGGTCCCTATCCTGAGCAAAATTAATCCATTCTTTATCATCATATCCCACCTCCCTCAAATTCATTTTAATGTTATCTTCCCATCTACGTCTCGGCCTCCCTAAAGGTCTTTTTCCCTCCGGCCTCCCAAATAATACTCTATATGCATTTCTGGATTCGCCCATACGTGCTACATGCCCTGCCCATCTCAAACGTCTGGATTTAATGTTCCTAATTATGTCAGGTGAAGAATAAAATGCATGCAGTTCTGTGTTGTTTAACTTTCTCCATTCTCCTGTAACTTCATCCCTCTTAGCCCCAAATATTTTCCTAAGCACCTTATCCTCAAACACCCTTAATCTCTGTTCCTCTCTCAGAGTGAGAGTCCAAGTTTCACAACCATACAGAACAACCGGTAATATAACTGTTTTATAAATTGTAACTTTCAGATTTTTCGATAGCAGACTGAATGATAAAAGTTTCTCAACCGAACAATAACAGGCATTTCCCATATTTATTCTGTGTTTAATTTCCTCCCGAATATCACTTATATTTGTTACTGTTGCTCCCAGATATTTGAACTTCTCCACCTCTTCAAAAGATAAATTTCCAATTTTTATATTTCCATTTCGTACAATATTCTGGTCACGAGACATAATCATATACTTTGTCTTTTCGGGATTTACTTCCAAACTATCTGTTTACTTGCTTCCAGTAAAATTCCCGTGTTTTCCCTAATCGTTTGTGGATTTTCTCCTAACATATTCACGTCATCCACATAGACAAGCAGCTGATGTAACCCGTTCAATTCCACACCCTCTCTGTTATCCTCGACTTTCCTTATGGCATATTCTAGAGCAAAGTTAAAAAGTAAAGGTGGTAGTGCATCTCCTTGCTTTAGCCCACAGTGGATTGGAAACGCATCTGACAGAAACTGACCTATACGAACTCTGCTGTACATTTCTCTGAGACACATTTTAATTAATCGAACTAGTTTCTTGGGAATAGCAAATTCAATAAGAATATCATATAAAACTTCTCTCTTAACCGAGTCATATGCCTTTTTGAAATCTATGAATAACTGATACACTGTACCCTTATACTCCCATTTTTTCTCCATTATCTGTCGAATACAAAATATCTGGTCAATAGTTGATCTATTACGCCTAAAACCACATTGATGATCCCCAATTATTTCATCTACATATGGAGTTAATCTTCTCAAAAGAATATTGGACAAAATTTTGTACAACGTCAACAAAAGTGATATTTCTCGAAAGTTACTACAGTTAGTCTTGTCCCCCTTCTTAAAGATAGGTACGATAATGGACTCCTTCCATTGTTCTGGTACAATTTCCTTTTCTCAAATAGCAAGTACAAGCTTATAAATTTCGTTAGATAATGCGCTCCCACCCTCTTGTATTAATTCTGCTGGAATTTGATTGATACCTGGAGACTTATAATTTTTCAGATTTTCTATCGCAATTTCGACTTAAGAAAGTGTGGGTTCGGGTATAAATAGCTCAGCAGTTTGTATTTCAATATCGTGCCGATAATTTCTATTTGGCCTATGTATATTTAGTAGTTGTCCAAAATAGTTTTTCCATCTGTTCAGGATTGAATGAGCGTCTACAAGCAAGTCACCATTCTCATCCTTGATCACGTTTACCCTTACCTGATATCCATTCTTGAATTCCTTTATGCCCTTATATAAATCTCGAATGTTTTTATTTTTACTATTTGTTTCTACCTCATTCAGTTTTTTCTTCAAGTAATCTCTCTTTTTATTCCTAAGCATACAATTTGCTTCCGGTCTTATATTGAAATAATTATCTCTATTCACCTCAACTGGATCCTGTAAGAATTTCAATTTTGCCTGTTTCCTTCTTTCTACTACCATGCAACAATCTTCATCAAACCACGGTTTCTTTTTCTTAATTTCATAATAACCTATGCTCTGTTCAGCTGCAATTTTGATATTATCTCGAACAAAGGGGAACACAGTAACTTAGGTAGAACTTGAAATGAGAGGGATTCAATCTGGCGTTGGAGCTTGAATCCAGTGTAGCTTAGTGGATAAAGTGCCAGTATGTAAAAGCTGTAAACCTGGATTTGGGTCCCGGTGCTGGAGAGAATTTTTCTCCGTTCTACCAATTCTTCACCTTCTAGATTATGTTTCTGATACTCATCCACAGATTAGCAGAACATTTGAAGGGTACACGGGAATAACGAACAATGTCCATCAAAAATCGAAATTGAGTTAATAGTGCCATCTGATAGTAGAAGGGGAGTACTTTCATGTGGCTGCATTGGTTTTATGTAAGAACGAAAATTGTCCTCAGTATTCTGCGTTAAACTTTCTGTATACTTTGGAAGAATGAACAATGTCACATCCATCCCAAGAAAGAACGAACAATGTCCATTTTAAACACAGAAACTAATGCAGACAGCTTTTACAAACTTGATCTTAGAGTCATAGCACATTGCTGGTTAGTTTTTTTTTTTTACATATGCCAATACAATCTGTATTATACAATAATAATATTATTAAATGACTGTATGATGCTTAGCTGTTATTCCATGTGACAATAAATTCTATTAATTTTCATTAGAACTACTTGTGAGCATAATACAAACAGCTGTACTATTCCAGTGTTCAGATGTCTGTGGTAGGATATTGATTATTTCCTTTATTATACTTTTATGGTACATATTGTAGTGTTTGTGGTTAGTGGAATTTATTTTTATAATATCTGACGTTAGAGAAAATTAATTATCCGGATCCATTCCATGTTCTGTAAATTCAAGGAAGAGAAAATTTACAGGACGTGTTACAGATGCATAAAAAAATTCGTGCTATGAGTTATATGGGAGAAGACTGTAAATATTCTCTTTTTCCTTGTTTTCAGAATATAAGCCAAAGTGAAAGAAGCAATCTTATTAAACATTTCAATGAATTAGCATCATATGACACTCAAAATGCTCACCTTTCAGGACTAATTTCAGTACTTCCTGTGCAAAGAAGAAGATCCAGAAAAACACAAGCCGAAGCTGATTTTCGTAATTTTTCTTATATATATATATATAAAATGCGAATAAACAAAGATGGACAAAATACTGATGTTCCCATTTATAAAGCAATTGCTCTACATGGAGTAACAGGCAGACGTTTAGTCACTTTGAAAACGTCATTAGCTACTTCTGGAAAAGCCCATACAGAAACAAGAGTTAAACATGGAAACAGGGCTCACCAAATGAAAGGAGAGATTTTATCTAAAATTTGTCAGCACATTCAGTCACTTAGAGGTCAGAAAGTCCACTAATCTCGTCACGATAGCCGAAGGTAGTATCTTCCAGAGGACTTGAATATTTCTAAGCTGCTTAAGTTACACTTAGAAAAATTTCTTGCGAACCCTGACATTTCACACATTAAATCAGAAATTTCCAATGAAAAAGATGCAAGTAAATTAGATAGTTTTGAGAAGGAGAAACAAAATTTGATTTGAAAGAATGAATTGCACAAGAGAAAAGTTCATAAGTTCTATGAAGTAAAACAGGCTGCACGTCTAAATCCAGGAAGTCAGAGTATAAAGAGGCTATCTGCATGGATTTCAAAAAGAATTATCAGTTCCAAACTTTTCAACTATTGAGGGCTATTATCGTCGACAGCTGCCCTTTTATTCTTGTAACATACATACGCTGTCAACAGGAAGACATGTATGACCAAAATATTTAAAGTAAAGGCTCTGAGGAAGTTTGCTCTATGTTATAGCACCACTGTATGAATATTGTACCAAGCTGCGTTGGTGAACTCCGTATCTTCTACGATTCTTGTTCCGGACAAAATAGGAACTTTACGGTATTTAGATTTTGTCATTATGTAGTACATATTAAGAAGAGGTTTGATGCTCAGTGGATCACATTTCCCACTCGAGGTCACTCGTACATGGAATGTGACTAAAACATGAGACTTGTCAATCAGAGAGCAAGGTGTGAAGTACCCGATGACAGAAGGCAAGAGATTGCGAATTCTAGGAGGAAACCAAATCATTCATCATTGTAAACTGTAAACAGCTACAAGGCAATATACAAGGAATTACAAATTTTGAAAAATATTGTTCTCCAACTGCTAGAGAATATTTCAGTCTTTCTCCCACCAATGACGAGTCACAAGAAGTCAATAATAGTGAATGAGACGATTTTATAGTTCAATCTATTCATTCACAATGGAAAATTCAGTGCAATTAGATTAGTTTGTAGATTTGTTTTTCAATAATTGTTTGGAACAATGATTCTCAAAGATAAAAATATTTATAATGGGTTAACAATATTTATAACCTTTAAAAAGGATACCCTACACGAAAGTAAACATGTGCTACATTGTTTGAAAATATTATGCCTGATTCTATTCCCAACAAATATTCAATTAAATTGTGACATTGTTCGTTCTTCCCGTTTATAAAACGTAGCAAAGTAGACTTTTTGCAGTTTTTCATTGTTGTAATTCATGAAATCAAAACAATATTTTGTCACATATAATGGTACATTCTTGTGTGATAAAAAATAACAGTAAGTTAACAATAAACTATACATTTCAAGTCCTCAAACTTTAAATTTCATTTATCTCAAAATTATTCTGAATGGACATTGTTCGTTATTCCCGTGTACTGTCTTCGCGCTACGAGTTGGCGGGTGGAGTGGATAGGCGGGACAGGGGAACTTCACGTTACACTCTGACCTGAAAACGTCAGTCCACTTACCTGGCTACAGGGGAACGAAGTCAGACATAAAAGATTCTTCATCTTCATCTTCGGTGTTGCTGTCGTTATGGCTGTCATCATCACTCTCATCACTGCTGTCATCGTCACTGGTGTCCGCGTCGCCAACATTAATGATGAACTCGTCTATAACGTCCTCCATTATTGCGACTTTCTCCGAGTAGTAGTTTTCAATATCACTCACATGTTTACAGTATCCAGTCCTGTCTTCTTTAGTTACAGATTTGAGTCCTTCTTGCACAAGTTCTTGCAGTCTTTTCAGTGACATATCACCCGTTGTGTTATGTGACCTTACATAGTTCTTAACACTACTCCAAGCTAATTCAATAGCGCTTAGGTCACACATATACTGTGGTAACCTGACGACAGTGTGACCATGATTTGCAAATATCGTATCTATTTGGTACACTTTTTGCTTAGGACGAATTTGTTCAATTAACGAAAAAAGAGTGAACTTCCTCATATTTTCTTCACATGGCACTCCATGCCTTCGCAGGTAGTCTTTTTTTACCGCTGATTTGGTTGGTACCTTATCTAATTGTTTTCCATGATAGGGCGCATTGTCCATGACGATTACAGATGGAGTAGACAGATTGGGAATAACTTTTTCAATCCCCACTTTTCGAAATTGTTAGAGTTCATCTGTCCATGATAGTCGCCTGTTGCTGTCCCCGCCTTGTATACTAATTCGCATCCTTCAACAAAGCCATTAATCCCACCCAGATGGACAACAATGAGTCTGTTAGACGCATTAACGGTAGTCAAAACTCCCGTAACGTCTTTATGCTGCCAGCACTTGCGAAACGTTAAATTGGTGTCTACCCATGTCTCGTCCAGGTACAAGATTGGTTTACCCTCTTCCCTAAGCTTTCTAATTGTCTGTAGGTATCTACACCTCCAATTTACAATGTTTTCCCTTTCAATTAAAAATTTTCGTCTCGATGCACACTTCTTCCATCTGAAACCCATTTCCTTTAGTATTCGTCGTAATGTTGTCGCCTTCCATTTGAAATCAATTCTGTCTTTTAACACAGGCAAAAGTTTCTTGCAGCTTGGTACTACTTTCTTGTTCAGATAAAAATCCTCAATTATATCCTTTATCACTCTCCGTTCAAAGTCATCTACATTTGCGTTCCGATAGTCTGGACGTTTCCGTTTTTTTCCAGGTGTCGATAAAACACTTTCTTCTTCTTTGCAGTCTTTCATTTCTTTCCTTATACGCTGTATCGTTCTTATGGATACATTACAATACTTTTTTGCCCTTTCTGCAGATTTCGTAACAGGAATGCTAAGACATTGTTGTTCTTTTTCTTCATCACAGCATTTTATCACATTTGCAATAATATTTCTTTCTCCGCTATGGATTGTCAGTCCTTGTTTCCTCTTTGTCGACATATTTACAATTATTTGCAATTAATAAACCGCTATGTAAGCCTAAACTACCACTATACAATAATAAAAACTCCACTAACTGTATTATAATCAACTATATTAACACCAGAAAAAAAACCTATTATTAAAGACTTGCGATATATTGAAACTATTCTTGTTGAAACAAATAAAACACAACCAAACGCCACTATTATTTCACAGACCCGCAGACACTCTCAAATATACGTGCAGTAGATGTTTGTGAAACAGGAATATTGCAGAGAACAGCATGGTGCGCATGCGCGACTGTTTCCCCTGCGCCCCATCTAAGTACTTCAGCCGCCTTCTCCTGGCGTGAAAAGAGTACCCTTCATTTTACGTTAGAGCACTGGGTTATAAATGCAGCAAAATCACCAGTATGTTAATATTATAAAACATAAAATATAGTTCTGTGTAAAAATGGTGCGTGATGTGCCATTTTTTATGTGGCTTCAGCACAAAAAAATATATAAATGAGAGTTAGAATTTTTCAAAACGTTTTTTCATCGCAAGCCTGTGTTATCTTTGCTAGCAGTGTTGTCAAATGAGAAAGCATTACTTGACTTAAAAATTCGGCTGACATTTTATAATGAGATGATAGAGAAGTTTACTGAGAAGAATAGGAGAGCAGACTTTTTTCAAGTGAAAGATTGCTATGATGATTCATCACCTGCCCTTAACTATAACTAAAGCCACTGTTTTTGTCATGTGAAATAAGTATGTAATGAAAATATTAATAGCAAGTATCTTAACTTTACAGTGGTCTGTGGGCGATAAAGCAGACAACTGATTGGCAGACTGCTGATGTGACATGTGTTTAGGAGAGGTACCACTCTCAGTTGCAGTTGCAGTTGCTCACTGACTGGGCATTGTTCTCAAAGACACACCTTAGAAACGCAAAGTGGGAGTATCTTACCTTTGTCGCAGTCAGTGAGCAATAAGATTGACAACTGTGATTGACAGATTGCTGATGTGACTTGTATTTAGGAGGTGGTATCATTCTCAGTTGCCCTGGCAGCAGATGCTCACAGACTGGGCACTGTACTCCAGGACAGACGCCAAAAATGCTAGTGCTGACTGTACTCCACAACACATTTGCAAGTATGCTGCATGCGTATGGGAGGGGGGATGTGTGCGTGTGTGTGTGTGTGTGTGTATCAGGCAGGTGGGCGGGTGCGTAAGTGAGCATGGTGGATAATCATTTTTTATTCACATCGAAAACAAGTACTGTGACTATGTTGTTTAGGGATAAAAATATTATAACTGTAAGTAAGTATGCCCAAAAATGTCAGGATTCGCCCACGATCATGAGGAAAACCTCTTTTACTCAGAAAGGAATAAAAATTTCAAACCTTTAATATTTGTTAGTATGTATGACTACATTGTCGTATATTTTCACTAATGTATATATGCCTCATTGTCATACAGTATATGGTCACATTTATTTCTGTATTTAACGTATTATGAAAGTAAAAATGTATCCTTGAGCCATAAGAAAATACTGAATAGATTTTCTTTTCTTGTATTTAAATTTAAAAACAGTTCATTCATTCATTCATTCATTCATTCATTCATTCATTCATTTAGTGTTCTATCCAAGGGCAGGTCTTTCACTGCAGACCCAGCTTTCTCCAATCTTTCCTATTTTCTGCCTTCCTCTTTGTCTCATATGATCCATATATCTTAATGACGTCTATCATCTGATATCTTCTTCTGCCCCGAACTCTTCTCCCGTTCACCATTCCTTCCAGTGCATCCTTCAATAGACAGTTTCTTCTCAGCCAGTGACCCAATCAATTCCTTTTCCTCTTCCTGATCAGTTTCAGCTTTCTTCACCCACTCTTTCCAACACAGCTTCATTTCTTATTCTGTCTGTCCACTTCACACGTTCCATTCTTCTCCATATCCACATTTCAAATGCTTCTATTAGCTTCTCTTCACTTCGTCGTAATGTCCATGTTTCTACCCCATACAATGCCACACTCAATACAAAGCATTTCACTAGTCTCTTCCTTAGTTCTTTTTCCAGAAGTCCGCAGAAGATCTCCTTTTTCTATTAAAGGCTTCCTTTGCCATTGCTATTCTCCTTTTGACTTCCTGACAGCAGCTCATGTTACTGCTTATAGTACACTCGAAGTATTTGAAGCTGTCCACTTGCTCTACTGCCTCATTTAGAATTCGCAAATATATCTTCTGTATTTTTCTTCCTATGACCATGGTCTTCGTCTTATTTGCATTTATCTTCATCCCATACTGCTCACAGCTGTCATTTAGCTCCAGTGGCATATCTTTTAGTATCATTTCCTCTTCTGCTAACAACGACATATCATCAGCAAATATGCATTTTATTATTCTTCCTCCTACTATCACTCCCATGTTCTGAAAACAGTTCTTTACTAAATCCTCCAAGTAGATGTTGAACAGGGTAGGTGATAAAAGACCTCAAAAACAGTTCAAAGGTCACAAATTGGATACTCAACTGTTCTCAACTATTACAAATTTTGAAACAAGAAGGTGTTAGACACACACTTAAATATGTAAACAGTTTTAACTAGTTATTGTCTTGAGAATATAATTATAATTTCAGAAAAGCATAGTCGAGTTCTTGAAGGGATGTTTTGAAGACTGAAATAAACTAATTGTTGACATCACATACCCTATTTTATTAATTATGTTCAATTTTATCACGCCTATATCCATAAGAAACGTCTTAATTAACAAGTTTTTCATATTTGGATGTTTAGATCCAACACTATTATATAAATCTTTGTTTTGTTTCCTCTCCCTCTAAAACACAAAAATCATTACTAATAGTGAAATTATAATTTAAGTGCGTATTTTAATTGCTGTTTCTTTTATTTTCTCGGTTCGAATTTCTGTCAGGAGGTTCAATAGTGTCTACTCGTGATACTCAGTTATTTATGGAGCCAATATCGATAGCTAGGGCTCCAGTAAGTCAAAGCTCTCACTCAGCACGCTGTGTTATTCAGGTATGTAGAATATAACTAGCAGTAGATGGCATTTGCATCATAGAGATTATTGAGATCATAATGAAATAGTATGGATCATTAACAGTGCCAGTAACCAAAGTTTTTCGATGAGGTATATGTTATTTCAGAAGTTTTTTCTTTACTCAATTTTTTGGAGAATTTTTTATAGAAGACATTTATTATTTGTTCGATATTAAAAAAATTCTCACTTAAATCTAGTTCTGAATAAATGAGAAAGATATTAAAAAGAACACACAAATGTTATTAGTGTCTGCTATTGCTGGGGAACATGGAATCCCTGCATTTTTCTGTGGGCATCCCAATAACGCAGGGCCAGGTGAGATTACAGGTCAGCTTTGATCTTGTCAATTGCTGAGTAGGAAGTACATTATCTTTGATCACGATGGAGTCTGACTGTTTACAAAGTTTGCATTATAGTGTGGAGGTGTGATACTAAGCAGTTATGACTAGTGCAACAGCATCCATTCTTGGGAAAGCAGAAATGAGAGTTCCTCCCTTCTACCAATAGAGTGCTTTACATCTTGTCTTTGCTTTCTCACTTAAATTCTGCTTTTCGAGGAATTGTCTTTTAGTTTGGCAATACAAAAATCATTCCTCATATGTTCCTCAATAAGTCTGCAGGAGTGCTAACCTCATTGTTTACTGCATAAAAACTGTGGAGCTTTTACAATAAATGGAAAGTATTACTCACATTTTCAAGCAGTTGCAGGCATGATATTTATAGTATTTTCACACCAAAAGGTGCATCTGTATTCATTCTGTAGTAAAATAGAAAAAATACATTTGAACAAAATTGTCCCTTGTGGTTTTTTAATAAACAATTCAATTGAAGTTGCAGATCGAAACAGATTTCTTTCTATTGCTTTAAGTAAAGAAATGCTCTATGCACGAGTTGACACTAGTAGAGAATCCGGCCTCTCACAAGAAAAAAAGAGACGTCTGGACACAACCTTCTGCTCCTATGTATGGATATAGGTCATGTTACCCCTCGTACTGATAAAGAATATAGTGCAGTAGTCATCAACAAGATGCCCTGTGACGTCATCTCAGCTTGCTCTGAAACCCGCAGCTCACATGTTTCGCTGCTGTGGGCAGAGCAGAGGCTTGTGATAATAAATATCGCTCATATTGATCAAATTAAATTTAAAGTAATGTGAATGCCTAATACTAGTATTTACATGTATGAAACCAATTAGTTAGGGATAAAATGAAAGCTGAATAAAACTAAACACTGTACTGCATTTTAGATTTCTATTTTTCCTTTTCATTTTGTTAATGCATTAATGGACCATTACCGGTAGTAAAAATATTTCGTGATCTTCTGTAATGCTAATTTTACGGGATTTTTTAGCCTCTTTATTGCGTACTAATTGCTCAATATTATGAACTATGATCTGAGGAAATTTTGTAGATTGTAGTAAGATGAATTAGCTACTTCTGTGGTGAGATTTACTTATTTTCATTAAAGGAAACAATGTTCGTATATGTATGTGGATCCGAACATGCGCAGTCTGTCGAAATCGTGCTGATGAAGGCTGAGAAATCTGACTGATGGAAAATGTGAATAAAAATCACACAGACTTTTTTTCTGTTTTTATAAATATCACCTTCAGTTCATTATCACACTAGCACTCTGTCATTTCTAGCTGAAGCTCAGCAGGAGCACCATCTACATCCACAGTAGATGAATGAGTCTATGATAGAGATAGGGAAAAATAACATGATAGTACTTTCGGATCAGTTGCAAGAAAATAACAGTTTCAAAAAAAGAACTGTAGGTTAGAACACTCTGCTCCAAAATAACAGTTGGAGTTTCTGATAGGCTGTTCCTCGTAGGAAGTACTGTGTAATGTACCGTCCAACCATCTTGTCTGGAACTCTCCAGATACTCTCTCAGAGATCATGACAGTTCCAGCTTAAGTGTTCTCCTTGGATGTACAGGGTGATTCAGACCACCCGTAACAGTCATTTATTTCGGAAACTAGTGCGTTAAAATTTTCGAGACAAAAATATTTATTACTAGAGCACTGGAAGGTCCGGGGTTCGAAGCCAGATGGTGACAGGATTTTTTCTCGTTGCCAAACTTTCAGAATGGCACCGAGGTTCACTCAGCCTCCTATAAAATTGAGTACCGGGTCTTTCCCAGGGGTAAAAGGCGGTCAGAGCGTGTGCTGACCACACCACCTCATTCTAGTGTGGAGGTCATGGAAAGCATGGGGCTCTACCTCCATGCCCCCCAAGTGCCTTCATGACATGTTACGGGGATACCTTTACCTTTTACCTTTTTTTTTTTTTTTAGAGCACATGTGAACTTTCTCTTGAGCATGATTTCATCAACCAGTATTAACAGGCAGTAGGGTCAGTGGCGTATTACTTTAAAATTTCAAATGGGAGTCGTGGTCAAATATGGTACCATTTGATAGAGCTCTTCAAAATAAAAAACTTTCATAGTAAACGTTTTTATTAATTCCTATACTTTCAATGAGAAAACATACAAAAAGACAATGGGTGATACAGGCCACCTGTAAGTCATTTATTTCGGAAACTAGTGCATTAAAATTTTCGAGACAAAAATATTTGTAACTAAAGCACATGTGAACTTTCACTTGAGCTTGATTTCATCAATCAGCCTTAACACGAAGTAGGGTCAGTGGCGTATTACTTCATAATTTTAAATGGGAGTCGGGATCAAATAGGGTACCATTTGATAGAGGTCTTCAAAACAAACAACTTTCATAGGAAATGTTTTTATCAATTCCTACTCTTTCAATGAGAAAACGTACGAAAAGACTGCCATCAATATTGAGAAATGTTACAATACGAAAATGTAAACAAGACAATTAATGTTGACAGATGTTACGGAAAGACTGGACAATGCCATTAATTTTTTCAAATTTTTAAACTGTCTGCCGTTCTGAGCAGCACACATCCATACTCTTCTTCTAACACTGTCAGCGACTCCTAACACTTTGGCGTGGTCAAGTAACTGGAAAGTCTCTCAGATTCGCTGTTTCATGTCATCTCTTGTTGTGGGACGATCTTGATAGACGATGTTTTTTAACCCTCCCCAAAGATAGAAATCCAAAGATTCAAGTCAGGAGATCGTGCTGGCCATGCCACAGGACCGCTTCTGTTTGTAGTGCGTAGGAGGTATTTGTAATCACTCGTAACTTTTACGTAATTATTTTATTAGTCACAAAAGTAATTGCAAAACTAGAAAAATGTATATATGCAGGTACAGAGAGAACAAAACACTTCTTTCTTATTGTTCATTGTTGGGCAAGGCCACCTGAGCTTATTACCTGGCTAAGTGCAGTGTACATGTAGACCTGCGGTGACTAAAGAAAACACTGCTGAGCGAACAAAGGGGAAGGAGTAGTTTACTTGTATTCACCCCTTGATGGTGCTGCCAGCCACCAGGTCTACACTCAGCCAGGTAATTGTGCGTGTGTACTATGTCAACATTAAATGTACTTGTCTAGTTTACATTTTTTCTCGTAACATTTCTCAGTATTAATGACATCTTTTCGTACGTTTTCTCATTGAAAGAGTAGGAATTGATAAAAACGTTACCTATGAAAATTGTCTGTTTTGAAGAGCTCTATCAAATGGTACCCTATTTGACTCCAACTCCCACTTGAAATTTTAAAGTAATACGCCACTGACCTTACTTCTTGTTAAGGCTGAAGCTCAAGTGAAAGTTCACATGTGCTTTAGTTACAAATATTTTTGTCTCAAAAATTTTAATGCACTAGTTTCCTAAATAAATGACTTACTGTTGGTCTGTATCACCCATTGTCTTTTCGTACGTTTTCTCATTGAAAGAGTAGGAATTAATAAAAACGTTTCCTATGAAAGTTGTTTGTTTTGAAGAGCTCTATCTATTTGACCACGACTCCCATTTGAAATTTTAAAGTAATACGCCACTGACCCTACTTCGTGTTATGGCTGATTGATGAAATCATGCTCAAGTGAAAGTTCACATGTGTTTTAGTAATAAATATTTTTGTCTCGAAAATTTTAATGCACTAAGTTTCCGAAATAAATGACTGTTACAGGTGGTCTGAATCACTCTGTATAGTAGTCCCTTTATTATTATTATTATTATTGTTTCAAAGTCATTGTTTTATTATATCAAATGAAGAAAAAAATTATAGAAATTTATATACCGTATTGTATTGTTATAAAATTTGTATATGATAACATATTTGCCTACTGAAGAATGCACTGGAAGGAATGGTGAACGAGAGAAGAGTTCGGGGCAGACATTAAGATATTATATGTATCATAATTATGCGAAGACTAAGAGGAAGGCATAAAACAGGAAAGACTGGAGAATGCTGGGTTTGGAGTGAAATACCTGCCCTTGTGCAGAACACTATGAATGAATGAATGAATGAATTAATTAATTAATGGTAACATAACACTGCAAATGTAGCCCAACTAATTTCAATGTTTATTACAAATAAATTATGAAGCTTCAATAGAGACTAATATCACGTAGTAGTAATATTCTTTATTTAACAGAAGGAATGATTAAACCATTGCGATGTTTTATAGTTTATACAAATTACTGTTATATCTGACTGTAACAGCTGTCGTGGTTCGAATTGCATTATTGCATTATGGTCTAAGATTTTTTGAAACAGAACTAATTCCGAAACAATATAATATTTTGGTGATTATTACATTATGTCAGATGCTTGCTGTTATTTTGGAACTGTTCTTTAGAACTAGTAGGCCCTACAGTACTTTCTTGGAAATGGAACTCTTGGAAAAGTGCCAGAAAAAGAACGATTTTTTCCAATGCTAGGCTATGAAAATCTTGAAATCTTATTCCATATGTTCAAGTCTTGAAATCGTGAATGAAATTCTCCCTAAAGGAGACGACGACCATTGAGACATACTAACTTGTATTCAACATTGAAGCCAGCTTCTGTCTGAACGGGAGATAGGGTTGTATAATGCCGAGGAAGAGGTAATGCACGCTTGCCCCACACAGAAGCAGTGCTGAGCGCCCGTGCCCGTTTTCGGTCGATATAGTGGTTTCACAGGATACCTAAGGTGCAGTTATGCACGCACATAATACATATTGTTTATTTACAGTAGTGTAATAAGAAATGAAACATCGTTATAAAAACATTTCTCGAATCAATAAGCAAACAATACAGGAAACACTACCAAATGCTAGGAATAAAAACAATGAACTGTTCACTGAATTTGTTAATTCGAAAAATAACAAAATTAAAAAAATATAAATAAATAACTAGTTCATGCAGGAAGCGAACCCGAGACTGTGAACACCATAAGTCAGCCTGTAACTTAACATGGAACTAACAGGACACACATAACAGTCTCGCTATTTCATGCCATGTAATACAAGTGTATACCTATCTTAATGGTTATATATATGACAGATTTTTTCTCGTGTGAATCAGGTGTAAGGTGGACTTAGACAACATGTTACAGGAGATCGGTCATTTTTTGTGTCTAAGGCTGTACATTATCGATCAGAGCAGCATTTAATGGAGGCTCCATTATAGTTTGGGTAAGAATTTTCACAGAGGCTGAAACCGCTTTATTCTTAACGAAAATGGGTGTTTGAATGCTAAGCAAAATGTTGAAGAGATACTGGCAGATCCCGTGGTACCTTTTGCTCCATTTATCAGTGACAGATTCCTTTTCATAAACGACAACACTTACTCGCATGTAGTTCATTCTGGATGACATTGGTATTGAGCGCATTAGTTGACCTGCACAAAGTGGAGACCTGATAGAGCATATCTGTGTCATGCTTGGAAGGCGAGAAGGAAAACGTGTATCTGAAACCTTGGATGTCCTTCATTCGAAACTACTGAAAGAATGAAGGGGCATCACTCAGGAGAAAATAACTGCTATTATTCACTCATTAGTACCGAGGAGAAAGAGAGCTGTGGTGAATTCTAAAGGAGGGACTATCCTTTACTGAGCTACAGGACTGATTCTATTTCTTGCAGATTGCCAATTCACGAGTTGATAGGAGAACTAACAGTGATTGTTTCCACTCACCATGAAGCACAATATTTTAAAAGCTACGATAATTTTATTGTCTTTGTTGTGGAATACTCACCAAACTCAGCATTGGCAGTGCCCATCATTGTCACTTAAATGTGTTGTTCTAGTATTACTATATGGAAACAATTTTTAAAATAAAATAATTTAATTTTTTAAATATACTTTAGTGTAACTTATCGCTTTTTTTTTACCGATGAGTGTATATACCTACTTACAATGTTATGTGTTGGAAGCTTTTTTTTTTTAATTGTACCTACTTAAGATCACTGAAGATGCTCGTGAAGCTATGGACAGACGTGAAGTAACCATACTATCACTATTGGACTTTTCTCGAACATTTGAGACTATTGACATTGATATTCTTATTGCAAAGCTGAAAATGTTGCATTCATCAGACACGTCAATCATGTGGATGGAGCCTTACCTTCGTGATCGTCATTAATGTGTACCAGTATCCCACAATAATCGGTCTTCTTCATAGCGATCTGTACTAGAGCCTCTACTTTTCGCTATTTACATTAATGACATCTCTGCTGTCCTTCAACATTGTCAGCACCATCTCTATGCAGATGATCTTCAGATGTATATACATTCACGACCAAACTCACTTAATGATAGCCTATCAAAATTAAATAATGATCTCATGTCAGTCAGCAACTGGGCTAGAAAATGCGAGCTGAACCTTAATCCAGGTAAAACGGAAGTAATTCTACTAGGACATCAAATATTACTATCCTCCATCTATATTAATACACTTTTGCCAGTGATTTTAAACAATGCTATAATACCATTCAGTATTACCGTTAAAAACTTAGATTTCCATTTCGACTCGAATCTCAGCTGGAATGCATAGGTAAAATATGTCTGTAAGAAAACTTTCTTAATCTTGCATTCACTGAAGAGACTGAAAAGTTTCTTTCCTTCTAAACTGAAGTAGATCTTGATACAGATCCTGGTGATGCCTTACTTTGACAATTGCGACATTTTGTATAGTGACCTTAGTGTTGAATTGTCATTGAAACTTCAGCGTGTTCATAATGCTTGTGTCCGTTTCATTTTTAACAGCCATCACTGTGATCATGTCTCTGAGTATTTCTTACAATTATCTTGCCTTAGTTTACAAGAGAGACGTTCAGTCCATTCACTCTGTTTGCTGTATCAGATTCTAAATAATTGCACACCTATTGACGAGTACCGTACCTAGTTCTTGCTTCACACTTTAATCATCCCACCACAACTGTGATACACATTCCCAGCATAGCCTTGTTTTATCAAAACCATATTATTATCAAACATCTCTCTGCTCTGCTTCTTTCACAATACACACAGCCCATTCCTGGAATTCCTTGTAACACGAAATCAGGAGTATCAGAGTCTAAAATCTTTTAAGTACACTCTACTTAGAAAATATGTTTTTATTGAATAGAACTAGACTCTTGTGGAAGTTTCTAAATAATTTGCTTTACACATGACCAAGTTATTTTTTTCCTCTCTCTTCTTTTTTTTTTATCACCTTGATATTTTACTTAATCGTTTATAGCTGTATGCTATATAGTACATTTTTGCTATTCAACTTTTTATATCATGTAACCCACATGTATTCTCCTATTAGTATATTAACTGTATATCTCAAGTGAATTAATCATCGAGTTTATCTCGAGCAGTTTATGTCATAAATTGTATATATTCCCCTTATATCATGTAACTGATTTTTTTACTTTATTTTATATCCCCCTTATTTTATATGTATCGTAAGCAGTGAAAAATATAGTGAGACTACGTTGGTGTTAATGCAGCTTCTGTGGGTACCTCTTTGTTACTTGTTAGGCTTTTGCTTCAGTAAAGTCTCATTTTATAAACCTATGGATCAACAATTGGCTCTCGTCTGACAAAGGAAAAATTTTACAGTCTGTACAAAAGAAACCAAATGATCTGGAAATGTGCAAAAACTTCCCCAGACATGTTCAAACATTTTTAACAAGAGCCAGAATAGGTAACATTGTCACACAATTGTACCTACACCGATTTCACCTTTCTGATAATCCTACTTGTCTGTAGTGTAATAATCATGATGAAGATCTGGAACACATTCTTCTATACTGTCCATCCATAAACCACAAAAGAAGTAAATTAAAACCATCAGTACCGGTATCAGTTGCAGAAGACACAGCCCTGCAGTATATATATTGACTACACCCCAACTCTGGCTACTAGCAACAGGGATCTATAATGAACACCGACAAAATACCCCTCATTTCTCATGAAAAACAAAAGCTGAATAGACTACAGTGGACTATATGGATTTTATGTTGTCAGCAAACAGCTGGATACATTAAGAAGATTTGATTGATTGATTGGTTGATTGATTGATTGATTGATTGATTGATTGATTGATTGATTGATTGATTGAATGATTGATATTCCACCTTCTATTATTGTAATTGATCTCGATTATTTATAATTTTCTACTATATTTTATGTAATCTCTAAGGTATCTTCTTTGGATAAACCCTTAACATGATAGACACACTAATAAAAAGGCTAAACGAAAACAGAACAAACCAACACAAACACCACGTGAGAATAAATACATAACATTAACATATCACAATACCAATACTTACAAAATTGCAAATTCATTCAGGAAACTAAAATACAAGATAGCATACAAAACAAATAACATAACACAAAAATATCTAAATAATCACATCAAGCATTCAAATAAATATAATTCAACTGGCGTTTACAAACTAAAATGCAATAGTTGCCCACATTTGTACATAGAACAGACAGAAAGGTCCTTTCAAACAAGATATAATGAGCACATTAAAGCTATAACCAAACTCTACATCACATCAAATTACGCAGAACATATTATCAACAATAATCATGACTACAATAATATAGAAATAGATATGGAAATTCTACACATCACACCAAAATGTTCACAGTTAAACATCTTAGAACAATACGAAATAATATATAAACATACAATAACATACCCACAACATATACTTAATACACAATTACAGTTCAATACCCACATATTGTTCGATATCATGATACATAACACACAAACAACCACCCCTCCACCATAAGAGCAACACACCCCCACCCTTACAACAACTGACGAATGCAAATAGCAGAATTCAAGATCAGCAGTAGTTCGTGCAACACTGCGTCGAAACGGGCCGTCTGTCCAAGGTGTATAACCTTTTTTAAATAAATTTTAACAGTTCCTGATACACACAGCAGATCTCTCCGCACACGTGTACCACGCCACTGAAGATGTCCACTGGAGTAATGGACGAAATGTTTGGTTGTAACACCGACAGACCACGGCCCTCTAGCCTGGAAAATACGCATCCTAAATGTTAACACTTTTTAACATGTGACTAAACAATTTTAAATTTTTAAATAAAGTGTTAACATGAACTAGAATCAATGATCTTCTTTTGTGTTGCTTTGTATTCTATTACATATGTATTTCATGTACATTATTCAAATCTGGTTGAATGGAAGAGAAGTTCTTATGGCCTTAACTCTGTCAGACAATATACTACTACTACTGCTACTGCTACTGCTTCCTAAGTACTTTAGTTTTAAAAAGACACCTTTTTCATTATTTTATTTTATAGAGCATGCAGGTATAGAACTGACTTATTTATGAATGGCACATGTGTATCTGATATATTTTAAATTTCTTGGAAAACCACTTGTACAGTCCATTCTAAAATATTTCATAAATGTAAATAATATTGCTGCTATTGTGTTTATTGTCACGTGTAGGTTTACTGCATAGGAATGCAACGTAATATACATTACTCTCATTTCCTTCAGTCAGTAACCTACATCTGGGCGACCTCCATGACCTACAGAAGCCTGATTCACAGTAATATACTAAAAAATGAAAAATTATAATGTACACTAACTGTCAGAATTTAATCATGTTTAATTAATATTTTAGTTTTGTGTGTGTGTGTTTGTTTCTGTGTGTGTGCGTGTGTGCGTGAATGGTCGTGCCATGTTTGAAATTTTAAATTCTGAATCTAGTAACTTCATGAATACATTCAGTAATTTTAAATTTTTCTTAATTATAATGGGTTACTCATTTTCTTTAAAATAATGTAATTTGAATATTACAGCCATGTGTCCTGCCTGGAGCGTGTTGGGCATTCAAAGGTTCATCAGGCGCTGTTGTAATAAAGTTATTTGGAAAGGTTTACGTTGCGGGATTCTCATTAGAACATATTCCAGCTACTTTATCACCAACAAAGGATATAGCCAGTGCGCCCAGAAATTTTTCTGTATGGGTAACAATGTCAGCTTTTCTGTCTTATCACTTTATTTAATTATACAATATACACTTTATGATAGTTGATGTTATTCAGTTTCTATTTAATGATTTGATGATGACCATAACCTATGTATGAATAGTCTTAATAAGGAAAGCTGAATTTCGCAGAGAAAATCCATCTTAAAACCTGTTGTGCACCATAAGTTCTGGGGAATCTATTAAGACTGAGCCATAACTATTACTCTCTTCAACTTCAATGGTAAGATAGAATGATAACTGATCCTGATCATATTATGACTACAGATATTGCTCGAAATAGGCCAGTATAGTCCAGTGTAACTGATACTTCTTTCTGCTTGTGAATTTCATACTGCCATATATTTAAGAAAATAAGTATCAGTATATTTTAAAATGAAAATATAAGTTTTAGCAAAAATAATTAGATACTGGTACTGTACTGTACCTTCATTGAGTGTGCTGAGAACTTCATAACCTAATTCCTGGTATCTAGTACATGTAATATTAATATTAATCACTTTTATTCTCGAAATTCTCAATTATACAAAGACATTATCAATATACAGGACTTCTATTGCATGTACTTACTGCTGGCCAGGTATGTTTTTTCTCGGCTGTGGCAAGCAGTGCTCCCCCAGTATAAAATATGCCATTCTCTCAGGCAGTGTACATTCCTTTGGGAAGATGGTTAGACAGCTGACTAGAGCAACGCATTTTTATGTGTAAAGTTTATTATAAATATGAATCAGCTCGTCATATTCGTGCGAAATTTATTCAGACGTTCCCTGGTCAATTACCTGCTTCCAGAATTGCAATTCATGATATTGTGAACAGATTTGAATCTACTGGTTCAGTGCAAAATATAAAATACACGCGAAAACGTTAAGTTCTAACAGAAGACAAATTAGATGAAATTGGAGCACATTTTGAAAGGTCGTCAACAAAATCACTTCAAAAATTGGCACAAATGGGTTTCAATGTCTTCTGCACATAAAGCAACAAAACTGTTAAAACTGAAATCTTACAAGTGTGGCCTACACGTGTCCATTGTTTACAACAAGGTGATCCAGTAGCACGAGTGCGTTATTGTCAGTCGTTTTTTCATCAGTGACTGAAGTTTTAATCAACCCACAGCTCGTGTTCTTTTCAGACAAGGCGTGGTTCCACCTGACTGGTCGTGTAAACAATCAAAACACTCACTATTGGTGTTCTGAAAACCCAAATCATATACAAGAAATCACTCTTCATGATAGGAAAGTTGGAATTTGGTGTGCTATTGGTACAAGATGAATAATCGTACCCTTCATTGTTCTTAAATTGAGCATTTTAATTGTTATACCTATAGAACAAATGAAATCCGAAACAATACAGTGGCCGAACTTAATCATTTAATCAGAATATATTTTCCTGATACCTCTGTTTAGCCGAGGGAGGATGACATTTCTAGCACCTTATAATTATAAGGTACGAATTTATACACGTTTTAAGTAGTAGGGTTAACAACGAGCATGGCTGACTGCGACATGGCCAGCCTTTGAGAAGCAAAACATCGCGCCAGTGGTCAGTACATATAATAGAAACCCTGTATTATACTGTATATTGTCACTGTGCTCCAAAATCCGCTATTATTTCATTTATCACATGTTCCAACATAGGAAACAAAATCTCAAAATACTGTTAAATTACATTTTAAAACACCATTTTTTTTGGTATAATTTTTAAATAAAGATCTTTTTTAGCTTTCAATTTACTATATATTAATTATATTTCATATGATTATTCCTGGATGATTTGACTCTTAGATATTAAATATGAAACTAATTTGTCTTAGTGTTAAAAAGAAATGCTTGCCACAGGGACATACAAATAAACTGACGGCATATCAAACACAATTGAAGAGTCTGATCTCAAAACGTGTTTAGTCCAGTTTTATGGAAAGACTGGGCTAGTTATTTTATCTACTGATCTATGAATTGAGCAAATTTTCAAGTGACATGCAGAATAACACAACGTTTGTATAAATCATAAAAATGGCCAAATGAATTTAGTGAGTTTTGGGGTCACACTCTATAATTTTTGTATGATGAATGCTGAAAAAAATGTATTTCCGTAAAGTCTCAAAATCAGTATTTTGCAGCGTAACAATACTTTTTCTGCTTGCTTCGCATAATGAGAAAGCAAAAATGATTAAGAATAGATGAAGAATACCTTCTGCTTTTATAAGTTATGTAACACATGTGAGGCTGGTTTCCTATGATTTGAACCACGCTTAATTATGAAATGTTCATTGAAATTAGAATGTTCCATATTTTAATTAATCAATCAATTAAATTAACATTGAAATATTATTTATTACAGGGTTTAAATTCTCTTACTCGGAATGGACATTACCTTGGACAGTACATTTATGACAGCAATGGCAGTCGTATACAGTACTTCGAAACTCAGGTAAAGAAAAAACATTTTAAGTACCGTACCGTTGCTATATTTAATCTATAGAATTGTAGAATATTGGCAGTAGAGATGGATGGGATCCGAAGAGGGACTAGGATATCTAGGTTTGAAAGAAGGAGAAATGAAGATGTAAGACGGGTAATGGAAATGGAGGAAACTGTTATTGAGAGAATTGAAAGACGAACTCCATACCGGGCACGTCAATAGAATGGATTGTGAAAGACTTCCTAAGACTTTCCTCCATTGGTCACCTTCTGGAAGAAGAAAGCGTGGACGGCCGAGAGCATCATGGAAGTCTGGAGTAGTCCAAATGATGAAGCAACATAATCTGAAGGAAGGGGACTGGTAGGACCATGAAGTATGGAAGATTGGAATACAGGGTAACTGCTGACAAGTGGAAATGCCCTCAAAAGTAAAAGTAAGTAAGTAAGAAATGTAAAGTAGCTTAAATTGTACAGTATTAATAGTTACATGTTCGTTACAAGATTTTGGGACTCCTCTGGGCAGGTCAAAGACTGAATTCTCTTAAAACTGGAAACAGATGAATGGGTCTGACTCATGAAGCAGATGATTATGATGATGATAATGATGTTCATAATCACCATCACCATCATAATCATAATCATCATCATCATCATCATCATCATCATAGTATAATGATTACGTGGTAAAACAGTTCTCTACACATTCGAAGTTAAGCTAGGTTCTATATTTCGATTTACCATTACAGTTCAATATATCAATTACAGTTATAAACGAAACATATTACAAATGGACTATTTATAATAATAATAATAATAATAATAATAATAATGATAATAATAATAATCATCATCATCATCATCATCATCATCATCATCAACAACACTACTGCCATCACCACAATCTTCCTTCAAGTACCGGTATTGAATCACATTGGTTTATTACGATCTCTAGTCATATCTATTCTGACTTCTCAGGTCTCTATTCTTTGGAGGTACTGATAGCTATATCTTGTGTAAAACATAGTAGCTACAACGCTTCATTCAACATTGATCACTTTTCTTCACACAAATTTATGTGTTAGCCATGAAAAGGAAGCATTAATGTTATCTAATAAATTATTTTGTTATAAATGTTCGAAACTATTTGGTTTCTTCTTACAACATTTTTATTGGGAATTTATTTTTACATTTCATATTTTCTTCCTCCACCCATTAATATAAGAATATATAAGTTGATTAAAAACAATGCTAACTCAAGTAATCTGGAATGGAAAATACCGGTAGCACAGAGTTGGTAAGCATGTGAGGGAAATTACACTTCTACTCAAAAGGCTAGAGTATCACTCATACTAGTACATACATATGCCTTCAAGCTAACGACTGAGTGACAAATTTTATTTTAGCCTCAGAACATGTCTAGCATAGTCTAGATTGAAAGAAGAAGGAAAAGAGATCAAGTAAGCACCAAATTAAAGTGATCCTCCATTACGGCTAATATGGCAGTGTATCATCTATTATAAGTATATGGTACTTTGGTCCTTTCCATATTTATTTGTGCAAAATTTTGAATTGTCTCATTCCAGAGGAATAAAAATCTTAAGTAAACAATATATTTAAAGTGATTTGTCGTCATTTTGGAGAGCGCTATTTCACATGTTGTAGTCTGGTAATATTAACATTGTTACTGTGAAAGACTGCATGTTTAACACTAGAACGACTGATGGAGCATTTTTGTTCCATTCCAAAATTTAATTATTTTCGAGAGTAGTTGGGGGGTTTCTGACTTTTAATATTTCTTAGTGTAGTCCATTTAAAAAAAAAAGTTGCCCTCTCGAACACATAGTTTCTGAAAAAATGTTAGAAATACCTACCTATAACGATCGAGGGACATTTTTGACCCACAATATAGGAATTAAGTGCTATTGGTTGTTATACTCGAACATTATTAGCGGTCGTCAGTTTTGTCGATTCTCATAGGAAGAACATGATTGGTGAATCGTATGTAAAGAATATGACCATAGTATAGCAAAGCATGTCGTGTCGTGGAGTTGTATTGAAAGACAGTGGGGGTGGGGGGCGAAGGGGTCTCGTTTTGACTCATCGTGGGATCTTGTAACAATCGGTTTAGAGTAAAAATCAAGTGTTTACAATGAGCTTCAGTAGAAGACATCACGGCTTTATAACAAAGAAGCAAATTCACTTCGGCACAGAGGTTCAGGCTCCTGACAGGACAAAATGGGAAGTAGTCGCTACTATGTTGTAACAATTTGGAGGTGCAGACAGCAGAATGTTTTTCGGGACAATACTGGTCCTTTTCCACAAGTAAAAAGGCATGTTATAGTCCGACCATCGGTTCTGTGCCCCCGTAAGATATGCGAACTGAACCTTAATTCCTTTTCAGCCTCGGCAATTCATTTCTCTCCCTGTATTCCTATTTCTCTCTTTTCTATCCCTCTCTCTTTCTCTCCCCCACTACTAAGCAATTTTGAGCCTTCTTGCGGGACAGTTTATTTGCACTTGCAGTCCAATGTTGTCAACTCAACATGAATACTGTAGCACGGAGTGGTGAAAGAAATATTACTACGCAAGTAATAGCATTTTGCATAAGTCAATCAGCGTCATTAGACCTACTGAAATTAAATTATGAATAAGTAATAATTAACCTTACAGTATTATAAGCAATATTCAAGAGACATGACACTGTTTGACGGAAGTTTGGCAACATCCCTATTCGGCAAGGTTCGTGGCCTGCTGTTTGACATAGTGGGAGAGAAACGGGTGGAATGGGGTGAGTAGAGGCGTTAACTTTTCCAAGAACGACGACAGCGCTGAAGGGGCATAGATCCGATGGTACGACAATATCACTATACTTGTCTCAAGTGCTTAGAAGATTTTGATGCATTTCTGGATATTCTATATGTAAGCAATGCCACTAAATCCAAAGAAGTAGAAGTGAATCTTCTCTGGTCAGAAAAGTGGGGTATCCCAAATTTCAATCGGTTCAAGGAAATAGTGAGGTTTTTGAGTTTTGATTTGAGGTCAACTCGCTCAGAGCGATCGAAAGAAGATATATATATAGGTATCTGCAAGGACTGTTCTCACATATAGCCTATACCTGTGTGAAAAATAATGTAATTTAGACTGAGATGTGTCATTTGTATCATTCTTTTCAGTATGTGTTTACTTATCTGTAGTAAGTTTCAACATGTTATGTAAACCTTTGACTTGACTGTATTTGATTTAAGTAATCAAGAAGTGATATTTCTTCAAAACGTATACCAAGATATACGCCAATTACCTACATAAACTATTATGTACTAGAGTTACGTGAAAAGTTTCCTTTTATGTCATTGTACTTAAAAATATATTGAAACAGCAACTTTCTGAGATGACTGTACTTGATGTTTAAAATTCTAAAAATGTTATTTGATAATCATAAAGTCTCTTCCATGCAGAATACCCATTTCTTACATAAAAAATACCAGTTTCCGGCCCAAGACACATCTGATTACGGATGGGACATTTTTATCCCGGTGGTCATATTAGGGTGTTCGCAAAGTCTGGTCTTCCTAGTGTTAATCTGAAATTTGTATGTACTGTAGGTACATACTAGTACTCGATTTCCCGATATTGTTGTATTATCCAATATGCTGTTCTCAAGAATTAACAGATTATTCGGCTTCCCTTTTAGCCATTTATAATTCATAAATTTGTCCCACTCAGACGTCCGAAGCTAATTTATTAAAGACATTCACCACTTTTTCAGGTGTTCCAGTTTTGTGTTTTACAATACCTACCAGCAAGTGCAGCCAAATTACTTATTTCCAGTGGCTACTCATTACGACCAACCTACAAGTAATTCTGATTCTGATATCTTTATCACTACACACACAAAACACAAATTTCTGTCGTGTTTTGTCTTATCATTTCTTTTGTAGGAAACCGTTATGTCATTAGGTACTCCTGAGAGTTCGCAACAGTGGGGTAGCATAACAAAAAAATATGGGTACAGGCAAAACTTCTAAATCATACCGAGAACAATAATATCTTTCCCTTAAAGCGTTAGTGACAGACTGGATCAAATCGTTCTGAATATCTGGAAGAGAGCCTTTAAAAACAGAACTGCTTTCAAGTTGGTATTTCTTGGAAGGCTTCTTCTATTGCCAGTAAGTTTAGAGTTTCTAAATAACTGTATTTACTTATTGATTCTTGGACTTCTTGGTTTCCTCTAAGGCTAATTTATAAATAATTGATTAAATCGCGATCTTACTCGTGTTAATTTAATCAATTATTTATATTCAAGTGTTAAAAGTAGTGTACGAAAGATTCAACATGGGCTAATTTATAATTTATTCTTCCCGTCTGAGATGTCATACTACATCAACAATGTGACCAAATATTCGTCTATTCCGTGTCACATTTTCTTATGACTAACAGCTTCTAAGTATGATGTTTCCGCCAGTGTTTAATAGTTTCTTCACAACATGTGGAATATTTCTGCTTTTTTAAATGTGTTTTTCTCCCTGCATACTTTATAGTTTATACTTAAAAGTTTTTTACTGCAGAAATACTAGTACGATTTCAAGATTCTCCACTTGCTCAGAATCATATAGCCACCTATATTTAGAGTACCATGTACTTTGACATTTTCTAGTCACATTCCCTCTTTTTGGGACAAATTTAATTCAGGACAGTCTCTTTATTTTAGACTTAAGTTCAACTTCTGCTCAAATGTTAAAGACAAGAAAAGAAATGCTTTTAAGAAAATTAGCAGAATCCAGAGTCACATTTTTCGTACTGATCATCACTTAATCTCTTTCCATTTTGTGATAGAGGTTGTTAAAAACTGCAGCACAAGAACCAACACTCATGGAAAGGAAACATTGTCTTATCACTGCTCTGTATAAACCGTGATAGACCCGATAGACACGTCTAGCCACCTGCGAGCAGAGTGCATTATGTTCTGTGTATAAGGGAAGAAATAGGTCCTATGCGCGCATGTTTTAACGCTCATCCTGGGTGGATACTCTAGTGCAATTACAAGACACTGACTGAATTAGACGGTAGAGACACATCAGGTTCGTTAACTATATCAGAAGTTAAAAGAAATCTGTTCAGAAATTTAAAAAGAACATATAAATAAGAAAATTGTAATAGATACGTGCAGTATGAATTATTTAGTGATTTGGGTAGACAGTATCTACTGTGTCTCCCCTGACGCTACGCCACTAGTTCACAAAATAATAGTGTACTTTTTCCTTCAGTGCGAGAGTGCAGCTGGACTTATTTTCATTGAATTTTCTCAAATTTAATGATGTATGACACATGAGTTTAATTAATTCGTGAATTAGTACATATTATTAAAAAAAATTGTTTACTGTATGAAATGAATTATTAATAACCCGGAAACTGCATCACGATTACCCAATAGGGAAACTGTTTTGTTTATATATTTTTTTATCTGGGATGAACAAACTTAAAACAAACTACTAAAATTATTAAAAAATATTACACAAAGTAGTTAAAAAAACTAAAGAATTACACTATAATACAACAATACAAAACTCTGATAATAAAATCAAAACAACTTGGAACATAATTAAAAAGGAAAGTGGACGATCAAAAAGTAAAGTAACAAACTATACCCTTATATCTAACAATACAAAAACGTCAGACCCAAATGAAATTGCAAATCTATTTAACAAATATTTTCTTACAATAACTGATAACCTCAACATCCCCTAAGATAATGTTACTAACAGTTTAGATTCTTTAACACAATATTTTCCGTCAAAATTCCCAAATATTCAAATATTTCCAACAAACAAACAAGAAATAATTGCAATTATTAAAAATCTAAAGTCAAAAAACTCCTCAGGGTATGGTGAAATAACAAGCAAAATATTAAAAGCGAGTTCACATATTATAGCTGGGCCATTAAGTTATTTATGTAACTATTCAATGTTCAATGGTATATTTCCCGAGAGATTAAAATATTCAGTGGTTATTCCTATCTTCAAAAAGGGAGAAACAACGTCTCCAGAAAATTACAGACCCATATCACTTCTACCAGTCTTCTCCAAAATCTTTGAAAAAGTAATGTATAAAAGATTATATCATCATCTAGAAAGATACAACATTTTAGTTCCAGAACAATTTGGATTTAGGAAAAATGCAACATTTAGTTTAACTGACAAAATTCTGGAAGCAGTTAATAAAAAATTACAAGTTGGAGAGATATTCTGTGATTTATCCAAAGCATTTGACTGTATAAATCATAAAATGCTGCTAGATAAATTAGATTATTATGGAATTAAAGGTGTTGCACACCATTGGTTTCACTCATATCTCATAGATAGGAAACAGAAAGTTGAAATCAATACCACTATGAAATCTGCATCGACATGTGGAACTATTAATAATGGAATTCCTCAAGGATCAATATTAGGTCCCCTACTTTTTCTAGTGTTTATAAATGATCTTGCCCCCTAATGAAAGATGTAGGCCATCCCATATTATTTGCAGATGACACAAGTATAGTAATTACAGCCAATAACTCCAACACATTCCAATCTTCAACAGAGGAAATTCTCTTCAAAATATGTGACTGGTTCTCAGTCAATAAATTGACATTAAATTGTAACAAAACTAACATAATTCAACAAATCCTGTGCAAATTTAATCTCGCAAATTTCTAGCGCAATAATTAACAATAGATCCCTATTAGAAACAACAACAACCAAATTTCTTGGCTTAAAAATCGATAATGTGTTAAATTGGAAAATCATATTAAAGAAATTACCCCCAAACTAAATTCAGCTTGTTTTGCTACAGATCTATGCAAAAGATAGTAAATATCAATACCTTAAAAACAATATACTTTGCATACTTCCACTCGATAATGAGTTTTGGAATAATATTCTGGGGAAATTCCACAGATAGTAACAGTATATTTTTATTACAAAAAAGAGTAATTAGAATAATGGTAGATGCCAAATCTAGGGAATCATGTGGGACTATTTTCAAAAAACTACAAATAATGCCCATGGCTTGTCAGTATATCTTTTCATTAATAATCTTCCTCGTATGTAATCGTGAAAACTTTGTAACTAATTCAACAGTTCATAGAATAAATACACGTCAAAAAAATGACTTTCATACTCCATTGGCAAGTCTATCGTGCTATCAAAAAGGAGTGCGTTATATGGCAGTAAAATTTTTTAATAGCCTCCCTATGGATATAAAAAATGAAGCTCAAAACATAAGATTATTTAGGGCCAAATTAAAGAAGTACCTAATTTCTCACACCTTCTATTGTGTAGGTGAATTCATGACATTCAATAACGCTTCATGAAATTGATACTAAAACTTTGTGTTGTACTAGTAGTAGACTATATTGTAAATCTCAGATGTATGTATTTCATCTAGACTGTGACTATAAATTAAGACTTTATAATAGCATTAAGTTTTTTGACTTGTTGCATAATCTAGCTGTAAAGCAATGTACAGTATGAATACCATGGAATGTTCATAAATACAATACAATACAATACAAAACTTCAACACTAATACCAAAGTCCCTGACTGTGTAATCAGAATAAAGCAAGACCAGAGCTTATAAGACATTGAGAAAACCCATAATAAGGGAGACACACATACACTCATTTATTTTGGAAGAGATTAAATCTTGAATTTATGCCAGATGGAATCCAGTCCATTGGATTTTGTGACTAATTCCCTCTTTACCCTTTCCTATCCAGTCCTCTGACTGAACTCTTACTTTCTTCGACCCCAACGGCATTAGAGCATTCGAGGCCTAGGGGTTCATTTCCCTTTCCTTCCTCCTCTTTCTACTTTTCTGTTCCTAGTGCTGACCTGCTATGGCACTAAAATCGTCCTCCAGTGGCTTAAGGAGGGAAAGCTGGTGATCAACAAGATCTCCCAGCTAGGTCCAATGGACCCGTCGACCAACAGCAGGTGTGGTCCTCCAGACATTCTGGGGGTTGTGTGTGAATGAAGTAGCCACCAAAACGTTAAAATATGGTGTTCACTTAAATCGGCTACAACTTGCCATTTATAAAAGATAGTTTTAACAAGAAAGAAGATACCTTGGCAATATTTATTGACTTTCAGTTAGCATATGACTCTGATTGGAGAAATAAATTATTACTAAAACTCCAGAAATTAGGTATCTCCAGCAATATGTCCAGATGGTTATCAGAATTCCTTAGTCAAAGATTCATTGCCACTAAATTCAATAACTCACTTTCTAGTTACAGACAAACATATCGAGGTCTACCTCAGGGTGCTGTCCTCAGCACAACTTTATTCAATATTTATATAAATGACTTACCCTCCCTATTAGAGGAATAAAACATGAAAACAACACTATTTGCAGATGATATAGTTTTGTGGACTTCCGGATCTTACAGATATGGAGACAAAATTCAAAATTCTGCTCTTACAGCTCTAAAACAACTACATGAATGGAATACATCAAATTTGATGACATTCAATTTAAGCAAAAGAAACTACCAAATATTTTCACTTGGTAAAAAAGAAAGAGAATTCAATATCCAATACAATGGCCAACACCTTCCTAGGGCTTATGAATCCAAATATCTTTGAGTTATTTTCGATAGTAAGTTAACATGGAGCAACCATTTGAAATACAGTTCTGAAAAAGCTCGTAAAAGATTCTCCCTTCTAAAAAGACTAGCAGGAAAGAAATGGGGGTGCTCTAGGAATACTTTGAACACTACATACAAAATGTTTATACAGCCAATGCTGATATACTGCGGAGAAATTTTAATTACTTCACCTTTCATAAACGAAATAGAATATGTTCAAAACCAAGCTCTCAGACTCATTACTGGTGGAATCAAAACAACTCCAATAGATTCTATGAGATTCCTCACTAATATTAACAGCATCAAAATGACAATAGAAGAAAAAGCACTGATTCAATATGAAAAACTTATTAGATTACCAGGAAACAATTGGCATTCATACAGTCCTCTCTGTAGATTGAAAACTCAAAAAAGTTTCATATCCATTTTTCAAGAATTAAAACAGAAAATCAATATCCCGAATTTAAAAGAAAACCTACAAATTAAACCAAACCCTTTAACTCTATTAAATATAGAATATAATCTAAATTTAACAGAAGAAATACTGAAATCAGAAGTAAACACTGAAATACTGAAACAATTGTCTTTAGAGACAATTAATATTAGGTACCCTCCACAAAACTGGCTTCATTTATACACCGACGAATCCTTGATCTCCAGAGAACAAGGTGCTGGTGCTGGTGTTACGTGCTGTCCCTTCTCACTTTATAGATCTCTTGGATATGGAACAACAAGTTTTAATGGTGAAATCATTGCAATAAGTGAATGTCTCAGGAATCTTCTATGCCACATCAATAAATTTAGGAATGCAGTTATATTGTCAGACTCCAAAGCAGCTATTCTGTCAATAGTCTATAGACACACACCTTCATCTCAAATAGCAGAAATAAATAAAATGCTCTCTCAATTAATATCACTCAATAAAAGAATTGTTTTCCAATGGATACCATCCCATTGTGGAATCCTGGGAAACGAGAATGCGGATACTTTAGCAAAGAAGGGCAGCACTGCTACTTATAGACTTGTTACTAAATCTACGTATCACTCTGTGAAAAGATTTATTAAATCTACATACTTAGACTTCAACAAACAAAATTTGATAACACAATCTCAAGGGAAAAAATGGAACTCTCTGCATCAAAATCCACAGTTAATTCCCGATTTACCACGAAAATCATCTGTAGCTGCATCTAGATTGGCAACAGGCCATGATTGTTTGGCCAAACACCTGCATAGAATTGGAATATATCAGTCCCCTAACTGCCCATTGTGCAACTCAAACCAAGAAATGGATTCGGAACACCTCAAAATCTGTGCTTCAGTGGCTGGCCATGTTAATATCTTTGAAAAATATTGGAGTGCAAGAGGTCAAATGACTTTATTGTCAAACGCCTGGCATTAGAAAGCAACAACAACAACCTTAATGATATTTGAATAGTAAAAATGGCAAAGGTTCTAAGTGACATTTACATTTTTCTAACTCACTGTGTTCCATTCACCAATAAACTGTGGAAGTTCCATGAATCTAAGCCTTTACAAGTACAGTGGAACCTCGATTTATTGTTCCCGGATGTATCATTTTCCCGGATCCATCATTCAAATTCGTTGGTCCCTGAACATATTCTATTTAAACTACGACTATAAAGCCCGCATCTATCGTTCCTCGATTTATCGTTTTCCCGCATCTATTGGCCAGATTTTTTTAGCCCTGAAGTGTGTAAATCCCGGATTGATTAGTTTTAAGAAATAGCAACAAGCTTACAAATGCTTGTAGCAGTTGATGTCTCCAGAATGTTGTGCTGCAAGCTCCAATTGTGAAGTTTTATGGTTATTGGCCTGCTTACGCACCGACCTTCCTCACAGCTTGCCTGGCAAGACAATGTAGAAGGGTCCATGTGTCCTATCGATCGTTTTCTATTGTAAAACATTCCAGTCTGCGCTTCCACCAAGTTGTGTACGTAGTCTATCACACGTGTTCGATTCTCGACAGTTCATATTTTTAACTTGGCAGTTTCTAATCTGATTTTCTCAGATATGGCATTTCCATGTAAAAAGTTCGAACTTTAGAAGAACGACTTCGTATCATAGAAGAGGTGGAGAAAAATTCAATGGAGAAGAGGAATGACATAGCCAAGCGCCTTGGCCTGCCACCTTCAACTCTAAATTGCATAATGGCAAAGAAAATAGAAATCAGACAGCAGGCTGATAAGTGTGGTACAGCAGCCAAAAAGAGGAAGACAGGCAAGGAGTCAACTTACAGCGAGCTCGAAAATGTCCTCTTTTCCTGGTATCAACAGGCACGAGCATCAGGCATTCCCATTGATGGGACCATCTTGAAGGAGAAATCTCTTAAAATAGCTGAAACAATGGGGATTGAGAACTTTTCTGCATCGAACGGCTGGATCTCTCGTTTCAAACAACGCCATGGCTTGGTGTTTAAGAAACTGGCTGGGGAAAGTGCTGCTGTGGACACCAACGCCACGGATCTCTGGTTCCAAAGACTCCTGGAGCTGCTGGAAGAGTACGAGCCTCGGGAAATCTATAATGCAGATGAAACAGGACTCTTCTTGAACTGTCTTCCAGACCGTACGCTGGCACTTAAAGGAGAATCCTGCCACGGAGGCAAAAGTGCGAAGGAGCGACTGACTGTACTGCTGTGCACAAACTCCGATGACACAGACAAACAAGTTCCCATCGTTATTGGCAAGTCTGCAAAACCACGGTGTTTCAAAAACGTGAAGAAACTACCTGTGAAATACTATGCTAATTCCAAAGCATGGATGACATCGGAGATTTTCAGAGACATTCTTCACGCTCTTGATAAATTCTTTGGTGCAAAGGGCAGGAAAATTCTCCTTTTTATTGATAATTGTGTTGCACATTCTCCAGACACATCCTCGTTGAAGAATGTGAAGGTGATATTTTATCCCCCAAACTGCACCAGTGTTGTACAGCCACTTGATTTAAGAGTTATAAAGAACTTCAAGCAGGCGTATAGGAAGCAACTAGTACAGAGGGCTTTATGTTTGATGGATGAAAGGAAAGAGGTAAAAATGAAGATAGACATTTTCACTCTGGATGCCTTTGCAGTGTTTCATGTGCCCCACTAGATATTACTGATTCACTTTATTGTTTCGGCATGGCAACAAGTGACTCAGTTCACAATTCAGAACTGTTTCGTAAAATGTGGTTATGGGGACAGAAATGAAGAGTCAGACATGTCGGAAGTCAACAGAAATGATGAAGACGAAGACTGGACTCAGCTGGAGACAGGAACTGCTGGCGTTGATTTCAACGCTTATGTGTCTGTGGACCAAGAACTCGCGACATGTGGTGTGCTGTCTGTGGAAGAAATGTGTGAGGAAGTGGCGAGTGGAAGTTCCATGGAGGAGGGACAAGTCGACAGTGATGATAATGATGAAGTTAATCCCAAACCAGTGCCGAGTTTTCAAGAAGCACTAAGTGCGTTCGAGACCATGAGAACGTTCATATATGTTCACGAGATCGCCGACAGAGACCAAGTGAACATTATTAATATTGAGAAGCTACTGTTTAGCTTAAAAAGTAAAGGTGCAAGTAAGAAAATGAAAATTAGTGACTTTTTTAACAAGAAATGACGTGAGTTAATAAAAAAATCATTCATGTACCACACATTCTTTAGTATATGAATACATGTGTGTACTATAAGTAAATTTGACTGCTTATATTCATTTTAGACAGGTTCCCGTATCAATTGTTTTCCCGTTTCCACCGTTTTTTTTTTTCAGAAGTCCAGAACAAAACGATGAATCGAGGTTTCACTGTAGTTGGAACATTAACCCCAAAATGTCGAATATTTTCACTCTGGATGCCTTTGCAGTGTTTCATGTGCCCCACTAGATATTACTGATTCCAAACATTACTCACAGCAACATGTTTTATAGTAGACAACTGAATTGTTACAATTTAGGCACACATGTTGCAGGTTCGGAGATGATAGACCCTGTTATATATATGTAGGATGATGCATTCCCTGTAGTGGTGCAAATGAAATCGCGTCATGCATATCTGAAGAAAAGGAGACTAGTCATTTGGTCCAGTAATTGCACAGGTCAAAACAAAAAACATGTAATGATTTTCCTTATGTTTTTAGGACATACTTCCACTTTTTGATAAGACTAAACAGAAGTTTCTTGTGAGCAGCCACAGATTTTTTAGTTTTGACCGTGATTTTGGCATGATAGAGAAGAGAAAAAGAGTCTACAAGTCATACATTATCTGAGTTTTGCATTACATTGTGAAAACTGCTCGGAAGATGAAACCCTTCAAAATCGTGGAGTTGGAGGCAGATGATTTCTTGGACTGAAATATGCCACGACTCTGTGATCATTGCAACAGATGTGAGATTTCGAAACTTATTATGATTCGTGTATCCAAAGAGTTCCCGGAAAATTTCGTACCAAGGAAACTTTTAGTAATCTAGAGAAATGGAAGGAAGCTAATGAACATTTTGAAAAAACGAAAACACCCATCTAATGTATGTAGGAAACACTTTTCTCCACATTCTCCAACAACCTATGCTACCTAGTGCAAAAAAGTAGATCTTCTTAACATGACACCGTTTCTATCAGGCTATGCAAAGGTGTTTTATGAATAACTTTGTGACACTGAGAATCTAAAAGTAATCATGAACTACATTATGATATTTTAATGTTTTTGAGTTTTCATGACCGTGTATTAGCACCCTTTTTTTGTTTTGGTGTTATAATGCCTCTTTAAATGTGTCTTAGTGAAACTTACAGCAGAGTTCGTATAGGCCAGTTTCTATCTGAGGCTTTTCCAATTCACTGCGGGCTAAAGCAGGGAGATGCACTATCACCTTTACTTTTTAACTTCGCTCTAGAATATGCCATTAGGAAAGTTCAGGATAATAGACAGGGTTTGGAGTTGAATGGGTTACAACAGCTTCTTGTCTATGCGGATGACGTGAATATCCTAGGGGAAAATCCACAAACGATTAGGGAAAACGCGGAAATTCTAGTTGAAGCAAGTAAAGCGATAGGGTTGGAAGTAAATCCCGAAAAGACTAAGTACAGTATATGATTATGTCTCGTGACCAGAATATTGTACGAAATGGAACTATAAAAATTGGAGATTTATCTTTCGAAGAGGTGGAAAAATTGAAATATCTTGGAGCAACAGTAACAAATATAAATGACACTCGGGAGGAAATTAAACGCAGAATAAATATGGGAAATGCGTGTTATTATTCGGTTGAGAAGCTTTTGTCATCTAGTCTCCTGTCAAAAAATCTGAAAGTTAGAATTTATAAAACAATTATATTACCGGTTGTTCTGTATGGTTGTGAAACTTGGACTCTCACTTTGAGAGAGGAACAGAGATTAAGGGTGTTTGAGAATAAGGTTCTTGGGAAAATATTTGGGGCTAAGAGGGATGGAGTTACAGGAGAATGGAGAAAGTTACACAACGCAGAGCTGCACGCATTGTATTCATCACCTGACATAATTAGGAACATAAAATCCAGATGTTTGAGATGGGCAGGACATGTAGCACGTATGGGCGAATCCAGAAATGCATATAGAGTGTTAGTTGGGAGGCCGGAGGGAAAAAGACCTTTGGGGAGGCCGAGACTTAGGTGGGAAGATAATATTAAAATGGATTTGAGGGAGGTGGGATATGATGGTAGAGACTGGATTAATGTTGCTCAGGATAGGGACCAATGGCGGGTTTATGTGAGGGCGGCAATGAACCTCCGGGTTCCTTAAAAGCCAGTAAGTAAGTAAGTATGCCTCTTTAAAAGTGTGGCACTTGGAACTCCATAAGCAAAAGATATATGGAACTTGGAACGATCTATAATGTTTACTGTGTACTATGTTGGAATAAACAGAAATTATTCATATAGTGTGTCTACATTCAAGATTGATATGTAACCTTCTCAACTATGTAAATAACTTGAAAAATAAACATTAACAACAGGACTCGAAAAATGTTTACGTATCCTGTAAAATTTTCTGATTGGCACTTAGAACCTTTGCCAATTCCACTCTCCATTTGATTGTGTGTTTTTATTACAATTACACTGAACAACAGTGAAAAATTCTTTTGAATGAAATAAGGTCCTTCTAATTCAGATTTTAGCGCTGAATTTAATGGTGCAATCCATATTTGTCTGGCACCCTCAGTTTTTTTTTTTTTTTTAAGTCTGGTTTTGTTTTTTGGGTGGGCTATAAATGCTACTATTTCTTTGATACTAAATGATACAATAATGAAAAGCTAATAGTGGTAATTTAATTAATTAATTTTATTAATTTACTGCTTTAGTGGATAAGGACCCCGGTGTGATGATATTTTTTCCCCACATAACTTTATTTCCTTTCACAGCCTCTTAAAATTCAGTAAAGATAACACTTTCAAAGGATCTAGTTTGTTCTCTTTTCCAACCCCACACATTACTGTTATGTAACAAAACTCCCTCCTAAATGTCCTTTGACTTTATTCCTTATCTTGTTTATGAAGGTCAAGACTGATCAAAATAGGAATTGGGCTCCTCATGAGTTCGTGGTAATTGTACTAGCCATCTAAGGGAGTGGTTAAAAAACAAACGAAAACTTTCTATGCCTTTCGGAATTCCGTTGGTATGAAGGGAACCAATCAACCATATTGATGACTGTTATTTTTGAATGGACTAAAATAGGGGGACTTAAACGAAAAGATAGAAAGAAAATTGAATACCCAAATATTCCATCAGCCATTACACCTGTTAGTCACAGTGATGAGATACTGATTCCATTCCTGTTCCTTCTGACTCTTAGACACTAGAAGACGAGACTGAAGGAAGTGATAACCTAGAACAAGTTCCACCAATCTCTGGTTCAGAATTTAAAGGCACAGATCCGAATGTGCATCATCAGGTGACTCAGGGAGAGTTAAATGATCTGGTCTGAAATTTAAATTTTTGAAAAGCACAAGCAGAATATTAAGGTTCCAGGCTAAAAGAATAACATTTCTTACACAGAGACAAGCATATCTGTATTTTGAAAACAAGAGGAGTAGCTGGTTAAATACTTCAAAATGTAAGATTTCCTGTGTTACTATTGTGATATTGATGATTTAATTAATGCTCTTGGTAAAAGTCATAACCCAGATGAATGGAGAATCTTCATAGACGCATCGAAGTTAAGCCTGAAAGCTGTGCTCTTACATAATGGAAACATACAACCATCTGTACCCATTGATCATGCAGTGCAAATAAAAGAAAGTTAGGACAATATGGAACTACTCTTAAAAAAGTGCAGTATGACAAGTACAACTGGTCTATCTGTGGGGATTTTAATTTTTGCTCTCAAAAATATAGAACAATGTGAGTTACTAAAAAACTGAGAGTAAATAATAATAATAATAATAATAATAATAATAATAATAATAATAATAATAAATAATCTGTGGCGCTACAGCCCGTGATGGGCCTAGACCAACCAACCGGCTGCTGACCTCACACCCACATGCCGAAGCAGAGGTGGACGATCATCCAACCAGAATGGAGGTATCGTGTGGTTAGCATGATGATCCCCCCAGCCGTTATAGCTGTCATTCGCAACTGGATTTCGCTACCTGTCGTAGCTCCCCAAGTGCATCACGATGCTGGATGGGCACTGGTCCCATACACTGGCCAAAATTTCATGAGAAAATTTCTTCTCCCATGAGGTGCTACATAAAAACTAAGGGCATATTTGAACTAAGCGCATCAAATACATAATAAATGACATAATTTTGCAAAAAAAATTTTTGAAGGTAAATTTTGTTGTTCAGTGTTATTTTTTGCGTGACAACTTTTGGTCCATTTGATCAAGTCCATATACTGTATATGTATCATAGATTGTAATGTTTGTTGTCAGTCATCAGATGCATGGGTAGGCACATCAAGTGGTGCCCATCCACAATGTAATTTTGTGAATGACAACGAATTGAAAATGGTGATGTAATGTTGACAAGTAAAACAGGAGTACTCCAGTAAATTCTGCAAACATTAAGTTTGTTCACCATGAATTTCACTGTGTCCTGCCATGATTTTAACTCAGTTCTTCAGTGTAGGAAACCAATGCTGTAAGTATTAGAAATGGCATACTCGAATCTTAATTGTTAGTTGGTATCTAATGCAGTTGTGGATGGTGAATTTGAAAGTTGAGGAGGCCAAGGCTTGATTGATGAGAGATTATATTGTATGTATTAAAAAATATAGGGCCTACACGTACATTACCAGAAAAGAGTAATGCCCAACTCTTGAAAGTCATTCCATAGCACAATTCACAGGATAACGTTCATGAGAGGATCAAAATGCGTCTGTTTTCAATAGCAGCTGCCAGCCGCCTCATAGCTCAAATGGTTCAGCCATCTACCTGCGTCTGCCTGTCACGTGGAAGGGAGCAGGTTCGAGCCCCATGACCATGATAATTTTTTTCTATTTCCTGAATAATTGAGTTTTACAGAGACTTGGGAGTGATGTTTCAGTTTGTTTAGCAAAAAATTGAATAACTATGGGTTATTATTACACTTTACCTGGCCTACTACAAAATATTAATTGGAAAATAGTTATTTTTGTCAATTAAATTAAGATAAACATCAGTATGAAAAAAAAAAAAAAAAGAACAAGCATGTGAACATACTACTTTGTCCACACACCATTGGCTTCTATCATAGCCATGATTTTTCTGGGCATCGAATCTACGAGCTCGCAGAAATAAAGCAAGCATTACTTACTTACTTACTTACAAATGGCTTTTAAGGAACCCGCAGGTTCATTGCCACCCTCACATAAGCCCGCTATCGGTCCCTATCCTGTGTAAGATTAATCCAGTCTCTATCATCATATCCCACCTCCCTCAAATCCATTTTAATATTATCTTCCCATCTACGTCTTGGCCTCCCCAAAGGTTTTTTTCCCTCTGGTCTCCCAACTAACACTCTATATGAATTTCTGGGTTCGCCCATACGTGCTACATACCCTGCCTATCTCAAACGTCTGGATTTAATGTTCATAATTATGTCAGGTGAAGAATACAATGTGTGCAGTTCTGCATTGTGTAACTTTCTCCATTCTCCTGTAATTTCATTCCTCCTAGCTCCAAATATTTTCCTAAGAACTTTATTCTCAAACATCCTTAATCAAGCAAGCTTTACAATCTCTATAAAGTTAAGAGTCTAGAACCAGTTCACATATACCCAGAATTAATGGATAAATTAGGAAATGACGCAATCCAAGTTATTCTAAGCATATTCGACAAGAATGGACAAACAAAAAGAGTACATGTATCAACAATATGGAGACAAGCAACCATCATCTGCAGTTAAGCATGTTTGTTGATGTTCATCATTAATGTAGTAATCTGGACGTCAGCACAAAATAAACAAAACAGGAAACACTATAAAGAGCTGAAAAAACAATGCAATGTGCTGCCAAAAGTCTAGAAAAATGATCTGTTGATAACAACATGACTTTTCACAACCTAACATAATACAGATCCACTAAGCCTGCAAATAAAAAAATTTCCAATCAGCTTATACAAGAAACAACAGTAACCACATATGGTATATGGGTATAGTGTTGGACAGGAAACTTACCCAAGACCAATCATATGAACAAACTAATAGGTAAAATAAAAATAATAACCAAAAAAATTAGGTCATGTAAAATGGGGTGGCAACATGGGTCTGTTGAATGAAACCTACAGAACATACTGGTACTCGTAAATTAAACCTAACCTACTCTATGGTGGTGAAATACTGGCAACAATAAATTCCACAACATAATATCAACTTGAAAAAACTCAGCACAACTCTCTACTATTCATAACTGGAACTGACAAGACAATCCTTATTATAGCCCTTCAGAACTTACAGGAAACATCCCTATAAAAATAGAATATCAGATTAGATCTTGATTAGTCGTAAGAATTACAAATATTCATAGAATCGTCAGTACAGAAGAAAAATGACATAATACAAAATATAATACTAGGCTACCTCTGATTGAGGTTCTAGCTAATATATAAAAAATTGTACATCTATTATCAAGTGTACCGGTACCTCTCACTTGACAATCTGTCAAAGGAAGAACAATTGTATAGCTTAAGTATCATTAGTGAACTATGTTACTAGTCAGTGATGTATGCAATGAAAGGGGAAAGGAATTGACTACCCTACCCCATAATCTCCTGGCTTAGTTGCCTCATGAGTGATGTCTTATTGGAGATTCCAACCTGTCTTCCAACAGTTCACTAAACAACAACAAAATATAATACAATACAATCTTAATTCCAAATAAAATGCAAAACTAGAATTCATTTAATTATACACTGAACGTGAAACACAATATCAAGGCAGGATCACACAAGGTAATACATATTACAATGCAGATCCAACACCAAGTAGCATGTAAAACAATTAGTTTTTAACTACCAGTATACATCACAAGTGAATCACTCTGCAAAATGTGGCCGTTGCTGACCTCGACTACAAAGCCCATCCAACTTGACCTCCCAAATGCCTGACACCACTGTCAAGATGCATGGCAATGGCAATGTGTGGAACCCCTCCAGTCTCTAGATGTGTGTGTGTAGTACTTACTGTCTTTTCTAGTCTCTCTACTTCCTCTCTTCACCCTTTGATTTCATCTCTGGTCACCTGAGACACAAAACAAGCAACTTTAGTTTCAAGGAGAGAATGTTAATTACTAAAACTTTAAATTTAGATATTCATTTGTGCAAAATGGCAAGTGTGTTAATAAAATGTTCTTTATCTCTTTTTTCGCCCCATGTTAAATTCTTTGATATTTTGTGGAAGTTTATTGTATAAATTGCTGCCTCTTCGTGATATACAGTTAAGACTTCTGGTTAGCCTGTGGTAATTCAAATGTATGTTTCTATGTTCTGGGATGTTCTGGTACTGTACTCATGATAGATTGAATTGTTTCAAGGGAATCTTTAGGAATAAAGTATACTATTTCAAAATATATGTACAGGGCACAGGTAAAATTTTAAGTTCTCTAAAAATGTTTGTACAATACTTTAAGTCCAAATAGGGACTCGCTTAATAATTGAAAGAGTAAGAATGAGGTAGTCCGAAGCCACACTTTTAACAAAATGGTTTTTTGTGCTAATTCATTTCGTATACATATGGGAAACTACTATTAAAAACTTATAAAAGTTACTCGACAAATGAGGTAAGTATACACCGAAGAAATTACAATACCGCATCTAATAGCATTGGACTCTATAATTTTAACACACTCTCCTGTAAAACTTTGTGTGGTTTAGGACTATATCATTCTCACCCCTTCAATAATAAGTCTTCTTTCCCGTAATTTGATTACCGGTACTAGTGTCGATTTTGATGAAGATTCCCAAGTACTAATGACATGTGATAGGCCTAATATTGAATGAAGAGACCCAAAGTATACTGATTTGAAAATTTCTATTGGTGATATTTTCGCAAAGACTCGAAAATTTTGACACAAATGACTCAACTTCTCAGTTGTGTAAGTTTTTTCCATGTTATATTAGAATCTATCCAGACACACAAAAATTTAATGTGTTCTACTTCCTTAATTATCGTACTATTAAGTTCTATATGAATCTGATCACATGGACGTTTATTAAATGACATGTAGACATTTCTATTTAAATTTAAGTTTATTTGTTAGCCACTGTTCTAATTTTGTTTACGTTCAATTAAGTTTTACTTGCAAATTTTCTTCCCTAATGTCATTCAGTATTATGTTTGTGTCATCTGCAAATGAGATAGTTTTTCCTTCAATTATATTTAAAGAAAGATCATTTATAGGTCTATACAGAGTGAACAGTAAGTAATGTCCTTAATTTCAGGGGGTTAATCTTTGAGATATTTCAAACAGAAATACAATTTTGCTCGTTTTTGCTTCTTTTTCAAGATAAAAATCGTTTTATATGAAACATTTCATAATGCGTTTTGGGAAAGCCATTGCAGTATGCTCAGTCAATTTAAGAGAGTATTATGATAATAAATTATTGAAAGAATTTTAGTTTTGTCCTTTAAATGTGCAGAATTTGTTCCGAACAAATGTAAAATTTTAAAATTCCTTTTCAGAACAAGTTAATTAGCTGCTTGTTTATGCAGATGACGTGAATACATTAGGAGAAAATCTACAAATGATTAGTGAAAACACGAGAATTTTACTTTGAGCAAGGAAGGAGATAGGTTTGGAAGTAAATTCCGGAAAAACAAAGTATATGGTTATATCTTGTGACCAAAACATAGCACGAAATGGAAATGTAAAAATTGGAATTTCAAATACTTGGAGCAACAGTAACAAATATAAACGACACATGAAAGGAAATTAAACGCAGAATAAATTTGAGAAACTTTTATTTTCTAGTCTTCTTTCAAAAACGCTGAAAGTTAGAATTTATAAAGCAGTTCTATTATCGATTGTTCTGTGTGGTTGTGAAACTTGAACTCTCACTTTGAGAGAGGAACAGAGGTTAAGGGTGTTTGAGAATAAGGTGCTTAGGAAAATACTTGGGGCTAAGAGGGATGAAGTTACAGGACAATGGAGAAAGTTGCACATCGCAGAACTGCACACATTGTATTCTTCACCTAACATAATTAGGAACATTAAATCCAGACATTTGAGATGGGCAAAGCATGTAGCACGAAGGGGTGAACCCAGAAATGTATATAGATTGTTAGTTAAAAGACCTGAGGGAAAAAGACGTTGGGGAGGCCGAGACATAGATGGGAAATAATATTAAAATGGGTTTGAGGAAGGCGGGATATAATGGGAGGGACTGAATTAATCTTGCTCAGGATAGAGACCAATGGCAGGCTTATGTGAGGGCGGCAATGAACATCCAGATTTCTTAAAAGCTATTTGTAAGTAAGCAACACTACTCTCTTGGTAAGCAAGTATTACTGTAAAAAACTTGGAGTGTGTACATTATGCGATGACTTCTATTACATGAGTAAATATTTAATTAGCCATGAATTCACTCCAGATAGCACAGTATGATTTATTTGTAGTGAAATCACGGACTGTCATATTATAAGCATTACACTTCCTACTGTATTAAAAATTTGATGCAGGTACATGTGACAATGAAAAACATTAGACTTGTGCTCATTAATTTCTTGTAACTAATTTTTATTGAAGCTTTCAATGTCCTAATGAGCTTCACATAAGCCATATCGATTTTTTTAAGTGTTTGAGGAAGGAGAAAGGTTATATTCTCTGTTAGAGACAGTATAAGAATTAGTATATTTGTATATTTATACATCATGCTTAAATTGAGATTCCTTTCCAAAAAATTTTCTTCTTTTACTGTCTGCTCTGACAATATGACTCAACATTAGGAAAAGATTCTGTTTGTTTCCTTAGTTCATTATGCTTCAAGTTATCTGTACATTTCTTTATGTTTTTACCTTTGTCTGGAGATCTAGGGACATCAATCATAAAATTTTTATATTGGAAAACTTTCGAAGAAATAAAATTATCTTCCTATGCTAATATTTAAATTCTGCATAACAAAATCCCTTGTAAACTTTAGTATTGATATTAGAGTGTTGTAAGAGATATATACAAGTAAAAAAGCTAAATTTTCTGTTTTTGAAAGAGAAAGGTTCATCAGTTTTCTTCCTCTTCATATCAATAAACACTTGTAATTTCAGCTATTTTTATCCACTGAAGTTATTATAAGCACTAAACCACTTCTAATTTATACATGTTAACATAAATATTAGAAGGAACTTCTTTTGATAATAGCAATCCATCACCATTTATGTTAACGTTAATACTTGTATTAATTTAGACATGATCATTTTTTCCATCAAAATCTACTCATTTTATGGCCATCAATTGTGCAAACAAAAGTCTATAATCACATTGCTACACCTCCAGTTACAGTATATTCATCGCCTCAGCTGTAGATCCAGGTGAACAGTCAACATTCTGATACAATTTTGAGAGGGTCCTAGGATGCGGGAGACAAATTAAACTGCTCTGTCACAAACAGTAATGCTCTGGGTGTTAAAGTGAAAGCTCACACCCCTTCAAAATATTTATTTGGAAAGGTTTCATATTGTCCTTTTGCTGTCTATTAAAGAAATCCCTATTGGTATAGTAGTTTTAGAAAGAATTTCCAATGAAATTATTTTCCCTTTATTCTTCATTTACCTGTTTTAATCCTACTCTTCATCGTGCTCTTACAAACACTTTTGCTGCAACAATCTAATTTTTTAATTCTTCTATTTTTTTTATTTCTTCTGCCTTTTCTAAATTCCTTCTGTAATCTCTCTTTATTGGTGAAGGAAGAAGGGATGATTCACCTCCAATTGCTGGTTCAGACTGGTTGTCTTTAGGAGCAGCCCTGAGTTCTTTATTCTGCAAAGAAATAAAAACAGGATATTTAGATGTAACATATTTAGAATAAATCCTATAACAAACAAAAGTATATAAATGAGCTGTGTCTCGTAGGGGGATTTTAAGTTGCTAATAAATTAATCCATGAAGTCCGCACCTGTGGAGTAACGGTCAGCGCATCTGGCCGCGAAACCAGGTGGCCCAGGTTCGAATCCCGATCGGGGCAAGTTACCTGGTTGAGGTTTTTTCCGGGGTTTTTCTCAACTCAAATACGAGCAAATGCTGGGTAACTTTCGGTGCTGGACCCCGGACTCATTTCACCGGCATTATCACCTTCATCTCATTCAGACGCTAAATAACCTAGATGTTGATACAGCGTCGTAAAATAACCCAATTAAAAAAAAAACCCATGAATATAATTTCAAAAATCAATATTCATCAAAATATGCAATGGGCCATTAAAATTTCTCTGGGTGCACTGTTAGCAGAACGCCTTGAATGCTCTAGGTGTTCGGCTTTCCACACTGGTAACCCAAATTCGAATTGCAGTGGATCCAACTGGAATTTGTAGTAGACAAAGATGGTGCTTGGTGGTAGGTTATCACAGTGTAGATACTCCTGTTTCCCCTACCAACATTCCACTATTGCTCCATTAATCATTACTCATCATCATTATATGGTGCATCAAGGATGGTGATACATAGGAAAATGACGCAAATCACGTGTCTGCCATTAGTTAAAAAAAATTAAAATTTTTATTTCAACTTAGAATTGTTCAAATGTCTCTTTAATGTTACAGTAGTGTATACATAAGCCATTATGGTAACCATAACATAACTCACTTTTTGCAATAAGAAGGAAAAGCATTAAAAATTGTGGTGTGAATGATAAGCCAAGGTATACCATTCTTAGCATATTTGAAATGAAAGGACACTTTTAGAAACACGATTTGAACTAACTCACTCACTCACTCACTCACTCACTCACTCACTCACTCACTCACTCACTCACTCACTCACTCATTTACTTATTTATTTATTTATTCAGATACTGGTACTTATTTACTTTCCCGTAGGCCCTACTTATTTTCTATTTATTCATTCATTCATTCATAAATATTTATACTTTGCCAAATTTTAGGATAAACTACTTACAATTAATTTAATTTATCTTAACAATTGATTAAATTCATTGCATTTCTCATAGAACTTTAACAGGAAATATTAATAAGTAGCCTACTGTAAAACTCTATAAATACTGAATCCCATAGTAGACAATATGTTTCTATACATTAGTCATAAATCAACAGTGTTTTTCATTAAATAATTACAATTTACATAATGTTAAAATACAATAGTATTAAAGTTTTTTAATACTGCTGTATTTTAACATTATTTACATTTTAAAGACTTAATCCCATGTTTAGATAATGTTAATGTTAAGAGTGATACTATTTCTTGTTCAAAGTTGTAACCTAAAAAGAAAGATACCGGTACTCATTGTCACTACAGTGTGATATGGATATAAATGATTTAGTTATCATCCTTTTCATAACCGGCGTAGTTTTATCGAACAGATGAATGACAACTGAAGCTGTGTTGTATGTATTTATATTTTAGTTTCTTTGTTGTTAGATTTTTTTTTTTTTGAACAATTAAGTTCCTCAATAATAAAAAGCTGTTTGGAATGGTGTGAAGTAGCAGTAAGTTTCTGCTATATTATCATTGAATTTGTACATATCCTTATGAATTGTTGTCTTTTTCCTAAATCAGGTAAAATCTCCTCTTTCATTCCGGTTGATAGAATTGAAAATACATACAAACCACGGTGACCCAAGATACACATGTGTTTATCGCTTCAGAGTGCATGGAAAACTTGATAACGAAGAATAAGTGTAAGATATTAATATTCTTAATATAATTGTCTTTATGTTGTACCTAATGCATGCTCAGTAGGTGTAGTTCTTTAACAATAAAGTCTTGGATAATTTTTCTGAACTTTAAAGTTTTGTGAGTTACACAAAGTGTACACAGAAAACTTCCGTGTTTATAAATGAGTATATCATCTCTATCAGTATGTGCAGTACATGAAAAAAAAGTAACTCAAAAATGTTATAGTGCATACCTCACAGACACACTATATGCACCCTGCATGTCACACAAGAGACATAAAGGCGATATTCTCACTCACACCTCGCACACTCTAACATATCTACTGGAATGAATTCAGTGGCACCCAAGATATGATGTTGCAGCTCTTGCAGATTCTGAAATAATGGAGGTCTCAGCCAGATGTCTTGGTCTCCAGCACACTCAATCCACTTTTCTGCCAGTTGTTTGTTAAGATTGTTACGAATATATGCTACAATGCAATAATGTAAAAATAAGAAAATACTTGCAAATTCGAATGAACAAATCCCATAACAGCTTCTAGTCTACACCTGTGGAGTAATGGTCAGCGTGTCTGGCCGCGAAACCAGGTGGCCCGGATTCGAATCCCGGTCGGGGTAAGTTACCTGGTTGAGGTTTTTTCCGGGGTTTTCCCTCAACCCAATACGAGCTTTCGGTGCTGGACCCCGGACTCATTTCACCAGCATTATCACCTTCATTTCATTCAGATGCTAAATAACCTGAGATGTTGATACAACGTCGTAAAATGACCCTAAAAAACAGCTTCTATTCACTTAAGCTGGCCGCTATCGTCTTCACCTGCAATTAGACATACTGCAATATTAAAAACGGGAATTCTTTGAGTCGTCCTTTCTTATGACACTAGTATAAAGTTCGTAATATACATTGTTACAAAATTATACCCATTTGTAATCATAGAGGTTTCTGTGGACATACTGTACTTTCCAATTCCTAATTCCAATTGGACCATCTGTTTTCAATGGATTGACGAAAGGAATAGGATGTAACTGAGTTCATTCAAGGTATTGTTGCTGTAATGTACACTCAAAAATATCTTAATTGTTTGCAACCTTATAAATACTGCACTGGTAGTTAATTTCTAGGATAGACTTGTAGAAAAAAAAAATTGTTCAACTCAAAAGTGTTGTGCTTATAAACATAGTATTCACGTAATCCATTTCTCCAAGCAGAAGCCACGGGCACAGGCCACGTGTTATTGTTGTGATGTAAGAAAGTAAAATATGCTGTTGCAAGCGTTGAAGCATGTGCAGTTTTCTTTATTATAGTGGCAATCGGGAAATGTATTTCTAACATTTTTGTTTAATAGTCTGTGGAGTTTGATTTTCCTTAGATAAATATTCAATCGTAAAGAGTTGAATGCCTACTGCGAATCATTAACTGCAAAGTGAACAGAAGGAAAAAAGTAAGAACCCCACAAAATAACCTATATTATCATGATGATCAGAAAGAGGGAGAAGAGCCACGGTATAAAAGGAGAAACCGTAATGATGAAGATATTCGTGTCATGTTTTCAAGAATATTTTGTGAAGTTTGGACACCATTATGACTCATGAACTACGTTAATATTTGAATCTCAGAAACACTTGAAGTTTGTATCGTTGTTAATTGTTAGAATCTTAACAGTTATGATGCCAATCTTCCTACTGATGTATTTTCTGAACTTAAAGAACCTTAAATCTTATATTTTGACCTTGTGCATTTGAAAAATGAATGTTGTATTTTCCCAAAGAGTTCTATAAAAGATCGCTCGAGAAGAAAGACTGCTGGAGTTCATATATCCATAAATTAAAAATGTACTGTTGTTTAGTAAACTATCCGCAGACAGATCTGAGTCTCACAAGTGATAACAAGAAGGCGCCACTTATGAAGCAAATAGGCCAGGAGATAATGAGGTAGGGTGGCCAGTTCCTTCCTCCCTAAAATTTTCTAATAGTTAAGTATTGTATTGGTTGTTTTATAGACGACTTGTTTGATCAAATTTTTAACAATTATATATTTACGTGTTAGTTTATTAGGCCTATCCAGTTTTTCCTGTCATTGATAGCCCATGTCATCATTCCAGAATACGCCACTGATGCGTGAGTAGGAACTTTAACGCCCGAAACGAAGCAGAGAGTGATAATTTCCACGATCACATAAAATATATTGTAACTTTTTAATACAAAACAATAATGAAATTTTATTGTTTCAACAATAGTTACTTCCAATAATTTAAACTCTTCCGTCAACAATGGGATTTCCACTCCACACAGTAACACAGTATTTGTTATTGCACTCCACAGACGACAATGACAATTTACTAGGATTATTGAGAACAACAATGTACTGCTAATCTTAACTAATGTTCACAAAGCACTATTTACAAATCAGAACTGTCAGTTCACAGTTCGTTTGCCTTGGCTAGTTCTTCTAGCTCAGTCACTCGAGTTCACAGTATCTCGAACCCCAGACCTTTAGAGACAGTCCACTGAACTTCGAACTCAGGTCCCCCAACTGCGGTCCACTGCACTCAAACTCAGGTCTTAGGACGCTCACACAGCTGCGGACACACTCAAGTCGAACTCCGGTCTCGAAGCTGGCTTCACTGCTACACAAGACTGGCTGGCTTGCTGTCCACCGACTATAAAAACAACTGCTCAAGTTCACTCGCGTGTTGTATTTATAACTAAACCATAGTTTCTGGAGAGTACAATTTCGCGAACAATCCATAGATGCCTAGAAGATGACGCCTATCCAGACCTCTCTGGATTTCTCCCCTCAGTCACCAGCTGCTTACTTCCCCCTCTCTCCCGCGGCCCAGCATGCCGCCGTTTCTCCTCTCCTCTCCACGCCGCGCGCCATCCCCCCCCCCGTGCTCCGTGGAGCCCGTGTCTATTCCCGGGCGACTCTTGCGGGACGCGTGTTCGAGTCTCGATGTGGCTGTCACAATATTTACTCTCGTATGCTATAGAATATTTTATCCATTACCGGTATCTAATTTCATTATTGGTGTCTAAATTCAATTTTAAATTGTACGCCTTTTCTTTGTAATGTGTTGTTTTGTGAAAAATTTATAAATGAATGGGTACCGATATATATATATATATATATTTGAATTTTATGATTGTCGTGGAAAAGGTTTTTAGTTCACAGTAATGAATTAAAATTTTTTTAATTCAGTGCTGTGAATAAAGCCATTGTTCAGGTTGCTAAGAACAATGAAATAAAGACTAGTTTAGATATCAGTAATGGGTAAAAACAATTTTTTTTTCAATTTTGGCCACGAAAATAGCACTTCTATCCCACTGTGTATCGTAAAGAATTTAGATTTCAAATAAAAAAATACAGTGTCCGCAAGATGTTAATGGAGATGATACTAGATGTATATTTTCTCATGGTTCTGTAAAACAAAATTTTACACAAGTATAGGCCTACCTCGGAAAGTCAATACATTGGATTGCCTGCGTGAATTTTTAAAATTGCTGTTCATATTTTGGGTAAAGTAACTTCATTTAGCGATATGATTGCGAAGGGATTTATTAATTATCCATCTTGTAGGGTCGTAAAAAATAGGATCACTATCATCTTTCGCTCTATTTAAGTAATCAGGATAAAATGAAATAGGAATAATTGATTCCTCGTCGTTATTACCGATATCGATATGTGAGACACCTGACCCAGATAAACCACACAAGCCACCGGCGTAGCTCAGTCGGTTGAGGCGCGGGTTCGATTCCCGCTTGGGCTGATTACTTGGTTGGGTTTTTTCCGAGGTTTTCCCCAATCGTAAGGTGAAAGGCAGGTAATGTATGGCAAATCCTCGACCTCGTCTCGTCAAATACCATCTCGTTATCACCAATCTCATCGACGCTAAATAACCTAGTAGTTGATACAGCGTCGTTAAATAACCAACTAAAAATAAATAAATAAACCACACATCCCACTATTTTCTGTACTGTTCGCCATATGATGACGCTCAGATTTATGTAGACCTGACACTTCTCCACGAGACATTATTAGCTGATGTAAGGTAGTTCATGGAATTAAAAACTGTATCTTTCCTTTGTAACTTCCAAATTATAGCATGAAGTCTTTATTCCGGTTATACTACATATACCATATGCATAATGTACTACATTTATACTCATTCATTCCTCTTTTACTTTATAATAATAATAATAATAATAATAATAATAATAATAATAATAATAATAATAATAATAATAATAATAATCTGAATGAAGGAAGGGGAGAGCAATTGTGAATTGTTCAATGGTTGAGCTGTTTGGACTTTTTCCATTGCTAATTTTCAAAATTCTAATGCAACGTTTCAAAGAGTGGATCTCTCTTCGTCGTCAGGTGAAAACCTACTGTGGGAATCGTTACAAACAGTTGGTTTTCACCAGACGATGAAGAGAGATCCACTCTTCGAAACGTTGTGTTTTTAAATTAAAAAAGTATCTTTAAAAACTGTTCCCGATAAGTTTTATGCTATTAAAAATTTTGATAGGATTCATATGTTTAACGAGATATAAGAGTTTTAATATAACAATGCGTTTTATCAGTGCCGCCTCAGACTAATAGACTAATGAAATGAAAACAAATTACTTTTTAGGCTGTAAGACATTCAAAATACTTTATTTAAAAGAACCTGAATTAAAAATAAATATCGATAACACACTGAAACTAATCAATAAACTAATCCCCAACAGCAACTGTACAGGTTAACCACATATACAGAACAATAAAATGGTGTAAGATCAAAACATATTCGATTAGCTTTAAGTTTGTTATCTTTTGTATTTTTGGTAGGTAGATATAATTTAATAAGGTTTTATGATTTTATTGATTCTGCCGGACCCTGTATATTGTATTCGTTTTGAATACTCCATGAAAACGTAGTAATTGCATTACTTTTCTAAAAATAAATTCCCAAATATTTTTTTTCTTTTGTCTTTCCTTAATGAAAATTTCTGTAAGAAATTATACTTTCAACTGATCAAGAAGTCCACACATGTGGAGTGAAGATTAGTGCATCTGATCGCGAAACCAGGTGTCCCGGATTCGTATCCCAGTTGGGGTAAGTTATCTGGTTGAGGTTTATTCCACAGTTTTCCCTCAACCCAATATGAGCAAATGCTGGGTATCTTTCGATCTTGGACCGGCATTATCACCTTCATTTCATTCAGATGCTAAATAATCTGAGATGTTGATACAACGTCGTAAAACAATCCCAAAACCTGTTCAAGAATTTTTATTCTTATAGTACAAAGTTTTATGGTATTTTGAATCGTATATCTTAAAGAGAAAATATATTAATACCCTAATTGTATTTTGCTGTTGTTGGAACAGAAATTGTTGAGAATTTGTAGTTATAATTGAAAAACTTATTAATCAGTTACTATGATAGGGATACTTTTGATTTGGTAATTTCACGCATGAAATATGAACTCCATTGACAGAAATAAATATAATGTATTTGTAGGCCGAAGCCATAAAATGATTATTTATTTGAAATCCGTTGTAAGTTAATGTATTTTGTTTATTTATCTTCTTCTTCTTCTTCTTCTCCAGCTACAGGCCTGTTCCGTCTTCAAGGCTTAAATCATCTGTCCATCTTATTTTCGGTCTTCCGACATTATTTATCTAAGTTACTTATTTATTTTTGCATTATTCAAGATTAAAAAAAATCACTTAATAACAATTTTTAACAAAAAAATTAGGGTTTCACAAAAAAGAAAATAACGTTAAATCGAATATAAAAGTAGGCCTAATTGATTAACTAACGGACTTACTCGTGTTAATTATGTAAGTTTGTGCGGCTTACAGCTGTTTCGGTGCTTCATCACACCATCCTCAGAGCCTAATAGATCTCGGCGTCATCTCGAACTTCTCTGCCTGTTATGTGAGTGCGTTTGATTGTTGACAGGTGTTGAACAGTGGAATCAAATAGTGTGTGTGTACTGAAATTGATCTGTGTGTTGAGAATTTGATCGGGGTGTGTTTTAGTGTGTTTGTATATTTCGTATACTGGCACAGATACATAGATACAGATACATAGACGACATACTCATACTATACAAAGGAAACAAAAGACAAATACACAAACTACACCAATACATAAACAAATTACACCCAAAACTTAAATACACACTAGAACTTGAAAACAACAACTACATAAATTTCCTAGACATCACCATAACAAAAATTGACAACAAACACACCTTCAAAATATACAGAAAACCAACCACCACCACCACACACATACACAACACATCTAACCAACCCAAACAACACAAACATGCTGCATTCAAGACAATGGTACACAGATTACTCAACATACCCATGAGCCAACAACACTACAATGAAGAAGTGAACACAATCAAATACCGGTACATAGCACAAGAAAACGGTTACAATCCAAACATAATAGACATAATAAGAAAGACAAAACAAAAACTTAACAAACATAAAAACACGCAAAGCACAACAAAAACACAAGAACACAAGAAATACATCACACTAACATACTGTATGAAAACAAAAGCACACATTAAGATCGCATCTTCATTCAGAAAGCAGAAATACAACATAGCATACAGAACAGAAAACACACTACAAAGACAACTCAATACAAAAAAAAACACAAACAAATAAATACGACCACATAGGTATATACAAACTCACATGTAATAGTTGCGACAAGTTCTACATTGGACAGACAGGCAGATCGTTCCAAACACGCTGCAAAGAACACATTAAAGCAATAACCAGAGGACACAATACATCTACATACGCCGATCACATAACCAATGCTAACCATAAATACAATAACATAAATGCGGACATGGAAATCCTACACATACAACCCAAGAACCAAAAACTCAAACACTAGAACAATACGAAATATACAAACACACTAAAACACACCCCGATCAAATTCTCAACACACATTAATTTCAGTACACACACACTATTTGACTCCACTTTTCAACACCTTTCAACAATCAAACGCACCCACATAACAGGCAGAGAAGTTCGAGATGACGCCGAGATCTATTAGGCTCTGAGGATGGTGTGATGAAGTACCGAAACAGCTGTAAGCCACACATACTTACATAATTAACACGAGTAAGTCCGCTAGTTAATCAGTTACTTATATTCAAGTGTTAAAAGTAGTGTACGCAAGATTCAAAACGAATATAAAAACAAATTAATGGTATTATCTTTATTTTCTCGTCTATTTTCTCTGTATTGCCTTCTCTGTTTACTCCCTATCTTTCGTCTATTTTCTCCTCCTATACAAATTCAGCTTTTAAAACATAAATAAATAATAAATTCCAAAATTTATTATCTCTTAAATATTATATTATTGAGTTTACATCTAAATTACAGTGTTCTACTGTAATCGAATTGTTGCTGTCTGACAGCCTCACAGAATCCGCTGACGGAGATTTCCTTCATTATACACAGAATCCCAATACACCTACGACTTTAAGTGCTCCCACAGAAAGAAGTGCAATGGGTTGAGATCTGGTGAGCGTGGAGGCCAAGTATGTTCTCGATGGAACCAGAATTTGATTGCATCATATACGAGTACATTACCTAAGTCTCTCATGTTGCATGCTGTTCCCTTTATTTTATTCTGTTCCTTCTTCCCCCACCTTCTTCCCACTTATTGAAATTTACAACAGCTTCATTTCTTATTCTGTCTGTCCACTTCGCAGTTCCAATGTTCTTCATAACCACATTTCAAATGCTTTTATTCTCTTCTCTCCACTTCGTCGTAATGTCCATGTTTCTGCCACACACAATGCCACACTCCATACATGTCACGTGGCCAGAACATAGTACGAAATGGAAATATAAAAGTTGGAAACTTATTCTTTGAAAAGTTGAAAAAATTCAAATACCTCGGAGCAACAGTAACAAATATAAATAACACTCAAGAGGAAATTAAGCGCAGAATAAATATGGAAAATGAAATTGGGGAACTACGCTAGGTAGCGAAATCTGGCTATAACGGCTGGGGAGGATCAATCGTGCTGACCACATGTTACCTTCTTACTTGTTGGATGGTCGTTCACCTCTGGGGAGTTTTAAAACATTATTTTGAAAATCTACAGTTAAATTGACATGTAACAGTAGAGGGACATTAGCATCTGCACATGGAACTTTAAAAGGTCACGTAACAGGCATTTACAGTAAATCGCAATGAATAAGCTTGTTTGTGTGAGTAAATAACTTCGGAAACTGAAAACAACTTTTATCGGTTATTGTTATCAATCGGTTAATATTATTTTTCTTATTGTGTATATTTTAGTGAATTGTCGGTTTCTGGTTTTATTATGTGAATCGTATTCGGTTGTAACTTAATACCAATTAGTATTTCAATGTGTTTGTTTATTATTTTTTATTGTGTACGACAGCTTTTGCTCAGAATATCTTTGGAAATAAGCCGCTTAAGTGGCGGTAACTCATATAGGTATTTGATTTCTGGTATTGTATCGTCTCCAAGTTTCGGAAGATTCCCTGAGAACTGACTGATGTCCAGGAAACCTGTCTCAGGGCCAGAACTTAGTGCAGAACATCGAGCAGCACGCCTTCACTACGCTCGTCAGCATTATCAATTGTACCGTAGCGGATTAGGAATCTGTACTGTTCACCGATGAATCTGAGGTGCTTGCACACAACACAATCGCATGCAGTGTGTAACATAAATACAATGCTGGGCCTTGGCCGTCTGGATTATATGCTGTTGTTTACTAGCATTAGGGCCTACTGATTTTCAAAAATCGTTCACTTAGGGTGGCTTCCGTTGTTTAGTTAATAAGTGCTTGATATTATTCACAGCTGAAAAAATAATATTTACGGGATATTTTTATTTGCTTATACAGTATACATAATGCCAGTTAATTTATTGTTAATTGCGACTTGGAAAAGATCTTCACTTTCGAATCCGGTTTTGACCGATTGCCTAGTTGGGCGTTTTCCCGATGTTTTTACAGTGCACCAGGCTAGAAGACTGATGTCGGTTAATCATTATGTAATGTGACCATATTCCTCAGAGTCGAAGCTGGAACCAAATAGGTACCGGTAACTAGTCCTAAAATACAGTGATAAGACTTTAAAGAAAAAAATATTGTTGCAAGTTGGGAACGTATGAGTTGAAGTGTTAATTAATAAAGACGTCAACTCATTTTGTTTCAACGTTTCACTTTTGGTCTGCGAAGTCAGATTAAGGAAATATGAGCTTAAACATGTATATCGATATTGATTACTGTTTTTCATATTACCTTCATTTTATTATTTGGATTTGTTTACACTTATTATCTACATTTAAAACAATTATAATTTACATTCTGAAAATATATCCTTATCATTTACAAATCTGGTATTATTATTATTATTATTATTATTATTATTATTATTATTATTATTATTATTATTATTATTATTATATTTGTCTACTCAAAGGGTCCATATGATACAAATTTATGAGTTCGTGTCAGCTGCACACTTCCGACACGCAGGCATGTGGCGCAATCAGCCAAACCGCACTACCGCACAACTTTATACAACGTCGTCGCGCCCTTCCTGCGTTTGAGACAGAGAATTGTGAATACCTTCTAGTTTCGTAGACTATAGCATGAAATATACCGTTGCCTACGCTATAGTGTTCAAGGCCTCTGCATTGCTGCGATAATCGATGTCAGAATTGGCTCTATTGACGTAGTTGCAAATGCACTGTTAGACGGCAGGCGATTACACCCTATTTATACATTGCTTTCAATGGTGTAGTTGTTAAATTAATCAAATTGCACGACACAGCACGAAATAAAATTCAGAATTTGAATAGTTATAACGAAGATATATTATTTTAAGTACGATTTATGTGAAAAATTGCATTACAATAAATGTTCTACAATTTTATGTTGTTCAAATTACGGGCAGTATGCCTATCATTATCAGCTTGGATGGCTACAGAAACCTGGTTTTGGATTTATTTTTTATTTTATTGGGTTATTTTACGACGCTGTATCAACATCTAAGTTATTTAGCGTCTGAATGAAATGAAGGTGATAATGCCGGTGAAATGAGTCCGGGGTCCAGCACCGAAAGGTACCCAGCATTTGCTCGTATTGGGTTGAGGGAAAACCCCGGAAAAAACCTCAACCAGGTAAGTTGCCCCTACCGGGATTCGAACCCGGGCCACCTGGTTTCGCGGCCAGACGCGCTGATCGTTACTCCAAAGGTGTGGACCCTGGTTTTGGATCTGGCCCTGTTGGTTCTGGTTCTGACCTTGACTTCAAAATTCGGCTTGTTTTTGGAAAAGCAGAACCATAGTTTCTTTTAACCGTGATACTACTTACGTTTGCGAATGCCTTTGTCGTGTCCTTGAAGATATGATGGAATGGATAATCTTGAAAAATGGTCGAGACAGAATTTGGAAGGAGTCACTTGTTTTTAGTGGAAATACTAAAACAAGTTATGTCGAAAAGTGACTTCCACACTAACCGGTACAGATCTTTTTGAAAGTTGCCAGAAACTACTTTTGTTCAAGTCCTGCCGCGATATTGATTTAACCCATTTTTCACGCAAGTCAACATTTCATGGAAATTGATGGAAAGTGAGTGATGTCAGTTCCATTTTTATCTCCACTTTTACAAAAGGGTACGCAAGAGTAAACCATTATGAATCGAAGTATAGATCAGAATATCAATGCCATAACCTGAAAACAATAAGACACTCTGTATGCAAACAAAGTAGGCCTACAGTACGATTAGGGTCACGGGCGTATATTGCGGGTGTTCAAGGTGTGCGCGGACACCCTGTAAACTCGGTAATCTCATTTTAGTGCAACAATTTAGTGCAACAATCTAAAACGAAAAGCGACAATACACTAGACATTTTTCTATTTCACAATATGAAAATGTAGAATGATTAGACAGTTGTGACATTTCAAACAGGTTATTTTGCTGGCCATGCTTATTGTTTTGTAACAAAAATGAGGTTTGGAGTAAGTATGGATTTTCTGACTTAAATCACTTTTGTAATGCACAGCAAAAGCATTCAAAATCTCAAACTCACGTACAATGTTTCCTGAAATCAAAACTTTTCGGCAAACAGTGAATTGTTATGCAAATCTGACTTTCAGGTAGAAGCTCCCTGTGAAGCAGGCTTGAATAATATCAAGAGAAAAATTGTTCCCGGGCCGGGTATCGATCTCGGGACCCTTCGCTTAGCGTACGAATGCTCTACCGACTGAGCCACCCCAGGAACCATACACGACACTGTCATAATTCTTCCCTTTATATCCACACAACTTAAATGGGGATGAGTTGTGTGGATATAAAGGGAAGAATTGTGACAGTGTCGTGTATGGTTCCTGGGGTAGCTCAGTCGGTAGAGCATTCGTACGCTAAGCGAAGGGTCCCGAGATCGATACCCAGCCCGGGAACAATTTTTCCCTTGAAATTATTCAAGTGAATTGATACTTTACTTGATGATCAAAGAAGAACTGATATCAATAAATATAACGAAGGGGTGAAGAAAAATAGATCTGTATTAATACGAATCATTGACGCTATTTGTCTTCTAGCTAACCAGGAGCTCCCTCTATTGGGACATGACGAATGAGATAGTTCTTTGAACAAAATAAATTTTTTAGAATTTTTGAATGTGTTTAAAAATATGGTTTACTTTTAGAAAACAATTTAAATTCTTTCATAATGTTTCCAAGTACTTCTCCATTGATTCAAAATGATACCATAAAAGCTATTACTGATGTAGAAAAAGAAGAATAAAAAATGAAATTAACTCCGTTTCATTTGTAGCTATAATACTTTATGAAACTTCTGATATTGAACAAATCTCAACTATCTACAGTTCTCCGCTATGTCTATGAAAGATTCTTAGGCTTTGTAGATGTTAGTGCTGATAGAACAGCAGATGGTTTATTTACTCATGTAGCACGAGTAGTTAATGAATTTGCAATTTATACTAAACTCGTGCGACTATAGACCAATTATATATTTTTAACAGAACACTCATACTCCAGGTTCAGCATATGCCACTGATTAGGATCAGCCATTTGGTCATGCTGTACATGTTAACAGGCAACAACTAACGAACTGATGTCCACCTTTTTCCCATATTCAGGAACAGCACATCCAAACGTAATGTGACGCTACGATACTGATTAAGTTGCTAAAGTAAAATGATGCGACGTTATCTTTCAGTTTCAGATAAAACCAGGATACGAATCAACAGGGTGATGGGGGATTTCTCCCCTGTTGAAAAGTTATCCCCCTCTCATAAATTCATATTAACATCCCTGCCAGGGATAACTTCTATTCCCCTACAAAATATAATTGCTTTAATACGAGTATACTTTATAAAATAGAAAGTAAGCAAAGATAATAATATTGGTCTGACAACAATCAATAACTTAGGAATTATACATCTTATCTTAACTCATTCACATTTTCGAAGTGTGATCCAGTCGTGATACAGAGGTGTTATTCATTAATTTATTATTATTACTTCCAATGTTCGCTTTACATTTCATCACAATAATGTCAACAACAGCAGCAGCAATAATAATAATAATAATAATAATAATAATAATAATAATAATAATAATAATTTTATGTATGGTAGCCTATTCTCTATCTAGGATTCGATCCCTCCTCATTAGAAATCTTAATTCGCACCCTGGATAAAACTGCGCTATCATATACGCTTACATTTTATAAATTACAATTACATTGCCTTATATTAACAAAAATTCAGTGTACACATAAAAACACTTTTCACAAGCCTTTTCCCGCTGTAACTAAACCAATATCACAATTAATGTGCCAATTCCCCTATACAACCAATGTAAATTCTGTGTAAATGATGGTGTAATTGACTGCCAACTAGCGGCGGAGTTGTAACGACCCGCAGACGACGATACAGAGCCCTTGTATAATAGCGTAGGCAACAAATATACAGTCATAGGTCATAGGTGAATATGGAAATTGTACCAAAAATCTATTATGTAATTATCCGTTAAATATTTCAATGTATAATTACTTATCTGCTCTTCATTACTCTCTCCAAACTTCTTAGAAATGATAAAATACGAACAAGTCACTTGGGTTGTATAGCATCCGGTCCCCCAGCTTCAAGCTATAACTCTCTCGGTGGGCTGTTTGAATGTGTGTTATATTTGATAAAATACATTAGCTATAATTAAATGTACTATAAGCCCACATAGTGCCCCAGAATTAATCCTTATTTTGAAAATAATTTTATTATTTTAATGTTACAAAAATAAAGTTTGAGGTGATCAGCGTAGCTGGATCATTTTTCCCGAGTACTTCCCCTATCAATTACACTGCTCACTCTACCCCAGCTACGTTCAATATTATGGGCAGTTACAAAGCGCACTTGGTAAATATACTACAAGAATAGTATTGATATATACAACTAGTATCAGATTCAGTTAAGTAAATGGGTTTCATTTGAATTTCCACTCTAGAGGCTCGGTCAAATGTCAGCGAGGCCAAATAGGCCTATTAAATGTATTGGCATATTCTCGAGGTACTTTCATCTTCCCTGAAATAATTGCTATATTATTCGTAATATTTCATCGGCTTGAAGTGAAACACACAATTTCAAGGAATGAAATAATTAAGTACAAATACAAATTTTTCTTTAGCTTCTATCCGTAGAATTAAATATTCGTAAAGTTCAAACTATGCAATTTCACAGTTACAGCATAAAATACATTACACAAGAAAACTAAATATGCAAAGCTTATATCTTCAAATAGACGATGATAAATATGTTGATTTCCTCTACAATGTAATACCAAAGAGATGCATAGCATATTACGCGTTTATCATATTACTGTACATAATAAAATATTTGCATCGGCTTATGGACATTGTACTATTTTAACGTGTAGTAATATTTTCATTTTCCTTGTTAAAAGTGTTAAACATCAGTATTTTAATTTAATTAAGAGTGGCATAAATTAATTTTGGATTATTATTGTAAAGAAATATGAAGTCATATCGAAAATCAATATTTCTGTTCCTAACAACGAGAAGTATAGCGAGAAGCTGCATTAAGTCCATAGCAGCTTACGTGTGAAGTGAGCTGTCATGGAACGGGTGTCATCAGCTGCCGCTGATTCATTGTGGCCGGTTAATACAGCCCAAATAACTTACTTACAAATTCTGGAACTAAATTAAAGAAAATGGTAGAAAAAGATTAATTGCAAAAAGAATGAAGATTCTTATAAAGAAAGTAATAGACACTGAAGCTTCGGACTTCAGAAGAAGTCAAAGTTGCTTCCAGGTCCCTGTGATGGCCAGCGAAACTAATAGCATCAGTTCTGTCACTCCCCTGGAAAGCAGAGGCCTTGATGAAAGATCACCAGAGTTGTGTTGCTTACCTACGCCTTGATATCATTCCATCTCCTTCCTTGTTGTTCGGCTACATTTCCGAATGCATTGTACCAGGGGATTTTATGCCTTCCTCTTCTTGTACCTGTTTATTGAGGATTCCAGTCAAAATTTGCTTAGGTAATATTACCATCTTCTTTCAGAATTTGATTATATCCTGGAGCTTCGGACTCCAAAAGAATTGAAAGTCGCTTCCAGATCCCATATGTGCCATTGACGAAATTCGCCACGAGGGTTCGTTACCCGTCTTAAAGCTGAATACTCACAGTCAGTATCCTGGTCAACACGCTGGTCTAATAGCCACGAAGACTGTCTACTCCGTTTTGAAGCAGGTTACTTAGCGCAATTTGCATGAATGTATTTATTTACACTGAAAATGGATAAACATCCGGTGGCAGTGGTAACACATTACTCTCATAATACACTGAAGGTAGCTCATTCCAGTATTTTATTGTTATATTTAGGAATAAAAATTGACTTACCTCTGCTCTCTGTTGTCTAGTTTTGATTTTAAATTCATGATCATACCTACCATAATAAGTTGGTTTTCCAATTCGTGAATCAACGCTTTTTAAAAATCGTGTAGGCCAATAAAAGTGAATAATTACGATTTGCAAATAAAAGGGACACTCTATCGTAATTTACATTGAGGGCACCTAAAAGAAAAGGAATAGATCCTGAAGCTTCGGACTTCAAAAGAAGTCAAAGTCGCTTCCAGATCTTACAAATACTGCATTGTAGAGTTTAGTCTACAATTGTAGATGGTGACTTGAAAATTCGTGAAGACCAACTGCACTAATTGTTACAGACTCCGTCCCTGGAAGAGATGACAAACACTTAAGCCATCACATTTGTATACAATGCAATGTTGATCAATTATTAATTGTTTTTATTAATATATTTCATTAGATATAAAAGTGAATACTTACTATTTGCAAATGAAAAGGAAAGTATATCTAATTTACATTCAGGGCACCTAAAAGAAAAGGAAAAGATCCTGAGGCTTCGGACTTCAAAAGAAGTCAAAGTCGCTTCCAGATCTTATAAATATTGAATTGTAGAGTATAGTCTATATTGTAGACGGTGACTTGAATATTCATAAAGACCAACTGGAGTAATTGTTATAGACTCCGTCCTTGGAAGAGATGACAAACACTTAAGCCATCACATTTATATACAATGCAGTGTTGATAAAAGATTGTTTTCATTAACTTATTTCATTAGATATAAAAGTGAATACTTACGATTTGCAAATGAAAGGAAAACTCTATCTTAATAATATACATTGAGGGCACCTAAAAGAAAAGGAATAGATCCTGAAGCTTCGGACTTCAAAATAAGTCAAAGTGACTTCCAGAGCTTATCAATATTCCATTATAAAGTATAGTCTAATTGTAGGCGGTGACTTGAAAATTCATGAAGACCACCTGCACTAATTGTTACAGACTCCGTCCCTGGAAGAGATGACAAACACTTAAGCTGTCACATTTGTATACAATGAAATGTTGATAAGTGTTAATTGTTTTTATTAACATAGCCTATTTCATTAGATATAAAAGTGAATACTTACGTTTGCAAATTAAAGGGACACTCTATAGTAATAATATACATTGAGGGCACCTAAAAGAAAAGGAATAGATCCTGAAGCTTCGGACTTCAAAAGAAGTCAAAGTCGCTTCCAGATCTTATAAATATTCCATTGTAGAGTTTAGTCTGTAATGTAGACGGTGACTTGAATATCACAAAGACGAACTGCATTAATTGTTACAAACTCCGTCCCTGGAAGAGATGACAAACACTTAAGCCATGAAATTTGTATAAAATGCAATGTTAATAAATTATTAATTATTTTTTATTGACTTATTTCATTAGATATAAAAGTGAATACTTACGATTTGAAAGTGAAAGTGAAACTCTATCGTAATAATTTACATTGAGGGCATCTAAAAGAAAAGGAATAGACCCTGAAGTTTAGGACTTCAAAAGAAGTCAAAGTGGCTTCCAAATCTTATAAATATTCCATTGTGGAGTATAGTCTATATTGTAGACGGGGACTTGAATATTCATGAAGACCAACTGCACTAATTCTTACAGACTCCGTCCCTGGAAGAGATGACGAACACTTAAGCCATCACATTTATATACAATGCAATGTTAATAAGTTATTAATTGTTTTTATTAACTTATTTCATTAGATATAAAAATGAATACTTACTATTTGCAAATAAAAGGGACACTCTATCGTAATAATATACATTGAGGGCTCCTAAAAGAAGAGGAATAGATCCTGAAGCTTCGGACTTCAAAAGAAGTCAAAGTCGCTTCCAGATCTTATAAATATTGCATTGTAGAGTGTAGTCTATATTGGAGACGGTGACTTGAATATTCATAAAGACCAGCTGCACTAATTGTTACAGACTCCGTCCCTGGAAGAGATGATGAACACTTAAGCCATCACATTTATATACAATGCAATGTTAATAAGTTATTGTTTTATTAACTTATTTCATTAGATATAAAAATGAATACTTACTATTTGCAAATAAAAGGGACACTCTATCGTAATAATATACATTGAGGGCACCTAAAAGAAAAGGAATAGATCCTGAAGCTTCGGACTTCAAAAGAAGTCAAAGTCGCTTCCAGATCTTATAAATATTGCATTGTAGAGTATAGTCTATATTGGAGACGGTGACTTGAATATTCATAAAGACCAACTGCACTAATTGTTACAGGCTCCGTCCCTGGAAGAGATGACAAACACTTTAGCCATCACATTTGTATTCAATGTTATGTTGATAAATTTTTAATCGTTTTTATTAACTTATTTCATTAGATAAATTTCTCGCAACTCGTTTTAATACGACTATTTTACACTTTTACTACGTCATACTACTTTTGACCAATAAAACGGTACGAAAGGACGTCTATCAACTAATCACGGCTGTTTATCGCTACAATTTTATCACTTCCCTAACATTTATTTATTTTATCACTTCCCTAGCATTTGTTTGTTTTTATCACTTTCCTAGCATTTGTTTCTTTGCCAATTTTTCAAACTGGGAATTCTTTACGGTACTATAAAACTTGCTTTGCGATCGTCATATGTTTGCAGCATAGGTAGTCGACTGAAAATGGAGACTCCGTTCAAACGTTTTGGTGAAGCTAACATAAGTGAAATAGAATTTCAGAAAGTCAGTTTATATCTATTTTATTCTATTAGAGTACGTACTTTATTTCTTCTCATCTTTATATACTATCTTCTCTTTTTATCACCTCCCTGCCATTTGTTTCTTTGTTTGTGAACATTTCAAACTGCTTATTCTTTACGGTGGGTACTATAAAACATGCTTTGCGATCGCCATTTGTTTACCGCATATAGATAATCAACTGAAAATGGCGACTCTGTTCAAACATTTTGACGAAGCTAACATTAATGAAATAGAATTTTATTGTATTAGAGTACTTTATTTCTTCTAATCTTCATATACTTTCTCCTAATTGTGTAATAGTCAATCAAATCCCACCCGAGTTTTGATTTTCTCTAGATAAATCAAACCTCTAGTTGAGATTACTTTTGATAAAAATGTATACTACACTCTTTTGAGTGTTAGTCAGAATCTAAAGAATTGTTTTTAATTGCCGTTCCTTCCCATAATAAAATATTCTGTTGTTCTTAATGTTAAACTGTTAATCAATAGATTTTCTACATAGCGACTTGAACTATAATGTATAAAAACGCTTTATGCCTACGCTTTGTTTACAGTCAGCAATGTCTACTGGACCTTAACTTTATAGATGCACAATTTTACTGTACCTAGTATTACGTTTGCAGAAGTTTTTGATATATTCGCATCATTTTGTTATATATTTATTGCTTACTTTTATATTTATGTGAAATTCAAGAATTATTTTACTTGTTTTACTTATTCATTTTATTGATTTTTATCCATTTATTTATTTATTTATTTATTTCGCTTCTTATTTATATTTATTTATTTATTTTTGCTTATTTCTTCATTTCCTTATTTGATTATTTATTTATTTTTATTTATTTGTGTATTTACTCATAATATGGTTTTGTCTGGCCCAGTCTCAAAATCATCTTGTCTTGACTACCGATATGTATTTTTTTTATTATAGGCCTAATGTTAATAATCTACTATAGGAAATGTATAATTAATTATAGCTAGGTTAGTTCAGGATCTGTTGTAAAGTTCATGTTTGAGTCCAATAGAAAACGAACAACCAAGATTGTTCAAAACATTTTTGTTAGAAGTGGTTATTTTGACTGTATTAATTTTTTTTAGAATTTTCTAGAGTTCAACTTCCAGATCGTTCGGATGCAAGCAGGAAGTGTTACATAAATTGTAAACGAATACACATTAAAATACCGTACAGCAGAGACCATAAACCGTTATTACTTACTTGTCGGAGAGCAGAAACTGATAATAATAAATTTCATGTAAACTGGTTTCTCTCTACTTACATTACTTGACCGGTGTTCGTCTAGTACTGAAATATATTTTCCTTCAGTTCTGTAGTTGAATTGCTTATTTCCATTCACTCTTTGTCGTTAAAGCGTATTTGTTTAACATAGAGACCTTTATTAATTGTCTTTTCTGGATTTCATATATGTTCCATTAGTTCTTGTTAAATAATAATCCATTTTATTGCAGCATAAGATTTGTTTCATTAGTTTTAATGTACTCTGTGATCAGTTTGTGTTGTGTTGGTTGTGCACCTAGTAAGAAATTCCATAGTAATGTGAATAATGTATGATAAGGTCATTGTTTGAAACAATTCAGAATAATTACTATGATGTACCGAAGTACATATGATATTTCCGTGCAGGAATTCTGCATTACCATATGGTGAAGAATGGATAGAACGGAGAACATTGTATCAGGTATGCTCATTCTCTGACTCCCGATTACATTCTGTAATCACATCCTTCCAATGTAGAGCGTGCTGTTCTTCGTTCGAAACTCGACGGATGACTGAGGAAGACAGTTCAAGTATTAACTTAGTAAATGCACGAAGAGTGAGGGACAATGACACAGTCAAAACCTTCTATAAGCAAAAGATCATTCCGTACAGTGTGAGAGGAAGACTATTTTTGTTGTACGTTCGGTAAAAACGTAAAGTTGTAAGGTACTGTCAGGAATACTACTGAGCAACATAAAACGACATTATAGGCTCTGCCACCCAGAATATGCCGAAGTGACAGGGAAGATGTTTTCTGTAATATTTATTCACATACGAACGTTATTATTATTATTATTATTATTATTATTATTATTATTATTATTATTATTATTATTATTCTTATTGTGATTTTATTCCAGCAGAAATACATGTCTAGGTAAAGTAATTTTTCATGGATGCAATGTGCACTACACCTTCAAGAAATGAAAGCATTTCATGAAAGGCCAAACATTGAAGAGAGTCGAACAATTCAGAGTCTATGTTTAGGAGCAAGTTATGTAGTATGTTGGGAATTAGCTAAGGTACTGAAAACTTTCACGGATGGTGAACTTGTAAAGAGATATATGTGTCTGAACAAATATAGTTAATTATATCTCTATACTGGAACAGCTCAAATGTGAATTCACAGAGCATAGATTTAGTGATTTTAGACGTATGGAGATATTAATGTTTTTATTAATCCTTTCATAGTAAATTTGGTATAATTCGTGAGAGTGCAGTTCCAGGACGAGTTCATTGATTTACAAAGTAACGTAGAATTCTGAACTAAATGTAGAGAACGTGACTTGACAAGCATAGAATTATTAAAAAATGAACAAAACGAAATGTTTCAAGATGAGCTTATTCGCTGCCACTATGTTAGCTACCGTCGCCTCGACATAGGTGTGCGAACAATAATTTTCGAGAATGAAGATTGCTAAATCCAAACATAGGTCCCGCTGCGCACTGCAGTAAATTAGTTGGAATTAGATTTCCGATTACTCGCAGAAAATGCACATGTTGAATAAACCGCAATATATAGTGGAATATGAAAATAACATTCTCTATGATATAATAATATCATAACTGTATTAAATATAATAAATAATGTTATGACTGAATATTATATTGTATATGCTTTCCTTTTTTCAAATTCAGTTTATTATCCGTATTTCTAAGAATGTAAGAACTATGACACGGGCTGTGCTGCAATGTAGGCCTAGTTGCGGAGCCCAGTCCGTACACTGTGTGCGTTATGCAGTGCAGCATCATCTGTGTAATCGGTGCTTTTACAATTTTGAGCACACCTGTATGTACATAGTGATGGACATTGCGCCACTGTCACATATTCTGTGACCCAGTAGATGAGGGTAGCCACCAAAGGGGAACAGAGGGGTAGAACTTAAACTGAGAATGGTTCAGTCCGGCATCGGAACAGGAATCCGGTGTGGCTTAGTGGATCAAGCGTCAGCACGTAGAGCTGAAAACCCGGGTTTGAGTATCGGTGCCGGAGAGAATTTTTCTCCGTTCTACCCATTCTTCACAATTCAGAATAAGCCTAAGTATGAGAACGTATTCGATCCTGCAAAGGAAATATAATAATATTCAATTCCAAGCCATAAGATAATTAATTTATCATTGTAATTACGCTGGTTTAAATTAATTTCACAGTTATTTCTGTTTTATCTGAATAGGTCCACTTTGACGTTACATTGGCCGCGTCTGTGGCTCAACTCTCGAGCTTCGTTGTTTCATCCAGGCAGCCCGGGTTCGATCCACTGCCAGGTCGTTTCAGAATTTATGGAGGACAAAGTAGACGTTGCAGAGCATTATCTCGGGGTACAGTACGATTATTTAGCCCAGAAAGTCGCGCGAGATGCGCGCATGGGTCAGGCGAGTCCATTTAGTTACGCCAAGGGGTGTTTGGGTTAGTTAATCGCTTGTCTTTGGAGCGATTGGATGTCATGCGTGCGATAGAGCGGTATGTTTCTACTACAGTTAAGCTGTACTGCATTCCTTTACCGACCGCTCGCCCTTATCTCTACTCCGGAGCTCTCCCCACTACTCCTATTACTTCTCCTCTTTCGCGTCGCTGAGCTGTCAGGACTAAATAATCGGTCTGTACTTCCGTTTCCATCTACATTCCATCAATACTCTCCACTCCAAGGCATTTATCATTTACAAAATTAAAAGTGGGCTGGTGTGAAGCCTTGAAGGTAGCGCGAGTTTTCGATGCCGATATAGGAACAAGTTAGAACTCCGGGTCATGGAGTTTATTAGACTACTCGTCTGCGGATGGGACCTGGCGCTATCAGGTCTGAGGCAGGATGACCCATCTCTCAGCGTCGGATTTACCAATAGCACCTTTTGCACCTGGACGTAGGCCTAATCCCATAGCCCTAATACTAAGCCGTTATATTGCTAATTTTCAATTTGCTAATTAAATAATGTACAATAGTGGCAAAAAAAAACCGGACCGACCTTTTCAGAGTCACAGATTCAAATTTTGCTAGTCACAAAACACATCCATCTTGTATAATTAATTGTAACAATGAAATTTATTGCATTTGTTCGATTCTTACCGTCTTTTGTTTCCTTCAGTGCCTCAAACTTACAGACGAAAAAACTTTGAGAGTTTTATTTTCATCTGGCATCAATATTACATTTCTACCTTTATTCGGCAAAGAAAACTGCGTAGTTTTACATTAAATATGGCTTCACTATCCATATTGAAATTGCCACAGTTTGACACAATACATAGCACAGGATTCTTTTGTATCAGTTATAAGTGTCGGTCCGGTTTCTTTGCCACTACTGTACAATTTTATAATCTGTAATCAGAGATGTAGGCCTACATATTTATTATCAACTTTGTATAAGCCTACTGTAATATTCCCGCGCAGTATTGTCGTGGTCAAAGGCATCATGCCTAGCACTGTCGTTATGGAATATGCGCTGGTTCGAGTCCTTATGAAGAAGGCATTTTTTCATGAAATTTCGACCAGTGTATGGGACCTGTATCCACATGCTAACCACGCGATACCTCCGTTCTAATTGGATGATCGTTCACCTCTCCTGAGACATGTAAACGTGAGGTCAGAAGCAGGCTGTTCGGCCTTGCCCTTCATGAGCTGTCCCGCCGTGTATTATACTGCAATATTTTGTAGATTTTAATTTAATAAAAGGGAACATCCCCAACGAGAGGCGCTCGATTATTCTAAAAAAAATGTATATAAGCTAATTGTTAGTCGGTAAGAAAAGTGGTAATTAGTATGTTTTTCGATAGTCCCGCGTCGTGGCGTCGTGGTTTAAGGCATCCTGCCTAGGACTCGCGTTACGAAAAGTGCGCTGGTTCGAGTCCTCATGGGGGCAGAAATTTTCTCATGAAATTTCGGCCAGTGTATGAGACCGGTGCTCACTCAGCATCGTGATACACTTGAGGAACTCCAATAGGTAGCGAAAGCCAGCTGTAACGGCTGGGGGATCATTGTGCTAACAACACGATACCTCCATTCTGGTTGGATCATCATGCACCTCTGCTTCGGAGTGTGAATGTGAGGCCAGCAGCCGGCTGGTCGGCCTGGGCCCTTCAAGAGCTGTGGTGCTCGGGATTATTATTATTTTGGTTTTCGATTTTTTTTTTTTAATATCGTGGATCGAACTTAGCTTGCTCGTATTCCAATCGAACACGCAAATGTCTCGTTAGAGATTCTACTGCGTGACGTCGGCACAGTACAAAGTATTATCTCAATTTAAAGGTTCTGCTTAATATTATATCAAAACGCTCTCTATCACTTACCTTATCGGTGATAATGTGGATTCGAAACGAAATGGTGTGGTCGTATCATCGAACAAAACAAGCACTCGACGATGGCTGCTTCTTTGCATTTTCAAATGGAATGGAATTTTTTTCAATGTTGAAAAACGGCATACTACTTTTCACCTGTTGGTTTGTCACAAAATTCCTCATTTTTTTAACTACTTAAAACAGGACGCTGCGGCAGTTCTAACACTTCTGCACAACGTGAATGCTACAATGACCAAAGACAAAGATGCTGTGTTTTTCTCAAAGAGTGAAGAATATCAGTCTCATACTGTGCTCCCTGGTTCTTCTGTCTGACACTAAGAACCGTTCAGAAATATGCATGTATCGCAGTAGTTGCAGTAAAATGTTACTGAAACAAAATTAAAGCTTCTGGGTACAAAATTAATTTCAGGGGACAAAAACGTGGACATTGCGCGCGCGCAAGTGGGCAAGCACCCGGTGGCAGTGGTGTACACAATATAAACAATATACAATACACAATACAATTATATACACAATACAATAAGAATACACAATACAATTTAACACAATAAATTAATAACAATATATAAAATAACCTAATTAATAAGTGAACCTAATTTTACAATACAACCTACATATGTATAGGCCCTACATAAGTTTCACATTGGTACTGATAATAATCTTTCACTTTACTCTCATCTCACTCGCTGTAGTGGTACTATGACGCATTTCACTGACACTTTAGGACACAGTTCAGTGACACTATACAACACATTTCATTTACACTATAAATTATCACTGATCGGAACTATTCACTGCACTGTAAAACCATAACTTCACTGACTCACCACGCTTCACTGATGCACCAGCTCAAATAAGACAAATAATTACACTCTTATGCATACTTATAAACAGAACTACATTTAAACTAAACATTTCTAGTCTAAGGGTACGAACACGTTGGCGCCTAGCTTTAAAGCTAGCAGGTTCCGCTATCAGTGTTTATGAAAGACAAGCGAGCTTGGTGTGCACAAATTGGAGCTTGTTTGCAGGTCGCTTTAATCTCTCAGCTGACTCACAGCTGATTAGGTCATCTCCTTGGAATCTCTGTGTAGACTTGATATCGCAATGGATTCAAGTAGTGAGGACGAATTCGATTTGTTAGATAGTGCAGGATCAAAGTGGTTAATTTTACAAGAATCCTCTTCTTGAGAGTGTTCCGTTCACCCTATAAATAATGAAAGAGGTGCGTTTGGCGAATATCATCATCTTTTTAAAAATCTGCGGAACTTCCCAGAAAAATTCTTTAGCTACCTGAGAATGGAAATCGAAACTTCCGATTATCTTCTCAATTTAACTAAAGATTCCACGCATAAGGCTTGGAAAAATTGCCACGGGAATCCTATTTTGCAGGAAGAACGCCTTGTACTCACACTGAGGTAAATACTGTACAATTCTTACAAAATAGTGCCTAGTGAACGTTCTCAATAATTTGATTGATATTGGTTATTATTTATTTTACAAAATAGTGCCTAGTGAACGTTCTCAATAATTTGATTGATATTGGTTATTATTTATTTTACAAAATAGTGCCTAGTGAACGTTCTCAATAATTTGATTGATATTGGTTATTATTTATTTTACAAAATAGTGCCTAGTGAACATTCTCAATAATTTTATTGACATCAGTTATTATTTGTTTTCTTTTTCTTAATTTATCGTGGCATTAAGATATATGCAGAAAGCGATTAAACTCTTAAAATGAAATCGAAGACTTCCATTATATCAATTAGGCCTATTTATGAACACGTTACACATGTTTGGTGATGTTCGTTTGTCCGAATTCACTAGTATTTGTAATTTTAAAATTGATTAAATTTCAGCTCCAGTTACGAATCTATACGAAAAGTTTATGTCATATTTTTGTAGACTAAAACATCATTTCAATGAAAATTCACGGAATATCATCGGATATAAGAGCTCCTCCAGCCTACTACCAAAATCTGATTTAAATTACATATTTTGAATATGCAGCCTATTTATGTTTTCATGGGCTAACACTGGATTCATACTTATAGGTACCTTGCAACTGGGGCTTCTTTTAAGCACCTTGCTTTTGAATTTCGCATGGGGTCTTCTACAGTTGGCTTAATTGTAAAGGAAACTGTGGAGATTTTATGGAAAATTTTACAACCGCTGCATATGCCAGTTCCAACATCAGATACCTTCAGGAAGATTGCGGAAGAGTACTTCAATGTATGGAATTTCCCTAATTGCTTGGGAGCGATTGACGGGAAACATATTCGTATCAATTGCCCTGCACATTCGGGTACGATGTATTTCAATTATAAACACTTCTATTCTATTGTTCTGCAAGCAGTGGTAGATGCAAATTATAGGTTTACTATAATTGATGTTGGTGGCTATGGAAAGCAGAGCGACGGAGGCACATTCCGCTCCTCAGATATGTATGAGTTATTAAAAAATAAGCAACTTAATATTCCTTTGAATGAGTATCTGCCATCAACAAACACATTGGTACCATTTGTTTTCATTGGCGATGAAGCCTATCCCCTTCTGGAGAATTTGCTAAAGCCCTACAGTGGTGAAAATCTTGAAAAAGACAGTGAATGTTTCAATAAACGCCTATCAAGAGCAAGAAAAACAGTGGAGTGTGCCTTCGGCATTCTGTATTCTAAATGGCGAATATTTTCAAAAGCCATAGAAACTACCGAAAGAACAGCTGACAATATCGTCAAAGCTTGCTGTGTGTTACAGAATATGATCATAGACAAGGAAGGGGTGCAGCGCCACCTAAAGGACATTGTTTTCTTTCCAGCCGAAATGGCTATGCAAAGGCCACAACACTCTGGTCGGACTGCCGACAATGCAAAACTTATAAGAGATACTTTTAAAATATATATCTGCAACAATGAAATAGGGTACTTGTAAATCAGCATAAGTTAGGTGTACACTACTGAAAAAATTTATTGAAAAATTAAATTATACAGAATTGATGCAATGTTTAGCAATGACTAACAATATTACATTGCGGCTAACATAATGATTATGATAATAATAATAATAATAATAATAATAATAATAATAATATTAGTATCGGTTATGGTAAGATTTACATTTATTACCTTTAAGAAGTATGGAGATGTGATTATAAACGATATTTATATAACTTATATTTGTAAAATTATTATAATTATTACTAGCATCATTATCAATATAATTTATATAGTTTATAGCTTCAATCCACACTAACAGTAATTTAATTTTAATTTATGAAGTGTAATGTAAATATCATGTTTTTCATAATCTGATTATTACAGTAATTGTTAGTAATGATATGTTTATCGTAATTTAATATTAATTAATAATGACCTTGTCTGAATATTATTCACTATAACCATTATTTTTGTAATATAAAATTCGCTATATGTTCCTTAAAACTATGATAAATTGCATTAATTATTAATTATTGTTTGAATTGTTACATGTATGAAGTATAGAATTACCTATCTATTACTTTCTCATATATATATATATATATATATATATATATATATATATATATATATATATATATATATAATCTGATCTTAATTGTTTAACGAGCCTCCTGAAGTTGATGCAGACATTTCTGTCGGGTAAGAAGAACAAAGTACAGTTGCCCTCTGCTTATGGCAGTACGCAAATTCCTGTACCAACTCTGACACTTTGTTCCTAAATAATAGTTTCATTTCAGGAGGAATCTTTTGAATATGTGGCATTAAACTTCCAAAAAATAGCATGTCTTCATTCTTAGAATCCTTTTTTTCCCGCTTTTCTTTTAAAAATTGTAATTTTTCTTTCTCAACATTCAATAGTGCCTCCCCAATTCTTTCATTTGGTCGTTTTCTTACTCTACTGTCCAATTTAACACGTGGTTCAACAACTGTTTCCCCTGCCACGCTGCTTAGTTCCTTCTCTCTACCAACCCCTTCTACTTCCACAATCCCTCTATCTTCCTCAACTTCCACACTTTCAGCATCCTCGACTTTACCATCTTCTCCTACTTCTATGGTTTCAATTTGTTGTTTAGCACTGAGATTTCCTGTGGAATTTCGATTTTTTATCTGGTCCTTTAAAAACAGGAGTTGCTTGTAATATGGCCAACATGGTGAAACATCCTGGTTTCCTGCGTCTCCTGACCGAATTGGTTTAATTTTAGTCGCCTCATTTCTAAAATAATCCCTCAGATACTTCCATTTCTTTTGTACGTTATCTCCTGCGATAAAATTAATAAAAAGCATTTAAAAAGTGGTACCTAAAATAAAAATGAAAAATACTACTTATTTAATAACAGAAAAATGTTAAGCTACTTACTGCTTAAATTCATCTCTCCCGCAACTTCCTGCCATAATTTGCTTATTACGAACCGATTTTGGTGATCAGGATGAGCCTGATTCCATATAGTAGGTCTTTCGAACACAAGAGCAATAAGTTTTTCTACAACCATTGTTTAAAACTTCACAATTACTACTGACACAAGATTCCCGCCACGTGTGACAAGAGAGCAGGATTCCCGCCACTAGTGACGGTATGCACAAGGAGGAGCTTGACAGGCCGCTAGCAGATTGTGGGTAATGAGTAGCCGAGAACATATTCTCCGCTCCGTTTAACATATCACGTCGTACCATCTATGATATTCAAACAATCGCGCTGCAATTTTTTTTATTGTTAGGTCAATGTACAAGGGAAGCATAGAAAAAAATTCGAAATCAAAATATTGTTCTTAAAAGTGAGAAAAAAATACTAACTTTGAAGTGATCTGTTCAAAGAAAAAATGTTTCGATAAGCGACAAACTTTTTTGTTTTTCACGTTAGATGGGGGGTCAAAGCGAGAAAAATGTTGAGTAAGAATGGAAATTTGTTTTTAAAAGTTATTGCTGCTCAAAATCTTTACTGGTTACCGAGTTACGGCCAATTAACGTCAAAACTAAAAACACGCGCGTAGTTTAAAATAAAATACAAATTTGTGTAAAATAAAAAGCATGAATTACACAAATAATTGATAAAAGTCGTCCCTACTAATTACAAAAGTCATCATTGACATCTGGTCCACAGACCACCTCTCCAATATCTCTGTACTCCACGCCGAGACTTGCGCTGCAAGCTTGAAAGAATGACTGAAACCATTCTTGGAGCTTACAGCGTGCTGGAAAGCTAGCAGTAAAGCGACCATCCATGAGTCAACGTGTGCAGTGTCATATGATTCTAGCGATTCATTTCCCCCACTACCGCTACCAGCTACTCTACCAGCTAGTCTACCATCGTCAACGTGTCCGTACCCTAAGGCCCTCTTACACACTATTTTTAAATAATTTACAATTCAAACTCAAGGGAGTAGCCCTAACTCGTCAGGCTAAATAAATACATGTCACCTTAAAAAATTAAATGTTAAATGTCACCTTAATTTTAATTTACACTTTATACACAACTTTTAAAGTTATTCTTGAATCTCCTTAAGAAAGGACAGCCTTCAAAGACCTCTGCAGGTAGGTCATTCCAATAATTTATAGTTCTATTTAAAAATGAGAATTTACCTACATCCGTTTTCTGTTTCCTACATTTGATTTTAAAATCATGATCGTTCCTACCATAGTACGTTGGCTTCTCTAACCGAGCCGTTATGTCTACCCATGCTTTCTGACCTAGATGTGCTCTATACAATGATGCTATTCTAGTTTTCCTACGTCTGTTTTCCAAAGTTTCCTATTTAAGTTCTTTTATCGTATCGTTTCCATCTTCTCTTTTACCTTTCACAAATTTAGCTGCCCTATACTGGATTCTTTCTAAGGAATTTATCTGATATATTCTATAGGGTAGAACATGTAGTTCCGTATTCCATTAACGGTCGCACTAACGTTAGATTATGCTATTTCCTTCGTTTTGGGGCTAGCCTTTTTCAAGATTCTCATAGTAAAGTGGAGTGCCCTGCATGCTTTATCCGTAACATTATCAACATGCTCTCCCCAAGAAAGTTTGGAGTTTAATTACACTCCTAGGTATTTACAACATTGTTCTTGCGGAATTACAACACCACTGGATTCGTAATTTAGACTAGTTTCCTCTCGGGTTTTACAAAATGTTATGGATTTACTTTTAGAACCATTTATTTTCATCCTATGCATTAACGCCCAATTATAAATTTTATTCAAGTCTGTTTGAATAGCATCCACATTTGAATTATTTATAGTCTTTCTATACGTAATGCAGTCGTCTGCAAATAGCTCACATTTTATGTAATATTCTGGCATAAGTAATTTACATATATTACAAAGAGTAATGGCCCCAGAACTCTGCCCCGTGGCACCCCTGAACTTACATTTCCAATTTCCGATATATCATGACCTACTCTAACTCTCTGGGTTCACCTTTTAAGAATTCTTGGATCCATAGCACCACTCTTTTATCTATTCCTAGCCTACTTAACTTATCTATTAATAAGTCATGTGGCACCAAATCAAATGCTTTCGAAAAATCAATCACAACTGCATCGATTTTTCCGCCTCTCTCTACCTCTTCAGATAGATCCTGAACCAGCGACGTAATTTGATTATCACATGAGAAGCCTTCCCTAAAACCACGCTGGCGTTTGTAAAGCCAGTCTTTTGCATTTAGAACATGACGAATATAATCCGATATCAAATGCTCCATGACTTTACATACGACAGATGTAAGGCTAATCGGTCTGTAGTTTCCGACATCTAATTTATTTCCACCTTTATGTATGGGTACTATAGCTAATTTCCAGTCACATGGAATAGCTGCATTGTCTATGGAAACATGAAATATATGCATTAAGTATGGAACTATAGCCTCGGAACCTAATTTAAGAATCTCTGCAGCAATAGGCCTACTATTTGGTCCTCGAGACTTCCAATTTTTTAATTTCTTTATTCTCTCTCTAACCCCTTTGGAAGTTATTTTGAAAGTCGAATTTGGTTCACATTCACGCTCTGTGACACAACCACTCTCCTATCAGCGGCATTATTATTATTATTATTATTATTATTATTATTAATATTATTATTATTATTATTAATTGCTACTTTGCGCTGTATTTTACAGAATTTTTACTTCAAACCTCATTATCCAATTTTGACTTACACCACTTCTGCTCTGAACGGCTCATATACGACATAAAGAGTTGAATGCACAATTATTTTTTAACAAATTTGGAGATATGAATGGTTTTCGTCATACTGTTTTGCATGGAATTACCCAACGTCGTCGCGCCCTTTCTGCGTTTGAGACAGAGAATTGCACACACTCTTCTAGTTTTGTAGAGACTGTAGCATGAAATATACAGTCATAGGTGCAGGGGCGGCTCCTTAAGGTTGTAGCAAGTTGTGCTACAACCAAAAATTTTAGAAGCCATAAGCTGCTTAAAATAAGAGTTGAATTGATTTAGTTTTGTCTAATAATAAGAAAGACACTTATCTTTCCCAATAACGGGACTGTATCATTGGACAAAGCATAACAAACACACAGAGTGAAAAAAAAAAAACAGACCACAGAAGAGAAATGTGGGTAACGAACAAAAAAGGGAAATTAAGTACAGGAAACATAATAGCATACATATAACAGGCCTAAGCATAGTAAACAAATAGATTAGACGTTCAAACAAAAGTTCTTCCTTTTTAGGAAACAAAGTACAGATGGTATTTTAAAATGGCAAGTGATCCTCTGATAGCAGTAAGGGAAACATCACGAATGAAGTCGTTGTTCAGCTGGAACTTCTTGCAGAAACTGACAAAGAGGCGAGGTATTGTGCCCCTAGCGCCAACCATTAGCCCAACTACTTCAATGAAGGTGAGGTGATATTTCTCCAAATAGAATGGAACTGTGGGCTCATAAATTCTGCATTTTTCTGCGTGGATTTCAGCGGGCTGTTGTTCCTGTGCATCGAACCTGACTGTCGGGTCGATAATGTAGGCGGATGCAGAGCCTGGTGGAATGGCAAGCATGTCAATTCGCCGACAGGATCCCTCTTGAGAGATGCCATGGATTTCTTCGTGTACAGTGAGACCTTTCTTCCTCAAGGCTTCGGCAATCATGGACCTGATTCTGTGATGTCTACAGTTCCGCAGCGTCTCGCTGAAAGGACAGGCACCCAAAACGTGGCCAAGAGTTTCAATCTCACTGACGCAACGACGACAGTGGTTTCCGTCTCGGGACCTTCCTGGTATAGCACGCAGCGGACGCAGCTGGTCTCCATGCACTGCTAGTGAGGCGAACAAGTTGTCGGATCCATTTATTGGCGGGAGTGAACTCCTTATAGAGGATGACGCCTTTCCCTTTCTGATTTAAAGAGCACCAAGATTGAAATGCTCGCTCCTGAGCTCTTGTCTCAATTTTTTTCACTTGAAGTGAATCAGAAGAGATATTTTGAAGTCCAAGTTTATTTAAACAAACCCCAATTTCATTAGACAAGTTGCGACAAGCGTTTACATGGATATTTTGGGATCGTTGTAAGAAATGACTAGTGGCGGTTCCTCTATATGAGCACAGGAGCACGTGAACACCTTAAAAACCAACAATAATCGTACATATTACTGTATTAATATTATTACATCTATTACTTTCCAATGTGTAATGACGTTCCTACATATTTCGTCTCGAGAGAATGTCCCGTTCGTGTGTCTTTAAATCTCTATTGGACAGATTGACAGCAGTTCGCACAATTTTTCCGTAGCAGGGTGGAATAGCCTCAGGCGAGAATATTTTCTGGTTTGGTACAATGGTTACAATAGCTCTGGCTCGCACAGGTCTTAACGTGCTAGTGACAGAGAAAGAGAGATGCTCCATCTCCCTTGGATCTGGCATCCTGTTCCTTTCTCCCTCTTTCCTCGTTTTCTCTCTTTACTGTTTCTTTTCAAAATACCGATACGCACGGGGGCTGATTCTGTTGTCTTTTGTTCAGCAAAGTAAGTAACACACGTGTGTAAAGTTGTGAGGGTGTTAAATTAAGAGAGGATTAAAATATTCCTCCGTAGCACAATGACATAAGAGCGATTAAGTACATTGGCTATGTTGGCCGTGGAAAAAAAACTTGTTAACAACATTACAGTTATTGATAAATTTGCATCTCTCAAAACTAGGCGCATGGAGTTTCTCTACAAATAAATCTAGATCTTCAACAATAGCAGTGAAGGTGAGTCCTATGAATTAATTTTACTCTACTCTTGTTTAATGGTTTTAATTGTGGTGTATATGCGTAAATTTGGTACATGCATATTAGAACTCGTTTATCTCTGACGTGTGACTCACCTATACGAGAATAGCCTATATCAGTGTGTTCATTACCAATATATTTTTTTTTTTGCGAACACCCATCCAAGAAAGGCACGAGCCGCCACTGGCTCTGACATGCATTGATATGCTGCAAAAAAGCTTCCCAGCTAGATTTAAATAGTCCCAAACCCTTGTATTTTGTGTCAGCATAAAGCATGTTGTCTGGCGTATCGGTGGGAAGCTGGAGTATTTCCTTTAATGTGGTTTTAATGAGAACATCGACATCAGAAAGAAATTTGGCTGGTATTTTATTCAGTGGTGTTGTCTGAAACTGATAAATCAAATTAGGGCAGATGTAGCTGCATAACACAGAATATTTCTGATGGTGTTGTTCAATAAAAGGCTAAACGATTTCTTACGGGCGCAGTCAAATTTGAAGTTATAATTGTGATCGAGTTTAATAATTGAATTTAATTTAGGTGAAGATGAAAAGAATTGTCATTGTATTATATTAATTATATATTATATTGTCTTGTATTGTAGTATTGTTTTGCTTTGAATTGTATTGTATTGTATTAATTATGTTATATTCATAGCATTGTAGTAATTTTCTATCATACTGGTTGAGTGGAAGAGAAGGCCGAATGGCCTTAACTCTGCCAGTTAAAATAAACCATTATTATTATTATGATGATTATTATTATTATTATTATTATTATTATTATTATTATTATTATTATTATAAAGGAGTTGATGCAAGGATATCTAGTTTGTTCTGCATTTTTTCCATACACTTGACTGCATCAAATACAGTAGAAGTGTGGTAACTTACGCCGAGATATTTTATATTTTCTTCTGGGACAATTATTGACGGAATTGTTTGGCATCATAGGAACATGATTAGTTTGCTTCGGAAAATCGCGCGAATCGTTTGCAGGAGGCTCATCGTTGACTCGCCGGAATAAACGCACGTACTTCTTATGGGAACACGGTGGATCTTTGGACCCTTTTCGGGGAGAAGGGGTGAGCGGAGGTTTTTCTAGCACAGCTTAATAGTTGTTGGTAAACGAAAGTCTAAGTTCTTAACGTACAGGAGAGGAGGCAGTAGCTTATCAGCCAGGTTAGAGGCTGAGGAGTGGCGGTGAGTGAAAGACGCAGAAACTCTAACCTTGCTCACTCTTATTCTGGTTTTCCTTCACTTTATCTGGTGGTGTAATCACAATCTAGTATATACAGTCACGAAGCTTGAGTTTATGAGGGTAACAGGAACAATAGACTGTGCAGGTACTATTTCGCATTGTCTGTAATGAGGAGATACAATAGTAGCGATCCTAGCTGTTAGCAACTATCTATGGTTGCATATTTACTAGGCCCCAACATATTGAGCTTCGTGACTGTGTACACTAGACTGTGGTGTAATCATCTTCTGTTATACTTCAAGTTTTTTATTTCCGATTCCTATTCTTTATGATTGTAACTGCTTTCAGGTTCATTTGCTTCAGTATTCACTTACAACTAGCACGTGTCAATATTTAATTAGGCCTAGTGCTAACTATTGTGTTGTGCGAGATAATGCTTGTAGGTGGCTTCCATATTTTAGTTAACAAAGATGAATATCGTAAATTTGTTTATTAGAACGGACGTTTTCAGCGCGTACTTTGAAAGAAAAATATTTGATAATTGACTTGGCAGACCAACTCCATTGTTTGAAATTTCAGAATGTGTTAAATAAAGAGTAGATCGTTTAATAGAAATTTTAATCCAGATGTACAATAAATGTCAATTTTCAGAGATAATGTACGGATGTGAAAAAAAAATTGTTTTGTTTGTTGTTCGTAAGAAACAAAAGGAGACAACGATTTTCACTACAAGTAAATAGATTTAATCCGATTTTTTAAAGGTATTACAATATTGGTCTGTTACATTATTTTAAATATTTTCTCGTTTTAAGAATGGTTTGATTTCGCTTGGGTATTATTCTTATAAAATTATATATTTACTTCCGAACGTTCTCTGTTATGTTGTGCCTATGACATATTTATGCCGTAACTTTATAGCCTAATTCTGCCCAGATGGCATATATAATATAATATACAGATTTAATGAAAGTAAACGATCAGATTTTTCAACTACCAGCTGCCACTGCATAGGTGAATATGGAAATTGTACCAAAAATTATTATGTACTTATCCGTTAAATATTTCAATGTATACTTGCTTATCTGCTCTTCATTACTCTCTGCAAACTTCTTAGAAATGATAAAATACGAACAAATCACTTGGGTTGCATAGCATCCGGTCCCCCAGCTTCAAGCTATAACTCTCTCGGTGGGCCGTTTGAATGTGTGTTATATTTAATAAAATACATAGGTATTACAAGCCCACATAGTGCCCCAGAATTAATGCTTATTTTGAAAATAATTTTATTTTAATATTACAAAAATAAAGTTTGAGTTGATCAGCATAGCTGGATCATTTTTCCCGAGTACTTCCCCTACCAATTACACTGCTCTCTACTTCAGCTACGTTCAATATTATGGGCAGTTACAAAGTGCAACTTAGTAAATATAAGTATTACAAGAATAGTATTGATATATACAGGGCCATCATTTTATTTTTACTAACATTTTTAATATTAACTTGGCTATATCTCTGGATCAACGCCGTTTGCTACTCCCTTCCACGACTGGAGTTCTATGATACTGGCGTAGAATACAAACAAATCACTTTACTAGGTATAGGAGGGAAGAAAAGTATATCATCCATTTACGTAAACTAGGAAATGTCGCTCTTTTGAGTTTGATCATTTTCATTAGGTTTTTGTTTAATCAAAATACAGTGCAGTATTAACAATGAGTGTTTTTACTCACGAACTGAGCTGTCCATGTGGACGTATTCATTATGCAGTGTAATTATACTGTCTACAGCACATTAGCGTACAATATAGAGAATGAAGTTAAATTAAAAAATGATCATAAACGGATATTTAAACACATTTTTAAAATGGTGGCCGTTCATTTCGATACAGGCTTCAGTTCTTTCGTGCATATTATCGCACTATAGACTATTGTACCTAATCCCAATTACCAGTTTCGTCCTTCGTACTAGTAACTCATGTTGAAATAATTCTGTACCTACTCTATAAAAGAGTACCTTAACGTACTGTAAATTCAATCTTCACTTCTGCCTGATCCGAAAAGATAAAATTACTCAGACAGACTATCTACTGTCCGTCCAAGTGGTTATGCCGTAGGGTCGTAGAAAGGGAGGACATCACGTGACAGTTAATTACTTAACGAGGCTCTTTTATATATTTTAAAGAGTTGTATAATATTACGTAGACGTCCAATTCCTAACAGAAATTAATATTCTCAGAAAAGAGCTAAGACAGCCCAGCCACTAGCTAGCGAATAAAAGCTGGTGGGGGAAATCGGGATGCGACGTAGGCAAATGGACGACAGTACTTGTGCGAAAATGATTCAATATTGAAAGCTCTTTCGTCACTGGAAAACGCGAACATATTTTTGGAACGTACTGTTTACTATGACCGTAAGGCTAATAGGCCTATGACTGTATATTGCGGTCTTGGATCTGTGTGGAGGACGGTTGAACTTCATTAGTAGAAGGGGTGGAAGTGAAGTACATTAAAAAACTCAGGTATAATAAAATTGAAGTAAAAACAAAATGCTGTCCCTGTACAACTAGTATCAGATTCAGTTAAAGTAAATGGGTTCTATTTGAATTTCTACGCTAGAGGCTCGGTCAAATGTCAGCGAGGCCGAATAGGCCTATTAACTGTATTGGCATATTCTCGAGGTACTTTCATCTTCCCTGAAATAATTGGTATATTATTCGTAATATTTCATCGGCTTGAAACGAAACATACAATTTCAAGGAATGAAATAATTAAGTACAAATACAAATTTTTCTTTAGCTTCTATCCATAGAATTAAATATTCGTAAAGTTCAAACTCGTACTCCCTCGATAACGTAGACAAATATTGACGCACTAATTGTTCATTAAAGGGCTTAGTAAAGTTTAAAATTAGATTGAACAGTACTGATATTTACGAAGTAGAATTTGCTTTAATTACACTCTAACATCAATGATGACCTTGCAAATGAAAGGGAAACTCTATCGTAATTTATATTGAGGGCACCTAAATGAAAAGGAATAGATCCTGAAGCTTCGGACTTCAAAATAGGTCAGTGTCGCTTCCAGATCTTATAAATATTGCATTTTAGACTATAGTCTATATTGTAGACGGTAACTTGAAAATTCATAAAGACCAACTACACTAATTGTTACAGATTCCGTCCCTGGAAGAGATGACAAACACTTAAGCCATCACATTTGTATACAATGCAATGTTGATAAAATATTATTTGTTTTTATTAACTTATTGCATTTGATATAAAAGTGTATACTTACTATTTGCAAATGAAAGAGACACTATCGTAATAATATACATTGAGGGCACCTAAACGAAAAGGAATAGATAGTGAAGCTTCGGACTTCAAAAGAAGCCAAAGTCGCTTCCAGATCTTATAAATATTGCATTGTAGAGTATAGTCTATATTGGAGACGACGACTTGAAAATTCAAGAAGACCAACTGCAATAATTGTTACAGACGCTATCTTATAGCGAATGCGCTAGTTGTATATATGTTTTATGTGTATAACATAATATAATTCTTTTGTACTATGCACTAGGTTAAAAATAGACAGTTATTGAAGGACCTATGATATTTATCTTCATTTCTTTGTTTACAGTCTAGCAATGTCTACTGAACCCTAAGTTTATAGATGCACAATTTTACGGTACCTAGTATTACGTTTGCAGAAATTCTTCATATGTTCGCATCATTTTGTTATATATTTATTGCGTACGTTTATATTTATGTGAAATTCAAGAATTATTTTATTTGTTTTACTTATAAATTTTTTATATATTTTATGTATTTTTTTATTTCACTGCTTATTTATATTTCTTAACTGATTTATTTATTTCTTTACTGATTTCTTCATTTCTTTATTTGATTATTTATTAATTTGTTTTATTTATTTGTGTATTTACTCATAATATGGTTTTGTCTGGCCCAGTCTCAAAATCATCTTGTCTTGTCTACTGATATGTATTTTTTTATTATAGGCCTAATATTAATAATAATCTACTATTGCAATGTATCACTCATTATAGCTAGTGTTAGTTCACGATCTGTTGTAAAGTTCATGTTTGAGTCCAATAGAAAACGAACAACCAGGATTGTTCAAAACATTTTTGTTAGAAGTGGTTATTTTGACTGTATTGATTTTTTTAGAATTTTCTAGAGTTCAACTTCCAGATCGTTCGGATGCAAGCAGGAAGTGTTACATAAAATGTAAAAGAATGCACATTAAAATACCGTACAGCAGAGACCATAACACCGTTATTACTTACTTGTCGGAGAGGAGAAACTGATAATAATAAATTTCATGTAAACTGGTTTCTCTCTACTTACATTACTTGACCGGTGTTCGTCTAGTACTGAAATATATTTTCCTTCAGTTCTGTAGTTGAATTGCTTATTTCCATTCACTCTTTGTCGTTAAAGCGTATTTGTTTAACATAGAGACCTTTATTAATTGTCTTTTCTGGATTTCATATATGTTCCATTAGTTCTTGTTAAATAATAATCCATTTTATTGCAGCATAAGATTTGTTTCATTAGTTTTAATGTACTCTGTGATCAGTTTGTGTTGTGTTGGTTGTGCACCTAGTAAGAAATTCCATAGTAATGTGAATAATGTATGATAGGGTCATTGTTTGAAACAATTCAGAATAATTACTATGATGTACCGAAGTACATATGATATTTTCGTGCAGGAATTCTGCATTACCATATCGTGAAGAATGGATAGAAAGGAGAACATTGTACATAAGGTTGGACATTGTGCCATTGTCACATATTCTGTGACACAGTAGAAATTTAAATTATGGTTTATTTAACGTCGCTCGGAACTGCAGAGGTGTGCCGGAATTTTTGTCCCGCAGGAGTTATTTTACATGGCAGTAAATCTACTGACATGAGCCTGTCGCATTTAAGCACTCTTAAATGCCATCGACCTGGGCTGGGATCGAACCGGCAACCTAGAACACAGAAGGCCAGCGCTATACCAACTGCGCTACCGAGGCCGACGATTAGTGTAATAACTTATGTCACTAGTCAACGATGTATGCAATAGAGGAAGAAAGAAACTGGTCAACATACCCCATTATCTCCTAGCTTGGTTGTAGTGATGTTTTATTGATGTCACTGATGACGTGACGAGGTTCAAACCTGTGTTTGGACAGTTGACTAAACAACAAAGTGATGAAAAACAAACAACCAGGATTATTTAAAACCTTCTGTGTTAAGGTGATGTGCTACTGAAAACTAGTCGAATTTTGACAAATTTGATTATTTTTTTATTTTCGCGCTAAAAAATGTACGGTTTCATGAGAAATATTTCCATGAAAATGTTATCTCAATAACTTAAGTATATATTTTTTTATTTTATTGGGTTATTTTACGACGCTGTTAGCGTTATTTAGCGTCTGAATGATATGAGGGTGATAATGCCGGTGAAATGAGTCCGGAGTCCAGCACCGATAGTTACCCAGCATCTTAAGTATAAGTATAGGTTCTACTCATATATAATTTGGTAGAAGTTGTGTTAATGCACGAGTTACATGTAACCAAAATTTTAAATTTAATTATCTTAAACAAGAAATGTTCTGAGTTTTCAACGACATGTATTCATTTTATTTCTCAGTTGAAACTTGGCATACGTATACATTAATATCTCTGTTGTGAAATGGAGCATTTGAGTGACTGTATTCAGCATAGTTTTATTGCTATAGAATTATACGTAAAGGAGTATTATTTTTTATTGATTCTGAACATTGAACAAACTAGAATAGGACATTACTAATGCCCCATTGCACAATATACAGTATTACCTTTAAGGAAAAATTAGATAAAAATAATATATACGTTTCTTTTTTAGAAATAGGATTTTCACTATGTAAAACACAAAAAACAAAACAAAATGAGACTATTTTTAAGTGTTCATTAGAAAATATTGAAATTTACATTATTTGATTACGATATTGATATGCATATTCAGTAAAACTTTCAACTCTATAGCTAAAGAATTGTGTGTAAAAAATTATGGATTTCAGAAATTTCTGTAGCGCATAGCCTTAAAAGTGGTTAATTTGACTGTATTAAAATACTTTCAGAATTATTTTCTACAGTTCAACATCCAGATTGTTCGGCTGCAAACAGAAAATGTTACGTAAAATGTAAAAGAATGCATATTAAAATAGAGCAGAAACTATAAGAACGTATTACTTGCTTGTCGGAAAGCAGGAAATGACAAACACAAATTTCATGTACACTTGTTTCTCTCTACTTACATACTTGACCGGTGTTCGCCTAGTACTGAAATATATTTTCCTTCAGTTCTATAGTTCTGAATTGCTTATTTCCAGTCACTCTATATCGTGCAACCTTATTTTTCTGAGTGACCTATATTAATTGTCTGTTTTGAATTTCATATATTCCATTAGTTCTTGTTAAATAGTAATCCAATTTAATGCTGGATAAGGGTTGTTTCATTATTTTTTTATCTTTCTATGATCAGTTTGTGTCATGCTGGTTATGCACGTCACAAGAATTTCCATGGTAACATAAATAATGTAGGATAGAGTTATTGTTTGAAACAATTCAAGCGTAAGTATAGAAACGTATTCGGTCCTGCACAAGGGGAGTTATATTGAATTCCAAGCAATAAAGTAGGTAGTTAATTTATCAACAGTAATCTCACTAGAGGTTTTGATTTATCTGAAGAAAATCAAAACTCAGGTGGGATTTAATTGACTATTACACGATTAGAAGAAAATATTTAAAGATTAGAAGAAATAAAGTACTATAATACAATAAAGTCTGACTAGTGTAATAAGTAGGTAGTGTACGATGTATGCAATGGAGGGGGAAAGGAACTGGCCACCCTCCCCATTATCTTCTGGCCTAGTTGCCTCATAAATGATACCTTCTTGGTATCACTTGTGAGGTTCAGACCTGTCTTAGGAGAGTTGACTGAACAACAACAACAACAATACAATAAAATATTAATTGACTTACTAAAATTCTCTTTCACTAATGTTAGCTTCACCGAAACGTTTGAACGGAGCCGCTATTTTCAGTTGATTGTCTATGCGGTAAACAAATGAAGATTGTAAAGCATGTTTTATAGTACCGTAAAGAATCTGAAGTTTGAAATGTTGACAAGCAAAGAAACAAATGGTGGGGAGATGGTAAAAACAGAAGAAAATATATAAAGATTAGAAGGAATAAAGTACTCTAATACAATGAAATAGATATTAATTGACTTACTAAAATTCTATTTCACTAACGTTACCTTCACCAAAACCTTTGAACGGAACCACCATTTTCAGTTGACTATCTCTGCGGGAAACAAATGACGATCGCAAAGCATGTTTTATAACACCGTAAAGAATTTGCAGTTTGAAATGTTGGCAAACAAAGAAAGAAATGCTAGAGAAGTAGTAAAAACAAATAAATGCTAGGAAAGCGATAAAATAAACAAATGCTAGGGAAGTGATAAAATTGTGCAGCCATTATTGGTTGAAAGACGTCCTTTCGTACCATTTTATTGGTCAAAAGTAGTATGACGTAGTAAAAGTGTAATAGTCAATGTGATTATTAGTTTAAGTGAATGTCACAGTTATTTCTGATCTTATCTGAATAGGTCGACTGTGGCGCCATATTGGCCGCGTCTATCGCTCAACTCCAGCGTGCTAGTCTTCCATGCAGGCAGCCAGATTTCGATCCACAACTAGGTCGTGATTGATGGAATTTATGGACAAAGCTGACGTTCCAGAGGGCATTTCTCATAGTACTTAAAGCTCCCTCTACATTCCATCAATATTCTCGACCATATATTTATTCTTTGCATATCATGTAAATAGTATAGGCCTAGTAAAATGTCCTCTTAAAGTCGAGCCAGCCAATCCGCTATATTGATAATTTTCGGCTTCCTAAGTAATAAAATATATAGAATTTTATAATTTGTAATCAGAAATGCAGGGCTACATATGTGTGTAAAAGCCTACTGCTATAATCGTGCGCCTTAGCGTTTACAACCTTTTCCAACACGCGGCACACTAAAGGTGTAATTTAAAGTCTCGCGGCACACTTATAGCCTATATTCTAAAGCAGTGGTTCCGAAGTGGGGGAATTTTTAAGGGTTTTCGGAGGGAATGTTGTGCCGCATTCGCTAAATATTGACTATTGTGGACTCATTTTTTTACTAGCCTTTTCACTTTTATTCTTCCAATTTACTACGAGAACCTTTACTATTTTCATTTTCTCGCGTAACACCAGAAGATCATTATCGGCACACCGGTTTAAAATAGCGGGTCAAGGCATCATGCCTAGCACTCTTGTTATGGAATGAACGCTGATTCGAGCACTTACGAGGGAATATATTTTCTCCTGAAATTTCAGACAGGGTATGGAACTGGTGCCCACGCAATATCGTGATGAATTTGAGGAGCTACGATGTGTAGTGAAATCCGGTTAATAAAACCAGCTATAATGGCTGGGGGGATCACCTTGTTAATCACATGATACCTTCGTTTTGGTCGGATGGTCGTCGACCTTTGCTAAGGCATGTGAATCTGAGACCATCGGTCGGCTGGTCGGCCTAGGCTCTTCATGGGCTATCGCTCCACTTATTACACTGCAATATTTCGTAGATTTCAATTCAACAGTTGAAGGAGCTTGTAAGGGAACATAAGTCAATGTTAAGAAAGCTTGCAAGCAATTTGTACACCATTCGAACTAACATCCTGAAATATGTTTAAATCTCTAATATTACATAATGCGATGCATATATGAACCAGCTAGAGAGAGTTAAAGTAGCGGGGGTGGGGGGGGGTCTCCGCCATCCAATGGGATTACGTTTGACCTGGTGGGCGCGAGGATTGAATACGTAATATATGTTGTTTCGTCTGCAGAAGCGTAGGGAGCGAGCGGCGACGGCAAGTAGTGCACGTCCTAAACGTAGAGGTTACATACATTAAAAATAATAGGCTAAGGAAACACAACTCTACATTGAATAAAGGTCTGAACAATAGCTATATTTCGTTTTTGGGAATATAATTCTGGGACATATTAAAACTATTAATTTTACATGCCTACTGCTATTATATTTTGAGCGTGTGGGTGAGTGGTCAGGAATTTTAAACACATCACAATAAATGCGTATGAAATTCTCGAAAAAAAAACAACATAAAATCAAACACGTAGGCCTACTCACCAATAATGTGACAGTTCTTGCTTATTTCCCTTCAACAAATTCATCCTCCTGTGAATGATAATGATAAGTTTAGTAACAAAAAAAGTTTGAAACCCAAAAGTTTTTTGCACCATCTAGATTTTACCAAGAAGCGTTAATGACACTCACTTTTTTCCATATGAAATTCACATGTAGTCCTACCAATTGCCCTTCTAATATAATGGTCAGTGCTGTTTTCAAATGTTTCGTTCTTGCCAGTTAAATTTATTCATTTTCATCTTTATCTATGAGACAATTGAAAGCGTAAGTAATATTCTTGATTGTAGATCAGTGACATGCATTTGAGAATATTTTTACGTTCTTGCAAGTTCACATAGGGCAACTAGGCCTAAAATGACATATCTTAAGGAAATCTTGAAAAAAAAATGTATTCTTACCAAATTTGTTTTGGTCAATTATATATAACTAATAATACAACATTAACACATATATTAAGATCAACAGAAAGTGAAAAATACTGACAATCTTTAACTCAAATGTATGTTTCAAAATAGATAAACTATGTCATTTTACCCAAGTTACTAGGGTAAAGTTAAGTTAAGTTAATTTTTACATAGTTCAAAAAAAAAGTTAGTTCTCTTAGATATACTTGCACATTCATTGTATGCCCATGAGAAACATTTCTTGCACTATAGCTATGTTTCTTCTGGTTTATATTGGCTGTAAAATTCATTGCAGTACAGACAAGGTGCATCGTTCTCAACGTCACCATCGAAGTCACTCTCTTCATCTTGGTCCCCATTGCTTAGATCAAACTGAAGCTGTGTTTTTCCTCTGTTTGCTGAACACCTTTCTTCTACAGCTCTTCTTTCAGCTTCCTTTAATTTTAATTGGTTAATAAAAGAGATGCTCGATTTGGGACCCTTCATGTGTTCTCTTTCTTCTCGCCACAGATCTAGTGCCAGAGGGAATCGGGGAGATCTCTTGCTGTGTCACATGAGGTGAAGGCCTCGTTTGTGACGTTTCCGCTGCTGAAGCAGTTGTTGGTGATGGCTCTATCATATGTTCTTTTGCATTCCTTGTTGTTGAACTGCTCTTCTGTGTTGCACCCTTTGGCCCATCTGTAGGGACTGCATTCGTTAGAGGTCTGTCTGTGGGCGCTGCAGGACTAAATAAGTGATCAGGAAATATGTCCGAATTGAGTGGACAAATTCCTGTTAAAGAAAATCCACCTAATGCATTGGTGATGGTTGCAGCTTTTCCATAGACTTCAGAAAATAAGTCCGCAATTTGAAACTGTGTAATCACCCATCCAGGATGGTTCTTCAGCCACTTTGTAACGACCTGATCATATGTTTTCAAAGGCCCAAAGAAAGAGATATCAAGTGGCTGGAGTCGGTGGGTGCAGTGACGAGGGAAGGCTAACATGACGTGTAATCACTGTTGCCAACTACTGTACACTATAGAGCTGTAAATCCAAACTCATCTTACAATGTTTTCCACAAAAGCGCTTTTTGGTGAAGTAGGTGCAAGTAAACTTCAGACTCGCAAAGCCTAGCTCATTCATAAGAGGATAAATCAGAGTAACAAAATTCAGTGCATATACATAATGAAAATATATTTATTTTAGAAACTTTAGGGCTTTATATATTTTAAAGAAATCCCCATCTCACCTATTTTAAAATCAGTTAGCTTTACGAAAAATTCAGTCTAGCAATGAGAGAGATGCCACTATATACGAGGCGTGTTCTTAAAGTAAGTTCCAAAAGGGTGTAGAAAGTAAACGGGAAGATATTTACAAACCATTTTTGTTGCAGTGTATTCCCCACACTTCAATTACTTCTCAACATAATCTCCACCATTATTGAGGCATTTATCGAGTTGTGGCACAAGTCTTTCTATCCCCTCATTGTAGAATTCGCCCGCCTGCGAACCACTCCCGCACATTTGTGGAAAATTCAAGGAAAGCGAAGAAATTGTGAACCTCCTGTCCTCATGAATTATTTCATCGACAGCACGCACCAAATCGTCATTGATCAAAGATGGCCGACCGGTACGCTGCTCATCATGCACAGAGACGCGGCCCTCGTTGAACTTCCTAATCCATCTCTTGACCATTCCATCACTAATGGCATCATCACCATACACCTCACAAAATTGACGATGAATGTCAGCTGGTTTGATGTTTCTCGCATTCAAGAAATGGATAACAGACCGCATCTCACAGTTGGCGGGGTGCTCGATCACTTTAAACATTTCAACTGATAATAATAATAATGTTTTATTTTAGCTGGCAGAGTTAAGGCCATAAGGCCTTCTCTTCCACTCAACCAGCCTTAATCAATACAATACATATTTAAATTACAAATATTTACACTACACTTAAAAGGTTCTCCAGCAATATTCTTCAATTTTAACGACTAGTAGACTACATATGTATTTATTTAAATTTAGATAAACCTGTAAGGTAAAGTAGTAACTTAATTTATGAGCTAATTTAATTCAATCAATTATAATTAATTTACAACTAACCACACACACGGACTGAAGCTCTGAAACTGCATGCACAGCTTGCCTGAGGACTGAAGAAGAAAACACGCATGCACAAAATAACGATTGCAGTGATGCGATGACTATAATTGAAAACGGAACTTTCTTTAAGAACACGCCTAGTATTACATAATTTCACAGAAGTAATCACTAATCAGCCATTGTAAACAAATTTGACACCAATTTTGCAAATCGCTATCGCCCGTAATATATGGCTTCTCATTTCCAGTCAGAAACATGCACTTGGGTAAAATGACATAGTATGTCATTTTAGCCAAGTAGGTGGTATGTCATTTTACCCGGAATGAAGAAGAATAAGAAGTAGTGCTAGTACGACCTAACCTCTTTATGAATTTGAATATTGTAATGCTTTCTATAGAGGGAAATATTCATGTTTTCAGTCATGAACATTATTTCACCAATATCTTAAAAGGACAAAAAATACATAACATAGCTCAACAATATTATATCGTCTTGCACTTTTTTCCTTTAGTTGCACCTGCTTCACCAAAAAGCGCCTTCGCTTGCTGAAATTTGGATGTAACCACTGTTTCCAGCTTCTGTGCACTATAGAACTGTAATTTCAAACTCAGCTTACAGTGTTTTCACAAAACACTTAGTATGTCATTTTACCCAAGTATGTCATTTTAGGCCTAACTCCCCTAAATGTTATTTAACACTTCAAAATCACATACTGTATAGCCTATGTTGGTTTTGAACATTCTGAAAAACTGCATGTCTAATGGTTGTAGTTCGCTGGTTGTTTTTGCAGGAATGATATGCACTCTTAATTTTTCAGGTTCAAAGTTATTAGATGACAATATTCCACTTACTAAATTCTTGTCTCTACATTTCATGCAATGGTAATATGCAAGTATTGATTGAACTCTAGTTCAGTGAAGTGAAAATTAGATTAACCGAGTTATGAGAACCGATAAGCGGAAACCATTTCAGGAACTCGCTAGAACTTGCCGTGTTATAATCACGTCACGTTATTTTCAGTAGGTAGAGTAAAAGTAATAAAAAAATTGGACACACAATTTCTCATATGTGTAAAGTGACAGTTGTATCTTCTTCTTTTGATAACCATGTATCCTATTTGTGAACTTATTATTGTTACCAAATGTTAAAAATTAGGCTACAAAAAGTGTTTAATTTACCGTCTTGTTTCTGGGCCGAGGATATGGAGTTCGCGGTTATATTGTATAGCATAGTAATTCAGAAATATAATAAAACACAGAAATACATGACATTACGGTGGATATATTAATTTTGAAGGAGAGGAGGAACCTGAACCTGAAAGTGGCTGTTCACGCAGTACACGACGTTCATCTCCAGAGCAACAGGAACAGTCAAGTCAAAGTGAATAGGATCTCTCTCCACCCAAAAAGTTGAGGTCCAGTATATTAGAAGATAATAGAGAACATTTATGAAGATATGAAGACTATTGCAATCGTGGCTTCAATTCCTATAGCAAACTAATGAAGCGCTATAAGTGCTTTAAAAGTAAATGAAATTGCTCATATTCTAAATTACGTGTCTAACAAACGGCAAGGTGGAGCTCGTTTCAAATGAAACAGACTGTCGCAATTACAAACTATAAAAGAGCATGTAATATCGCAATTTGATAGTGCAAGGAGGTATGGATCTACAGTTCACTATTGGCATCTGCAGATGCGGGCACTGGAAGCGGCTAAAGTGGTTGGCTTGGACAATTTCAAAGCTTCCATTTCCTTTATCGACCATCTAAAGCGTGAATATGGCATTTCATCCAGGCATATTACTACATTTGTCACAAAGTAAGAACATAGACGACGATAATAGTATACGTCAGAAGGCACAATAGTTTGTGGAGGAAGTGAACATGTTTATAAGAAAGGAGGGTGTGGAAAAAGGTAATGTCTGGAACAGTGACCAGAGTCAATTCCAGTATGAAATGTCTTCAGCATCATCACTGTCCCACAGAGGAGAGAAAACTGCAGCTAGTGTGTTGCAGTCTGTACATAGCTCTACCCACAGCTACACAATTGATGTGGCTTTATCAATGACAGGCAGACTAGCAAACAAGTTGTACATCTGTTTTCAAGAGACGCAAGGTACTTTCGGTCCAAATATTTCAAAGAAACTTGAAACAGCCTGTCCACGAAACATTCATGTGGAGGCAAACAAAAGTGGAAAAATGACTAAAGAACGCTTGAAACGTTTTGTAACTTCAGTCCTTGGCGAACATGTAACAAGTGAAAAGAGCCTATTGTTGTGTGATTCCTGGTCAGGTCATACAGATCGTACCCTTCTAGATGCAAGTTTTCCAAACAAAGATGTTATGCTGAAGATATTGCCACAGAAAACAACAAAATATTGCCAACCCCTTGATGTTTACTTCTTTCGGCAATATAAGCTCTATATCAGAAGGATTACTGATTTTGTAAGACTACAATGTGCAAAACCACAAGTGAAGATACATGATCGTTATTTCATCATGAAACTTCACTCTGTGATTTACAATCAATTTGCTGCACCTACGTATAAGCCTATGTTGCAATATGCTTGGCGAAAGCCAGGACATGACATTGACATAGGGTAAACTAGGTAGTTATTGACCAGTATACGGTGATTGACTGCTTCCTTTTTTCAAGTATATTGTGAATAAACCACGATCGTGATTTTACTTTTTGCTGCATATACCTCTAGTAGCAACCCTTATTTGTGGTTAGTTGTCGCTGTTCATCCCACTGAGTTAGTGTCTGTTGTCTGAGAGGACTGAAATCGATTGGAAATGCAACTGAACCTAAACAAGTGTAAGTAACTAGAGAAATTGCTAAGAATAATGCATCCAATAATTTATTTATTCTGCAAAGGATACATAAATTCTGGTGCTCGTTTTTACACTCACAGTGTGAGAAAAGGTATAAGGTTTCCGTCCACAGAATATTATTTTGTTAAAGTTTTTATATGACATAAAAATGCCCCGTGGTCAATCACTATAAAGTGAATGGCCGCAAACTACAGTGATTGGTCGTTCATAAATTATTTGTTAGAATAATGACCAATTTGCTCCAATTCTATATATGTTATCGGTTAAATGATGGGGATTTTTACAGGACTGATACTATATTATAATGCCTAAGCCAGGTAAAGTGCATTATACAGGGGAAGCTTTACGAAACGCTACAGAACCTGTCCACAGTGGATTTGATTTAAATGAAGCTGCCAAGAAGTTTGGTGTCCTAAAAGCAACCTTAGCGTCCAGAAGCAAATATCCCGTTGAAGGAAAAGTGTTCTTTGGTCCTCGTCCAGTGCTGGGTGAAGCCATTTGTAATAACATCAGAGAAATGACACACACTTGCTTCTGATAAGGCACAAAAGAGAAAAATGGAAGAAGAGGCAAGAGAAGGAAGGAAGCGAATAAGAAATGAAAGAAAAGGCAGCGAGAAGAGTTCTTTTCTTATTTTTTTAACTTGGTTATTTAACGACACTGTATCAACTATGAAGTTATTTAGCGTCGATGGGATTGATGGTAGCGAGATGGTATTTGGCGAGATGAGGCCGAGGATTCGTCATAGATTACCTGAAATTTGCCTTACGGTTGGGCAAAACCTCGGAAAAACCCAACCAGGTAATCAGCCCAAGCTGGAATTGAACCCGCGCCCGAACGAAACTTCGGATCGGCAGGCAAACACCTTTGCCGACAGAGCTACGCCGGTGGCGAATAGTTCTTAATGAGAAAGATCAGAAGAAGAGAAACGAAACAGACAAGAAAAAAGTGAAAATTGTGAAAATGTGTTGTTCAATCACTAATAAATGAGTATTCAATAACTGTGCAGTAGACGGTCAATCACTAATAAGCGTGTGGTCAATAACTGTGCAGTAGACGGTCAATCACTAATAAGCGTGTGGTCAATAACTGTGCAGTAGACGGTCAATAACTGTAAAAGTGGACTTGTTGTGTTTATTTAATTTATCTTTGCATTAAAATTTTATTTTTTCTTTTGTTTATTGATTTTGATTTGTTTCTGAATCTTCACTTGACCCAATGCCTTTGAAATTCTCTCAATAAGTTACCACTGTTTTCCGCTATTTCATTGTTTTATTATTCATTAGCTTAAGTGGTCAATCACTATACAGTTTACCCTACCAACATCATCATTTGAAAATGTAATTAGTGTGGCTTTTGATATTGGTCTGCGTGAATGCGAAAGTGATTTGGAATGTGATAAAGTGGCTTTTGTGAAGTGTGCACTATGATCAGATCATAGCAGATCATAGTACACAATATTATATATGATCTAGGCTGCCAGCGTACTGCCTCGCACATATTTAACTGCCACATGACCCGCCACATTAAAATGAAACTGTGCATTCGACACAACATTCACGTAATCCAAAGTCCAGATTACATATAGATTGCTCATGCCTATGTTAAAATCGGTTGCACTATGATAAGAATAACCGCCAGGATCGCCACCCGTCCGCCGTAAACGAACACGAGATGACAGTACAGTCGCTAATGTAATTCAAATGGGAGTTATGACGTGACTCCTTACCTAGATCATATATACCCAAAGGGTTTGTAATATATAACTAGAGACACCAACGGCGCTAGTTTCGCGTACAAAATTGAACCGCTGTTCGGCCACCATTAAAGGGAGTTGATGCTTCGACAGGAGTGCAAGCAGTTCATGCTTATTGAGGAATACGAATAAATATAAGTACACTTGAAGGGAAATAATAAGAAAATGGTGAAATACTGCGCCGCAAATAATTGTTCCAACATAGCTACTATTGTAGGATGCCCAGGAAAGCATGCATATCTTAATGTTTGGAAGAATCTTCCAAAAGCAGTTCCTCCTTTGAATGTGTTTGCAGAATGTCGGAATATTTCTTGGATAAAGTTTTTTTTTTTTTTTTTTTTTTTTTTTTCCAGAAACACATTAATCAGGTTTATAACGTTGATTTCAACAATGTATGTAAGCGTTAGGTGCCATTACATTACAGTGGATTATAATAGCAGAGTGCATAAGAAAATCCTCAGACTATATCTGTCTAAAACTGTTTTGTTTCACAATAAATGAATTAATCATGTAATTTTCGTTATGTGCAGTATGTACTTCTGAACAATTTTTCCCTTGAAATTATTCAAATCTGCTTTACAGGGAGCCTTACCTGAAAGACTAGATTTGCAGTATGTACTTCTACTTTTTGGTTGTATTAAATGCAAAGAAATTAGAGAAAAAATAGCTGATGGCCTAGCTAGGCCTATTATTACCACTACTACTAGGTCTACTATGACCACTACTACTAGACCTACTATTACCACTACTACAGGTCTATTATTACCACTACTACTAGGCCCACTAATACCACCAAAACTAGACCTACTATTACCACTACTATTAGGCCTACTATTACCACAAAAACTAGACCTACTACTACCACTAATACTATGCCTAATATTACTAATACTACTAGGCCTATTATTACCACTACTACTAGGTCTATTATTACCACTACTACTAGGCCTACTATTACCACAAAAACTAGACCTACTACTACCACTAATACTAGGCCTACTATTACCACTACTACTAGGCCTATTATTACCACTACTACTAGGTCTACTATTACCACTACTACTAGGCCTACTATTTCCACTACTAGTAGGCCTACTATTGCCACAAAAACTAGACCTACTACTACACCTACTATTTCCACTACTACTAGGCCTACTATTACCACTACTACTAGGCCTACTATTACCACTACTACTACGCTTACTATTACCACTACTACTAGGCCTATTATTATCACTACTACTAGGTGAACTATTACCACTACTACTAGGTCTACTATTACCACTACTATTAGGCCTACTATTACCACTACTACTAGGCCTATTATTACCACTACTACTAGGCCTACTATTACCACTACTATTAGGCCTACTATTACCACTACTACTAGGCCTACTAATACTACCAAAACTAGGCCTCCTATTACCATTACTACTAGGCCTATTACCACTACTACTAGGCCTATTATTACCACTACTACTAGGTCTATTATTACCACTACTACTGGGTCCACTATTACTACTAGGCCTACTATTACCACTACTCCTAGGCCTACTATTACCGCTACTAATTGTATTAAAAAGTCTACTGACCTCTAACTTAATGGTCATCAACTAAACATTGAATAGATTTTTTGTGATAAAATTTATTCTCACTATATTTTAAATCAGTTTCCAGAATTGTTATGATCTCATATTTCACCACTAAATATTTTCTAAGCTCCATATACCTTCCTCTTCCTTTGCATCAAAGGACTGAAATATAGATCATTTTAAATATTACAGTTGATATCCATTATTATGTCCTTAAAACAATACTAGTAATACTGAAAATTAATGTTGACATTGCCATTATTCAATATTTCACATACTTATCCCGAGTGTATATGGTGATTTAATTTATTTTTTAGAATATCGCCAAAGTTGAATCATTATAATATTTTAATAAATATAGCGCTCCTCTGCCATTCGTGTTTATTTCATCACGACTCATCCTTTGTAAAAGATGTTTAAAACAGTGTCTATCACCAGGCTACTTCAATGTAATGTGGTACTGTTTTCGAATTTCGCGCCGCAAACACTCCCTTTAATGGCGGATGCTAGCCGATTCAATTTGTGACATTTTTCTTGCCTGCCACTCACGGGTATGTGTCTCTAGTAAGTATTACAAACTCTTTGTATATACCCCAGATAGGTCGGCCTTATAGGCTTTGACGTTAACAACTTTTGTCAGGTTTACTACGCTGCCATCTAGTTTTTACATAAGGAGCCTAGATTCTAGACTGGCAGTTGCAGGCAGTGAGCCACCGAAGCGGGGACAGGCAGAGAGAGAGAGCAACTGTCGTGTGGCGAGCGAGGGTGGGGATAACTTCCCCTACGCGTTCTCTATAATAATGTTTTCTAATTTTATGTTTTAATAGTTTTCAATTCAGGGCTTAAAGTGCACGATGTTCCATTCAAACCTGTCACATTTTAATTAATCATTGCTAAAAAGGTATACCACATTATGGAATCCGAGTGGTACTAAATGAAAGAGAAACTCAAAGAATTTTCCCCATATGGTAACACAAGAATCTTACTGGCTACACTGGACCAGTAAATTGTAGTGTATCCAGTATCATAACGCCATTCAGTTAGGGTATCTCTAAACAAAAGGATAGAAGTGCCAATAGAAAAAAAATATCAATTTTCCTCTTGATTGTGTCATGTTCCTTACAGAAAGCAGCACATCAAATCAATGACAAATAAACAAAACTTAGCTGACACCAATAGAGTGGGGATAACTTCCCCTACATGTTATCTTCCCAATTCACAAGACAGTTTTGTTAACATTCGGAATGAAGTAAAAATAAGTTTCATTCCAACAATGGAAATTAGTTGGAAAAATGCAGCGATTGTTATATATGGTCACGCTAGTACATAATGGGTTAAGCTGTTTTAGAGACCGGCAGTCTTTAATAAGAGAGTGCAGGAAATTCTATAATACAGTAGATAATGGTGAAAGGTGAAGAATAGCGAGAGGTATGGTGTAGAGGTGCAGCTAGAATCAGATTACCTCCGAGCGGGTGTTCAGGTTGTGATGAGAGGACAGAAGGCTGAAGCGGATAGAAAGGTAGTGGGGCAAGGAGGTGCATAGAATTCCGTACAAGAGACAGATGGTTTGCAGCTTTCTCTGTCTTCAAGTCGAAGTCAAGCTATCATGTCTTTTTTCGACACAGACGTAAATCCAGAGATCTTATATCATATATGGAAATTAACTTGGTCCCGATTCAGAGGTCCTCAGTCACAATTACTGGTCAGTTGTTGCCAATTCACACTTAAAACTCTACAATTGTTTCAATTCGTACTGAAAATGTCTCTGAAGGGTATCTCGTGAAGTCGTAAAGATATCTAACAGACTTACGTAAGCTGGAAACAAATTGAAAGATATTATGAGGGCGAGCACAGTGATTAAAGACGCCATCATTTACGAATAAAATTTCTACTCTTAACAACCGCGATTTTAAGTCTGCTCTCCGACATGAAAAGCTAATGTCAGAGCTGTTCCAAAAGTTGTCATACATGTGCCACTTTGCCATGACACTTTGATACATATTACATCACTTCCAGACGCAGAAAGAATGCCTGACAGAAGGTTTATTTGTCTGTACAGAGAAAGACAAAACCTCGCCCTGACAATATTAACATAAGGTGCGAATAAGCGGCTCCGGGTGTCTCTATTCAGATCCGTGCAGACTTGTGATTGTGTGTCATACTGGCGTGTATGTTGTTCTTTGTGAAACACATGGCGTTACCATGACACCCACTGCGGTATAGATTTGTAGCAGAGTATTATGCTACAAAGGTCTTACAAGCAAACATTCTCATGGGCGCAGATAAAAAAGTTATTTTTCTCTTCCACCATGTTAATAATGTCAAAACAAGTGCAAATTTTGGACACTCGAACGCAATTACGAGGGCTATCCAGAAAGTAAGTTTCCCTGGGGCCGTTTACAAAAAAAGATAACAGAATTTCATGGAAAGATTTATTGGAACAGCTACAGCAATTATTAAGCTATTTTTCAACATATTCCCCACCAGAATTGAGACATTTGTAATACCGAGGGATCAACAGACAGGATAGACGGTGTCACACACTGCTTCCCATCTCAGGCGGCAGACTTCTACGAAACATGGATGCAAAAGTTGATCCCACGGTATGACAAATGTCTCAGTTCCTGTGAGCAATATGCTGAAAAATAGTTCAACAATTTCTATATCTGTTCTAATAAATCTTTCCATGCAATTGTGTTTTCTTTCTGTAAACGGTCCCAGGGTTACTTACTTTCTGGACAGCTCTCGTAATTGTGCTCGAGTAGCCAAAATTTGTTTAAGTACTTGTTTTGACATTAGTAACATGATTGAAGAAAAAAATAACTTTATCTGTCCTCATGAGAATGTTTGCTTGTTAGTCGGGTACGTGAAGTTCGGAAACCGAACGGGCTAGTCGTAATGTACTGTATTGAGTTAGTATGAGTATTCTACCTATGATGTTTCAGAATTGCCTGAGACCTATATTGTTATTTTGCTGTTTAGTCAACTGTCAGAAGACAGGTCTGAACCTTACAAGTGATACCAACATGGCACAACTTATGAGGTAACTAGGCTAGAAGATAATGTGGTAGAGGATAGGATGACCATTGCATAAATAGTCGAATAGCTACATATTATACTAAGCAGACTTCAGATGCAAACAAACAATGTTTTTCCTCTGACATATATCGTCAAGTCAGATGTACTGTTTGATAACAGATTATACATATCACAAGTAAGAGACCTATATATTATAATATATAGGCCTACACTAGTGTCGTGCAATGTTCGAACATGAGAAGGGATATCAAGATACTACGAACTCCGTCCTACTTCATAGGCATCCCAACAGTACGTGGAAATGAAACATGTAAATTAAAATAACCGAGTCTGTTGAAAACCGGTCAGAGGTCTCATGTTCGGCTCAAGTTTGCCGAGTCTCTGTAGAACCGAAGCTGCCTTTGCGTTTGTTCAGTGTTTACCCTTCCTTACATACGTTCGGTGCCTTTCTCATTAGTTCCTCCTCTCCCTGCGCCTTTATGTTTTAACAGCATAAAGATATCAGGCACATATCTTGCGAAGTTACGCATAATAAGTATAGGTAATTTTTCTTCTTCTTATTATTATTATCATTATTATTATTATTACTATTATTATTATTATTATTATCATCATCATCATTATTAAGCATTCACAAAAATATACATATAAATAAATCTAACAAAATCTATACTGATAATAAAACTGTAACCTAAATTTTTATGATAATTTTCGCTTTTCCAAAAATAATTTGTTGTTAAATGTATAATGAACGGTCCTGAGACCGCAAATAGCATTTCTGAAATTTTTGTTTGAATGTCCGTATGTTTGTTATCTTTTCGCGCAATAATGGCAAAACCGATTTCTACGAAAATTGGTATGTAAAATAAGTTAGGTCCACTTAGATTTTAGGCTATAACTTATGGTATTCAAAATACTGTCTTTAAAAGGGATGATATAAGGAGAACTGAATAAACAAATATTTCGCTTATTATTGATTTTTTAGGATAATATTGCATAACAAACTTTGCTTCAAAAAATGTTTCCGACAAGTCTTGTTCTTAGCAAAATTTCCATAGGGCCGATATATATATATATATACCATGCTGATATAATAAAATGAAAACAAATGACTCTGTGATTATTTAAGGTGTCCTTGTATAACAAACGGAAGAAATTTATTTAAAACCTTTTTTTAATTTAATGAGCATGACCGATCGAGTAAGTCAACTGTGCGAAGACATGTCTGAACCTCACAAGTGGTACAAACAAGGCACAACTTAAGAGGCAACTAGGCACCACTTATGAGGCAACTAGACCAGGAGATAATGGGATAGGTGGTCGCACAAAATAGATCAGCATGGAGACAAAAGCTTTGGGAGGCCAAGGCTCAAGAATGAGCTCTAGCGCCATTGGATTGTGGCCCATTCCTTTCCCAAACTACAGTCTGTGAAAAACATAAAACGTGACAAGAATTAAAGAAAGAAAATAAATGTAATAACAGTAAGGTATCACTGAAGCCTTGTCGAGAAAGGAAGAAAAGTATGAAACCATCAAATAAACAAACCGAGTAAAATAAAGACAAATGTCGGAATTCAAGATCAGCAGGAACAACAATAGTTCGTAGGATACTGAAGATGACGCAGCACAGGCGTCGAAACGGGACATCTGTCTAAGGTACATAACCTATTTTAAATTTCAACACTTTTAACGTATCGACTAATACAATTTTAAGTTTTTAAACAAGTGTTAATATGAACTAGAATCAATAAAATAAACAATCTTGCCAAAAATGTTCTTTCTTAAACATTTCTTAAAATCCGGGGAGTTTGGTGAAACTTTGTATTCTAATGGGAGTTGATTATAAGTTGTTATATAAAAATGCTTAATCCCTTTGATACCATGAGTTACTGAGCTATTCTAAGAGAAAAAATTCTGTTTTTAGAAAGTGCAGCGATGCGCATGGGTGTGGTTAGTATACTCAATTTTTTTTCATGGAGTGCAGTTTCATAGAAAGGACTTTGCCGACAGACCTTCTACTGCCCACTACTAATAGGTTGTCATAAATAAATGTCTTCCATACTGTAACGGAAATCTTGTCTCCTCCTGTCAGTAACCAATCACAACTCTCGTTCAAAAGAATTGACAGGTGCCCGTCAAATCCACGTGGAGGCAGAGTTGCCGCATCTTTTCCGAATTCCAAGAATCCCGTCAGTTTCACTGCATAATTTCGAAGGTCATCAGGATTGTGACAACTGTGCAATGTTGGGACTAGGGGACAGGATGGAATTGTCAGAGGTGTTTGTGTAGGAAGTCATAAATCTGTAAAGGATCCACCGAACTGCACTCCTTGAAATAAAATAAGGTATATTAAAAAAACGCACAGCTCAAAGTACCGACTAGTATTGTGCAACGTTCAAACATGACAGAGCAAACCAAGACAGTACAAACTTCGTCTTATTCGCGAGATATGTGCTCAAATCCTTAAGCAGTTTAAAATAGTGTCCTGTAATATTCGAACATGAGAGCGGCAACCAGTTTCCTCTACAGTAATTAAAAAAAAAATATATATATATATATATATCGCATTTAACTTCGAGTTTCACACTGTTACATGGGGAAGAGGTAGAAATAATGGAAATAATACTTCTGTTAAAGTGCTAAAACACAACGAAATTCACTGTACAATAATTCTACTTAAAATCAGCAAGATTAATTAAATTTAATGGACGAAATAAAAATAATTAAAACATCATGAAAGAAAAATAATATCGAACAAAACCAAAACATTAAAGAATGAGAAATCTCAGAGCATGTGTGGATTATCGCGTCTTTTAGATCCTTCACATTTTCGTAACATTTGTCATGAGCATAAATTCTGTTCTTTCAATGTTTTTCTTTTTCCTACTAATCCAGGACAACACTCGAGCGTGGGCTCGATTCCCACTTGGGCTGATTATCTGATTGAGTTTTTCCGAGGTTTTCCCTAACCGTAAGGCGAATGTCAGGTAATCTATGGTGAACCCTCTACATATCTCATCTTGCTATCACCAATCCTATCGATCCTAAATAACCTAGTGCTTAATACAGCGTCTGAGGTTACAGAATATTGACAGGAAGCAGAAAATATTCTATTTATAATATCAGCGTTGTTACATCATATGTAGGATATTTAATGATTAATTTGAGCACTCTAGAAAGCTGCACAAATACCAGTAGATACAGAGAACACTTCAAGAAAAGAGACAACAAAGAAAAAACATATAGAATAAAATAGTAGAGTTTTGGCAAGTTTTATATTAAAGACCGACTTCGATATAAAAGTAGGAATTAGTTAAATGAGGAGACATAATACTGTTACGAAGTTGACAAATTATATAAAATATTACATATGAGGCAAAATATAAATTAGATGAGTGACCTTAAGCATATAATATGAAAACAAAATGGAATTAATGAAATGTCTAAAATGTCTGCATGAATGAAGAATCTCAGGAGCTGTAGTAGCGATCTGGTCTTCCATCTATATGGCCCGGTTTCGATTCCCGGCCTGCTCGTGATGGAATTTGTGCTGGACAAAACAGACTTTGCAGAGATTTTCCCTGGAGTACTCTTTTTTCAGTCTTTCATTCTACCAACAGTCTTCTCCTCCCTCTCATTTCATCTATCATCCTCAATAGTCAGAGCAGTGTGGGATGAACTCTTAGCAGTATTAGGGATTTCCGGTGCTGATATAGGTTCTAGGGACTTGGGGTTTATCAAGTACTCGTGGGGAAGTAGTTGAAGTAGAATGACCTGCTTGTCAGTATTGCATTCACGAATGCCACCAGGTCACCTGTCGGACTGGACCAATCATTGCATAGAACGCACAATAAGCTTAATTGCATTAATTCACTCCAGGTCCGTCATTCGAAAAGCCAGGCAGCCAACCAATAGATATGTGGGTCTATCAGAAACACCTCAAGAAAAAGAACAAAATTAGCCCATATACTTACTATTGTACAGTCCTGCAGATATTGCAACATCTGCACTGATCTGTGACTATTAAGAAAAAGTAGAAATAATTGTTCAGAAATAATATGCTTACGAAGTATACAAATATGTTATAAACTATTACAGAGTGTATAAAAAGATAAATGGGATAAATGTATTGAAACGGAGATGGAAATAAAATAAAATGGATTGTATATCTAAAAATAAGTATGAGTGTGTAATTCAAGATATTATTTGAAATGTCATTCCAAAGGAGATACTGAATTAGAACTTTAATTTATTCATTCATGGTTTTCTGCTGAGGGGCAGGTTTTTCACTGCAAACCCAGTATACTCCAATCTTTCCTGTTTCTTCTTAGTCTCCGCATAAATCTATATCTAAATATGTTTTCTATCATGTGATATCTCCTTCTGCCTCAAACTTTTCTTCCGTTCATCATTCATTCCAGTGCATCCTTCAATAGGCAGTTTCGTATTGGCCAATTGACACAGTTAAATTTTTTCTTATCAGTTTCAGCAGGAAGAAAATAGTGCACTGCTTTTGACCAGTTTAAGACACCTTTCGTTTTCTCCTTCATATGGAGGGAGGCCCTAGAGGCTACTAGGCCTATCGCAATTCGAGGTTTATTGTGCCATACCAATCCTTTACGTGAGGATGATTATTTGAGTCCGAATGGTCGCTCTTTGTAGACATTGTGACTCAGCTATGTGGTGCCATCTCTCGATTTTAGCCATGTAGGCTAAAGATCCATTCCATTAGAGTGTCCTTTCAATCCCGAGTTTCTTAGTCTTCTAGCCTCCTCAGACTGATGCTGTCCTTATACCAATCAATATATTACATCTGCATCATTATGGTAAATAACATTCCTTTACTTTTTATTTAACAACGCTATATCAATTACTAGGTTATTTAACATCGATGGGATTGATAATAGCGAGATGGTATTTGGCGAGATGAGGCCGAGGATTCGCCATAGATTACATGAAATTTGCCTTACGGTTGTGGAAAATCTCGGAAAAACCCAACCAGGCAATCATCTCGAACGGGAATCGAACCTACGCCCGGGCGGAACTTCGGATCGGCAGCAGACAGGATCCTCAGCTGACCGAGTTACGCCGGTGGCTGTAATTTACTATTGAAGTGATTATGATGATGATGATGATGATGATGATGATGAGGAGGAGGAGGAGGAGCAGGAGCAGGAAGAGGAGGAGGATGATAATGAATATTGAAATAGAAAAATATGGCCGAATGATGGAAGTAAACGGGAGAACCCCGAGAAAATCCCTCAGGAATCTGACTTTGTCCACCACAAATACGACTCCGCCATCACGGGGATATCAACCCGAGTCCGCAATCATCGTAAGGCAGTGCTTGCCAACTGCGTTATCAAGGTGGCTTAAAGTACTTTGCTTCCAGTAGGAGGAGGTTTTCTTGGAAATGAAAGTTAAATTTCTTGCGATGATGTAGAATAATACGTTCTTATTATGTGGCCGGGAAGTCGTTAATTTTGAACGGAGTCGGCTTGCTCATGTAATTTAAATTACATTTTCAGTGATACTACAACATATCAATTATCCGTTGTACACGACGCAGTGCGGTTGCACTCTTATTGTGCAGTCACATCTGCTGCTAACAGGTGAACTACTTGAATCTCCTCCACGGTAGCTGAGCTACTCACATAATAATTTGTAAGACCTTACTGCCTGAAACTTGTTCCTTCGTTCCAATTATAAATGTATTTTAGTGGGGAAACATATATGATATTAAGAAGACGAAAGAATATATTAGGCCCTACACAATGTCGTGCTTTCGTGAAAGTTTTAACTATCCAAAGAAGTAAATTACATTAAATTGATATTTCTACACAAAAAACATAATTTATGTATAAAAAAATGTTGATTCATTGTGCGTAGTCAAAATATTTGTCCTTATATTATATAGGCTAAGTGTTCTAATACTGATTTTGTATTAATTTTCATAATATTCTTTTATTTCCCTACTAATCGCATAAATGTACATTTTTTTTTAATGTGGAAATGGTGATGGAGGAAATTAAACACAGAATAAATATGGGAAATACCTGTTATTATTCGGTTGAGAAGCTTTTATCATCCAGTCTGCTGTTAAAAAATTTGAAAGTTAGAATTTATAAAACAGTTATATTATCGGTTGTTCTTTATGGTTGTGAATCTTGGACTCTCACTTTGAGAGAGGAACATAGGTTAAGGGTGTTTGAGAATAAGGTGCTTAGGAAAATATTTGGGGCTAAGAGGGATGACGTTACAGGAGAATGGAGAAAGTTACACAACACAGAACTGCACGCAATGTATTCTTCATCTGACATAATTAGGAACATTAAATCCAGACGTTTGAGATAGGCAGGACATGTAGGACTTATGGGCGAATCCAGAAATGCATATAGAGTGTTAGTTGGAAGGTCGGAGGGAAAAAGACCTTTGGGGAGGCCGAGACGTAGATGGGAAGATAATATTAAAATGGATTTGAGGGAGGTGGGATATGATCATAGAGACTGGATTAATCTTGCTCAGGATATGGACCAATGGTGGGCTTATGTGAGGGCGGCAATGAACCTCCAGGTTCCTTAAAAACCAGTAAGTAAGTAATACTTACTTACTTACAAATGGCTTCTCAAACACCCTCAACCTATGTTCCTCTCTCAGAGTGAGAGTCCAAGTTTCACAACCATACAGAAGAACCGGTAATATAACTGTTTTATAAATTCTAACTTTCAGATTCTTTGACAGCAGACTGGATGATAAAAGCTTCTCAACCGAATAATAACACGCATTTCCCATATTTATTCTGTGTTTAATTTCCTCCCGAGTGTCATTTATATTTGTTACTATTGCTCTGAGATATTTGAATTTTTCCACCTCTTCGAAGGATAAATCTCCAAATTTTATATTTCCATTTCGTACAATATTCTGGTCACGAGACATAATCATATACTTTTTCTTTTCGGGATTTACTTCCAAATCGATTGCTTTACTTGCTTCAAGTAGAATTTCCGTGTTTTCCCTAACCGTTTGTGTATTTTCTCCTAACATCTTCACGTCATAGTCATAGACAAGAAGATGATGTAACCCGTTAAATTCCAAACCCTGCCTGTTACCCTGAACTTTCCTCATGGCATATTCTAAAGCGAAGTTAAAAAGTAAAGGTGATAGTGCATCTCCCTGCTTTAGCCCGCAGTGAATTGGAAAAGCATCAGATAGAAACTGACTTATACGGACTCTGCTGTATGTTTCACTGAGACACATTTTAATTAATCGAACTAGTTTCTTGGGAATACCAAATTCAATAAGAATATCATATGTAAGTATCATAAGAATATCATAAGTAAGTAATATATGATATATGATATAATATATGATAATATATAATATTACTTACTTACAAATGGCTTTTAAGGAACCCGAAGGTTCATTGCCGCCCTCACATAAGCCCGCCATCGGTCCCTATCCTGTGCAAGATTAAGCCAGTCTCTATCATCATACCCCACCTCCCTCAAATACATTTTAATATTATCCTCCCATCTACGTCTCGGCCTCCCTAAAGGTCTTTTTCCCTCCGGGCTCCCAACTAACACTCTATATGCATTTCTGGATTCGCCCGTACGTGCTACATGCCCTGCCCATCTCAAACGTCTGGATTTCAAGTTCCTAATTATGTCAGGTGAAGAATGCAATGCGTGCAGTTCTGTGTTGTTTAACTTTCTCCATTCTCCTGTAACTTCATCCCGCTTAGCCCCAAATATTTTCCTAAGCATCTTATTCTCAAACACCCTTAACCTATGTTCCTCTCTCAGAGTGAGAGTCCAAGTTTCACAGCCATATAGAAGAACCGGTAATATGACTGTTTTATAAATTCTAACTTTCAGATTTTTGGACAGCAGACTGGATGATAAGAGCTTCTCAACCGAATAATAACACGCATTTCCCATATTTATTCTGCGTTTAATTTCCTCCCGAGTGTCATTTACATTTGTTACTGTTGCTCCAAGATATTTGAATTTTTCCACCTCTTCGAAGGATAAATCTCCAATATTTATATTTCCATTTCGTACAATATTCCCGTCACGAGACATAATCATATTCTTTGTCTTTTCGGGATTTACTTCCAAACCGATCGCTTTACTTGCTTCAAGTAAAATTTCCGTGTTTTCCCTAACCGTTTGTGTATTTTCTCCTAACTTATTCACGTCATCTGCATAGACAAGAAGCTGATGTAGCCCGTTCAATTCCAAACCCTGCCTGTTATCCTGAACTTTCCTAATGGCATATTCTAAAGCGAAGTTAAAAAGTAAAGGTGATAGTGCATCTCCCTGCTTTAGCCCGCAGTGAATTGGAAAAGGATCAGATAGAATCTGACCTATACGGACCCTGCTGTATGTTTCACTGAGACACATTTTAATTAATCGAACTAGTTTCTTGGGAATACCAAATTCAATAAGAATATCATATAATACTTCCCTCTTAACCGAGTCATATGCCTTTTTGAAATCTATGAATAACTGATGTACTGTACCCTTATACTCCCATTTTTTCTCCATTATCTGCCGAATACAAAAAATCTGATCAATAGTCGATCTATTACGCCGAAAACCGCACTGATGATCCCCAATAATTTCATCTACGTACGGAGTTAATCTCCTCAAAAGAATATTGGACAAAATTTTGTACGACGTCAACAAAAGTGATATTCCTCGAAAGTTACCACAGTTGGTTTTGTCCCCCTTTTTAAAAATAGGTACAATTATGGACTCCTTCCATTGTTCTGGTACAATTTCCTTTTCCCAAATAGCAAGTACAAGTTTATAAATTTCGCTATATAATGCACTTCCACCCTCTTGTATTAATTCTGCTGGAATTTGATCGATACCTGGAGACTTGTACTTTTTCAGATTTTCTATCGCAATTTCGACTTCTGAAATCGTGGGTTCGGGTATAAATGGCTCAGCAGTTTGTATTTCAATATCGTGCCGATAATTTCTATTTGGCCTATGTACATTTAGTAGTTGCGCAAAATAGTTTTTCCATCTGTTTAGGATTGATGAAGAGTCTGCAAGCAAGTCACCATTCTCATCCTTGATCACGTTTACCCTTGACTGATATCCGTTCTTAAATTCCTTTATACCCTTATATAAATCTCGAATGTTTTTATTCTTACTATTTGTTTCTACCTCATTCAGTTTTTCCTTCAAGTAACCTCTCTTTTTATTCCTAAGTGTACGACTTGCTTCCCATCTTTCATTGAAATAATTATCTCTAATCTCCTCAACTGGATCCTGTAAGAATTTCAATTTTGCCTGTTTCCTTCTTTCTACTACCATGCAACAATCTTCATCAAACCACGGTTTCTTTTTCTTAGTTTCATAATAACCTATGCTCTGCTCAGCTGCAATTTTGATACTATCATATATATGATATAATTTACGTCAACAATTTCTTTCTTGTAATAGTGGATCTCACATTTTCATAAACAGTGCCACTACTAGCCTAGGCCTACATTCATGATATATTCACTGCAGAAAGTTCTTTATACTTAACACATACTTTTATGCCCTCTTGTTGTTAAGTACATCATATTGATCCCTTTCTCCTGTACTTGTCACACATAGTCATGTCTAATCACTCTTTGAGAACTATTTCTCATATTCTCTATTTCTCTCTGTCTTGCTTCTTCCTCTTTCTTAATAGTTAACAATATCCTTTTATTTCTATCATAAATAATCATTTTCATTTATCCTTCATTAAAACCTAACTTATTCTAAGACTTGACAATTTTACTTATTCTTTACCAGATCTTTTTCCTAGTTCGACTTGTATTGTTACAACTATGCTTACTAATACTTATCATAGTAATTTCTTCGTAATGAAACAGGTTCGTTTTTCCTTTCACTATTAACTATAGCCTAGCCTCTTATTTCTATCCCCTAATAATACTTGTATCCTATCCTTCATTAAAACTTAGTACTTTTAATTTAACTTATTCTAAAATGTACAATTTTACTAAATCCTTTCATGATCATAGTTTCCAGTTCACCTTATATCGATCTATCTTCGCTTATTAATAATATTCATGACGTCATCAATAATCATTGCTTCACCTTTACAAATATTGGTTTTAGTTTCAACTTACATCCTTCTATCCTTGCCTACTAATACTTTTACCAAATCCTTGCTTCATATTGTAATCTTTCGTCTGCCCAGTCATGATTTCCACTTATTTTCTTCTTGTTATTTCCCCATAAAATATTTTCCTGCTTTGTTCCAAACTTATATCTAGTCTACCTAGAATTTTGTTCGAAAACTCTCTGGAATTGTAATTCCTGCATTGCTCCGCACTGATTTACACTCGTCTCCTAATGATGACATTGATCTGAAGAAGTTTTGTGAATTTTAAATTTGTATAATTTACTATTTCGTATGAAACGGAGCAATGCATATAGAGTGTAAACAGTTTAAGCTGCCAGACTTATAATATAAGTGATATAGTACGATCCACCGAATTAAAAGATGTTTAACAGATTTTTCTTCTACGTTACACTTTCATTTCAACGTAAGGAACTATCATGTTTCAGAACGGAAAGCAGGTAAGTCATTGCATTTTAATCTTTACCTCCGGACAACAAAAAACGCGGAATGTACACGAAGCCAGCGTTACGGAAAAGCGACTTTTGTATAGTTAAAACTTTGCCCTCGAGATGTCACCTCTCCACAGTCAATATCAGAGTCCGTGGATATACCAGAGTAGCGCAATCACCGAGTCGGCCGCCGTTGTTTGTCCTCTTCAACACACTAGGGATTGGAATATTTAAAGTAAAACTTAGATATTTTTAATTTGAAGGGCAAAAACGTTTAAAGGATCTTCTTACATTATAGGGCATTATTGTCAGTCAACATACTAATGTAAAAAAATCTTCATTTAATAATTATAATAGCATAAATATATTTAAGTGTTCAATACACTCCTTCATAAACGTCACAGTTGTAGGTATTACAGCAACAAGAACTTAATAAATTACAAGTAACAAATGAAAACAACAATATTTAAAATAAAATAACAATAAATCTAAACATTTCCAACTACATTCCTCGTGCGAATTCTCCGGCTTCCACATATAAGGGGACACTATACTGAAATTTCGCGCTTGCACTACAATTGACATTATTCTTAAGTGATTTTCACTTATATGGATCCTTACATACATGGAATCAAAGCTTACTATAGGGTTTGCTGTAAAATTAATCAGTAAATTACTAGAATTTTTATTATAAAAAATAAAAAATTAATAGCCATACAATTTCCTAGTAATTTACCCATTCCCTGTACAGAAAATTCCAATAGTAATGTTTGTTCCAATGTAAATAAAGAATCATATAAGTGAATATCAATTAAAAATAATGTGAATTGTGACGCAACAGACTTTTTGTGTAAAGCAATACAATATTATTCTATTAAGTTATTAATAAAATGCAAACCACTTATCGTAGAGAGACGAAATTTTTTACATGTGTTATCAACCAGATATACTAGTGATAAACATTTTGTGAATTTAGCTTTAAAAATATGGAAGTTAGTAATTTCAGTATAATGTCCCCAAGGATTCACTGACGTGAGGTTTTGTCATTTTTGACAAAAAATCGTTTCTTTGTTTTTACCTTTAAAAATTCATTTTTGGTTTAAAGATGCCCTCTCCCAATTTTCATGACCATACGACCGGTCTATCAGGTATTTAGGGTCACATTTTTAAAAGGCTGCGGGCTCTGACTGTTAATTTAAATGCTCCGTCCACGCCCTCCACTCTGAATTCTGCGACCATTTAGGAAATTACGCTCTATTTCATACATTATTTATTATATTAGATTTCCGATTGATCCAGTGTAGCTTCTCGACTTCTCTAAATATTTCTTCATAGAATCCAACAGGTGTTAGGCCTACTTCAAAGGCTGCTTTCCTTTAAAAAAACATTCAGTTACAAAGGAGAGTACAACTCTTGTCTAAAGGAAGATTCCATTTGTTGCTAGTAGCCATAACAACGTGTTTTCCATGCTTGGTTTTTGTTTGTGATACAAGAAATATTTGCAAGTTTCTAACAGTTTTATTGTTAGTGTTATAATAGTGTCTACAGTCTATAGTGATTTGTAAATAATATTTATCTATTATAGTGTTTTCATAAGTTTACATAGTTTTTTTAGTCACCTTTATTTACTAGTGTAGGTTAGGTGTGCACAGCGTGGTAGTGTATATAAGGGTAAGTTCTGTATATAATATGCTAGGTCTATATGTTTCAAAATGCCTAGAAAATAAAGAAGACAGAGACCTGGTTCATTATTATCATCCAAAACTTTGAAGTGAATTTTCTGAACTTTAATTTACTGTAAATTTTGCAGTGCTAAAAATTCAACTCTTTCTACAGATTTTGTACTACGTACATGAATTTTTGTAGAGGTTTTTTTAAAATTTATTTATTTTATGTCGTTTTAGCTTAGGAAGTCATATCGCGAAAATACATAAACAATTCTTACAGTTTACATAGAGTTTACTGTATTACAATAATCATTAGAGGTTTTTGAATATGTTCTTAACAAAACTTACTATCAGGATTATACATGACACTTATATTTTTTGTTGTTGCTGTTGTTTAGTCAAATGTCCGAAGACATGTTTGAATCTCATAAGTACCACCAATAAGGCATCACTCATGAGACAACTAGGCCAGGAGATAATGGGGTAGGGTAGCCAGTTCCTTTCTCCCTCCAATGCATACTTCGCCGATTAGGTACATATTCCACTAATCAGACTTCAGATGCATACAAACAATTGTTCTTCCTCTGACACATATCGTCAAGTGAGATGTACTGCCTCATATACTGTGTATATATATATATATATATATATATATATATATATATATATATATATAGACATATCAACCAGAATATCAATAAAAGGCATTTTTAATACTATTTTTTACGCTCGAGTTGAATTTTTTTTCTATTTTAACAATTTTAGTGCATTAAATATTTTAAATAATTTTTTTAGTAAAATAAAAGGAACATTGTATAGTAAGTTTTGTTTCTGATGATCTGACAAGTATGTAGACAAAAATTCTGGGCATAATAGTAGCAATTTTAGGAAACCTAAATTTACACAATTTAAAATTACAAATTAAAAGTTCAAAATTTTAGAGATCTACCTAGAATAGTTTAGAAAATTGAAATTTCACATCAGTCTAACCTTAATAGTGTTTCTAGTTTCTACAGTCTCCGCATTTTCCAATCGAGCCAAACAATACAATCTTGTCTCAAGAATGAATTCAGAACTTCACAAATATATTATGTAATTGTTGCAAATAGCAAATAGAATTAAATTCAGAAATGCTTGATTTCAAAGGGAGAAGATCGTAAAAATTTGACACTGATCCTAATTGGTACGTGATTTTAATTTGTTTTATGTAGAAATATCATTGCTGAAAGAACTTAAATTCTAGATTAGTTATAATAAAAATATCTTGGGGCCCAATTTTTGAAAAAATAAATGTCAAAATGCAGTCATTCATTAATCTCACAATGTATGCTCGCTTAAGTAGTGGATCGTTCCTTTTTATATTTATAGTCACTTTTTTCCTTTTTCCTTATTTCTTTCACCTTGTCACAGAGAAAACAAATGTGCGCTTTTTTCAGTTCTCTGTGAACAGTTCTGAACACAGCAGCATTGCATTTTTTCGCACTTAAATTATATTCTTTCCCTATGCAACTGTATACTGCATAGCGCGCGCTGGACTAACAATGGCGGATTTGTCGGCATTTGCCGGCTCAAACGATTGCGGTACTCTGGATATCCACGGACTACCGACTCTGGTCAATATTAGAGCTCTACATAGAGTACCGCAAAGGTCGGCGGCTGGATCCAAGCGCTCACTCTGTTAACATTGCTGGAATTGGGTAATTGACGCTCTTTCTCGGTTTTCATGCTGCAAATTCCATTCTAGGGCGCTCATAATAATTGTAAATATACTGACATGTAGCTAAATGTCTCACGCATGACACTATGAACTTTTAAAAGTAATATCTCAATTAAAATCATTGCAAATACTTGTTATTCGCGTATTAGCTCTGGCAAGAAGGGAGAGTAAATATATAGGCCTACTGCAAATATTATTGTATCCTTTTTTAGGAAATGTATTTGGTCATAATTTACAAACTTATCTAACCTTTCTGTCAGTGATTCATTTTCTTTCAAGGATTTGTTTAACTGCTTTTTGATCGGATCAAGCTGGCGTTGAAGCACACCAATTTCCTGCTCCTTCTGCTGTGAATCTTTCTTCTGGTCATTGTTACATTCTTGTGGTGGAATGGGCAAATCTGTAGATTCCTCCGCAGTGCCGGTTTCCAATTCATTAGTGCCAGCTTCCCGACCAATAGGTATTTAAAATGGAAAATGTTATGAAAAATAAGAGAGCTGTAATACATAGCCTATTTTATTATTTAATTATGTATTATATATAATAATAGAATTAAGCTATATAATATATTACATATTATGTATCACGTATATTATATTATATTATATTATATTATATTATATTATATTATATTATATTATATTATATTTATTTGTTTTATATATTATTATATCATATTACATTATATTACACTACACAGATATTATATTATATTATACAGGGTGTAACAGGACCTCACCGACAAACTTTGAGGAATGATAGATCACACAGAGAGGGTCATTTTTTGTTAAAGAACATATGCTCGATGACACGTCCTTTATAAATTATGCATCCTTTTTAGAAGCGCATTCCGCATCAAGTATGTTGCATAAGTGTGCGCCTTAAGTCGTTATCATCTCTCTTACTCTGCTGTAGTTTGTTATTGATCTAACTGGTGCATCTTCAATCCGTCTTACCATCCAACAATCCAACACAACACTGCCATGCTTAACAAAGTTGTATGATGAATGCTGCTAAGGTGCCAAAAGTGTATTGAGGTACTGTAACATGGTATGTAATTTTAATAGCTGTTGTAAATTGTCAGATCATGCGTGGAAAATTAAATTTCATTTCTGTAAAAAAAAAAAAAAGAATACTGGACAACTAACTTTTGGATTCATAGTTCCTAAAGGACATGTCATCGAGCTTACGTTCCTTAACAAAAAATGATCCTCTCTGTGTGACCCATCATTCCTCAAAGTTTGTCGTTGAGGTCCTGTTACACCCTGTATATTATACATTACACTCGTATTACATTATGTCAATGGTTCCCAAAATGTGCTCCGCGAATCCACAGGGATCCGCCAACAATTACCAGGGAATCCGTGATTTATTATGTCCTTTTAATTAATAACAAATTAATATGTTGTTTCATTTAGGAATATCTGTAATAAGTTCGGAGACTTATTTAGAGGACAGTTTTTAGTTATACTGGTAAATAATGTGTTGTAACTTTACATTGGAAATCACCTCTTCGTTATGTAGCATACATGATCGTAAAAGGGGAAGAATTTTGTTGAATATAATATTCGGAAAGACAGAGTCATAAAAGGGGAAGAAAAAATATTGACCATCCTTAAGCAGTAACTAAAGTATGTTAAAAGTAAAATAATTTTTATAGCTGAATCATTTTTTTTCTTCTAGTGGTCCTCAGACAGCCACAGTGGAATGATAGATACTGAATTTTTAAAACGAAACAATGAAAGTGTCGCCCAAGCCACTTACCGCGTTACGAAAACAGTAACTTTAAAAATGGGTAACTACTCTTTTATATAGGAAGAAAGATCATTATTTGAGAATGTTGAAGGGCAAGGTTTGCCGTTTTTTCCTTTTTTTTTTTTTTTTTTTTTTTCGTTGAACTTGTGAGAACATCATGTCTCGTTTTTATGATTTTATTTCTCTCCCAATTCTAAGTGCACGTGTAACAAAGCTTTTATTTTCAAGAGACTTAGGCTATGTGCCACTTTTTCTTTCAAAATAAAGATTTCTTGTCCTTCAGCTTTATAAAAATCCTTCTCCAGTACTTCTTTGACTTTAAACGTCATTTTTTTTTTCTGACGGCTTTACTATCAGTTCAGTTCGATAGTCACTCTCGACGGTTCTACATTAGTTTGTGTTAAGTTAGTCCGAAGCATTAAGTATAAGTTTTTCGAACAGTGAAAGCGGATCCTTTCGTAATGAAAAGAGCATATAGTTTCGTGACAAAGAATGTTATTATTAGTTATTAATATTCATTCATGTGTTTGTGTTAGAAATCTGTGTAACGTGTTTATGAAAAGCCGTGAGGTTACAGTTCCTAGCTTAATAAACTTATTAAATATTAATTTTCGTACAGTGCCATTTCTATGGATCGGTGGCTAATAAAAACAAAGATAACAAAGAAAAAATCAGAATACCGTCATCGCCTGGATGTCGCACCAGACATAGAATTCAACTTTCTTTGATTTTCACCAATTTCGAAGAAATTTGTCAGACGAGGTAACAGCAACATTCATGATAGCTATTACTGAAATCATAGAAATACTCGTATACAGCAAAGTAGAGCTCCACTGTAAGCATGTTTATTTTATATTACTTTTTCTTATATAATTCGTACTTATTATGGTAATTTACTTTCTAAATTGAACGTCAAAACACAGAAATCAATATTACATTGTAAGGTGTTACACTAGAAGGGAAGCTATACTGTTTTCATGAACTAATGGCTATGCATGGTAATTAATGTGTTGTCGATATTAAATAAGGTTATTTAGTTGATATGAACCTTTCAAGATTATGAAAAATACTTACAAGAGTATTTGGTGTGTCATAACATTTAAAGCCCCTAAAGAAAGTGTATCTAGCCTATACGAAGTCTTTCATAATATTAATTTGGGGAACCCCGAACTTTTTTTGGAATTCGAAAGTGATTCGTGAGAAAAAAGTTTGGATATCCTATATTATATTACATTATATATTATGTTACGTTACGTTACAGTCCACACCTGTGGAGTAACGGTTACCGCGTCTAGCCGCGAAACCAGGTTGCCCGGGTTCGATTCCCGGTCGGGGCAAGTTACCTGGCTGAGGTTTTTTCAGGGGTTTTCCCTCAACCCAATATGAGCAAATGCTGGGTAACTTTCGCTGTTGGACCCCGGACTCATTTCACCGGAATTATCACCTTCATCTCATTCACACGCTAAATAGCCTAAGATGTTGATAAAGCGTCGTAAAATAACCTACTAAAATAAAAGTTTCATTACATATTACATTATGTATAGGAAATAATCACCATTTGCGACGAAATACTTACCAGCGTTAATACCATATTCACTTCGCATAATCGAGAGTTTTTAGATGTTCATTTGTCACGGTTTATCCTTGTTACCCAAATTTTTCTTGTTTTTTCTTGTCCCTCTGCCCTCGAGGTATCCGATAAAGATGTAGGCCTACACATTTTTCTTCCCTTGTGTAACATCCATATGCACAACACTGTAGTATTTTACTGTCTTTAAACCAAGAAGAAAACTGATTTAATTGAATTTAATGGTTATCTTATGCCTCTACTAGAGGGCTTTGGTCCAGAGCAGCGCGCGAGGTTACGTGAACCAATCAGAGCGCCGCATCGTCGGCAAGCAGCAGGGAAAACAGTTGCGGTACTCTGTCTGTGTCAATATCTGTGTTCTGGTCAGTATCATAAAGATCTATAGTGGATTGAAGGTACATAATCCCGTATGATATAAGCCTAAATCTGTACTGTAAGTATTTTGTAATATATACATTGACGTAATTTAAAGTATAACATAGGCCTAAGCCTAAATCTAAATAGGCCTACATATTTTCTATCCTATTTTTTCGAACAATGGCCTCCTTTTTGAAGCTTTGTGTCCCCTTTTGTTATCGATGTGAATCTGGTCACTCTAATCCTCAGCATCTTCTACAGTAAGATCTGAATTCTTAAACCTAATAAATTTAATTATGAAAGTACTTTAATTCACGGTAAATCCCTACATTACTTCTGTAGGTGCCACTTGAGTTTTCAGTGCACTGAATTAGTGGTACTCGGGGCAAAAAATTTGAGAACCCCATAGAATATAGAATAACAGAGATAAGAACAATTGAAATTACCTATTACTTTTGAAAAACCTTACACTGTACATTACGTAATATTGGTAATAAACGAGAGTTCTTTTCGATTCCTTGGCTGATTTATTTTTCTTCTCATGTCTGATTGCATAACTATCCAGATTTTTATTTCTTTTTTATATTGGTGTTCAACGTGGTGTGAGACTTTTGGGTATTTATATTGTGGCGAAGATGTAAAAGCATGCAACGTTTTGGAGGGAGACGTAAGTTATCTGTTACAGAGAACTGTTCTATGTACATTACTACAACACTGCACTTAACGTCCAGTTTTGGGTTATAGCTCTTGGTAATAGCACAGTCTAATATATACAGTCACGAAGCTCAATACGTAGGGCATATGCATCCATAGATAGTTGCTAACCACTAGGATCGCTGCTATCGCCTCATCTGCGAAATAGTACCGGCACAGTCTATTGTTCCTAGTACCCTCAACAACTCAAGCTTCGTGACTGTATGATAATAGCCTGGATCCAATAAATGAGCAATTATCAAACAAAAACCGTATTGATTTAGAAGCACTGTATGTGACTAAAGTCGCGAAACCAGGTGGCACGGGTTCGAATCCCGGTCGGGGCAAGTTACCTGGTTGAGGTTTTTCCGGGGTTTTCCCTCAACCCAATATGAGCAAATGCTGGGTAACTATCGGTGCTGGACCCCGGACTCATTTCACCGGGATTATCACCTTCATATCATTCAGACGCTAAATAACCTGAGATGTTGATATAGCGTCATAAAATAACCCAATAAAATAAAAAAAATACATGACTAAATTTGCTTTGAGGTTTTAACTGTGAGATGAATATTTAATTGTTTGTTTTTTTTTTTTTTTTTTTGTAGTTTTATTACTTCTGTACATTAAAATTCTACTCCCAGAACGTCATTTTCAGAGTGAAATTTTACTTTTCCTACACATATCACAAATTTAATTATAATTGTTGAATTTATTATCAAGCATAGGCCTATCTGTCAGAAATCGTGACAGACTGACCGCAAGGCAACTCTGCAATGTCTGGGATTGGAATGCGGGTCACACTCCACTGACCTCGACCCCCATGCCCCATGCCTGTACCTGCTCCAACATAGTATCAAATTATGAGAGCCATATGCGAAAATGATTAGAGTTGGTGCTGCGGGATGTGGAGGGAGGTGCGGCAGGTGAGGGTTGGGGCAGCAGCTGAGCGCTGATCCAATTAACACGGAGCGTGCTGCAGGCCACACTCTGGCGACGCTCAACTTGAGATCGGGCCATCTCATTCACGCGACATTCAGCTAGTCATGCCTTTCGCTCTGTGGCAGTCCCAAATGAAACAGTCTGAGCCAGAACTCAAATGCGGGCTTACAAATATGATTAATTTAGAAAACAAATCACACGACCGTTTAAAGGTAATTTAGTGTATAACAGTTAAAACTATAATAATCTGAAGAAATATAAAGGTAACAAAGGGAGATGACCTCAGACAGAATTCATCGTTAGTAAGCCTATCCAGTAGAATACATACTACCTGTAATCTGTTTATGATTACAGTTGAACTTTTCATATTCAATAGCGATTTCAAAGATTTAATATTATTGTATTTTAAACAGTTTTACGAAAAAATTAAAACCTACATCAAAATATGTAATTTCAAGAAATGTAATAGTAATAATAATAATAATATTAATAATAATAATAATAATAATAATAATAATAATCATAATCATAATAATAATAATAACAATAAAACACAACTAAAGCTACAAATTCGCAGTTTCACTACCTTATTCAACTATTAAGGTATTGAGAAGACTTACGACGGAAAGAAAAAAGATCTATGAACTGACCATTCCGTACTATAAAAATGCCTACCATCTTAGCGATATATAAGTTATTGTATGTTTATTTGTGCAAGAGGAACCATCACCATTCGTCTCCACACTTTCTGCAAATGCTTTAAAATATAAACTATCGTCAAAGTTGTAGCTATTGAGTCATTGAAGCTATCAATTAACATCCTAAGACATCATCTTTATTCCATATCCTGAGCTACCTTTCTAGTACTAATACCACATTACATTTTATATTGATCATTATATTGTTGACACATTAAAAACTATTGCACGGCTTTAGATAAAATTATGCACTAATTACGTATATTAGAATGTAAATTATTAGGGGCATTAATATCTTGAAAATCTAATATTCTTCATTGAAGACACAGTATTGTAAAATGTTCCTGAGACAGATCTAACATTTTTATAACATTTCACAAGAATGTTAATAGTCTAGCCTTAATCTACTTAATCCAATAATTCTCAAACACTCGAATGGTACTCGGTGGTCTAGCGGTTACCATGCTAGTAGTTGGATCCAAGGTTCAACTCTGTCCGAAAACAATGGATTTTAAAGACAAAATCTATAATATGACTTCCTCTGGGAGAGAAGTAAGTATTGTTGAAGAGATCTTATCGCAGCTTTATGATAGGTACAAACACACTCTCCCCGATAAAAGGTTCTGGGCAAAGTTTGTAAGCCACGTTGAATTTCGGCCTTTAATAACCTCTGAAGATGAAAGAATTCTTAAGGCAATACCACTAGGCCTACTACTGCTGTTACTACTACTGCTACTACTACTCTACTACTGAGAGCGACTGAAGACGTTAAAATGAGTTACAACCTTCTGAAGGATACAAACATAGACCTACATAGGCTATGTACAGACCTATTTGATTGAAATTTATTAGCAGACATTGGAAGGGACTCGTAGACAGATAAGTACAAACAGACTGATAATTTTATTGATTGATTCGAAATTAAAAAATTGTGTAAATATTTTGAACGCTGATATCTGCAAATAGAGTTGAGGAACTGGCTTATTGGGAGTTATTCGATGTTGCATTATACCTATTACTACTCCAAATTGGTAGCGCCAATATCATGTATTTACTTAATGTTTTTGTACTCTCTCGGTATGGTGTTCTTGAAACTATCCCATTCTCCTATAACAGGCGATTTTATTATTGGTTTATTATTCAATGGACATTATGTACTGTACAGTGGGCCTGTTTTCTTTCCTTACCTTGAGGATGGACGCGTGAGTGTATTTCTCAAATCTGAACTTAATTTAAAAAATATTGATCTTTCACATTTTTGCAAAGACAGGGATTTAGAAATTTGTGCTGTTGAATTAGAAAATGAAATATATAATTTCATTATAATATGTCTATATAGAGCACCATCTGGAGACTACGAAAATTTTATTCATTTATTGGAAAAGGCACTAGAATACTTACAGAAACTGAAACGTGAATGCATTATTTGCGGAGATATCAATGTGGATTATCTAACAGAAAGCAAAAGGAAAGATCAACTAAATTCATTGCTAGCATCTTTCAATTTAATTTACACAGTAAACTTTCCGACCAGAATACAAGGGGATTCAGCTACTGCAATAGACAACATATTCATCGGAAAAGAAAAAATAGGTATATCTCAAACAACCCCAATAATTAATGGTCTTTTGGATCACGATGCTCAACTCCTAAGAATAAATATTAACACATCATCAAAAAAAAAAAAAAACAATTAAAGTGAGATTCAGAAATATAAACAGCGAATCATTAAATAATTTTGAAATAAATCTTAAAAATGAAATATGGGAATCAGTATACAGTCAGAGTGATATGAACAGTAAATTCAACGAGTTTCATAAAACATTTCTAAATATTTTTGAATCCAGTTTTCCTGTAAAGTATAAAAATAAAACAATATGTAACAATAGATGGATTACACAAGGTATTACAATCTCATGCAAAACCAAGAGATCATTATACTTACAGAGCAGAAATAGTAATGATACAAACTTAAAACAACACTATAAAAATTATTCAAAAATATTAGACAAAGTAATTCAAAAAGCTAAAGAATTACACTATAATACAACAATACGAAACTCTGATAATAAAATCAAAACAACTTGGAACATAACTAAAAAAGAAAGTGGACGATCAAAAAGTAAAGTAACAAACTATACCCTTATATCTAACAACACAAAAACGTCAGACCCAAATGAAATTGCAAACATATTTAACAAATATTTTCTTACAATAACTGATAACCTCAACATCCCCCAAGATAATGTTACTAAGAGTTTAGATTCTTTAACGCAACATTTTCCGACAAAATTCCCAAATATTCAAATATTTCCAACAAACAAACAAGAAATAATTGCAATCATTAAAAATCTAAAGTCAAAAAACTCCTCAGGGTATGATGAAATAACAAGCAAATTATTAAAAGCGAGTTCACATATTATGGCTGGGCCATTAAGTTATTTATGTATCTATTCCATGTTCAATGGTATATTTCCGGAGAGATTAAAATATTCAGTGGTTATTCCTATCTTCAAAAAGGGAGAAACAACGTCTCCAGAAAATTACAGACCCATATCACTTCTACCAGTCTTCTCCAAAATCTTTGAAAAAGTAATGTATAAAAGATTATATCATCATCTAGAAAGATACAACATTTTAGTCCCAGAACAATTTGGATTTAGGGAAAATAAAGGCACAGAAAATGCAACATTTAGTTTAACTGACAAAATTCTAGAGGCAGTTAATAAAAAATTACAAGTTGGAGGCATTTTCTGTGATTTATCCAAAGCATTTGACTGTATAAATCATAAAATGCTGGTAGATGAATTAGATTATTATGGAATTAAAGGTGTTGCACACCAATGGTTTCACTCATATCTCATAGATAGGAAACAGAAAGTTGAAATCAATACAACTATGAAATCTGCATCGACGTGGGGAACTATTAATAATGGAATTCCTCAAGGATCAATATTAGGTCCCCTACTTTTTCTAGTGTTTATAAATGATCTTGCCCCCCTAATAAGAGATGTAGGTCTTCCCATATTATTTGCAGATGACACAAGTATCGTAATTACAGCCAATAACTCCAACACATTCCAATCTTCAACAGAGGAAATTCTCTTCAAAATATGTGACTGGTTCTCAGTCAATAAATTGATATTAAATTGTAACAAAACTAACATAATTCAATTTAAATCCTGTCCAAATTCAACGTGGCAAATTTCTAGCGCAATAATTAATAATAGATCCCTATTAGATACAATAACAACCAAATTTCTTGGCTTAAAAATCGATGTGTTAAATTGGAAAAATCATGTTAAAGAAATTTCCCCCCAAACTAAATTCAGCTTGTTTTGCTATTATAGCTATGCAAAAGATAGTAAATATCAATACCTTAAAGACAATATACTTTGCATACTTCCACTCGATAATGAGTTTTGGAATAATATTCTGGGGAAATTCCACAGATAGTAACAATATATTTCTATTACAAAAAATAATAATTAGAATAATAGTAGGTGCCAAATCTAGGGAATCTTGTAGGACTATGGGTATTTTAAAAAAACTACAAATAATGCCCATGGCTTTTCAGTATATCTTTTCATTAATAATCTTTCTCGTATGTAATCGTGAAAACTTTGTAACTAATTCAACAGTTCATAGAATAAATACACGTCAAAAAAATGACTTTCATACTCCATCGGCAAGTCTATCGTGCTATCAAAAAGTGAGTTCGTTATATGGCAGTAAAAATTTTTAATAGCCTCCCTATCGATATAAAAAATGAAACTCAAAACATACAATTATTTAGGGCCGAATTAAAGAAGTACCTAATTTCTCACGCCTTCTATTCTGTAGGTGAATATATGACATTCAATAACACTTCATGAAAATGATACTAAAACTATGTGTTGTACTAGTAGACAATATTGTAAATCTCGTCTGTATATATTTCATCTAGACTGTGACTATAAATTAAGATTTTATAATAGTATTAAGTTTTTTGACTTGATCCATATTCTAGCTGTAAAGCAATGTATGAATACCATGGAATGTTAATAAATACAATACAATACAACTCCATCTACTTCTGCAGCTGTTGTGAATTTCTTTTACGTGCCTTATTTTATGTAAGATCGATAACCGAAATGACATTAAAATAACATAAGACAGTTATTGGGCTCACCCATTTTTTCAAGGGAGTTCAATTTCCTGCTTGGCCTAGCAGTTATTACAGCTAATTTCTTTTATGGTGAACGTGAGTAGAATACATTTTTCTCGGCTTACTACACAACAGCAATCGTTTGTGTTTGTCATGCACTCACTAACTCTGTCCCATAAGTGCAATGTAGTTTTCCAGAAGTATTTTCAGGTATGAAATTTTATTAGTTGTCATGCAGTGCATAATATGTTTATAAAATTTAAAAATACTGGAGGTGGAAATATGTTTTGACCCAAAAAATCCTAGCCTACCGATGTAACACCTGGTGTAGAACGCCATGTATTATACTATTACTTTTGATGTAATTAAATTAACCTTAATTATGAGCAGGGAAAGGATTTATATGTAAATACATATTTACTTATAAAGCTAATATAATTTATATTTTGCATTATCTTTATGTTTCACAATGTGTAGGGTTGAAAAATCCTACTTTTATTTTCCATATTTTTCCATATTTTAGAGTTTAGTACATATTTTCGTTAATTTCCATATATTTTCCATATTTCATATAAAACAGTCCATATTATATTAGGTTTAACAATAAAACAAAACAAAATTCCATTAACTTTTAAAAATACATTTCAACAATAGAGATTTAAACACATGTTCAGTAATCCCTTTAACATCAGAGTTATTTGAAAATTAGCAGTCCTATCAACAATGGGAAAGTAAGTTACAAAACTGTATTAATTTAATTTAAAATTTTTAACAGACTTCAGTTGTGCAGCTCAACAGTTAAATGCCAGTCAGAGTACACATAGGTTCAGTTTTGTAAATCATACTATAAAGACGTTAAATATGCCAAAAGTACGTCATTCAGTCAATTTAAAATCAAAACTAACAAGTTACATTTCAGAATTTAAAGAAGATGGTTTATCAACTGACAATAAAATATTATTTTGTAATTTGTGTCAGTGTGCAGTATCATCTACACAAAAGTTCCTGGTGCAACAACACATTACAACTAGTAAACATCAGGCCAACAAACAACTAAATTCCAAGCAGAGACAATTGTTTTTAACACAACCAACAACATCGAATGTAAGATCTGAGTTTAACATCGACCTGTGCCGTTCTCTCATCTCTGCTGATATTCCTCTCTACAAACTAAAGAATAAGGTCTTCAGGGAATTCCTTGAAAAATATACTCAACATACAATCCCGGATGAGTCAACACTTAGGAAGACGTATGCTCCATCCATCTACGATGAGACAATACAGAAGATAAGAGATGAAATTAAAGATAGTTCAATTTGGGTTTCCATTGATGAGACTCCCGACAAAGAAGGTAGACTTGTTGGTAATGTAGTTATCGGTTTGTTAAGTGAACAATATTCTGAACGAATTCTTTTACATTGTGATGTTCTAGAAAAGTGCAATAACAAAACTATAGTTAAACTGTTCAACGAAGCTATGGGTATCCTGTGGCCAAAGGGTATTATGTACGATAATGTGTTATTCTTTATTAGCGATGCTGTCCCTTATATGGTCAAAGCTGGACAAGCATTATCTGTTGTATATCCTAAATTGACTCATTTTACTTGTGTGGCGCATGCATTTCATCGTGTGGCAGAAGTGGTCAGAGACAATTTCCCTAAAGTAGATTTGTTGATTTCATCAGTGAAAAAAGTATTTCTCAAAGCTCCCAGTAGAGTTAACGTGTTGAAAGAAATGTACCCTGAAATTCCATTGCCACCAAAGCCAATTTTAACTAGATGGGGTACATGGCTAGAAGCAGTTGAATATTATGCCGAACATATAGACTCTATTAACAATGTTCTCCTTGCATTGGACTCTGAAGATGCAGTCTCAATTGATACTGCGAAAACAGTTACCTGTGACATAAGTGTGAAGAATGACTTAGCTCACATTCAGCATACATTTTCATGCATCATAAAAACGCTCAAAAGTCTCCAAAATAGGCACCTTTCACTATCTGAAAGTTTTGAAATTATAAATAGTACTGTGGAACAACTGAATCGTGGTAGAGGTAAAGTTGCAGATGCAGTAAGAGCTAAGGTGGACACTGTACTTTCAAAAAACCCTGGATATGAAGAACTACAAAAGGTTGTTGCTGTGATGAGTGGTGAATCAACAGTGAAGATTAACTTGGACTTATCCCCAGCAGACATTGTGAAATTGAATTATGTACCAGTTACTTCTTGTGACGTCGAACGCTCTTTTAGTCAGTATAAATCTATCCTCAGAGACAATAGAAGAAGATTCACTTTTCAGCACTTGAAAGAAATGTTTGTAACCTATTGTTATGGTAACAGACAATAAAAATTGTGTTTTGTTGAAACTACATTGGAAGATAAGGTACGTCCATTATATTTTTTGTTTAGTTTGATTAAAATGTACCAATATTTAACGTACATAGTCATTTTTTTATAATTTTAAGTCCATATTTAATTCCATATTTTGGTAAAAATCCATATTTAATTCCATATTTTGGTAAAAATAACTACATATATATTTACATATTTCATATATTTTTAGTCCATATAAATCCGTTCCCTGATTATGAGTGACCATCCAAGAGATTCTTTTGCGATCAACTTGAAGGCCGCATGAAGGAAGACGGTAAGACAGTCGTTTTTATGGTTCAGGAAAACTTCTTGCCTAACTTACATCTCATGACTGTAATTTGGAGATGCAACATGTTTGTTGTACCAGATACTAATGTGTTAAAATTTTCAGGTGGAGGAAGAGCTATTAAAATTGTTTAAGTCTGTATGTCTCTGACACAATTCGCCATTGTTGAAAGGGACTTGTTTGTTTACGATTCTACTTCAAGAATTACTCACGTATTTATGAGAGTGTCTTACAGTATTTACTAGAATACAATTCGTACCTTTCTTCCATAAATTGAAAATTGGAATGCGAGATATATTTGAGTATTTCCGAAAACTGATAGTTTGTTTTCAGAAAAATGTAAATTTAAGTTTGTAATTAAATATTTGTATTCTTTATAATTTATTATTTTTCATATTACGTGTAAAATCAATTAACTTAAATTTCAATTATCAACATTATTTAAGCGATCAGCTGCCCACCTACATCAGAAGGTATATCTGAATCTTAGCCGGCAATGATTCTGTAAAAAAAAGTTAAAAGAAACAGCATTATTCAGAGATACACTTTTGGGTATTCCATCGTGTTCTGGAAATGAACATTCCTAACGTTTCGAAAGTGCACATAGGTTCCTTCATCAGGGCAGATAGATAAGACTAGCAAAGTCGCCTAATTTGTTGGGCTCGTTATGTCTGGCCACACCAGCTAAATGAGCTCTTTTTGTGAGTTACTCCGCATGAATTCTGAACATATTCGAAAAGAATTTTGGTAGACCATAAGTAAGGGATCTATAGAATTTACGATGGCCTAAGTGATGTCCCTTCTTTATGGATTTTTGGTAGTTCACGAGGTATAATTTTCTTAATAATTTCGTCTAGTAGCTTTTGAATGTTTCATGAGTGATATAGTTTTCCTTTCTACTTTCATATTTTAATTGTTTGTAAGTGGGGTCTGAAGAAAGATACACAACTTTAGACATAACAATCGGTGTTAACAACAATTGCAGCATTACCTTTGTCTGCCGGGAGGACTGTGATATCTTTGTTCTTTGTTAAAGATGGAAGGGCACGTTTCTCTGAAATAGGTTGGTATTTGTTTTCTTATCCTTTGAAAGTTTTCAAAATTCTGTTTCCTGTCTAATTTCTTCTGCTGTTTCTGTGTACTACTGATATCTTGTATAGGTAGCCTTAATACATAAGAAGCTACCAACGTTCAGATAAGGCTGAAGTTGCGTATATATTATCTAGTGGGAAATCGCTTAAACTGATAACCTTTTTTTGACGAATTTATTCATGTGAAGATTTTAATTATGATTTGTGAAATTTTCTTTTTGTCTATCGCGTGTTATTTCACCAGTTTTTATACAATTTGTATGGGTTATCCTGTCAATAAGTGACCAATCTTTTGCAGATAAACGTTTATCAAGAGAAAGACGAATTTCATATACGTGAAATGGAAAATAAATTCCTATATGCGAAATGTATTCTCTCTCTCAGTAAGAACCAAAATATGGGAGTAAGTCGGTAAATTATGTATGCAGCAAACGATTTTTCATTTAATATTTCTTTTCTCCTCTTACAGGTTGTTACATTCGCGTTTTTAAACTTTCACGATGAATGTGATCAGAAATATAATTTTGGGAATTCAACAGTGTTTCTTGGAACTTAATATTTACAACTTTTCGGAACTGAATACAGGTTCTATCATCAGAGCAGACAGATATGCCTATAGTAGTCAGTCTGTCATGATGATGGAATCTGTGTATAGTTCTGAAAAGTAGGAAATATTAAGTTCTAAGACACGGTGGAATATCCAAAACTATTATCTGTGATTACATTGACCGTGGAAGCCTAAAAACGCATAGTTTCATTATTACAGTTGTAATGAATAACAACTCTTAAAAATATATGGTGCCTATGTTCTTTATAATAATCTTCTGTATTATATAATTGTGATGTAATATAATGATTAATGATATTTAATATTGTACTGTAAATTATGTCGTCTAGTAAATACGAATATGTGTTATATTAAGGGCATTGTTGTTTAGTCAACTGTCCGAAGACAGATCTGAACCTCACAAGTGATACCAACATGACACCACTTACGAGGCAACTAGGCCAGGAGATAATGGACTAGAGTGGCCAGTTCCTTTCTCCCTCCATTGCATACATCGCCGATTAGCTACCTATTACACAAATCAGACTTCAGATGCATAGAATCAATGATTGTTCTTCCTCTGACATATATCGTCAAGAGAGATGTACTGCCTGATAATAGAAGTAGCGTACATATCAGCCAGAACCTCAATGAGAGATGACTAAGGACATTTAAATAAAAATTCCTGTTATTATTATTATTATTATTATTATTATTATTATTATTATTATAATTGTTTCTCTAGAAACCTGTCTCAGTGTTTCAGACAACATATGGCAAACCCACGACGCGTTGCGTGAGTGCTTTGTTTCATAGACGTGCGTTTTATCACGGTCTCATCCCAGCAGCCTTCGACCGTTGTGCGAAATGCAGGAACTAATTCCTTATTGACGGTGGAAATTAAAACTCCCTCGAAGGAGCACGGTGCGGGTAACGGGACCGCAACCAAATTGATTTGTGCGCGGACTTCCAGCTGATGTGTTCGATTGTTTCTCCTTTTGACGAATATGGAGCGAAGGGGATTTATGTAGGCCAATCTAGCCCTCAAGTTTCTTCCACATGGCTTCGATTGTTGTGAAGTTTGAAAAGTAATTAGTGTTTTGTAACGATTCCCTTAAACTGAAAATTATTCTAAATCGATATGATGATATCATGGAACATTTAATACAGTGAACACAAGAACTATCAAGAATTGTAAACCTCCCAGAAATATTGGATGCAATCATTTATTATTATACATGAATCCTTAAAAATTACTTTTTCCACCTAAGTCACACATTTAATTAAATTGACGTTACATCCTTTTTCCGGGAGGTCTACAATCATTCTCCGTTATAATGCATGGGACATTCTTCCCAGTTCCATAATGTAGGGAAAATAATCGAAGAATTTTAGAATTAGAGTGACGATAATAGGGAAATACTGGAGCAATTGTAGGATTATATTGCTATAATCGCGAGGAAAAACGTTTGATTTTCCACTTAATGAGAGTAGGTTTATGAAGAATATAAGTCTAAATTTATAATTTATCCCTCAACGATTATTTTATACGTTTAAAAAAAAACTGCACTCGAGTCGTAAAGCATTCCAGTTATATTTTGTATTTAAAGGTTGGTCGAAACAGTGGCGTAAGCAGAATTTTGTCAAGGGAGGGTTATTATTAAAGTAATTTTAATAATAAACAATTATTGTTTACACTTTACATCATTGGTATTTTAAATTTTGTGTTTTATTATTATTATTATTATTATTATTATTATTATTATTATTATTATTATTATTACTACTACTACTACTAATGTTCTAATAAACGTATTCATGCTTCATGAATATCCGTATACAATCTTTGAAACGAAATTTTTTTCACAGCCATCCAATTTTAGCAAATTTTAACTTGCGTTTAATTTTGTGTAATAAAAAATGCTTGTGTCATTATTACACTTACGTAATAAACATATATATATATATATATATATATATATATATATATAATCAACAGTTATTTGTGTATGACAGTTAAGACACTTTACATAACAGAAAAATCTATGGAAACAATCAAATAGTGAAATATAGGCCTATCAGCAGTGTTACCACGACCTACTCACGAAATTCAGGAGAAAATCATCGAAAAAAACAGGAGATTAATTAAACATGAATTTCCTCTTTGTATTATAATATTAATTACAAAACAGTGTACTGTAAGAAAGATGATACTGTTGTATTACTATATAGCACATCCCTAACCAATGAAATGGAACAATTTTGCTAAATATAATTACTGTCATCTCTACTCAGTGTATGTAACTAAGTCATGCAATTTTGTTTTTACGCAATAATGTCTTATTGACAATGTTTCGCATTAAAATGTATTAATCAGGAATTTTTCGTGTATTCACAAAATATTTTCGATACAACGAGATTTATTAAATACAGTACTGCATTAGCTGCGATTATAACAGACGAAAAATTATCCCCTTTCTTGCTTTTACATAACACTGTCCTTCAAACTGTTCATCATTTTCCCACTCTGATTTATAATATTGTGGGAGTATTTACTTTTCTTTCTTGCTGGGACACTTTCACTCATTTTAAAAGATCACTGTGCAAGATATGTAACACAAAAATGCCATTACCTACACTTCACTCTCTCACTGTTTCACGTGCACACAATCAGAAACAAACTTCACTACTGAATGAGTTTCGTTCTTCCTCTGTTCTCCGAGTCTCCGAAACAATAATGAAATTACTTAATTCTGTCGTCGATTTGCAAAAGGGGATACGTCCAAAATAACAAAGTATTGGAAAATCGCAACAAAAAATCATAACAGACTTAAAATATTAAAATCTTCGTGAATCCTGAATGTATGTATCCATAGGGATCTAATTAGAAAAAAATATATGAACATTTTAATTCAACTTATAGTTTTTGCGATTTTCCAACACTTTGTTATTTTTGACATGTCTCCTTTTGCAAATAGACGACAGTTATCACGTGTTAACGTTGCATGAAGATTATATACTTGAGTGTGCGTGCGTGCGTGCGTGTGTGTGTGTGTGTGTGCGTATGTCCTTTCGTGGTAAGGTTCAAACAATCGTTCTCTATCATTCTGTAATTATGTTTAGACTATCTAGTGGATTGGAGAGACCCATAATTCAGAGCCATGTGTATAGAACATGGTCTTTATCTGCTGTGTGCTGATATCAGAATCCGCCGTTGGACTCCAGACGAGAGGCGACTCCTTGCTTCTTGTAAGCATCATTGTGGCGACGCATTATGAGCAGGGAGACAAATGAAAACATTGACTTGTGTACAAGAAGCAAAAATAACACATGATGACATAATATATGTGTGCTAAAGTAATGAGTTGAAAATCCGGGCATAGAACTAGGTGACTGCAGCATGCCAAAAAGGCAGGAGAAATTCAGACTTTTCACAAAAATATCAGTAGAGCAGTAGATTCAATGGAAAAAACAGGAAATCTCCTGCTAAATCAGTAGGTATGGCAACACTGCCTATGTTCTTTTTTTAAATTCAAGGGAGGATTACACGGTAACCTCTCCTCGCGTACGCCCCTGAATCGAAATACGTTCACACAGAAACTTACTGTAAACTATATGCATACGACGGATGATTATTTGCATTATTTATTATTGTTTTTTCCTGTGTTCCATAAACAAGTTTCAAGAGAGTATAATACTTTAAATAAAATATAATAGTTATTTCAATGCTCAGACACTTGACAACAATGTCATTCGTCTTCGTACTTTCCAAAAAGTTCACCTGTCGATATGGTATAGTGCCATCATGAGCGCAGGCGGAGACCATTTTGCGTAACGCAGGGTGTACCGCGAGGAGATCTAAATTACATCCCGTAAAAAATAAATATTACTCTTATTTAACTAACTTCAAATTCTGTACAAGTTACATGCAGATGTTTAACATCATGTTGAGGAATTGGGTATTCCAGGTTCTCATAAATGAGTATGAAAAACATTTTTCCATTTAGTGATTTTAATTGAATGTAGATAAAGTCACTTGTATTTAATTCGTGTTAGACTTTTGTGATTAATTTACTTTATACTTGCTATGTTTGGGTGCAATTTTCTACTTCTTAGAGTCCCTTCAGACGAGGCCACTTTTAGAAGCGCTGCTAACGCGCTGTCGTTTGTGAATAATGGATTTAAATGGAGGCCTTCAGAGCTAGTGGTGAACAAAACTAACTGCCGCTCTCGCTCGCTGTGTTCGTTGCACTTGTCTTTCGAGTCTCATCTCATAACTCTCGTGCGTTTCGAGTCTTGCTCATCATTCTTGAAATAGCATTTGGTCGGCGTGGAAAGATTTCATATCTTTGAATAACATACATCATTGAAAGAAATAATATTACAGATGTTTAATTGATTCAAAAAGACAAAACAGTATCATAGTTATCAAAATGTTCTAGTTCTATTATCAGATATTACCTATGGTTATGGTTACATAAATAAAAAAAAAATCTCAAATAAATTTACATTTCTAAGGAACATAAAGCATAATGTTAAATAAAGCGTTAATATTTGTTTACTTGAGATTGTACACTTGATCTCAAACATACGAAAAAAAATCCTAGCCTTTTAATAAGGACTTAATAATCAATTAATAAAGATTGGGGAACGATTTTTATTATACACTGAAAGGTAGAGATGATGTTTCAAATAGGCTACTTGATTGTTTATAGCCTACATATTTAACAGTTGCCAAAATAGATAAACGTTGAGTCTGGTATAATCAAATTGTGGCGATTCACTTCAAGGCTGCTTGAGGTTCGAGAATTGATCACTCCCGATGTCTTGATTCACAAGCAGTCAACAAGGTAGGAAATACTGTCGAACGAGTTTTCGGTTTTGCGGGCGCTGTTAGTCTTGCTTTCTCGATCTTTGTTCAACTCTACTTCAGATACAGCGACAACCACAGAATAGTCGCGCTGCAGACGATGTGAGTGGTTGGCTTCGCCGCTGGTGGCGGCCACTAAAAGTGGCGATTCTCGTCGCGATACATAGAATTAAATGGTAGGTTTCAGACGAGGCTACAGCCAGGCCACTATTTTAGTGGCGCGTTCGTGGCGCTGCTAACGGACGACTGTTGGCCACCCATTCCCTACACTACACCGTCACGACAGTATACTGACTGTATTATGACAGAATAATATAGAATGACGATGAAAATAATAATAATAATAATAATAATAATAATAATAATAATAATAAATATAACCATAGATTAGACAACTAAATAGACTAGTGCGAATTACTGATATATTATTTATATAACAAAATATCCTTATTTCACCTTAAAATAAAATAACGCATATAAAATAATGCCATCGATTCTGGTTCACGTTAACACTTTGTTTAAGAAACTTAAAATTGTTTAACGACACGTTAAAAGTGTTAAAATTTTTATAAAAGGTTATGTACCTTAGACAGACGGCCCGTTTCGACGCCGGTGCTGCGTCATCTTCAGTGTCCTATGAACTACTCACACGCATAGGACACTGAAGATGACGAACTACTCACACTCATAGGACACTGAAGATGACGCAGCACCGGCGTGGAAACGGGCCGTCTGTCTCAGGTACATAACCTTTTTTTAAAAATGTTAAAACTTTTAACGTGTCGTTAAACAATTTTAAGCTTTTAAAAATAATGTAAATACATTAACTAAGGCATAAATAAAAATTAGCTGATCTCAGGTTCGAATCTCGGTTCAATTACACTACTTTCATTCATTCATAGTGTTCTGCCCAATGGCACTGCAAACCCAGCATTCTCCAGCCTTTCCTATTTTCTGTCTTCCTCTTTGTCTTCGCATATGACCCATATATCTTAATGTCGTCTCTCATATGATATCTTCTTCTGCCACGAACTCTTTTCCCGTTCACCGTTCCTTCCCGTGCATCCTTCAGTAAGTAGTTTCTTCTCAACCAATGACCTAGCCAATTCCTTTTCTTCTTTCTGATCAGTTTCAGGATCATTCTTTCTTCATCCACTCTTTCCAACACAGCTTCGTTTCTTACTCTGTCTGTCCACTTCACACGCTCCATCTTTCTCCATATCCACATTTAAAATGCTTCTATTCGCTTCTCTTCACTTCGTCGTAATGTCTATGTTTCTGCCCCATATAATGCTACTCTTCACTAGCCTCTTTCTTAATTCTTTCTCCAGAGGCCCGCAGAAGATGCTCCTTTTTCTAATAAATGCTTCCTTGACCATTGCTATTCTCCTTTTGACTTCTTGGCAGCAGCTCATGTTACTGCTTATAGTACATCCCAAGTATTTTAAGCTGTCCACTTGCTCTACTGTCTAATTTAGAATTCGCAAGTTTACCGTCTTTATTTTTCTTCCTATGATCATTGTCTTCGTCTTGTTGGCATTTATCTTCATTTCATACTGCTCACAGCTGTAATTTAGCTCCAGTAGCATATCCCTTAGTATCGTCTCCTCTTCTGCTAACAACGCCATATCATCAGCAAATCTTACACTCTATTCTTCTTTCTTCTACTATCACTCCTCCACTAAATCCTCCAAGCTAGATGTTGAACAGTAGGCCTATAGGTGATGAAGGTCATCCTTGTCGTACTCTTCTCCCTATTTCACTTCTTCAGATATTTCTTCTCCTATCCTGACTTTGACTCGTTGTTTTATATAAATGTTACTGAACACCACGGCCTTTGACTTAGCATTACACTACAGATACCTATTTGTAGTATATTGGTTGAATTACGTGCTATGAATGCTTCATGTTTCCTATCTATTATGTTTAATTCTGAATTCTTAAACATTAAACAGAAATGTGTTCTATGCCATATCGTCCCTCATTTGCGTAATTTTAAATTAATATTTTTTATCGTCCTGATGTAACTCATCAAATAAGGCATGGAATAGTCCCGATTCAGTCTTTCCCTAACTAATGGATGAACTCAGACTCTTCTTCTATTTTTACGTCTTTTCTTTCTCCGTATGAGTAAAGTTGCCAAAAGTATATCTCCTTCTACGTCCATGTTCACAGGAAGATTGAAAAATTCTCTACAAAAATTTAGTGTATTAAGCAGCGCCACTATCGCGCGTTCGCAGCGTCACTAACGCGCCGCTAACGCGCCACTAAAGTGGCCTCGTCTGAAGGGACCCTTCAATACAATCCTTGGTGCGAACAGCCCATGAAGGGTTAAGGCCGACCACCCGACTGATATCCTCACGTCTAAATGTCTCAGTAGGAGTGAACGATCATCTAACAAGAACGGAGGTATGCGAGAGTGTATTTTATTAAGTATCTTTAATATGTAACATCTCTTGATTTTTATCTAATTTTAACTCCTATTTGACTGAATTCCATAAGGTTATCGAATCCCTCGAATGCCCTGAATCCCAAATCTCTCGAATCCTTCATATAAGAATAGTAATAAAAGAAGAAAAAAAAACTTCTACTTAAAATTATAAGTTTTTAATGAAAGCAAAATTTGAAATCTGTGATTAATGAAGAGCAAATTTAAGAATATGGTTCTCAAAATAATATATCCATACTTGTTAAGAAGATACGAACAAAATTTAGTAGGTCTAAATGAAATACATAATAAAATTAAAATCCTTGAAATTGTAGCAATCTTTTTTATTTTGTTAGTAGGCCTAAACGATTTTATTGAACGGCAATAGAGTTAAAACTAACCTTTACATACATAGTTTTAGCAGTTTTTAGGTTAGGATTCGACAGATTTGAATTACAAAAAATCCATAAAATTCGAGTTTTCGGATGTCGAATCTCTTTAAAGAGTCGCGAGATTCAGGGATTTGAATGCTCCATTTCTAAATAAAGTCGTGATCCTTTCTGTTGTATTGCCATTACACTATTCAATCCTGAGTATCTTAGCGCTGGATATTATGCTTCAATCTTTCATTCGCTTCTAATGTAATGGTGTTTTTTTAATTACGTGTTCGTGTAAAAGAAGAGAAAAATGCGGAGTCTCAATAATGATTATCCAACATTGGAAAAATTGATTGAACTGTGGAAGCAGTGAATGGGAAGAGAATATAAGAAACATGAAGCTATAACTTAAACCTACTGAGAAAGGAATATAGACTATCCAAGAAAGAGAATATTAGACCGTTCAGCTTAATCCTATGCGGTATAGAAGACGCAAAACAGCAATAAAGTTAAGTTGCCTTTGGCAATTGTATACAGGTATTATTTCATACTTGCCATCCACTTAACCTACTATTTGGATCACAAAATAATATTCTTTATCCCACTCTTTCGTCTCTTTTCTCTTTCCCACTCTTTTTTTTAGTTCGTTATTTAACGACGCTGTATCAAATACTAGGTTATTTAGCGTCGATAAGATTGGTGATAGCAAGATGGTATTTGGCGAGATGAGGCTGAGGATTCGCCATAGATTACCTGGCATTCACCTTACGGTTGGGGAAAACCTCGGAAAACACCCAACCAGGTAATTAGCCCAAGCGGGGATCGAATCCGCGCCCGAGCGCAACTTCAGACCGGCAGGCAAGCGCCTTAACCGACTGAGCCACGCCAGCGGCTTCGCACTCTTTTGTGCATTTTACTTCTATCCATCTTTCTTTTTCTTCTCCTTAAATTTAAATATTTACACTCTGAAGTCTATCCCAAAATCTTTCTACCTGCTCTTTGATTTTGTAATGTTGCATACTCTGATTAGTTGTTTTTCAGTTTAAAACTATATTTCAAATCTGTGATTTTTCATTTCCATAAAATGTGTGTGTTAATATCAATTTCATGATTAATTTTGTTTCATACAAGTATATAGTCTATCTATACCAAAAATGTTCACCTTTTCTCTTATTTTCTTGTGAAGAAGAGTGTATCCAGCCAAGTTTTCGAGATTTTCACCTCTGTTCTCACCAAATAATCAATCAATCAACCAATCAATCAATCAGTCAGTCAGTCAGTCAGTCAGTCAGTCAGTCAATCAGAAAGTAGCGGGAAAAACATTTAAAAGTAGCCTATGCGAAAACTCATTCTTGCAAGGAAGTTTGGAACTGAGAAAAACTGAATATGTGAGCTCTAAGCCTGTTTGCCACTTGTCTCACTCAGATTTTCGGCGTTTCAATGAAGAAACTTTAGAGAATTTTGAAGGGGAAAACCCAAAAATGGACGTTACTTAATAGCTAGGGGAGTGGCAGCAGCATGATAAATCAGCAAAAGGTCAGAATCGACGCAACGTTAGTTCATTTTCATTGTAATGAACTAACGTTGCTTCGATTCTGACGAGAGTTTATCACAGTTTACTTCTGTGTTGGTGACCTAACTACATTTTTGGAAATTATAATATTAATTGCTGGTGTAGGTACTAGTTGAAAGAGAAAGACTGAGATTGCATATATTTCGTAGTACTTTTTGTATTATAAAATTTTTCAGGGGTGATTTTAATGATTTTGAAATAAAGACATTTCGTAGTTAAGATATTATATCTAGAAATAATACACCGTTCCCCGCTTAGAGGGATCAAGAAATAAGTGTTAATTTAAAGTATAAATAATGGTTTGAAAACATAACTTTTTGTATAACTTTATGCAAAAACTCTCCGAGTTTCCGAGAATGATCAGTGCAACTCGATGTGTGCGCCTCGAGCTACCCTGAAGACATCTAAAACGTACTCAACCTTCTGCCAAGTGTTACGTAACATTTGTGGGGTGATAAGCGCAGCTGCATTTATAATGCGTTGTCTCAGTTTTTCCAAAGTGTCAACTGTATCAAGTTGGTACACAACATTTGTCACAAAGCCCAGAGGAACGTCAATGGGTGTCAAGTCGGTTGACCTAGGTGGTCAGGCAAGGATTCTCCTCTTCCGATCAACCTACTGGGAAAGTTTGCTTTCAATTAGCCACGCACTGTTCCATAGTAGTGGGGTGGAGCCCCATGTTGCTGAAAAACCGATTCTGGGAGGAGTTGAACAACAACAAACGTTCTGTAACATGTCCACATACACATTCCGTGTGACTGTCGCCTCGATGAAGAAGAATGGTCCAATGACGGAATGTTCTACGCCAGGCTTGTTTCCACGATAAACGTTAGTGCGCATGTACATGAACATACAATTGTTTTTAAACCATTGGTGCATAAACTAGAACAGTTTCTGCATCTTGTCAAATGTAAATCACAACGATATCTTCATCTTATTTTAAATGGTGAGCATTTATTTCTCGATCCCTATGAGCGGGACACGGTGTATTATTTGTAGGAATTTTCACGTCAAAATCCATAATTCGTAAAAAAAAAAAAAATACAGAAAAAACAACGAAAATATAGTGAGAAAGGCCGGTCCACAGAATAAAAGTTCTCTTTGTTATTAATTTACATCAAATGCTACATAAGACATAGTTGACTATAAATAGAGACAGAAGAGAAAGGCAGGAGCCGTTGTCATGGATAGTCAATATCTGAAGGAGATATGGCAGTATTGTGAACTCACATTTCAGTGCAGGATATTTTACTTTTCTTCCCGCATTTCCTCCTATATACTTCTTTGACTTCTGCTTTATATATTGATTTTTCCGTGTTTTATTTTTTTATTTCTTTCCTTGATTCTTTACTGCCTTCTTTATTTTTGTTCTTTCATTCTTCTTTATAGGCCTATTAGTATTTATGGTTCATTTAATTGTTTCTTTATCTCTTTCGTCCTTTCTTTCTTTCTTTCTTTCTTTCTTTCTTTCTTTCTTTCTTTCTTTCTTTCTTTCTTTCTTTATTTCTTTCTTTCTTGTCTTACTGCTTTTTTGTTCCCCTTTCTTTACCTATTACGTTTATCTTTTCTCTTTTTGTTTTCTTATCTTTATTCATTAATTATTATACTTTTTTTACTTCTTTCCTTCTTCTTTTATTTTATGGTATTTCTTTGTTGCATAAAATATGACTATAAGAAATTTATTTTCATTGCATTGACACCTTTGCTACGTAATATGCATGTATGTATTTATTCACACTGCAATGGGTATATACCCGGTGGCAGTGGTAACTAATTACACTCAATAATGACAATAATAAACTTATTAATTAAAAATGCAATTAATAATAATACTAATAATTAATACTAACAATAATTTATAATAATAATAATAATAATAATAACAACAGGGAATATCCTAAATTAAATGAAATGATCACTTAAAATAACATTTGAAATAAATCTAATTTCTATCTTAAACCTAAGATCGAACTAAAACCCACAAGTAAGATATGTTCATATCTGCACAAGAACCTTTCAACATTACACTCATTTCGCTGTCAACTCACTCACTGCACTGGAACTACGACACATTTCACTGATTCAATCCTGATTTCACTAACACTTCAAAAACATTTCACTGTTCAAATACTTTGCACTGCCACTATAAACTATAAAGCTTCACTGACAGGAACACGTTTCACTTACACTTAATATGTAAGACATTAACAATTTTATTAATTAGTTTTAGTAAATTGCATTTAATATTTTTTATCAATAGTTATTAGTTATTTATTGATCAAATTCCAGTATAACTAATACAAGAGGGTGGAAGTGCATAATCTAGCGAAATTTATAAACTTGTACTTGCAATTTGGGAAAAGGAAATTATACCAGAACAATGGAAATTAGTCCATAATCGTGCCTATTTTTAAGAAGGGGGACAAGATTAACTGTAGTAACTTTCAAGGAATATCACTTTTGTTGACGTCGTACAAAATTTTGTCGAATATCCTTTTGAGAAGAATAACTCATATGTAGATGAAATTATTGGGGATCATCAGTCTGGTTTTAGAGCGTAATAGATCGACTATTGATCAGTTCGATTAATTAAAATGTGTTTCAGTGAAACTTACAGCAGAGTTCGTATAGGCCAGTTTCTATCTGATGCTTTTCCAATACACTGCGGGCTAAAGCAGGGAGATGCACTATCACCTTTACTTTTTAACTTCGCTTTAGAATATGCCATTACGAAAGTTCAGGATAACACAGAGGGTTTGGAATTACATCAGCTTCTTGTCTATGCGGATGACTTGAATATGTTAGGAGAAAATCCACAAACAATTAGGGAAAATATGGGAATTTTACTCGAAGCAAGTGAAGCGATAGGGTTAGAAGTAAATCCCGAAAAGACTAAGTATATGATTATGTCTCGTGACCAGAATATTGTACGAAATGGAACTATAAAAATTGGAGATTTATCCTTTGAAGAGGTGGAAACATTCAAATATCTTGGAGCAACAATAACAAATATAAATGTTACTCGGGAGGAAATTAAACGCAGAATAAATATGGGAAATGCCTGTTACTATTCGGCTGAGAAACTTTTGTCATCTAGTCTGCTGTCAAAAAATCTGAAAGTTAGATTTATAAAACATTTATATTACCGGTTGTTCTGTATGGTTGTGAGACTTGGGCTCTCACTTTGAGAGAGGAATAGAGATTAAGTATGTTTGAGAATAAGGTTCTTAGAAAAATATTTGGGCTAAGAATGATGCAGTTACAAGAGAATGGATAAAGTTACACAACGCAGAATTGCACGCATTGTATTCTTCACCTGACATAATTAGGAACATTAAATCCAGACGTTTGAGATGGCCAGGACATGTAGCACGTATGGGCGAATCCATAAATGCATATAGAGTGTTAGTTGGGGGGCCGGAGGGAAAAAGATCTTTAGGGAGGCCGAGACGTAGATGGGAAGATAATATTAAAATTGATTTGAAGGAGGTGGGATATGATGGTAGGGACTGGATTAATCTTGCTCAGGATAGGGACGAATGGTGGGCTTATGTGAGGGCGGCAATGAACCTCCGGGTTCCTTAAAAGCCAGTAAGTAAGTAAGTAAGTAAGTAAGTAAGTAAGTAAGTGAGTAAGTAAGTAAGTTGTTAGTTATTATTTATTAAGCAAGTGAATAAGGGTATATTTTATTAACGAGTGGACTACTCGTACATCCATTTACGCAGGAGTGTAATGCAGAATATTTATCGAACAACTCCTAGTAGCCCGAAATAAATAAATATATTAATATAATATGAATTATTTAATATAATGTAAAGTTATCCTTTACATTCATGCACCTGTTGCCAGGAATGAGTCGATAAAAGTTCACAAAAATCGCTCGTCGCTACGGCAATGAGTGACTAGAAATATCCACTCGTTGTTGGTAACACAAAAGGAATAGGCTATAAAGTATAACTTTGTAGGTATATTAAATATCAACATAAGAATGGGCTATTTTATTATGTGGTGTTGGATAGTACACTCATCGACACAAAAATCGAAACACTTCATATATATTTTTTAAATTTAAGGTAGGCTATTCATAAAAATTACTGTATATTTGCGAGTAGAAAACATATTGAATAATTGTTAGTTGTCAATATTTATTTTGTTTTAGAAACTACGTTTTAAGTAATATTGATATCATGGCGTAGCATTGTTAGAAATACCATCTCATCATGGCGTAATTGTTGCTATAGCAATTTTATTGTACACCTACTATAAAATGCCATTTTATAATTTTTTTCCTGTGTACAAAAATAGTAATATTATATGCAAGTCGTTGCAAACGTGCAGCTTTATGCAAGAGTTCAGAACCTAGGAAGGTTCTAAGACTCATGAGTGCAATAAAGCTAATTTCTTAACGATGCAATATTATGAGGAGTGTTGAATCAAAACGAGCTCAGTCCATTCACAGAATAAATGCTGTTTGAAACGGATTCCCCCTATTTCTATAGCAATAAATCCACCTGTGAGTCGCGCTGAGTGACGCAGTCGGTATAGCGCTGGCCTTCTGTGCCCGATGTTGCGGGTTCGATCCTGGCTTAGGTCGATGGCATTTAAAAGTGCTTAATTGCGACAGGCTCATGTCACTAGATTTAGTGGCATGTAAAAGAACTCCTGCGGGACAAAATTCCGGCACACCGGCGACGTTGATATAACCTCGGCAGTTACGAGCGTCGGTAAATAAAACATAATTTAAATTTAATTTAGACCTGTGAAATCTGTTTCTTTCAGAAACTGCCTCTTTAGACTATGAAGGAGCGCTTTCTGAAAGAAACGGATTTCAAAGGTCGATTTATTGCTACAGAAATAGGGGGAATCCGTTTCAAACAGCATTTATTCTGAGAATGGACTGAGCTCTTTTTGTTTCAACACTCCTTTATCTATGTGTTGTATTTTGCTAAAAATCAGAAGAAAATAAATTCGTAATAATACTGTTAACATTTTTTTATTAGGAGGGAGGGAGAGAACATTCTATGCACTACGACCTTGAGGTCTATTGTACATTATGATGAGTTGCGTGCCCACCGATCCTCTACGCACATCGACCTAACCACTTGACTCCCTTAACGACCGGTCCCTACAGCCAACAGAGTCCATATACCACTCCTGCTTCGGAAACCTCCTCAAGGCTCCCTTAACGGTCCGAGGCGGAAGTCCTCTCCCGAGAAGGTCTGCCCCGGGTTTCGTTGCAGAACCTGTCCATCATCACTTGAGTACAATCCTCGGAGGCCGGTCGAGAGAGCCAGCAGCTTCGGAGGACCGCCTGTAAAGCCAGAAGTAGTAACGGGATGTTGAATGAAAGGATGATAGGGGAGGAAAGGAAGTGGCGAAGATGGGTAGGGTCCCAATCGCCTGATAAAGTTACTTGACATTCATCTATAGGAGTGAGGGAAAACCCCACTTTCTTTTATATAATCCAGGATACCACGTTAGCGTTTCTTAGTAACCATATTATAAAAACGTAAAGTCAACAAGCATAGTTGTTATTGTCGTGTAAGTTGCTATGTAAAAAATACCAAATTTATACTAAAATAAAGCGATATTTTTTGTTTAATTGAGAACTGTCAAGTAAGACATAGTGCCCTACTTTTGATACCAGTCATGGATAAAATAGTTTATCCAACACTTCCTTATGAAATAGCTATGTTGATATTGAATGCATGAACTTATATCTTAATATTCATGTTATTATTTCTAGGAGCAAGTAGTGAATATTTCAATTTTTGTTATTTTATTTACTCGATGCCCTAGCGACGAGTAGCTTCTGTAAATATTTATCCAGTCTTTCCTAGCAACAGTAACATGAAGATAGAGAATGTTATATATTACATAGTTAATATTAAGTTATCATGTTTATTTTATTACGTGTCTTATGCACACTAGAGTAAATAACTTTCATGCACTCGTGAAAATTACAATTCTCGACTTGTGTCTCGGGCGCTAAATGAATAAAATCCTACTTTACTCTCTTGTAGCATAAATTAATATTATTCTTCTATTATTTTCAGATGGCTTTGGAAAGTAGGCTATGTTATTATATTATGTCCAATAATGAATCCGCTTTGAAAACTAATGTGCCGGGACCTCTTTGGGGATACAATAGTCTATAGTATGAGACCTTCGTGAGAACTCAACACTCAAATTTGATAAAAATAATTCATAAAACAGTCTAAAACTTTGAGATGCTATGTTTCTTACATTAAAATCTTACATATTATAGGCTGTTTCTTAGTCAGCTCTACAGTTCGGAGTAGATCTTTGGCTATAAATTTTTCATCAGAAGTAGTTGCTAAATTACTACAATTTGGTTTAAGAGACCATTACTTGCTTTCAGTCATCTGATGATTCATTTATTTTTAGAATTCAGTTAATAAAACCATTTGTTAAAATACTTTCAATTACGATAGGTATAAATCTGAATGTACCGTACATCTCAACTTTTTCTGGGAAATTCCCATGACGATGTATCAGCACTACGCCAATCCTCCATCAAGATAAGAAAGAATAACGCACTCAAAATGGACACTCATCTGTGTCACACGCGAGATTCGAAACCATGATTGTCGTTTGCACAAAGTGTTAAAATAATATTCGTTAACATAAATTTTCCTAATTATAATCCAATCTGTTTATAACAATTTATCTATTCGGCTTCACAGAGTTTATGTTATTTCGAAACCTGTGTTTCCAAATTTCTGCATTCTGCTAATATTCCAATCCAGCGTGGCTATGTTCCCGATTACTGATCATACAGTTTAATGTCTACGATGACACATGTGGGGCATGGAGCTAGAATTATACAGGGTGATTCACGAGGATTTACCGTCACTTACGGAGCTTATTTCCGAAGACATTCTGAGCAAAAATAGTCATATAAACATTTGTCCTAATCACAATATTTTCAGAGTTACACTAATTTCAAATTGTTAGTATAATAGCTTTTCTATTTAGTTTTAAGGGTAAAAAAATATTACAAATAGAGAATGAACTATTCAGAAGTGCAATTTCTTTAATTGACTAGTGTTCTGAAGCTAAAAATATGTTGTTAATTGCTTTGTACAGATTTTGATTTCCAATGTTTAACTAAAAGTGTCATCATTCTTACGCACTTAACACAAAATCTGTTACAAATCATACGACTTTAGAATTTCATTCTGTACAGTTTATTACGCATCCTAATGTACAGTCTTAAAGAATTTACAAGAGTAGCGTGATTTGTAATAATTATGCTTAAGAAAATGTGATTTTGTAGTTGAAATCCGAAAAAGAATTCTGTACGAAGCAACTGTGGAATTCAAAACACATTTTTAGCTTCGGAATATTAGATAATTAAAGAAATGATACTCGTGAATAGTTCATTCTTTATCTGTAATATTATTTTACTCTTGAAACTATAGAATAAAGGTATTTTACAAACAACTTCAGATTAGTATAATTATAAAAATATTGAGATTACGACACATGTTTATATGACATTTTTTGCTCAGAATGTCTTCGGAAATAAGCTCCGTAAGGGACTGTAAATTCTCTTGAATCACCCTGTATGTATTCATGACCTCAGCATTGGAATGAGATAGTGTGGTGGGCACCACGCTTCGACCAATTTTACCCCCTGAAAGTACTCAGACAGTCATACACTTTTTATCAATGTTTATTTAATTTCGCTATTAAATGTCTGCATTTATTAATTTTCTTGTTATTATCATTAATCTTCGTGAATGAAATCAGACAACCAAGATGGAACAAAATTGACAACCCGTAATATTATTCTTCTGTCTATAAGTTTGATATTGATTTTATAATATTCACGTTTTTTTACTTATGTTGCTTCTACCACTCCTATACTGTATTCGTCCACGCCTCTGGAGTAACGGTTAGCACGTCTAGCTGCGAAACCAGGTGGCCCGGGTTCGATTCCTGGTCGGGACAAGTTACCTGGTTGAGGTTTTTTCCGGGGTTTTCCCTCAATCCAATATCAGCAAATGCTGGGTAACTTACGGTGTTGGACTCCGGACTCATTTCAACGGCATTATCACCTTCATCTCATTCAGACGCTAAATAACCAAAGCTGTTGATAAAGCGTCGTAAAATAACCTACTAAAATAAAAATAAAAATATACTGTATTCTGCTAATAATGTGTTGATAGCACAGGAAATAAGTACGTTCATCGCTCGAAGGTCTTCCTGGACTTCATTTTCCAATTGGCAGATTTTTTCTCACGGTCATCACAATTCTGTGGCACATGACTTCCATCTTTTCTTCTTTCAATTACCCCTTTCCCAGTTTATTGAATACTGATGTCAAGTACATTGATTTCTAATATAATAAATTCTACTTTAAAGTTTACTTTTCGTTGTATTTTCCCCCAATATATTCATTTCAGCAGTTTTTAGCATTGTTGTGTTAGATGTTTTTGCTCCGGTTACTTCTTTGTAACTTGAGACTGATCGTAATAATCTTATACATACATTCTTGCTTTCGGTTCAATCCTTAGATATGCATTTCGCCATATGGTGTGATTCGACATCCAGACAGCCTTGAGCTTTGATATACCTGATGTTTTACCTCATTTTGCAGCAGCTCTCCGGTAGCGTCTGGATATTTAAATGTCATTAGTTGTTCTATTACACTGTGTAATTATTATCTGGAGACAGACATGGTAAAAAAACTAAACCACGCAGTAGACATGAATCATCCTGTTTTGTCTAGACTGATATTGGTGAACGAGCAGTCTCTTTCCATGATAATTTTTAATGTGAAGCCAAGTGAATATGCATAAATACTGTAAATAAAAATGTTTCATGGGATAATTTGCTAAGGCAAAAAGCTTGAATCACGAAAGAGATGACAAAAAATAATAGAAGCAGAATTGCACTACAACAAGTACATCTGTGGTTTATGAATTATGGATAGAGAATTTCTTTGACTTTAGTACTCGATAGGCGATGTTTCGCGAGAAGAAAGTTAACCTGAAAGACAAGTTAATCATTAGACATAGAACTTCCAGGTTCTGAAAATCATATTTAATTGCTTATAATATGCTTTCTGACAGAAGTAATTGGGTTGCATAAAACGAAAAGTGAAATTTAACGCCAATAAAAAAAATCGTAAGTTCCATTTGAATATCACTAGAGACAGATCATAAAATGTACATCCTTTTCCTCCTTCGCACAAATTTCAATCGTCATTATCATTCACCCTAGCATTATCAAGATTTTTTTTGTGACTTAGATTATGAAGGGTGAGCAAAAATTATCCACCAAACTAAATTTAAATTTATTAGTTCTAGTCTAACAAAAATTGTATTGTTGTAGGCCTATTGTTGTATTATCATTGAACAATTACCTTCTTTTTTTTTAAGATTCATAATACATTCAATTAAATTTTATGAGCAAAAATGTGTACATTACTTTAAAAAATAGACATCAGTTTATCATTTGAGTGATTCCACATCATTTTTTGAGCAAAACACTCCAGCACACAAGTTAATATCGGAATACTTTTTACATAAATTAAGTCCACAATTTCAACATTTGGCATTGTGAATAGCTTTCTTGTTGGCTGCTAGAACTTCAAATTGAACTTGATTCAACTTCACCGATCACTTCTGTATTATCTTTCTCACTTCCACTTTCTTTCTCCAACTCCGCCGATAAATCAGTTTCCAGTAGTACTATAATTTTACTTTCACTCAAAACATTCGGCCTACTATTATCCACAAAACAGCTAATGTTTATGTTATTTATCTCTGAATACAACTAGATTTGAATAAACATCAATAAAGAAAGTACCAATTTATTAACTCAAGCTTCCACACTGCAAAAAACTGGTAAAGTGAAGAATTGTAACAATCAACGACTTAACTGCATTGAAAACAGTTACAACAATTGACAAAAGCCACAGAATTCTCTCTTTAAAATGTTTAAAAAATAGATCCCGTGGTTAAAATCTGCCCATCAACAAATGCTTCAATTATTAGGTGTTGTATTTCAAATCTACAGCAGAACAAATGTGTACATTTATAAGGTACACGTACCAAATAACGCCACCTTAACACTTCAGTCACTTTTGCTCTGGTAATAAGTTATGTACAAACACGAAAATTATGAAATAGAAACTGTAATATTATCTTTACAAAATAGCACAATGAAAATAGATATATTATATACCGAACAAGAATTAGAACTCAAATAGGAAAACTTTGTAAACTGGCGTTATTAGGAACAGGTTGTCCAATTAACGCCACCTATTTTCTAGTAACCTATACACTTATAATTGTTAATGAATTATTTTTCCTAAGCAACACAAATTGAACTATGCGACTAAATTTGAGTTTCTGTTAATAAAAGATACAAAATCACTCAATACTAATGAAAGACTCTTAATCTGAAACTGAAACACCAGATGGATTAGGAAAATATGTTTTCCAGTGACTCCTTACTTTAAGAAAAAGAGACAATGTGACACAGTAGAAAGTTATTAAACACAAAAGCATTTGCCTTAGTTTAATATGAATGTTTTCCAATAAGTAAAACAAAAAATTAAGTTATGTAAAATAAAAAAAAGTTAAGAGTTCAATAAGCAATTGAACCATATCATCACTGCAAATTCTGAACACTTGTAAGTTCAAATTTTAGTGATTTTCCTGATGTTTTCACACTGATGCTGTACTGTCAGCCTTAATACTAACATAACCTAAAATTTTGTCTGTAGACCTTTAACGCCTCATGGCGTTAAAGCGCTATTGAGTACTTGATAACATGATATACCTGTTTATCTAGAATTTTCAAATTTTATAGATAGCAAATTTTAATAGGGTGGCGTTAAAGGTATACATGATGTTATTTGGCTCAGGGACATTACTTAATTATGTTAAAGACAAACAGAGACAGGGAAAACTGTTCTATTTCAATTATTGCAATATATATATATATATATATATATATATATATATATATATATATATATATATATATATTGAAAAGGTGGGCAATTTTTGCCCAACCTTGGTAATACTAGGGTTAATAGATTCGCCATAGTTAACTTCGTAGTGAATTATTATCAGATCTTAAAGTTTTCACTAATAAATAATGGCAATGTCCCTGACTGAGTATTAATTTTACAAGCTGTATAAAAACGTTTTACATTCACTAATTTGAGTGGAAAGTGTTTCAATTACGTGTTACACGTGGTAAAAAACGCAATTTTCTTGTCTCTTGTAAAATGCGATCTTTTCCAAAGCTACTGTTTGTGTCTGTAAATATTATTCTTGGAATTTAAACTAGACTTCAACGTCGCTACTTTTGTACTAGACATTGGCAACATAAACGAAAGGATAATGGCAGAACCTTGTCGCAGAAATATTTATATATTCTTTATTCCCCCGTAGAACAACTTGTCCAAAATGAATTCTCCGATTTTAATATGGGTCATTTCGGAAAGTATGTAAGCTGTAGGAGCGCAGTTAGTCTCAGTAGACTGCTAGTATCTCCTACATACGGCTATCGTATTCGCATAATGTTAGTTATTGTTGGAAAATGTCGTTGTTATAAAATGGCGTTTTCGAAACCTCAGAGAGCTTCTTCGTGTCCTGAATTTCGAAGTTCATCGTTCTGTTGCGACTGCAGGAATGGGATGACGAGTTCATTTTTCAAGAGGATGATGCACCACCTCACTTCCATCCTCATTTTCGTGAGTATATCAAGAAACTTCTCCCTCAACTTTGGCCGTTGCACTAACGACGACCAAAATTTGATGAGGTGGCTTCCGTGTTCACCTGACCTAATTCTCTGTAACTTTATTCCTATGGGATAAGTACAGGACAATTTTTATGTTCCTTCTTTGCCTAATAACCTCCAGGAGCTAAGGTGTGGCATCACAGCTGCTGTGTAGGCTACTCAGAATGTGAGAGGAATTGGAATATCGCCTAGATGTGTCGTGTGACCAGAGGTTCAAATATCAAAAACTTGTAAGGTATCAAACAAAACGTGGATAGATTACCTGTCTCTTGGCACATATCGCGTTGCTGTATCATTGTTAGTTAAGCGATAAAGTATTGTAAAATCGGAGCAATAATTCTGGAAGGCGGTATAATTTTATTTTATAACTACAGGGGCTAGGGACTCTACTTCTACAGACTGCTATATTGAGTGCTGTCGATTGTGACTGTTGTACGCCACAGTAGAAAATTTTCACCAATACCGAAGTGCAAGAAATTTCAAACTATGGAAAAATGTACACACAGAGTTTTAATTTTACAATGAAAAATGTGACAAATTATATGAAAATAGTTAAAAGAACACAAACGTTAAAATAATCATTTAGATATTGTACAATCCACATATTTGGACTTCAATATCCATTAAACAATTGTATACAGCAACTCTCTGAGCAGAAGTCTACTCACTGTCAGGAAGAGTCTCAAATTCACTGTCTATTAATGGCATAGTCTACTGATTCTATGCTTACAGTTATCACACAACAACACAACTTCTACATTAAGAAGATAACCAATTATTATTGTATGATAAATCAAAAAGGCTATAGGGCTAGTACGAAGTGTTTGTCCTTAAAACCAGAAAGAAAGATTATTTGGCACTGCATCCAAATCGTTATGTAGTGGAGGATTTTTTGTACAATGGCAGTGACTTTAATTTGCCGTTTTTGTCCCGACTCTACGAGCGTAGCTCAAAGATAACGCTAGTGCCGAGAAGCGCAGACCACTTAGTTCGTCAGAGACTGTCCAGAGTGCATTAAAGGTGTTGGCTCTACGTTGCACACGCAATGAAAATGCAGAATTTTTTAATGTCCCAGGGGAACGGGAGTAATCGGAGAAAACCTTTGTGTTGCCTGGACCACGGCTTTTTCAACACAAGTTAAGCTTATAAATTCAGGGTGGGTAGAGATTTTAAACTCGGGCCCCCTACTTTATAAACCCAGCGCGTTAGCACTGAACCACCGTAGCGGCATAAGTGCCATCATTAATTTTTTTAAGCACTCAGTATTTACTGAAGAACGTCTTCACTGAATTAATAAGCTATAGGCCTAACATCAACGCAAAATTATTTATAAAATAACATGTAAATAATTTATTGCGGTAGGCTCTTTCTTAAGCGTCTCACTTCTTCTGCCTTGTTTTCCTGCCGCGTGGAAGTTCTTTGTATACTCATGAAAGGCTGTTCAGCATAGTTAAAAGCAGTGTCAATTGAGACGTTGATCGCAAAGACCGCAAAGGAAGAAATATGGCGGGTAACAGCTGGCAGATAATTTTGCATGTATCAGGGTACGCACAGTGCATATGGCTTTGTTTCTCTTTCAAAGGAAGTCATTCTAAGTATTTTAATTACTGTATCCTTAATATTTTCTCGCTGTTTTGCGTTAGAGCCTTTAATTGTTATTCAGTAGCGGGCATGATAATCACAAGGACACCGAAGACAACTATTAAAAGAATAATATTATTTACAACTTCCAGAAAAACTTAAATAATTTAATGTGCAACCACAGTCTAGTATATTCAGTCGCGAAGCTCAATACGTAGTAAATATGCAAACATTAGATAGTTGCTCACCACTAGGATCGCTAATATCGCCTCATTACAGGCAATGCGAAATAGTACCGTCACAGTCTATTGTTTCTAGCACCCACAAAACTCAAGCTTCTTGACTGTATATAGTAGACTGTGGTGCAACACTCATAGCATGTATTTCTGTGGAGTCACAATTCCGCTCGTGTTAAGAAATCGTTATAGCAGTGCGTTCTAGAAGACGAAGTCAGGGGCCAGTAACGGAAAAAAGGTGGGGGCATGACGTGAATAATGAAGTCAGTTGAAACATCTGGGCTGATTTATAAGACATGTGTGATTCCAAGCCTTTTCCGTTCAGAATTGCAAACATTCCCTACGATGAAGTGGCATTTACACGTCATAACTAAGCGCCTCACGTACTTCTGCCTCTTAATCAGCAAGTGACACATTTAATAGCCATTGCGTAGGACAGAAATTCGCATTAGTGTGGTCATCTAAAAAAATAATACCTAATTTCTTTTTAAGTCTCTGTTAAAATATTTCTAAATTATGTTCATCATTTCTTGTCAGTGCCCAAAGTCTTCTTCATCCTCGGCTTCTTTTTGTTATGGCCTTTTTCTCTCTATTTTTTCTTTCTCTTCATTTCCTTCCTCCTCTGCACCGACTTCATTCTAAACTAGATTTTTTTACCATCATCAACATCATTGTTGTTGTTATTGTTTAGTCAACTGTCCGAAGACAGGTTTGAACTTCATAAATGACATCAGTAAAGGCATCACTGATGAGACAACCAAGCCAAGAGATAATGGGGTAGAGTGGCCAATTCCTTTCCCTCTTCATTGCATACGTCGCTGATTAGTAACATATTACATTAATGAGACTTTAGACAGATACAAACAATAATTGTTCTTCTCTGACATATCGTCAAGCGAGATGTACTGCCTGAAAATAAATCTAAGTCTACATATCAGTCATAACCTCAATCAGAGGTATCCTATTTAAACGATACGCAATTTACATGCACTTGCTGTTAATATGATGTATATGCGAACAAAGGAACATACGCTACTTTATTGATAAAGAACATTTAATTTCAATTAACCGAAAAAAAGTATTTTTATTTTTAAGAGGTAACAACTACTAATGACTTATGTATTTACTACAATTGGGTATACACCCGGTGGCAGTAATCTATAATATACATAATACCATTACAATTATTCAATAATTACAGCAATAAAAGAAAAAAATAAAATAAATAAAATAAACCTAAATTTATTTCTAACTATAATGTAGTAAAGGATTACGTCTTGGTTTCATGACAGCAAAGTCATTAATGACTGTATTTTGTTTGTTAAGCTTTTTATAAAAATGGGATATCTTGATATTAAAAATAGGGCAAACTTGGCTAATTTCGTGATACTTTTTAAATTTTACCACGAAATTATACCAGCAACATATAAACTTTGATGGCACCCTATATACTGTGGTATAGTATAAATGGCAGAAGATGTAAGAAACATAGATTTTATATATTATTTCAATGTACCGAAGTACATATGATATTTCCATGCAGATATTCTGCGTCATCATATGATGAAAGATCGTCATCGTATGATGACGCAGAATATCTGCATGGAAATATCATATGTACTTCGGTACATTGAAATAATATATGATATGCGTAAATCACGAAGTGATTTAAGACGGCGCTTATTCCGTCGGATCCCGGCCAACTAGTCACTCATAACGAGTGCACCTCAGCACATGTGTGGACTTCGGTCCTATGTTCATAGACATCTATGACGTAGTGCAGAGGGCGGCCACTAGAGGGAACCCAAGAGTTGGAACTCAATCAGAGACATTTCTGTCCGACGCCGGGGTTGTATCCGGTATGGCTTAGTGGATAAAGCATCAGCACGTAGAGCTGAAAACCCGGGATCAAATCCCGGCGCCGGAGAGAATTTTTCTCCGTTCCACTCTTTCAACATAGATTTTGTTTACTGCGCTCTTGTAATGATATGAGCGGATTTTTTGGAAATTATTTTAAGAGTTGTGAGATCTATAGATTTGAATTTGTGAGTGAATACACTATGCGATTTCCATTGTTAAAAGAATATTTGTTTGTTTTAGGGTCCAAATTGTTTCTAATGGTAAGTACTGACATTATACACTTCTTGATGAAAAATATATGCTTATCAATGCATTGATTATGGAACAGAGCCTTATCTTGGGATGTTATATTTTCTTAGCGTTTTTATCATTCCACCAGACCATTTTTTTCTCTTTAAATTTTTTCTATGCTATAACAACACTCTCTCTTGGAGGAATTATCAAATGCATGAAACGTAAAATATTTGTGTGTATTCATAGCAACTCTGATATATATTGTGCATGTCGAAAATGTTGCAGTTGGCAGATATAATCAAACGTGGAAAGGAATACAATATAAATGATATGAAAGAGACGATTGATTTTGCCTTAAAAAAATGAAGTATGGCATGGTGTCAGGTCTTGTTGGAACACACCTCTGCCATCCGGAAATGATTTTTGCAGCTGGGGTACGATTCTGGTTTCCAATAAGTGGATATATTTGTTAGAATTCATCATTCCCTTGATAGGTATTAATGCTCCAGGCCCTTCATGTGTAAAACAACCCCAAAACATTACTTTAGGGGGGTATTTGGGTGCTTGTTGGAGATGAGCTGCTGTTACTTTTTCGGATCCTTTCCGTACGTAAGAAACACGGTGGCCGTGGACCTCGAAATGAGACTCATCGGAAAAAAGTACATTCTTCCAGCCATTCAATGTCCAGTGTTGATGTAATTTTGCCCACATTAAGCGTTTTTTGCACATAACAGGGGTTAGCAGTTGCTTCTTAATAGGCTTACGAGCCCTTCGTCCAGTTTCCAAAAGCCTACGCCGCACTGTTGTGACGTGAATATTCGCCCCAGTGGTAGCCATTAACTCGCGGGTTAAGTCGACAGCAGTTAGTCTAGGATTTAATTTACTTTTTCTGACAATTAAACGATCATCTGCAGGTGAAGTCTTCCTTTTCCGGCCACAGTTTCTTTTTATCTAGTAAGTGGCTCCAGTCTCCCTGTATCGTTTTATGATCGAATTAACAGTAGCCAAACCGATGTGACATTCTGCAGCAATTTGCCTCTGTATCATAGAAGAATGCTCTGCTAATGTTATAATTTTAGACCGTTTTCGTGGAGTTGTATCCATTTGTGAAGACGACAGAATGTACACAGGATTGCAGTATTAAGTCTTCAACACAACTGAAATGCTTATAAGTACAAAACGACAGGCAAAATGTCACATATTATAAAAAAAATAATGACAGACCTTCAACAATGGAATTACACGTACTACAGATGTCAATTAAAGCGGTATGAGCAGCTGCGAGGCCAACAATGACAGAAAATGTAAAAATATGTCGTGTTTGGATTAATTTGCACGCTACTGTACATACATACATACACACATACATACATGCACACATACATACATACATACATACATACATACATACATACATACATACATACATACATACATACATACATACATACATACGTGTTCTGCCCATGGGCAGGTCTTTCACTGCAAACTCAGCGTTCTCCAATCTTTCCTATTTTGTGTCTTCCTCTTAGTCTCTGCAAATGATCCACATATCTTAATGTCGTATATCATCTACTATTTTATTCTGCCCCGAACTCTTCTCCCATTCACCATTCCTTCCAGTGCATTCTTCAGTAGGCAGTTTCTTCTCAGCCACTGACTCAATCAATTCCTTTTTCTTTTTGTGATCAGCTTCAGCATAATTCTTTCTTCACCCACTCTTTCCAACACAGCTTCATTTCTTATTCTATCTGTCCACTTCACACGCTCCATTCTTCTTCGTATCCACATTTCAAATGCTTCTATTTGTTTCTCTTCACTTCGTCGTAATGTTCATGTTTTTGCTCCATACAATGTCACACTCGACACAAAGCACTTCACTAGTCTCTTCCTTGGTTCTTTTTTTCAGACGTCCGCAGAAGATGTTCCCTTTTCTATTAAAAGCTTCCTTGGTCATTGCTATCTTACTTTTTATTTTTTGGCCGCAGCTCATGTTACTGCTTAGGAGTATATCCCAAGTAATTGAAGCTGTTCACTTGCTCTATTGTCTTATTCCATATGAAAAACTTATCGCAAGTATGTACTAAGGTCCTTTAGCGGTTAAAACATGAAGAGGTGGGAGTGGAGGACAGTGAATATTTTCATAACAAGGCCTGTACATCTCGTTCTGCAGAGCGAACATCAGCGAATATCGAACTTCGCCATACTCGACAAACTTGAACCGAACATACGGCTTCTAATGCACGACACTAGTAAGGACTATCACGAATATACCCTTGTTGTATCAGGAAATTATAGCAACCATTTTAGAATGCTAAATCGTTTTATTAAATTTGTATTGCTTTTTTGTAAATATTATATTAAGTCATTTGAGGTAAAAAATGCTGACACGTAACGTCCTGAAATCTAAAAATGTACGTAAATTAAAAATACTATTTTTTTAAATTTGAACCTTATTTTTGCACCAAAATCTTAGAATCACGAAATTAGCCAAGCCTGCCCTACAGTTCTCACAATTTTTTTTCTTTAGTAGGAGTCTACAAGTCTTTTTTTCTAAACTTATACTTGGAGTGAGAGAATAACTTTTTCCTCTTTCTCCTCTAAATGACTTCTCTGGTTATTTTATTAGTTTTGCTTGCAAATATTTTGTTCTTTCTTTTTTCTATCTATTTCTGTCATTTTATTTCTGATCATCACCATCATCATCATCGTCATCATCATCATCATCATCATCATCATCTCCTTACTCTCTTTTACTGCGTTTTGTTCTCTCTCTTCGTACTTTAAAGGCGGTTTTATTACGACCAGCACAGCGGACGTGTACGCATCACTGCTGTGATAGGAAGCCACGCTCACAGTTCTATTCAAATGCAGGGGAGGCGATAGCTGATGCGCTTCACCCCTGCTCCGGGGCGTGCTCCTAGTAATTATCCCGTTGGGAGCCAAATCCACTCAGTCATCTGTTGCCTTACGTTCTCAGAATCATTGTGGCGATTTCGTTGCGAAGTGGGAAGAGGGCGGCAGGCTTCAAGGTTCACTAACCCCATTCAGAGTAACGGGAGCCACACGACGAGAGGAAATAAGAAAAGGTGAGAATAATGGCTAGATAAGAGAGAAGTGACAGTAATGATTGAAAAAATAAACGAAAACAAAACATTAACGGAACCAGGTTACCGGCAAAGTCGAGGGTGCAGCGGGGAGAAAAGGTAACAGAAGCCATGACAGTAATGAATTGATAGCAGTCATCGGTGGCGGGTGTGCAAGCAGGGGCAAACAGTACTCTCTGCAGGGCTGCACACGGTGTGCCGGACCATGTGAGCGGATCAGGCAAAGCTGATTCTTGATGAAAGAAGAAGAGTTCGTCAAATCTTACAGATGAAGCAAGTTGTGGTGTATTAATTACTGTGCTGGTTAAAATTGACCTTTTCATCTATACTTTCAAAGTTTAGTTACGTTTTGTCTTATTGTGAGTCTTGAGTATTGCTATTGGATCATTAACATTTGGAGGGAAAGTTCTATTATTCTTTTCACAGCGGTCAACCCATTGCGAACAGCGACTGAAAAAAAAATACTACCTTTGCCACAGCAGGGAATGGACCATTATACATTGTACTATATATTACATTCTTCTAATTATTTTCACAAATTACATCAAAAAGCTGTTGTTATAGTAATTTATAATATAGAATTTCCAAGTTTTATAAATGTCATAATATTTCATATAGAATGTTTGCACTAAACACGTCTTACACTGAAAAATCATAATTTTCAATATTGGCTGCGATAAAAATTATTTAAAGCATGGTAGCCAATTGACATTGACTTATCTGGTGGTTCACAGCAGCAACAACAAGAAGAAATCTAATAGCAATCTCCTCATTCACTTTTGACTTCATCTTCATGTGATTCCTGTCCTTCACACATGAACGCTTATGTAGCCGAACTTCCAGCCGTGAAAATTTCGTATTTGACATTTTTATGCCATGTACATTGAACACTGAAGAAGCTAGTCGATAATTTCTCCTGCGTTTACCTCTATGTTAAACCGTGGCACATTTCTCTGTCTATTTGGACCTTAAAAATAAAATTAACATGACCAAATATTTTTAAGATACCGTATCAAATGGCTTTCAAAACAAATGGTGGTTAGAATGTTACTGTTGGCTTTTTTTTTCTCTCAAAAAATTCTTTCTCCTTTTCACAAAACGTTTTGAGGCTGTATTAAATCCTTGCAGTGGCTACGTCATCTTGAGCAGCGTTTCTCAAACTTTGTTCAAGTGGGGGCCCCTTTTATAAGTTAAAATCTTCTCTGGACCACTCTACTCTTGCCCTGTTCGAAAACAATTCCATCATTTTTTTCTTTTCTTTTTTTTAGTTATATGTTAATCAGTTAATATATCTACATTTCTAAAACTGTATTAATTCCCTTATTTTTATATTAAGATTGATATGAGTTTTTTTATAATTAAAGGCTATCAATTTATTTTTAGAATATAATTGCATCATCTGTACCCGAGTCCCTGGAATCAAACTGTACTGTCTTCAGATTATGAAATATGGGATTAAGGTATGTTTCAGTGCAGAATTATGCAGGGAATGTGACAAACTGCTCGTTTGGAGTCAAATTGGAATTTATCTGTCTTAACTTTAGTAGTAAAATCAACATGTGGGGTCTGACTGCTCTAGTTTTTCGTCTTTTCTGACAAAAATAAGATTTTTTGATAAATTGCAGTTTCATTCTTGGCGACTCAACTGAAAAAGATATATATATATATATATATATATATATATATATATATATATATATATATATATATATATAAACGTACTTGGTACTTACGTTAATGAGATGGATGAGCCAGTCGACCCTTGCATAGTTATTCAATATTTGGATGTATGCTGATGAGCTTAAGTCTGAAATCAGCACCTACATCAAGTCGATTTCTGTACTTCGTTTTTATTTTAGTTAGTGATGAAAACCCTTCCTGAGATGGATATCTATGTAGAAGCAAACTGAATCTAATTTTAAAGCACGTTTGAATAGTTGACTGTACTCTTTTTTCACTGGCGATGACATCGAGAAATTAACCATATCTTCTACTTCGAATTTTATTTAAAATCTGGCATTATTCGAGAGTTCAATTAACTGTTCTCTTTCATTCGATGAAAGTTTATTTTGAAAATCAAAATGGAAAGGATCGCGAATCCATGAAAAGTCATATACACTAGTTGAAAAATAATTTTAAAATTGTGACTTCAGAATTTCGAGATGGGAACATGTGTCATTGCATAATTCTCTTTCAACGCTGAGGTTGTTTTCCACAAGATTCTAGGGTTGGAAATGATTAAGATTTTCTCTATTTTACACAACTAACCCACAAACTAAGTTTCCTTTCAAATCCCTTTATTTTGATATGAGATGAGCATTGAAGAATTATCTTGAAGACAGAGATTTAATTCATTTAGTTTTGAGAAGATGTCTCAAAGGTATGCCAATGTATTTAGTCAAAACTTATCAGCTAGGAATGAAACATAATCTTAATTGATTTTGTTTACAAATAATAATAATTCCTATTCAAAGACCCTTGTGAACATCTTACCCTCAACAGGTTTAGGTCTACTTTTCATACTTGCGTGTTTCGTTTTTAAGTGTCGTTTCAATGTCACTGGTTTCATACATTCATTCGAAAGCACTTCGTAAAACAAAACGTACAGAGTTTTTGGTTCACCTTCATCGTCACACCAAGTTAATCTTCATGTCGTATTTTCGAATTTTTCTTATCTATCACTAGATATTTCTTTAATGGCACTAACTCAGCTGATTTTAATATTAGATTCACCCACAACTTCTACACCATTAACACTGCATACACGAAGTGTGGCATGAAGATGACGCTCCTTTCTTTTCAATGTCCCAGTTCATAGCCAGTTTTCCATTATGTATAACTAGCCGTACCCGTGCGCTCCGCTGCACCTGCTAGAAATAAATATAAGGAATTATATAATTAAAATAGGACGTTTGATCCAGGGAACATTCGTTTTTGATAGAAGGATAAATCCTTTAATATGTTAGTACTTAATTTAAATTGTATTTAAATAATTAAATGCGATCATTTTGGTCTAGAGACCACTCATTTGGTGCAATGGCAATTCCTTTAACATGTTTCTTAACTGTTATTACATGCAACCATAGTTTATGAAGATTGATAGAATACAATACAATTGACATATCATTTAGCTTTAATGTGTATACTTTATATTACTTGCTATATGTTTCCATTGAATTATGGTAATAACTTAATTTTAACCCCTGTTTTCTACGTCTTCAGTAAATGGCGCTTGGCCCAGCATGGTTCTGAACCCTTCATATAACTTAAATAGTGATACAGCACATATAGTGATATGTAATTATATTTCTTTCTTTGGAAAATGTAAGAATTCACGATCTCCTATGTGCCATTGACATGGAATGAATAAATGTGTTTTTTTTCCTACTCAGAATTTTATATTTTGCACATAGGATTTACTGCAGGAACAACAACGCTATAATCTGAGGCGGCGGTGAAAATGTATTGTATTGTTATTTTAAAAGTGTTGTATATCCTTAAATTTCATTCAGAAGTTACTCTAATAACATTATATAATTATGTCCATCTAGAGAAAGTACACTTTCCAATGGTAAAGTAGTAATTAAACTATTAATTAGGTTCCGATATTACTTCATACAAACACAGAAACATTCTCTGTAGGCTATGTTTAATAGCCTTCGATTGTTGTTGTCCAAGGCCCCTTATAGACGAAGTCATTTGTTTTTATTTCAATACAGCGCCTTAGATGGCATTGTTATTGTAATCTTAAAACTCATTTATCTCATTAAATATCAGTCCTATCAAAATTTTGTATAGAATAGAACATATCGGAAATCATTTTTAAAGAAACTTTTGTTATGTAACATTTTTAATGAAAATTAATAATAAGGGAGATATTTCGATTTATTTAATTCAAGCCCCCTTATAACCCCCTTTTAAATAAAGTATTTTGAATGTCTTATAGCCTAAAATCTAAGTTACAACGAACTTAATTCATATTCCAATTTTCATATAAATCGGTTCAGCCATTATCGCGTGAAAAGGTAACAAACATCCAGACAGACAGACATACAAACAAAAATTTCAAAAAAGCGATTTTCGGTTTCGGGATGTTTAATTATGCATGTTAGGACCAATTATTTTTGGAAAAGCTAAAATTACCAGAAAAATTTCGGCTACAGATTTATTATTAGTATAGATGTGCACTATTTAACACACGTCGCAGTCAACTACAGATTAACATCTATCACATTAGAAGATTTTCCAACAACTGAAAGCTATCGAGCCGAAAAGAGACACAACAATAAAATTTAATTTCCAAATTGTGTCCAACACATCCTTACATATAAGAAACTGTTTACTGTTGTAAATCCGTTTCTTTGTAGGTAAGAGTATGATAGGTAGTGTCATAAATTTCATAAAATGTCAATCCTGGGAGAGAAAGAGATAGATGCTAGCTGCATAAAATTTCCCAGCTCCATGAAGTCATGAAAAGTGTTGAACATGTTTTTATGACAGAAAACTTTTGCAACATAAATGCCGTCACTTTGTTGGTTCTTAGCTATAGAGATATTTTCCGTCTTTATCAGACAAATCCTCCATTTTACCCTAGATCATATATATCCAGATTGCTCAGCCTTATAGGCTTTGACGCTAACAACTTTTGTCAGGTTCACTATGCTGTCATCTAGTTGTTACATAAAGCGTCATGCCATAATTCCCATTTGAATTGCATTAGCGACTGTACTGCCATCTCGTGTTCGTTTACGGCGGACGGGTGGGGATCCTGGCGGTTGTTCTCTTCAATGTTCTGCCAATTTTAACATAGGGATGAGCAATTTTATATATGTGATCTGGGGTTTTACCAAATATATCTTCAGTCTCAGAGAACCACAAAGGCATTTGAGGACCATTTGTGTTCCGTGGATTATATTTTGAGGAACGCTGGTCAAGAGCAGTGGTATTCAATCTTTTTTGCTAGCGTAAACCCAAAATATATTTGTACCCCCAAACTGCATTGCAGTTATATAAGAATAACTAAAGACCATGATTTATATTGTTATTGAAAATAAATTATTGTTATTATTATTATTATTATTATTATTATTATTATTATTATTATTATTATTATTATTATACAATAATTATTAATGCAATAATAATAGTAATGATTTACATAAAATGGTATTCAAACAAGGAAAAACAAGAGTTGATATTGCAAAAGAAACTATAGGCTAATATAATGCAATATTTATCAACAAGTATAATAAAATAAATATGTCAGCATTATTACATACGTAAACAGTGGGATGCATACTCCTTGTGCCATAGATCGAATACCACTGTTCTAGGGCAGTGGTCGTCAGCATGCACTGAAGTGGGTAAAGGGTAAGGAGTGTCTCGGAATATGCACCGTCGTGCAGAAGAGAGAGAGAGAGAAAGCATGACCGCTAGCAATGTCTTATCCGCGGATAAGCGACGCTAGCCTGAGGGTGCATTGTGTTGATGACCGCTGGTCTAGAGTATCGGACTGTCACTCAGGAGGCCGGGTTCACTGACTGAGAAGGTAGCAGTTGGGGGTTTTCTCTGGACCTGCATTATTTTGAAACAAGCTGCAATTTTTTTTAGAAAAAAAAAATGTTTAAAATAAAAGTTGCCCGATTTGTTGAAGAGAGCCAGACTATTGAAAGAAAAGTGTTAACCTATTCCATTCAAAATATCAAAGCTGCTCCCCGTGTACCAAGGGCACAGCCAATGGAATGCCGTCCATGACGCAATTTGAAAGAACCTCTCGTGTAATGAGATTTCGTAAAATTAGCATTTAGTTTTATTGATCCATTAAGAGAATCTCACTTGTGACTCTTTTATATAGGATATATCCGCCTGTATCGGACAAATGCTCCGTTTTACCAAATATATGTTCAGTCTCAGAGGATCACAAAGGCATCTGAAGACCATTTGTGTTCCGCGGATTATATTTTGAGCAACGCTGGTCGAGAGCAGTGGTAGATACTTAAGTAGATTATGTTGGTGAATGGCTGGATGGCTAGAGAGATAGACACATAACATAAACATATGTCTGCATACATACATACATACATACATAATACATACATACATACATGCATGCATACATACATACATACATAGATTACTTCCTATTATAAAGCCAGGTAAAGACGCCAGCATCGAGGTCACAAAATTTAGACCGATAAGCCTCTTAAATACAAGTGGGAAAGTGCTCTAAAAACTACTAATAGACAGAATTATGCATCATATCCAAACCAAAAACTTGATGAACGACAATCAGTTTGGCTTCACCCCACAACGAAGTACTGTGGACACTGCAATGGTACTAAAAGATTGTGTAGAAGAAAGTCTAAGGCAAAACCAGTACTTGGTGCTTGTTAGTCTTGACATCCAGGGTGCCTTCGATTCAGCTTGGTGACCGAGTATCATGCAAACTTTGAGGAAATTCCATTGTCCACGTAACTTGTACAAACTTACAGATAATTATTTCAGCCAAAGAGTAGCAATATTAGCGGCAAACAACATTAAACTCAAGAAGAAAGTAAGTAAAGGCTGCCCTCAAGGATCGTGCTGCGGACCGGTATTCTGGAATATACAGTACGACTCATTACTCAGCCTAGAGTACACCGCAGACACAAAGGTCATAGCATTTGCAGATGACCTTATAGTAATAACAAGGGGAAAAACGATTCTGGAAGCTGAAAATTATGCCAATCTTGAAATGAAAAAGATGGCAGCATAGGCTATAAATGACAAAACTAAATTTAATGAGCACAAGTCGAAGACGATGCTTATAACATGCAGAAAACGCAGGGAGCAAAAATACATACACATCTTTCTCAACAACAAGGAACTACAACAAACCGACAAGATTAAATATCTTGGAATTATCATTGACAAGAGATTTAGATTCAACGAACATATTAAATATGTAACAGAAAGGTGCACAAGCCTGATTAGTGCCCTTTCCAAAACCGCTAAGATTAATTGGGGTCTTAAACACAAAGCATTAAGAACCATATATAAAGGTGCAATCCTGCCCTTGTTATCGTATGGGGCTCCTGTTTGGATAGATGCCTTGGAGAGGAATTACAACGTCAAAAAACTGAACCAAGCACAGAGGCTAATAAACATACGTATTGCAAAGGCATTTCGAACCACCTCATATGAAGCATTATGCGTTGTTACTTGACTCACTCCCATTTTGTTCAAGATAGAAGAAATAGTAAACTTGCAAAAACAAGACATAAGTACGATAGTCTAAATCTTGACTACATAATACAGCACAAGAACTGGACACACCCTGCAGAACTCATCGACATAAAAGAAGTAGAACAAAACACAGAGTATACGTATGAAATATACACTGATGGCAGTAAAAGTGAACGTGGAGTTGGAGCAGGAGTAGCAATATTTCAGAGTAATGAACTATTCCAACAACTAAAATTCAGATTAGATAATAAATGTTCAAACAACCAAGCTGAACAATTTGCTATCATGAAAGCGTTAGACAATATAAAACGACTAAGAACAATAGGTGAAAGACTATTAGACGAAAGACGAATAGCCATCTACACTGATAGTAAAATTACACTGGACTCTCTAAGGAATGGCAGCAACCACAACAATCTAATTGAAGGCATCCGAACGAATCTACGGCTGGTGGAGAACGACAAATGGCAAGTGGACTTCGGTTGGGTCAAGGCTCATGTGGGGAACTACGGTAACGAACTGCAAGATCGTCTAGCGAAGCAGGCAGCGAGTGACATCGATCTACAGATCTGTTACGACAAGGTCCCGATGAGTGAAGTAAGGAACCAGCTGGCGGTCATATCCAAAGGAAAATGGGAAAGTGAATGGTCAACTACCTCCAAAGGTACTCTAACGAAGGCGTTCTTCCCTAGTGTTCAAGATAGATTGAAATTGAATATAGAAGTAACTCCAAACTTGACGACTCTGTTGACCGGACAAGGAAGACTCAACGCATATTTTCATCGCTTTAAAATCAAGAATAGTGCGACATATGTCTGTGGGGATGGGGATCAGACAGTGGATCATATTATTTATGACTGCACGAAATTAGGAAAGGAAAGAGAAACACTAATCCAGTCTATACATAAATGTGGTGGGAAGTGGCCTGTGGACAAGACAAAATTAGTGAAAAGTTATGTAAAACATTTTATAAAGTTTGCAAATAGTATACACTTTGAACAACTACGGTAGGCTGGCTAGTATATAAGGATAAGTTATTTGGGAAGATAAAGAGGTTAAAAGTCAGAATTAAGTGATAAGCAGGGAAAGGATTTATATGTAAATACATATTTACTTATAAAGCTAATATAATTTATATTTTGCATTATCTTTATGTTTCACAATGTGTAGGGTTGAAAAATCCTACTTTTATTTTCCATATTTTTCCATATTTTAGAGTTTAGTACATATTTTCGTTAATTTCCATATATTTCCCTTATTTCATATAAAACAGTCCATATTATATTAGGTTTAACAATAAAACAAAACAAAATTCCATTAACTTTTAAAAATACATTTCAACAATAGAGATTTAAACACATGTTCAGTAATCCCTTTAACATCAGAGTTATTTGAAAATTAGCAGTCCTATCAACAATGGGAAAGTAAGTTACAAAACTGTATTAATTTAATTTAAAATTTTTAACAGACTTCAGTTGTGCAGCTCAACAGTTAAATGCCAGTCAGAGTACACATAGGTTCAGTTTTGTAAATCATACTATAAAGACGGTAAATATGCCAAAAGTACGTCATTCAGTCAATTTAAAATCAAAACTAACAAGTTACATTTCAGAATTTAAAGAAGATGGTTTATCAACTGACAATAAAATATTATTTTGTAATTTGTGTCAGTGTGCAGTATCATCTACACAAAAGTTCCTGGTGCAACAACACATTACAACTAGTAAACATCAGGCCAACAAACAACTAAATTCCAAGCAGAGACAATTGTTTTTAACACAACCAACAACATCGAATGTAAGATCTGAGTTTAACATCGACCTGTGCCGTTCTCTCATCTCTGCTGATATTCCTCTCTACAAACTAAAGAATAAGGTCTTCAGGGAATTCCTTGAAAAATATACTCAACATACAATCCCGGATGAGTCAACACTTAGGAAGACGTATGCTCCATCCATCTACGATGAGACAATACAGAAGATAAGAGATGAAATTAAAGATAGTTCAATTTGGGTTTCCATTGATGAGACTCCCGACAAAGAAGGTAGACTTGTTGGTAATGTAGTTATCGGTTTGTTAAGTGAACAATATTCTGAACGAATTCTTTTACATTGTGATGTTCTAGAAAAGTGCAATAACAAAACTATAGTTAAACTGTTCAACGAAGCTATGGGTATCCTGTGGCCAAAGGGTATTATGTACGATAATGTGTTATTCTTTATTAGCGATGCTGCCCCTTATATGGTCAAAGCTGGACAAGCATTATCTGTTGTATATCCTAAATTGACTCATTTTACTTGTGTGGCGCATGCATTTCATCGTGTGGCAGAAGTGGTCAGAGACAATTTCCCTAAAGTAGATTTGTTGATTTCATCAGTGAAAAAAGTATTTCTCAAAGCTCCCAGTAGAGTTAACGTGTTGAAAGAAATGTACCCTGAAATTCCATTGCCACCAAAGCCAATTTTAACTAGATGGGGTACATGGCTAGAAGCAGTTGAATATTATGCCGAACATATAGACTCTATTAACAATGTTCTCCTTGCATTGGACTCTGAAGATGCAGTCTCAATTGATACTGCGAAAACAGTTACCTGTGACATAAGTGTGAAGAATGACTTAGCTCACATTCAGCATACATTTTCATGCATCATAAAAACGCTCAAAAGTCTCCAAAATAGGCACCTTTCACTATCTGAAAGTTTTGAAATTATAAATAGTACTGTGGAACAACTGAATCGTGGTAGAGGTAAAGTTGCAGATGCAGTAAGAGCTAAGGTGGACACTGTACTTTCAAAAAACCCTGGATATGAAGAACTACAAAAGGTTGTTGCTGTGATGAGTGGTGAATCAACAGTGAAGATTAACTTGGACTTATCCCCAGCAGACATTGTGAAATTGAATTATGTACCAGTTACTTCTTGTGACGTCGAACGCTCTTTTAGTCAGTATAAATCTATCCTCAGAGACAATAGAAGAAGATTCACTTTTCAGCACTTGAAAGAAATGTTTGTAACCTATTGTTATGGTAACAGACAATAAAAATTGTGTTTTGTTGAAACTACATTGGAAGATAAGGTACGTCCATTATATTTTTTGTTTAGTTTGATTAAAATGTACCAATATTTAACGTACATAGTCATTTTTTTATAATTTTAAGTCCATATTTAATTCCATATTTTGGTAAAAATCCATATTTAATTCCATATTTTGGTAAAAATAACTACATATATATTTACATATTTCATATATTTTTAGTCCATATAAATCCGTTCCCTGGTGATAAGGGTCCAAAATAGGTTACTTATATTCTGTAAATAAGCTAGAATATTAGAGGATATAATTTATTTGAAAATAGGCTCATCAAAAAGATAGTAAATATGTAAATATTCTAAATATTTAAATGCTAGAATATGTAAATAGATTCTAGTACTTCATAGGTTAGGAATAGGAAAATAAGTTAGACTAAGGAGTAACAATATTATCTTTTCCAGTTGCACATAGTAGATGAACTACACTAATCCATATTTAATCTAGAACGGCAACATAATAATATATAATGTAAATGGATTATGTACTTGAAGGTAAACCTAGGCATGTAGTATTACTTCTCATTTGTAATGGAACATGCTGCTCAAAAAAGGTACATACATACATACATACATACATACATACATACATACATACATACATACATACATACATACATACACGGCTAGCATATCCGGCCGCGAAACCAGGTGGCCCGGGTTCGATTCCCGGTCGGGGCAAATTACCTGGTTGAGGTTTTTTCCGGGGTTTTCCCTCAGCCCAATATGAGCAAATGCTGGGTAACTTTCGGTGCTGGACCCCGGACTCATTTGACCAGCATTATCACCTTCATCTCATTCAGACGCTAAATAACCTAAGCTGTTGATAAAGCGTCGTAAAATAACCTAGTAAAAAGTACATACATACATACATAGGATACATACATACTACGTACATACATACATGCATGCATACATGCGGGAATGTACTGTAGCTTAGAATTATCCTCTTTAACCAAAAATTCTTCTCTAACCGGCAGGGATTTGAACTACATTCACTAACTAGGCATCTACAGCGTTATAGGGGTGCAGCGAACAGTGACTCTGAAAGCGACACATGTTTGGATTCTTTACGGAAAGAGTAAGAGAGGAAAGATGAATTATTGGGCAGTCTGAAATATGGTGGCCGGATGGCTTGAAGAAAACGTGCGCTACATAATAGTATCCAGAATTAATGAGAGGAAATATTCCAGTTTCCAGCCGCAGTCACACATGCTGAAGTAGTAAAACTTAGATGTCACTGCTTCCAGAATGTAGTTCCTATTCACTATACAAAGATTGCCAGAGGATGTTGTTGCTCACGGAAACATTTGAAAATCTTACATTCAATATAAAAAATGAAATGAAATTGAAATGTGATAGGAGAAAAGCTTCTTTTAATATTCCTAACTGTAACATTGGTTGTCGAAAGTAGGTTATTTCCATACCTTACGATTTTATAAAACGTTTTATAATCTGTAGAAATTAATTTCGTGAAACATGTGAGAAAACAGAAATTAAAATTTGTAAGGCTCAATTGAAATATTGTAACAATATTAACGTAAATGATACACTTGGACTAGCAGAGGTCAGAAGAGTATAATAGATTAGGCCTACATCTTAGTAAATAAAATATTATCATCCCAAGTGCTAGATACAAGGGTTTACCGAAGCTATGATGTTTCTTCAGATCACTTTATGCTAATGACCAAAATTAAAATAAAAAAAAATGGCTGAAGTTAAGAACTAAGAAAGAAAATGAAAGTAAGAAACAAACATTTAAGGTACATCTATTAAGAGAAGATAGTATAAGGAGATTATACTGTCAACGTTTGGATAAATATTTGGATCAGCGAGGAATTAGCCTAAACGTTAATACAGAATGGGAAGACCTTAAACAAATCATAATACAAGCTGCAACAGAAGCTCTTGGAAAAAGAAATAAGAAATTAACAAAGAGAGGACTTAGTATATGGAATGATAAAATTGCATCACTAATCAAAGATAAAAAAGAAGAATATTTAAAATATTTAAATTCGAACTCTGAAAATGATCTAATTGAATATCGGAAACGAAGTGCTCTTGCTAAAAGAGAAAACTACATAGACAGAGTTGGGACAGATATATCAGCAATTTAGAATATGACGTTCATGGAGTTCAAACATCGTCATATAAAATAATGAGACACTTGAATAAATCGAAAAAGGATACAGTAGAATTAAATAATATCGCTGAAGATGATTGGCTAAAATATTTTAAGGAGCTTTGGACCTACCCTATTGATATCAAGCCACAACAAAAAAATAACGAATACAATGAAGTAGACAATATTACAATGGAAGAATTAAATGATATATTAAACACATTCAAAGCTAATAAAACTCCAGGCAGCGATGAAATAAATATAGAGTTAATTAAATATGCATCGCCTCAATTAAAAAAGCGCTTTCTAGATGTTTTAAATATATGCTGGTCCACTTTGCAAATTCCAAGTGAATGGAAAATAGCTATAATACGACTAATATTTAAAAAGGGCAAAAGAGATGAATGCAAAAATTATAGAGGTATAAGCCTTCTAAATACAAGTTATAAAATTTTTGCTAAAATCATAACAAGACGTCTAAACATCATATCGGAAGTTCTATTAAATAACGAACAACATGGATTCCGAAGAGGACGAGCATGTACAGACTGAGTATTCACAGTAAAGCAAATAATTCAGAAAAAAAAAATAAAATTTAATCAAGAGACACACCTACTATTCATATACTATATAAAATCTTTTGATTAGGTACTACGAGAAAAGCTATGGGACATTTTATTACATAAAGGATATCCACAACATCTAGTGGAAATGATAAGGCAAATGTATGACGGCACGGTCATCATAGATAAAGGAGATCTTAAAAATATTTTAAATGTCAAAAAAGAAATTGTCAATTTAGGAGTAAGACAGGGCTGCCCATTGTCGCCTACACTTTTTAATATTTATTTAGACGCAGCAATAGCCGAATGGCAAGCGCAGTTGAAGTATGATTTTAAAGTAGGATCGACGATTTTAAATACTATTCTATTTGCCGATGACCAAGTAGTCTTTGCTGACAAGGAGGACAAACTGCAGCTAGCTCTCTTTCAGCTAAACAAAATAATGTCCAAGTACAATCTAAATGTTTTTCATGAAAAAACGAAAGTCATGGCCTTTATTGCGAAATATCAGATACGTTCCAAAATTATCCTCAACAATATGGTATTAGAACAGGTGCGACATTTTAATTATTTGGGGTGTGATATATCTTTCGATGAGGAGAGAGATCTCAAACCAAAGGTGCATAAATTTCAAAGTATATGTGGCACCATAAAACGAACATTAAAAAACAAAGCACGAAGAGACACGGTTTTAAAATTTTATAAAACAATGGCAGTACCAGTATTGACTTATGGAGCAGAGACTTGGGCCATGAACAGAAGTGATAAAAGAATAATAGAGACAGCTGAAATGAGATTCTTAAGATATGTCGCTGGCTGTACTCTTAGAGATCATATTAGAAGTGAAGATATAAGAGCACACCTGAATATATTTTGTTTGAATAAGAGAATTGAAGAAAATCAAGTTCAGTGGAAGGAACATATATCCCGGATGCCGGATGAAAGATTAGTAAAACAGGTTCTGCAATATCGCCCAACAGGGGTGCGTGATATCGGCAGACCTAGGCGTCGTTGGGAAGACAACTTCTGAGACGAAACAGGCCAAATGGCCTATCTTGTTGTTGTTGTTGTTGATGATGATGATGATGATGATGATGATGATGATGAAAGAGACGTAATTATTATACTCCTAGAATATTTGAAACAAGAGTTTTACGTGCCAAAGGGAAAGATGGAAAACCAAAAAGAACATGGAGAAATCTTTTAGCAAATGTTTTTGGAAGGGACAAGACAAGATACCTAAATCAGAATGCATAAATTATTGTGAAACAAGGTCATAATGTTATTTTATGTCTTACTTATAGCCTACATTATAGTAGTTTTACTCCTTGGATACGAGATATATAAGGAAGTATATAATGCCCACGCGGGCATTAGGGATTTATAACATGCCCACTGGCCTATAAAGTTTACCATGTTACATGCTATTGCAAGAGAGTCTTGTTTTCAATTTACACAACTTCTGAAACTGAACAAAATACAAAATACAGAAATGAATAAAATTAAACATGAATTAGTCTTTAGCGGAATTGAAATAGAAATTAAAGGTGTTGAAACTTCCCCTGAAAGTCATAATACCGGCACTGAGTACAGATAGGCCTACACTTTTTTTTCAATCTGCTTATCACCACTTTTACTTAGGGATAGTTTTTGTACACACTTAACGGATGTAGAAGACATCTCAGCTATCGTCTTCAATGTATCATTTTTTGAAGTCATGCTTTATTATCCTTCGTACGCTTCCACCCACCAAGTTGCTTTAATGTTGTCATACTAGCCAAAAGAATTGCAGAAGTACACTTTTCTGGGTCCGTCAATCCCTGATATTTTGTAATTATACTTGGAATCTTCCCAAATGTGCATTTTTCCAACAGGCTGCACAATACAACGACCTTGCCTGTAATCTTTTATCAATCTTTTCTCTGAACATCTCTGTGGTCGTAACGACACATATTGTCTTATTAACTTCAAACTCTTCATTTCATTTTCGTCAATAATAGTAAAAACACGCTTCTTATCAGTCTTTGTCTCGGGAATGTTTAAGATAGTAACAGAGTCTTTATCTGCTATGTGATTTACTAACATACTGACAAGCTCTTGTCGACATCCACCAAATATACCTAACAGCAGAGCAACCTTAATTATCAGAAATATTTCATTAGGAGCTTGACGAATAAGCTTCAGCACTTCTTCTCTTGTCAAAACTTTCGATTTATTCATTTGATAACCTCTCGATCTTTTTTTGCAATTAATTTTGATTAATTTTCATAAAAGTCTATGATATATAATACGAATATTTATTTCCAGTCAATGACTTTACTATTAATATATGTAAGGTGCAAGTCCTTACATTACGTGATTTAATATTGTATGAACGTTTTCGTCGGTTTCATACCAACATCATCAGATACAATATTCTATATAGCAAAATCATCACTAACAGGTACATATGTCTCTACAAACCAAAATACTATATATATTAATAAGCATACAGTATGTTGAAAACATGATAAAAACCAACATCATTAGGATATAAATGTGTGGGTGTAGTCACACAGGAAATAAATATTCGTATTATATATTACTCTCGATCTTTGCTTTAAATATTCCAACAAGTTACAAAACTTGGAAATATTCACATTTTTTTTAATCGATATAATGTTAGAATACTTGATCCATAACAAATTTGGTGAAAATGAATTCGCCATATTCTCGAAGTACGCTGTCAGAACAGCTTCATTTACAACATCCATATGCTTATCTTTCATCCAACCCACAAACGTACCATATTTCTTGCTGTAGGTATTTTTAGACTCTTCAGCTTAAATAGCCAATTCACAAAGTCCTTGAGGAATATTACATTAATCCATTTTGTACGAGTTTGTTAATTTCATTGTTGACTCTGACGTATATAACATTGACAAACATTCATCAAATTAATGTCATATATTAATATTTATTTCCTTTTCCAGTAAAAAAGTAAAGCATACTGTAATTTAAATATGTATTGTATTGACTAAGGCTGGTTCAGTGGAAGAGAAGGCCTTATGGCCTTAACTCTGCCAGCGAAAATAAAACATTATTATTATTATTATTATTATTATTATTATTATTATTATTATTATTACTAGCTGTACCAGTGCGCTCCGCTGCACTTATAAATAAATATAAGGTAATTACATAATTAAAATAGGACATTGGGTCCAGGGAACATTAGTGTTTGATAGAAGAATAAATAGTTTAATATACTACTTAATTTAAATTGTATTTAAATAATTAAAATGCTATCATTTTGGTCCAGAGACCACTCATTTGGTGCAAATATAATTCCTTTAACATTTTTCTAAATTAGTCTTGAATGCATCCTTTATTAAATCACTCCAAATTAATAGAGTTGATTGTGTACGAAGATCATTTTTATGTTAACCTTACTGTGCATCTTTTTTTTTTGTTAAGTTTATTTTATTCGCGCCTTAACATCTGTGGTCTTGTTGCATGTTTAGATTGTGTGGTTATATCGGTAGGCCGTTTTTACTCTTGTTGAGTTCCTGTTTCTATTGTGTGTTGTAGATGGCCTGTGTTCATGTAACCGATTATAGACTTTGATTGATGTTTTTGGTATTGGTAATTGAGGCTGTGATGAATAATGGCATGTATCTTTCCAATCCGGCATTTGCCTTTATGACTAAGGGAAATCATGACAAACCTCAGTCAGATTGGTCGGCCACGGGGTTTGAACCCGGGACCCCCGAATGCGTGTCTCAAATGCTATCGCCTGAGCCAACTCGCTCGGTTGTATATCATTGTTTATGCAAATAAAAAAATGAGGTACCCTACATTAATATTATTTTAAGAAATGCAGGAAACGAATATGGGTAAATTATGAGCGCAAGAACGCAATTTCATGACACTTTTTAAAATACCTCAGCTCCAGTGATCTCTATTGTAAAATGAGTGTATAAAATTAGAGTATTTTATGTGGACCAAATAGAGTTGCAATAATCAATTTCATTTTTGTTTTGTTACCGATAAGCTGCTATAATTTAATGTGTAACACTTTTATTAAGCCGCCAATGCTTATCTACTATAATAGTCATTTACATGAATAAGATTTTTACATGAACGTTTTCGATACCATTTTTGTATCATCTTCAGATGCATTATAATTAAAATTAACAATTAACATTTGTAAATGTTTGAAAACCTAGCCATTGGTGTGCGTGGCCACTCAACCGACAAGTACACAACATGCAAAACAGCTGAATTAGAAGCACTGGCTTTGCTTGAATACGGAGCTCGACATCAAACCAAATTGTAACTCAACCCGTTAGACGATCGAATTTGCATAGGAAATAATGGACAACAGTGAACTCCAAAGTGGTAATGTTAACATGTGGTTACGTGACAAGTAAAAAGTAGATAAGGTTTTATACAACAACAACAACTACAATAACAACAACTACAACAACAACAACACACAGTGCAAAAGTGAAATTAATAATTCGTAAGCTACCCCAGTTCACTTCGTAAAAACCAAGTGATTAAAACAAGTGCTCTACAAATTGCTTTTTACACAACGATTCAGCATTTTAGTATTATGAAGTTTTATATAAAGACAAAGAGAGAACAGTTATAATCGCCCCATTAAAAGGCAAGACACAACAGAACTCAAAGACAGAATAACAAAAACGACCAAACAAGTGTTCTTTAAAAAAAGTTTTTATATTGGTGTTATATATTGGTTTTATATTGGTTTTATATTAGAAATTGATTGATATTAAGTAAGCTTAGTATTACTATTAAGCACTAATTACTAGTAGACACACAAGTACAAGCGACGTCCATACTTAATCACGAAAAGAAGTTCACAGAACACACACACCAATGGCTAGGTTTTCAATCATTTACAAATGTTAATTGTTAATTTTAATTATAATGCATCTGAAGATGATACAAAAATGGTATCGAAAACGTTCATGTAAAAATCTTATTCATGTAAATGACTATTATAGTAGATAAGCAATGGTGGCTTAATAAAAGTGTTTCACATTAAATGCAATAATCAAGTTATACAATATTTCGCAGAATATCAAGTTTTCTATGCGTACAGATTTCTTTTCATCTTACCTCAGTCCTCATTTGTAGCATTACACCCATCTAGAGAAACTACAAATTTCGAATAGTGAAGGTTAATTAGCTTCTGAGATTACTTCATACAAACAGACAAAATATTCTCTGTATATTAATATTGATAAACGTCAAGGCCGTCTTAAATAGACAAAGTCATTTGTTTTGATTTCATTGTAGCCATCGTCGTCGTTCCTGTAATAACTTCTATGTCACATATCGATTTTCAGATTTTTGCTCTATTAAATAACTTAAATAGTGATGCAGCAAATAATACAATCTACTATATATATATATATATATATATATATATATATATATATATATATATATATATATAACTTAATTATATTTCTTTCTTTCGAAAATGTAAGAATTCACGATCTCCTATGCACTACTGCCATAGAATGAATAAATTTGTTTTTCTTCCTACTAAAAAATTTAATATTTTGCACGTAAAAGTTACGGAACAACGACACTATAATCTGAGGCGGCGGTGGAAATGTATTGTATTTTTATTTTAAAACTCTTGTATATCCTCAAATATCAGTCATATCAAAATTTTGCCTGGAATAAAACTTATCGGCAATCATTTTTAAAGAAACTTTTGTTATGTAACATTTTTCACAAAAATCAATATTAAGCGAGATATTTCGGTTTATTTAATTCAGGCCCCCTTATAACCCCCCTTTTAAATAAAGTATTTTGAATGCTATATAGTCTAAAATATAAGTTACAAAGAACTTAATTTATATTCCAATTTTCATCGGAATCCGTTCAGCCATTATCGCGTGAAAAGGTAACAAACATCCAGACAGACAGACTTAAATATCAGTCCTATGAAAATTTTGCCTGGGACAAAACTTATCGGAAATAATTTTTAAAGAAACGTTTGTTATGTAACATTTTTCACAAAAATCAATAATAAGCGAGATATTTCGGTTTATTTAATTCAGGCCCCCTTATAACCCACCTTTTAAATAAAGTATTTTGAATGCCATATAGCCTAAAATCTAAATTACAACGAACTTAATTTATGTTCCAATTTTCATCGAAATCCGTTCACCATTATCGCGTGAAAAGGTAACAGACAGACAGACAGACAGACAGACAGACAGACAGACAGACAGACAGACAGACAAAAATTTTCAAAAAAGCGATTTTCGGTTTCAGGGTGGTTAATTATATATGTTAGGACCAATTAGTTTTGGAAAATCGAAAATTACCAGAAAAATTTCGGCTAGAGATTTATTATTAGTATAGAGTATTATTATTATTATTATTATTATTATTATTATTAATATTATCATTATTATTATTAAATTATTGAATGCAACTCGGGAATTATTAATATAATACACCTCGAGCAACTTACGAAATCTCGGGCCACAGGCTCTCGGTTGAGCAAATCCGTTGCCCTCAGTGTTTAATTATCTGCATAGTACTCTTGATGCATAAATAACTTAATCATGTGGCCATTTCTACAATTAAGTAGTGAAATTATGGTGCAATTGCATCATACTTTTATCGTCAGCAATGCAATAAAACATTAATTTTTCTTATTGGTTAAATATAATTATGCTAACAATATTACAATAACACTATTTGTCAATTATTCAATGTGAAGTAAAGTATGCCTATGCAAGTATCTAAAAAAAAAGAGAGAAAAATACATCATATTATTTTAAATTTTACACAACGATCCATAAGTACGTAAGAGCGGAAAGATGATCTACAGCTTTAATGTGTTACTTGTGTAAAAAGAGGCTTGTTCCATGATAACAATAAAGTATCTACTGTCTGCAATAGGAATTTCTGGTGGAAATTTTCGTTCTTCAATTTAATTTTCGACCAGATAATCAGAGTACTGTCGAACTATGTATGTTTTGATAACAGAGTAATTAAGTAAAAAACAAAGAAATCGCTTACTTCATTAGTGGCCTGTTTCTAGGAATTACAAAGCTGAAACATTGTGTCACCTAGGCCTAATGTTTTCGCGGTAAATTTAAATTTGCGCCTACTTAGATACCATTTCTTCCTAGTCATTCAACCCAGATTGGGAAGACATTTTTAAACGTAATTCTTAAGTTTACAAAAACTAAACTTTTTTCACGGTTAATTAAACAAGTGCAACTCGGATAACCTGTCCCGCGCCGTGGCGTCGTGGTCTAAGGCATCCTGCCTAGGACTCGCGTTACGGAATGCGCGCTGATTCGTGTCCTTTGGGGGAAGAAATTTTCTCATAAAATTTCGGCCAGTGTATGGGACCGGTTCCCACCCAGCATCGTGATGCACTTGGGGAATCATGATAGGTAGCGAAATCCGGTTGCGAATGTCAGCTATAACGGCTGGAGGGATCATCGTGCTAACCACACTATACCTACATTCTGGTTGGACGATCGTTCACCTCTGCTTTGACATGTGGGCGTGAGGTCAACAATCAGCTGGTCGGTCTAGGCCCTTCACGGGCTGTAGCGCCACGGATTATTATTATTATTATTATTATTATTATTATTATTATTATTATTATTATTATTATTATTATTAACTCGGATAACACGGCTTGCAATTATGTCTAAACATCCATTTCGCATTGGTCTACTGTATACCTGTCATAGTGAAATAATTTTGATTTCTATCGATAGACACTGTCCGCAAAAATAGCAGTAGCCTACTTAATTGAAAAGTCAATAATTTGAAATAGTATTGAATGAAATAAAAGACAATGAAAAAATTATCAAATGCATCTGAATTGTTACGTACAAAATCCGATCTTCTACTGTGCTATAGGGTTATGTGCCTAAAATCTTGCCTTTTATGATCAGGAGTGTGTTTTGGACCAGTTTCCTCTTTGCATTGAAGCCACATTTCTGTGCGTATGCTGTCCACACATATTAACTGCTTCTCTTAAATGACTTATTCCTACTGCCGTTAAATTACGATTGTCTGTAAGGGTGGAGCCTTAACCTCTCGCCACACTGTGGGCTGATTTGGCCTGTGAGGTGGTCTATTGAAATTCCCACTAAAACTAATTAAGAAATTACATTTAATTCGAATTTCTAAAGTTTACATTTGGATAATTCGAAGCCAGCGCTTAATTGATTTCAACGAAAATAGTGTCCAGTCTGAAACTGTAGGGAAGTCCGAAAATGCTTCGTAGTAATATCGGTTATTAATGGTTCCAAAAATCCATATCTTATTCTTAAACTACAAGTGATAGCTACTGGAGAGGGAAACTGTCGTTGCACATATCGTACCATTAGTCTATTCAGTGACTGACCACAAGTAAGTGTAATTGAGGGGATATCCAACACTATTGTTTACTGATGTATAGGCCTATGTCCCTTTCCCACTTGTCCACAATAACTTGGCAGAGAATAAATTTGTGAAAATCTTCATTCAGAGGAATTAATGTGTTACTGGCTCTTCTGCATTTTGAAGTTCTTTTTTTTCTATTGGTAGGCTAATTTTTATGTCGATGGGCCTATAGGTAAAAGATGAGAGCAGTTAGGGTAAAATACACTGCACGTTCATTATTCATTACTGTATACGAGTATATACGAATATATATATATATATATATATTTATATTTTTACTTGGTTATTTAACGACGCTGTATCAACTATGAGGTTATCTAGCGTTGATGGAATTGGTGATAGCGAGATGATATTTGGAGAGATGAGACCGAGGATTCGCCATAGATTACCTGACATTTGCCTTACGGTTGGGGAAAACCTCGGAAAAATCCCAAACAGGTAATCAGGCCAAGTGAAAATCGAATTCGCGCCTGAACGTAACTCCTGATCAGCCTTAGCCGACTGAACTACGCCGGTGGCTTATATAGAGGGTGAGTCAGAAGCTCTGTGACAAACTGAGTAACGATAGACCTCGCAATGAAGTTAATTTTTCGTAAAACAAGCCATGCTCTCTAGCGCTTCGTTTAGGAGCCAAGCAACATAGAAAAGAAGACACGTTTTGGTGATATTTAAGTACATCATTATGAAAATAAATTATTAATTTATTTCTTCAAATATCCTTGCGGACAGGTTACAGATTGTGTTTAAGGTGTCTTCTCTGAATCTGATTACATTCATTAAACCGTCGTATTGGTCACTAGTGCCGGACTCCGTCGAGCGTTTCAAGTCTGTTACCAGCAAAGGTTTAACGTAAACATCTGGGCAGGAATTGTCGATGATCATCTGCTGGGATCTATCATTTTGCCGCCACAGATAATAATAATAATAATAATAATAATAATAATAATAATAATAATGATTTATTTAATCTGGTAGAGTTAAGGTCATACGGCCTTGTCTAATACTCAACCAGGAGTAAAACTGCGTTACAAAAAACACTACAAATTTACAAAGTACACTACAATTTTACACATAAAACTGAATAAGATAACAATAATATAGGGATAGGGAGAGAGGGACATATTACGTGACCAGCGCGATCACCCGACTTAACGCCGTCCATACATTCATTTTTTCTTTGAGACATGTGATGAGTTTCGTGTATGTCACTCCAGTTGACACAAGAGAGGAACTGATTGTGCGAATGTTAGTTGCTTTTCATCAAATTGGACAGATCTGAAATGTTCGGTAGTATCTAGTATCCAAGAATCACTGCTATGACGGTTAAATGAATGTAATAGGCTCAGGGTAGACACCTTGAATACTTTTTGTAACCTATACATAAGGTTACTTGAAATAAATTAATAATTCATTTCTAAATTGTAAATGTCACTAAAACCTGTATTTTCTTCAATGCCGTTTAGTACCTTAAGGACGCGTCAGAGGACATGTTGTTTCAAGAAAAATGATCCTCTCTGCGATATATATCACTCCTCACAATTTGTCACAGAGGTCCTGACTCACTCTGTATAGGGTAAACATTAGTAATTTCGTGGCAGTGGTTATTTCGAGATACTTTTTCTTTGCTCTTTTGTGAACTAACCAATGGTGTTACGAGATCCAAATTTCCGCCAAGGGATTGCATATGTTGTCCAGTTTCCAGAAACATACAGCTAAGCTTTGTGTGTCTGTTGTAGTTGCTTCAGTGAGCTTTTATGTTTGGAGAGAGCAAGTTTGCGTCGACTTCTCAGGCGTACAAATTTTGTGGATGTTTGTAATTACATTACAGGCTTATCACTAAAGGTAAGCATATGATATTTGGTACAAAGATTTATTGTATCTTCATGAAATTTTAGGAAATGTTTTTGGAATTTTAGATACATCTGTAGTCGCCATATAGGCTTAGCTTTACTGATAGAAATCTTAGCTGTTTGAGGCGAAATTTTGTTGAGCATTAAGTGTTACAATTTTTAAAATAGTATAAAATGTATTACAATAGGAATTTTAGAAATCTGAAGACAAGATGTGATAACAAAAAAGAAAACGGAGACGCATTGGGTTCAGTGTAGCTTCTGTTTGAATTGTTATCATGATAAGTGTCAATGATAAGTGCTAGATGACTTACTTGCAAGAATTGTGACAGAAGATGAAACATGGCTCCACCATTTTGGACCGGAAACAGAGGCAGACAATGGAGTGGCATCATGCAAATTCACCAAAGAAATAGAAATTCAAAAGTACACCTTCGGCAGGAAACGTTATGGCTACTGTGTTTTTCGATTCAGAAGGACTCTTGCTTGTGGACATCATGCCACACGGACCACCATTAATTCTGACGGGTATGTTGCAAATCTCAAGAAAAATTCTAGTTCGACTGAGTCGTGTTCGACGACATCGGGAGAAGCAGGATGTTCTGCTATTGCACGACAACGCACAGCCATATGTCAGTCACAAGACCACAGACCAGATCAGAAAATTCGCATAGACAACACTGAAACATCCGCCTTACAGTCCTGAACTGGCACCGTGCGATTACCATCTCTTTGGTAAACTGAAGGATCCCTTCGCGGAACGAGGTTAGAAGATGACTCCCTTGTGCACGCTGCTAAAGAGTGGCTCAGACGTGTTGGTCCAGACTTTTACCGTGCTGGTCTACAGGCCCTCGTTCCTAGGTTACGTAAGGCAGTTGAAAGGGACGGGGGTTATGTGGAAAAGTGACATTTTGTTCCTTAAGGATGCATCTACATTCTGTGAAAATAGCAAAGCTGTAGGATAAAAATATAATTTTTAAACAAACGTTATGCATTACTTTTGGAGTTACCCTAGTAATACTCGTATAGGCTATAGTAAAGTCCGTAATAAAAGTGTTCACCCTTTCAGGGCAAGAAGATCCCTTTTCAATTTCAATTTTTACTTTGATTTCATTCGTATTATGTGTTGATATGTATTTCTATGTTTTCTTGCTATGAATATTAGATGGAATTACTATGTTTCAAGTGTTGTAACAATAAATGAGAATTTCATTTGACTTTAATGAATGTTTCCACAATTCTTCTACCTCTCACGAAATTATTAATGTAATATCACGAAATTACCAAAGTTGTCATGAAATAACCAACCTTTCAGCTTAAGTTGCAAAAGTGGTTTTTGGCACATATTCAAGAAGGTATCCAATCTTTTATGTCTCCAGATTTGTACAGCAAGTTATCTTCTTTTAGATGAAAAAATCGGAATAAGGATATATTTACACATTTGCATTTTAAATTAGTTTTCATGAAATTATCACGAAATTATTACCCATGTTTACCCTATATAAATTTTCTAAAATGAAAGTAATATCCCAGACAACTCGAATTTTGGACTTTTCGAAATTTTTAAAATTTCTCTTAGGATTCGAATTAAAAAAGATTTCACTCTGGTTTCGTGGGCGATTATAATGATGATGATAATGACGATAATGATGACGACGACGATGAGCTAAATATATTCAGTTGATTTCTATATCTTCATTCCTTAGTCTGTAATTCAGAGATGTTTAAAATCTCATTTCGGCTATAATTTTAGGCAATGCTGTCAACGGAGATCGTAAATTTGAAAACCGTCGTGGCCGAAGGATTGAAACCGGAAGCGACGACGGCTGACGCTAGCGAGTAACATCGGATGCGGAACTCGTGCCCCGAACTTACTCTAGCGTAACCCCATGCCGGGGCACCGTAAAAAAATTAATCCAAAACAAGTTTATGTAATCCCGCAGGAGGGTGTCTGGCGTGTGGGGATGGCACACTACAATGTTGTTGAGCTGCATTTTCCGCATGGTCACTCAAGCCAGCAGCAGCTATAACATCAGCCACGCGTCATGTCAGGTATCACCGGGTGCCTGCCAAATCAGATCATCACACCGGTGCAAACTGAACGCGAGCCCACAACATTTACATTACGATTACCACCACCACCAGCCAGCGTATGCAGATATCTTGTAAAAAGGGGAATAGCTACCAGGTTTTGAGTTGCGTTGTTTTGTATAAACTTCAATAGTAGGCCTAGACTTTGACGAACATAATTAATAATGCTTTTACTTAACTACTACTACTACTACTACTACTACTACTACTACTACTAATACTACTACTACTACTACTACTACTACTACTACTACTAATACTACTACTACTACTACTACTACTACTAATATTAATACTACTACTACTACTACTACTATACTACTACTACTACTACTACTACTACTACTAATAATAATA